>NC_044390.1:20873763-21517145 GCF_006542625.1 Nomascus leucogenys
CTCTACTTAACATTCTTTAAAGGAAGATAGAGAATTGAGAGTCTTTTTAATGTGCTATCCACCATAACTAGTTTATAAAAGGAAACTTCTAGCCATGCAAACACATAATTTAGAGATAAAAATGATCGATAGAATCAGACCTATATATAACTTAGACATTGAAATTACCGAATAAAGACTCCTAAATACCTCTTTTGACGTGTTTAGAATTTATAGAAAAAGGTGGATATGATAAGTGAAGACTTGGCATATGTGGTAGAAGCATGACAATTCTAATAGAAAAAAGTAGAAATTATAGGATGAAAAATACAACATTTGAAATTAAAATTTTTAGTGCCACCAGATGGTATTATATAGCAAAATTACATATTACAAATGAGAGAGACAGTAAATATGAGATCAAGTAAATTTTTTCCAAGCTGAAACTCAAAGAAAAGAAAGATTTAAATTTAAAAGAGCCTCAAAGACATGTATGGCAATATCAAATGCTTTGCCATTTGTATACCTGGAGATAAAGAAGGAGAGGAGTAATAAGGTTAAACAGAAACAAATATTCATAAATCAATAACTAATTTTTTCTAAAATTAAAAACATAAGCTCAACATAAAATTAAATTTAAGAAAAACCATGTTAATTAAACCACATTTAGGCACAACATAGCTAAAATGGTAAACCTCAAAGTTAAGAAAAGTAATTACAAGCAAATAAAAGGAAAAATTATTTAAAAAAATTCAAAAATGGCAGCATACTTCTCATTAAATGTGTATTCCAGAAGTCAATGAATCAGTATACTGGCAGGAAAAAAAGCAAAATGTCAACCAAAATTTTATATTCATTTAAAATCTCTTTCAAAAATAGAGCTGAAGTTATTATTATTATATATAATATAAATATAAATATAATAAGTATATATGTATTTATACACCTATATACACAAAGTTACACACACACACACACACACACACGTATAAAAGAAAGCTTAGAAAATGTATTACCAACAGATCCAAACTTCCAAAAAGTATTAAAGGAAGTTTTTAAGCTGAAGGAAAATTCTTACGGAAATTTGGATCTACATTGATGAATAAGGAGCACTGGAATTGGTGAATATGTGGATCAATATAAAGTTATTTTTACTTTCCTTAATTTACTTAAAACAAGATTGGCTACTTATACAAAATTATATTTTATTAGGAGAAAGTTACATCATATGTAGAAGTGTAATATATGACAAAATGTCATTAGCATGGGAAGGGCTAAATAAATATGCTACTCTGTGATTCTCACATTAAATGTTAGGTGGTATATAATTAATCCCAGATAAGGTATGACAAAGTATATACTCTAAATTCTAGAGCAACTAGTAAATCATATGAAGCCATAGCAATAGAGGAAATAAGATGACATATTAAGAAATATATATTGAAATAAATAAAGGTAGAAAAAGAAGAAACAAAAAAGAACATATAAGACGAATTGAAAATAAATAAAAAGATAGTAGACTTAAACCTGCCATATAAATACTTTTATCACATATAAATGTAAACATCCCAATTAAAATGTAGGGATTTTCAGACTGGATGAGAAAGCAATGCTTAACCATATACTGTATAAGAGACACACTTCAAGTATAAACTCTGAGAGCTAATAGAAGTAAAAGGGTGTTTCACTTTTTCACACAGTAATAATGACACACATAAAAGACAAAAAATCAGAGAGAAAAGACAAAAAATCAGAGAGAAAAGACAGCACTAGATATTTTATTACTTTATTATAAAAATAATTATTATAAAAATATATAACCAGATTCAAACTTCCTATACTATACATAGGCTAGATTCTAAGTTAAAAGTATGTAATATATTCCTAAAACAACCACTAAAATAACAAAACATATGATTATGCTAAATAACACTTCAAAGGAGATAAAATGAAATAATAAAATTATCAAATAATAAAACATGCAAAAAAAAGTAAAAAGGAATAAAGAACACAGGGAACAAATAGAAAACATGCAGCAAAATGATATATTTAATCATAACCATATAAATAAACACCTTAAGTGTAAATGGTCTAAATGGCCTCAATAACGTACTTACTAATGATTCATTTGAGATGAAGAAAAACCTACTAATGATTTAAGATGAAGAAACTAATATATGCTGCTGACAAGAAAGGCACTTCAACAATAAAGTTACACGTTAATTACAATTAAATTAGTAGTAATATATATACCATGATAGCACTAATAAAACAAATTATGAATGGTTATTAACATCAGACAAAGTATATTTCAGAGTAAAGAATATCATTAGACATAAAAATGGAATTTCATAATGACAAAAGGGTCAATTCATTAAGAGGACTTAACAGTTCTAAAATGTTATATACCTAACAACAAAGCTCTCAAATATATGACAAACAACCTGATACAACTGTAAAAAGAAAAAAGCATATCTAAAATTTTAGGCAGATATTTCTATATTTCTCTTCCAATAATAGAGTAGAACAAGGAAAATAAAAGCCAATAAGTACATGGGAGATTTGAACAAAACTATAAACCATAAGATGAAATTTAGATTTTTAAACGTTCTGTGGAACAATAGCAAAATATACATTATTTTCAAGTACACATGGAATATTTGTTTAGATATACTATATTTTGACCAAAAATAAGTCAGTGTGGCGATTCCTCAGGGATCTAGAACTAGAAATACCATTTGACCCAGCCATCCCATTACTGGGTATATACCCAAAGGACTATAAATCATGCTGCTATAAAGACACATGCACACGTATGTTTATTGCGGCACTATTCACAATAGCAAAGAATTGGAACCAACCCAAATGTCCAACAACGATAGACTGGATTAAGAAAATGTGGCACATATACACCATGGAATACTATGCAGCCATAAAAAATGATGAGTTCATATCCTTTGTAGGGACATGGATGAAACTGGAAAACATCATTCTTAGTAAACTATCGCAAGGACAAAAAACCAAACACCGCATGTTCTCACTCATAGTTGGGAATTGAACAATGAGAACTCATGGACACAGGAAGGGGACCATCACACTCCGGGGACTGTTGTGGGGTGGGGGCAGGGGGAGGGACAGCATTAGGAGATATACCTAATGCTAAATGACGAGCTAATGGGTGCAGCAAAACAACATGGCACATGGATACATATGTAACAAACCTGCACGTTGTGCACATGTACCATAAAACCTAAAGTATAATAATAATAAAAAAAAGAAGAAGAAGAAAAAAAAGAAATAGATAATTTGAATAATCTTGTGATATGCTCTGGATCTGGGTCCCCCCTGAGGCCACAAATCTCAGGTTGAATTTTAATCCCCAATGTTGGAGGTGGGGTCTGGTGGAGGTGATTGGATCATGGGGGTGGATCCTTTATGAATGGTTTAACACCATCCACTTGATGCTGTCCAACAAAAGAGTTATTAAAATGTGTGTTGCAACTCCCCACTGCCTCTTGGCTCAGGTTCTGCCACATAAGATGCCTGCTCCAATTTGCCTTCCACCATGAGTAAAAGATCCCTGAAATCTCCCTCATGGAAGCAGATGCTGCCATGATTCCTGTACAGCGTGCAGAATCATGAACTAATTAAAACTATTTTCCTCATAAATTACCAAGTCTCAGGTGTTTCTTTATAGCAATGTAAGAACAGATTAATACACTCTGTATTTATTAAAGCAATTTAACTTTAGTTAATTTGCTTTACTTACACTTAGTGCCACAGAGAAAACTGCAGGCCTTGGTGTCCTCTAATGAATCCTATTAAATATTGCAAAAATATTTACTCAAATCTTTACAAATATTTAAAAGAAGGAAATATATCCCAAATCACTCTATGAAGATACCATGATCCTGATTCCAAAACCAGACATACACATAATGCAAAAAAAGAAAACTACAGATTAATATCCTCTTCATATATATAAGTAAAAATATAGGTATAAAATTTTAGCAAATTAAATTCAACAATACAAAACAAAGAGTAATGCTTCATGATTGAGCGGGGTTTATCCCACAATTTATCTCACAAATGTAAGGCTGATTTAACATTCAAAATCTAGTCCTCTATATTAATAAACTAAAGGATGAAAACCATATAATAATTTCAGTAGATGCAGAAAAAGCAAATGACTGAATTCAGCATCCACTCTTCAGAAAAACTTTAAGAAGAGTAAAACGAGGATAACTTTCTCTAAATATATGTGCCTGGGGGGAGAAAAAAAACAAAAAACAAAAAAAATCTATGACTAACATCATATTTAAGCGTGAAATGTTGAATGTGTCTACCACTAAAATACAGGAAAAATACAGCAATGTTCATTTTCACCACTTCTATTCAGTATAATTGTAGAGGTGTTATACAGTACATTCAGGTAAGAAAAATAAAATACTAGCCAATCGTAAATCTAATAAATGGCTTATATCCATAATATGTAAACAAGTCTCACTACCTAATAATAAGGAAGAATGAAAATGGCTGAAAGATTTCTACACTCACTTCCTCAAAGAAGACAAAAAGATTGCAAATAAGCACAGAAAAAATCTTTTTGTTGATGTTGATGCTCAACATCAGTAGGTATTAGGTCTAAGACAAATTAAAACTACAATGAGATACTACTATTGTACATCCGTTAGAAAACAAAAGCCAAAAACCAATAAAACAAAACTAACAACATCCACTTTTGCAATGATCTAGAGCAACTGAAATTCTCATAGTGGAAATGTGAAATGGTGCAATCATTTTAGAAATCGGTTGGGAAATTTCTGAAAAGTTTTCTCAATTATCTGTAGTTCCAGCTACTTGGCAGGCTGAGGTGCGAGAATCTCGCCAGGTCAAGCCCAGCCTGGGCAATAGTGAGACCTTTTCTAAAAAAAATTAAAATAAAATAAAATAAAATAAAATAAAATAAAATAAAATAAAATAAAATAAAGGCCGCAGGCGGTGGCCCACGCCTGTAATCCCAGCACTTTGGGAGGCTGAGGCTGGCGGATCACGAGGTCAGGAGATCGAGACCATCCTGGCTAATACCATGAAACCCAGACTCTACTAAAATACAAAAAAATAAATTAGTCGAGTGTGGTGGCGGGCGTCTGTAGGGCGCCTGTAGTCCCAGCTACTCGGGAGGCTGAGGCAGGAGAATGGCGTGAACCCGGGAGACGGAGCTTGCAGTGAGCAGAGATGGGACTACTGCACCCCAGCTTGGGCAACAGAGCGAGACTCTGTCTAAACTAAACTAAACTAAACTAAACTAAACTAAACTATACTATAAAATAAAATAAAATAAACCACATAAACCAGCTATTCCACTCCTAAGCATTTACTCCAGAGAAACATATGTCCATGCAAATACTTGTATTTGAGTGTTCACAGCAATTTTGTTTACAAAGGTAAACAATCTACATGTCCATCAAAGAATGAAGGAATAAACAAATTGTGGTATATCCATACAATGGAAGTATACTCAGCAATAAAAATATTTTAACTATGAAAACACACAGAAACATGGATAGATATCAAAATAACTATAATGAGTGAAATAAGTCAGATAAAAGATACATTTCATATGATCCTATTTATAAATATTCTAGAAACTCAAATGGAAGAACTCAGTTTTGTGGCTGTGTAGGGACTGGGATGGGTGTTGGGCAAGGAGGAAAAGGAGGGAGGGAACAAAAAGGGATATGAATAAATTTGGGGGAGGACAATAAATGTGTTCATTATCTTGATTGTGATCATGGTTCTATTGTTTCATGTATGTCAAAACTTTCAAGGTGCACATATTAAATATGCAGTTTTTAATGTTTCAATTAAATTTCAATAAAGCTGTAAAATACAAAATAAACTAATATAAAACAAAAATCATAAGCATGCAAATATCTAGTGCAACTGATTATGATTATCTGAATAGAGACACAACATTCAGTATACCAAAACACCTCTCTAAATGCTGTGTAAACAGAATTTGGAAGTGTTAGAAAGTGTTCCATAACTGACCTTTCCAGGTTTTTCCAGATGTTTTATATAATGGAGATAATCACGAATAGATCATTATGTTGAAATTTGTTAGAATGAAATAACAGGGAAGAAGGTCTTGATAAGTGATGAGTGTTGCAGACACCAAGAAGAAGTGAATGTGTGAATTAACTCAAATTTCGTATTATAACCATACAGAGGTTATGAAGAAATAAGTAAAAAATATTGCAATGATGACTGAAAATGCCATTTTGTCGCACAATTTTTTTTTTACATTTGTAAACAAACCATTTATTGTTTTGGCATGTCATTAATGATTATGTGAAAACTCCTTTGAAATATTCAATACTATTTAAGATATTGTCATTATTTTTTTCAATTGTGTCAGCAACAAAAGATGAACTAGTAATAACTTCTGTTTTTCATTTATTTTTTATATTTAATAAATTGCTAAAATGTTCTAATGTTACAAAGAAATACTTGAAAAACATTTTCTAATATTTACTAAACCAATACTAATCTTTAAATTGCTTTAAATATTACTTTATGCAATGAAATTTTTATGACTATAAATGCAATTGTGCTTCCATTCATCTTAACAGGGCATGTAATATTTTATCTTTAAATGACATTGCAAATGAAATTTAAATGATTACAAAACTTAAAATTCAAGTGGCTATCCAGTTTAGGCTTCTGATAGTATAATTTTATAATTTCCTTCAATCAGACTAACCAGAGAAATAGAGGAACAATGAAATACTTTTCTTCAGTTATGTCTTGGTAGTATTCATTAATATCATTGGACACTTTCATTCCCATTCACCTTAGTGGCAAATCATTATGTATCTTTGAGTGGTATTAAGAATTAATTAAAATAGTTTTAAAAGTCCAAATAACCTCACTTGACTGCTGTATTTACATCAAACCTTTCAAATTACTGTGGTACTTATGAATAATAAAAGATATCAAGTTACATAATGTATACTCAAAACTTTTGTTTAAATAAAATTTGATTTAATTATATGTGCTAAAATAATATGTACTATGTTACAATTTTGCTTGTTTGAACAAATGTTATGATAGAAATTTAGAGAAATTCCATAGGGAATTACTGCTGGTTTACACTCAAAGCAATCAATTATATAAAACATGTTAAACAAAAAAATGTGAATGCTTGAAGCAGTGTTTGAAGTTTCTCAATTAAGGCTATAAAATTATATCTTATACTTGATGCCAAAAGTTTTGTCTTGTTTTTCATCACGAATATAGCCATTTGCTAAAGCTGTCTATTGCTTCCAAAATGACATATTGCACTGTAAATAAATGTGAAAAATGTGATGTGTTAGACACAAAGAAAATGAGAAGGAAATGGAAATGAAAGGAAAAAAAGTGAGACACGTGAAATTGCACAAAACTTTGAAAATGAGTTTTGTATTACAAAAATCTATTCTCCAATGATACGATATTCAGTAGAGAATAAAAAGTATTGCTCCTAATAAGCTTTTAGTACTACCTGTCGAAGCAGAAGCTTTTCTGGTTAATACTGACACCTTAGAAAAGCAATTTGCTTTGTGGAATAAAAACGAATCAGCAGAACCCAGACAGAGAAATCCAATTTTATCCTCAGACAGACACAAAGCTGTATGCCTTCCATTTTAATGACTGACAGCTTCTATTGCTTTGTACAAGAATCATGTAACAAATGAACACAACCACCAGGAGAGGCACAATCAAGCCCAAAAGCACTAGTGTCATCTTCTGTGTGAGCACACCTTGGATTCAAACCCAGAGAAAGCTATTACAAGCTCATGAATTTGTATACTGTGTTTCTATGACAAAATGAGCAATATTATATATTAACCAATGTATCCTTGAAAAATAGCACTGGATTTATGAGGAGGAACTACTTGATATATTGCATTGAGGAAGACCTCAGATTCCCGTAGGCCTGAAGGTTAAGTAATTTTTTTCTGTGGGACAAAATAATAAAAATATTGAGAGGGTTGTGTGTGGAGAGAAAAAATGGAGGTTGAATAAAAAGACAGCAGAGTACAATTGCCTGTTTTGTTACTCTTTCTGAATGTGCAGTTCTTCAGTAAAATTATTAAGTTCAAGAAATATTTCATGAATGTGTTCATGTGGAAGCCTATGAAAGAACTAAATTTTGTGATCTGAGGAAGCATCTGGACCAAAAAAAGGAGAGCAAATGCAGACCAGAGAAGAAAGGCAGAGAGATCAAGACAAGGAAGGCAAGGGCAGATAGAATAAGCAATGTGTAGAAATTGAGGGAATGGCTCAAAACATAAGAAATTGGAATTGAGGGTTAGGCCAAATTTATACCCTGTGGATCTTTTTTAAGAGCTACCTAAAGTGACCACTGTAAACTAAATTACATTTCTATATCTAATAATTTAATTTGTGATTTAATTTCATTTGCCGTTATGGTTTTGACTTCCTTAAACTGAAAAATGTAATCACCAGCTTGTGCACATCTGAAATTAATTTTGTCAGCAGAGGCAATTAGTTAATTGAAAACTGGAAAGCAGTTTGGAAAAGAGATATCCTTCAAAAGTATTATTTAATTTAATATTTATATTAATGAGAGCAATTAAAGTACTATATTACATTGTTGTTTTGAAGTGACTAGATACACATCTATTGTGAAACTTGAATTTCTTTCTTATTCCAAAGCAAGATGAAGGCTAAGTGCATTTGTTTTCAGCTCATGGTTTCATTTTTCAGTACATGCCATGCTTAGTTTTCCTCTTTGCAGGGTTCTTAAGCCTTTTCCAGTAAAAGTCCAATTTTTAATATAATTAAAATCTTAAGCCAAAGGAGTGAAAATGAGGACATTATTTTTTAGAGTCTAATGTCAGGTTTACTAATGGGGCCTCAGAATTAGTAAATAAAACCAACAAAAATTGGATCTCTTGGGAGTGTTTCCAAAGCCCATTAACTACTCATGACTCAATGTTGATACTGAAGTCAGTGATTATCACTAGGTACTGATAGGCAGAATTTTTTTTTAAAGAATCTCTTATTACTCTTCTCTCTCTATATGTGTGTGTGTGTGTGCGTGCCTGTATGTATGTATATGTACTTTATGTGCATATGATTAAATATATAGTTTCTGATAAAATTTAGGGAATATAGTTAATCATAAACAAAATATCTTTATAAAGCTGATAATATTATTATTTGTCTTGAATTTAATACAAAGGCACTACAATATTTTGGTCTAATTAAACTAGACTGTAGTCTGTGGTATCATATTTCAATAACAATATTAGTTATTTTGAATGTATTTATTATTGTAGTGTTACAAAAAAGTTCATTAGCTACATATGTTGTTGAATACTTATAAAGGGAATTGTTTCTATAGTTAGTGTAGTTTTAAGCTGGCATTTTGCATTTATTTAAAGGTGAGGATATAGTCTCAGTAAAAGCAAGCTTGCTGTAAAATTTTAAAACTCTATATTCTAGGTCATTTTTTCCTCCTTTTTATTTATTACTTTTGGATTTGGTTACTTTTGACTTGATACTTCCTTTCTCACTCCAGCGTATAACCAGTAGATTTTGGAGTCAAAGTACTGTGTTTGAATACAATCCCTTTTGACCTACCAGGTAGGGGTCTCAGTAAAATTGCTTAAAATCCCATAGCCTATTTGCTCATTTATTCAAATGAGATGATAGATAAAAATCTCACTAAAAGAACAAGGCACGTAGTATGCATATGAACATGGTCATCATCAACATATCACCAATAACACTGTTATTATTAATTAATAATGTCATCATTGGTTTGCTCCAATTATAGATTAACATTATGTCTATATGTCTGTTTTAATATTATTCGTCATTTGGTTTGTGGCTATAATCTTCATTATTGTCTTTATTATTATTGATTTGTACCCACCTACTGACAATATATTTCAGGATTATTCAAAAAAATACTAGGAATTCTTAAAAGGTACTTTTATTGTGTCAGAAATAATCTTTATATTTTGCCTTAATAAATGTAAATTTATAAGATCAATGTGAGTATAAACATAACCACAAGTTAGTCAAAGGAAGATAGGTCATAAATGGTTCAGATAACATGGTTATTGGCTATGATTAAGTGTCAATAGAGTTGGGAAGAAAAGGCCAACAGCACAAACAGAAATGTAGGCCTCTGGTTAACTGAATATTTAAGATAAGTTGATAGGACCAATATATTTGTTCAAGTTTATATTATACCCTTACATGCCATATCATGAACATTTTAGACCTGCTTGGCTTACTTTATCTATCCTCTGGGCTCTATGGTTATTGAAGAGAGGAATTTTTCTCCAATCATGCCAAAATTCGTTCCATTAAGGTTATGAATTAAATCTCAAAGTTTTATAAGCATTTGTTCTCTGACTCTTTTGATGAATTACTTCTTCTTAAATGAAAGGAACCCCAGAGAGTTTTCATGAGTTCATGGGATCTGATGCACTAATCACTTTTGGCCCCATTTTATTAACATTTTAAAATTTCCTGGCCCTGGACTGTAAACTGCATACTACGGTTTTCCTTATTCTCTTTTGCTTCTAGAAAACGGAATGTTTAGATAACATCTTACGTAAGTAAATACTATCTACCCAACAAACTTAAAACTATAGAAAATATGCAAGTAGGCAGGAAAAAAAACAAAATTTAAAAATCTGAAAAGCATTAAAAATTCAGAAACTAAAAGTACAAAGATTATAAAATCATAAAGTGATTATAGTGTGATTAATAGACACAATTTAACAAGTTAATTTTGTTGATTTCCAGTATTTAATGTTTTAGAATCCATAACTAATAATGAACAAAGGAAACTCCACTAGAGAGAGTTTCACCAAAGCAACTGAAATCTCAGCTAATAGAAAACTAGAAATAATTGTCACATTTTTACTGAATGTATCATAATGTAATTATTAATATTCTAAAAATATACCATGCTCAAATTTGTAAGAAGCATTGGGTCACCAAAAAGTAATTCAAATGTCTATAACAAAGCAAATCTCAAAAGAGAAAATAAGGCATTTTAACATTAAAAGTACACAGTATCACAATTAATTTACAACATTGAAAATTTCTTTGAATTACTATTCAGCCACAAAAGAATTAACATATTTTTGAAATTAACCTGTCATTCAGACATTATCTTCATCTATAACTATTTGCCCAATGAGCAGGGATGCACTTTTCTACTTTGTTACTAAAAATATGGTTTTATTTGCACATCAATGTGCCAGACAAAAGGTATAAAGCATAAGTGGTCTAGCCCAATTCTGATTGGATTAGATTTTCTAGTCCTTTGGTCATATGATTCAGTTCTGGCAAATAAGTAATAAGAATGTACTAGTGGTCTTCTGGAAAGATATTTCCTCTCTGGCCAAAGGAAAAAGACATATTAAGAAGTCACTTTCACCTGGTTATGCTTTGTACCTTCTGTCTTTGAATAGGAGTTGTGTAAAGAAATAAAACCTGGGGATTTTGCAGCCAGGGAATGTTTAAGAGAATGGGTAGAGAATTATCTTTCTGTGTTGGGTTTATTTCACTTAATGTAATATCCTCTGGGTTCATCCATGTTGCTGCAAATAAAATAATTTCATTTTAAGGCTGAATAGTATTTCATTATTTGTGTGTGTGTATATATATATTATATATAATATTTTCTTTATCCAGTCATTAATTGATGAACAACAGGTGGATTCCATATCTTGGCTATTGTAAATATTGCAGCAATAAACATGAGAGTGAAAATAGCTTTTTAAAATACTAATTTAATTTTTTAAATATATATCCAATAGTGGGGCTTCCAGACCTTATGCTAGTTCTACTTTTGATTTTTTTGAGGAATCTCCCTACTGTTTTCCATATGGCTATACTATAGCTCCACAATGTGCAAGAATTCTCTCCACGTCCTCACCAGCACTTGTTATCATTCACCTTTTTAATAATAGGCATTCTAAGAAATGTGAGGTGATAGCTCATTGTGTTGAATCATAGAAGAAGAGAGTAGAAGTAGAGAGTAGAATGATGGTTATCAGGGGCTTAGGGTAGGGTTGGGGAAGATATTGGTCAAAAGATGAAAGACATCAGTTAGGAGAGATACGTTCAAGAGATATATTATGCAACACAGTTACTATAATGAACAACAATGTTGTTATTGAAAATTACCAAGAGACAGGGGCTACAAAATGGTTAACTAGAGACATTGCCTCCTCTGAAAAGAGAATCAAAGTAGCAAGTAGATAATCACGCTCAGAATAGATTGTTTAAGAGAGAACACTGGAATTCAACAGAGAAGTGGAATTCAACCTTTTAAACATGGAAAGAGAGAGAAGTAAAGCAGCTTAAGGGCCTAGAGAAACTCCCCAAAGTGAGAAAAGGTTAAGAGAGTGACTGCCAGTGGCCCATATTCCCACTACAGACTCCTGCATCTCAGCTACAGAAAAGCCCTTAGACCCTTGGCAGGCCCAAAGACTAACATGGAGATCTGTCTGGAGAATGTGCAAAGGCATCGTTCCAGAGAAGGAGCTCGTGCTCGGTCCCACATATCCCCTGCAAGCCTTAAGCAGTTACAGCAATGATGTCATATTGAAAGCCCAATCCCCACCAGACCGCATCTTGCCTGGGGGCCCAATAGCCCTGCATCTCCACATCTCTGGACCCCAATGGAAATTTGCTGCCCTCAGACACTTGCCACTGGTAGCTGCTGCCGCTAGGGCTGTACCATGAGCTATTTTCAAAGATTCCACTACCCTGATCATCAAAGCTGCCACACAGTTTCACTTGTTCCAAAGACAAGCTTTTCCTGCGGAAGCCACCACTGGCCAAGGGGCCAAACTATTAGCAAAGTGCACAATCCCCAGCTGCCTGCATAGGGCTGCTCTCACTAAACACAACCCCACCCTCTGCAGTACCAGGCTTGCAGCATAGCTGCTGCTAACACTATCCAAGCATTCTACTGTGAGCTTTGGGATTACTCCACACTTGCCTACCACAGTCAAAGAATGAGTATGAGTCTGCCCAACCCAGCTTCACCATCTCCTATAGTGCCTAAACAGCCATGAGAGTGTGTTGGGACCACCCAATCCAGTCCACCACTGTTGGTACCTAAACACTCCTCCCATGGCTTGAGGTTAGACCCATGCAATCTGCTGCTACTGTCACAGCTGGCACCTACCTGCACATGCCAAACATGGGCCTGCAAACTAGCCCATTCAGTCAGTCACAGCCATTGTGAACACCAGCATGAACTGCTTGAGAGTCAGAGGTTTGTCTCACTGCTGCTATTGCCATCAATCATGCCATGCTTCCTGCCCAGAAGCCTGAAAAACTGCTTATCTGCCCAGCTACCACTGATACTACCAGCACTGACCAAGCTCCCTGAGGCTTAAGAATAGGTCCATCTGGACCTACTAACTCCCGTGACAGCATACACCACCCTGAAACCCAAGGTTAGGCACACGCAGCTCACTGTTGCTATCACTGGGGCCTTAGAACAAACACATCTTGTGCCCTCATTCCAAGCAAAATTTCACTATAGCCTCCACTAACAACTGTACCATAAAACACTTAGGAAATGACAGCCACAAATGACACTGTTCACAGACAAAGAAATCACACAGAGACTATGCTGTTGCATGCACCAAGAATCAAAACCAAAGTGCTCTATCCAAACAACATACCTCTTCAGAAAAAGTCTTCTTATATAAAATAAATTCAAAAAATTGGAAGAAGTGACTGTTATACCAGACTGTTACATCAGAAAAACAACTGAGGATATTTACCAAAAGAGATAAATACAAAACTTAAGCAGAAATTCTGGAGCTGGAGAATTCATTAACTAAAATTCAAAATAATTAGTTAACATTATAAATTAATCAATAACATTATTTACTTATTATTAATCAATTTAATACAATTAACTAAAATGCTAAAGTTTTAACAGTAGATAAGATCAAGCAGAAAAAAATATTCACAACTAGAAGACAGGTCTCTTGAAATAAACACAGTCAGATAACAATTTTAATATAGAACAAAAAATAATAAACCTATATTACATATGGGACACCAAAAAGTGACAAAATATTCAAATTTTTGGCATCCCAGAAGGTAAAGGGAAAAGAAAAGGAATAGAAAACCTATTAACAAAATAATAACTAAAAATATCTCAAATCTAGCAAGAGGTGTAGACATCCAGATATGGGAAGCTCAGAGATCCCCAAACAGTTCCAATGCAAAAATGCCTTCTCCATGCCACATTATAGTCAAACTGTCCAAAGTCAGACACGGTCGTGGTGGCTCACTCCTGTAATCCCAGCACTTTGTGAGGCTGAGGCAGGTGGATCACAAGGTCGGGAGATCAAGACCATCCTGGCTTAACACGGTGAAACCCCGTCTCTACTAAACAAAATACAAAAAATTAGCCGGGCGTGTTGGCGGGCACCTGTAGTCCCAGCTACTCGAGAGGCTGAGGCAGAATGGCGTGAACACGGGAGGCGGAGCTTGCAGTGGGCCGAGATCACACCACTGCACTCCAGCCTGGGCGTCAGAGCGAGACTCTGTCTCAGAACAAACAAACAAACAGAAAACAAACAAACAAATAAAAAACAAGAAAACTGTCCAAAGTCAAAGACAAAGAGAGAATTCTAAAAACAGCAAGAGAAAGCCTCTAGTCACTTATAAGGAAACCTACATCGGACTAACAGTAGATGGGTCAGCAGAAATCTTACAGGCCAAGAAAGAATGGAATGATATATTCAAACTGCTGAAAGAAAAAAAAACCTGCCCCTCATGGGTACTAATACCAGCAAAGTTATCCTTCATTAATGAAGTAGAAAGCTGAGGGAATTCATCATTACTAGACTGGCACGACAAGAAATACCTCAGCAACTTTTATACCTAGAAGTGAAAAAACACATCTATCATCATAAAAGCACAAAAGTGCAGAACCCTTTGGTAGAGTACATACACACAATTGAGGAAGAGAAATAACTCAAATGTTATGACTACAGAAAACCACCAAACCACAATGATAAACAATAAGGGAGAATAAATCAAAGAAAAGATATACCAAAAAAAAACCCAGAAATTAATTCATATAATGATAGAAATAAGCCCTCACATATCAATAATAATCTTAAATGCAAATGAATTAAACTTTCAAAATATATAGACTCTATAGACTGGGCTGAATTGATTTTTAAAAATGGCCCAACTATAAGCTTCCTATAGTAAACTTATCTCACCAGTAAAATACACATGGACTGAAAGGAAAGGGATGGAAAAAGGTATTCCATACAAACACAAACCAAATGCAAACAGGAGTAACTATATGTATATCATATAAAACATAATTTAACTCAGAAACAGTATAAAGAAAAAAAGCCATTATATATTGACAAAGGGATCAATTCAGCAAGAGGATATAACAATTCTAAACATATATTCACCCAACACCAAAGCACCCACATATACATATATATTATATATGTATAATATATATTATACATAATATATATGTATATATACTATTATTGTACTAGAGTCTATCTCTCCTTTTAGATGTAAATATATATATACATATATATACATATACATATATATACAAATATATATATACATATATATATTTACATCTAAAAGGAGAGATAGATTCTAGTACAATAATAGTTGGGATTTCAACACCCCACTGTCAGCATTAGACAGATTATCTTGATAGAAAATTCACAAAGAAAAAATGAATTTAAACTTTACATTGGATCAAAAGGATCTAACAGATATTTACAGAACATTTCAACCAAGAGCTACAGAGCACACATTCTTCTCATAAGCATATGAAACATTCTCCAGAATAGACCATATTTTAGGAAACAAAACAAGTCTCAACAAATTTAAGAAAATCAAAATCATATAAAGTATTTTCTCAGACCACAATAGAATAAAACTAGAAATCAATAACAAAGGAAACTTTGGAAACTGTACAAATACGTGGAAATCAAACCACATGCTCCTTAATAACCATTGGATCAAAAAATAAGGAAAAAATAAAACAATTTATTGAAACATGAAAATTGCAATACAACATATCAAAATATAGGGAATACAACGAAAGCAGCGCTAAAGAGGTAGTTCACAGCAGTAAATGACTACATCAAAGAACTATGATTGGGATCTAAATCCACCAAGAAAGGACCCACAAATGGCTTAGATACGATTTCATGAGTTTTGTATTTTAAATTTATTATTGCTTGGTTGAATATAACATATGCTCATGTATTTTTTTCCATAAAAATTGTGTTTTTCTTGCCCATATATAAGAATACCTTTATCCTCCCTCCACATATTACAAATAGTTTTGTTAGAATAAAATTATTGAATCCTGCTTTTCTTTACTAAAAAAGTAGAAAGATTTCAAATAAACAATGTAATGATGCACATCAAAAAACTAGAATAGCAGGGAAAAAAACAAATATAAAATTGGTGGAATGAAAGAAACAAAGATCAGAGCAGACCTAAATGAAATAGAGACTAAAAAGTAACATAAGGGATCAATGAAACAAAAAGTTGGTTTTTCAGAGATAAAGAAAATCAAGAAACTGTTAGACTAACCAAGGAAAAAAGAGATTCAAAGAAACTAAATTCGAAATGAAAAAGAAATTACAACTGATGCCACAGAAATGTCAATAACTATCAGAAACTATTATGAACAACTCTATGCTAACAAACAGGAAACCCTAGAGGAAATGGATAAATTCCTGGACACATAAAACCTATCAAGATTTAATCAGGAAGAAATAGAAAACCTGGAGAGACCAATAATGAATAATAACAGTGAATCAGTAATAAAAGGTTTTTCAATATAGAAAAGTTCGGGATCAGATATCTCCACTCCTGGATTCTACCAAACTTTCAAAGAAAAACTAATGTCAGCTTTTCTAAGAATATTCTGAAAAGTTGAAGAAGAAAAAATACTCCCTAACTCATTATGTGAGGCCAGGGTTACTCTGATAGCAAAATCAGCAAGGATGCAACAACAAAAACAATAACAACAATGACAACAAAACTACAGGTTAATATCCTTGAAAAAAATAGACACAAAAGTCCTCAACGAAATAATAGTAAAACTAATCCAACAACACATAAAAAAGAAAATACACCACAATCAACCAGGATTTATTTCAGGGATGCAGCGATAGCTGAACATATGCCAATAAATAGATGTGATGCATCACCTCAACAGAATGAAGGACAAAATGTATATGATGATCTCACTAGATGCAGAAAAAGCATTCAATAAAATTCTACACCCCTTCATGATTAAAAAAACTCTCAAAAATGAGGCATAAAGAGAACATATCTCGACATAATAAAGACCATATATGACAAATAAACAGATAATATTATACTGAATGGGGAAAAGTTGAAAGTCTTTCTTCTAAGAACTAGAACAAGACAAGAATGCCTATTTTCACTACTCGTATTTAACATGGTACTGGCAGTCCTAGTCCAAGCAATCAGTTAATAGGAAAACAATAAAATTCATCCAGATTGGAAAAAAGCAAGTCTAACTGTCCCTTTCTGCAAATGATACGATCTGCAATCTGGAAAAACCTATAGCCTCCACCAAAAAATGCTTAGGTCACATAAATAAATTCAATAAAGTAACAGGATGCAAAATCAACATAAAACAGCAGTAGCATTTATATACAGAAGTAACAGAGGACCTGAGAAAGGAGTCATAAAGACAATCCCAGTTACAATAGTTATGAAAAATTTAAATACATAGAAATAAATTTAACCAAAGAGGTAAAAGGCTTCTACAATGAAAACTACAAAACACTAATGAAAGAAATTGATGAGGACACAAATAAATGGGAAGACATCCCATGTTCATGAACTGGAGGAATAAACATCATTAAAATGTCCATACTGCCCAAAGCAATCCACAGATTTAATGCAATCCCTATCAAAATACCAATGTAATTTTTCACTGAAATAGAAGAAACAGCCCGAAAGTTCTATATATACCTAAAAACCCAATAGTCTCTGGTCAAAGGCTTCTAGAACTCACAAAAAACTTCAGCAAAGTTTTAGGGCACAAAATCAATATACAAAAGTCAGTAGCATTTCTAATACCACCAACAATGCCCAAGTCAAGGGCCAAATCAAGAATGCAATCTCCTTCACAATAGCCCCCCAAAATAATAAAATATCTAGGAATATAGCTAATCAAGAGAGGTTAAAGATCTCTACAATGAGAATTACAAAACACTGGTGAAAGAAATAAAAAATGACACAAACAAATGGAAAACACTCCATGCTCATGTATTGGAAAAGTCAATATTGCTAAAATGTCCATGCTGCCCAAAGCAATTTATAGGTTCAATGCTATTCCTGTCAAACTACCAAAGACATTCTAAACATATTTAGAAAAACCTATTCTAAAATTCAGATGGAACCACAAAAGAGCCCAAATAGCCAAAACAATCCTCAGCAAATGTAATCAAGCTGTAGGCATTATACTACCTAACTTCAAAGAATAGTACAAGGCCATAGTAACAAAATAATGTAATATTGGTACAAAACAGACACACAGACTGATGGAATGTAATAGAGAACCCAGAAATAAATTCACATATTTATAGCCAACTGGTTTTAGACAAAGGCGCCAAGAACATACATTGGGGATAGGATACGTTTTGCAATAAATGGTTCTGGGAAAATTAGATATAAATATGCAGAAGAATAAAACTGATCTTTATCTCTCACCATATCCAAAAATTCACACAATATTGATTAAAGGCTTAAGTATAAAATCTGAAACTATAAAACTACTAGAAGAAAAGAGAGAAAACGCTCAAGGACATTGGTCTATGCAAATATTTTATAGTTAAGACCTCAAAAGTACAGGCAACAAAAACAAAAATAGACAAGGGGAACTTAACCTAAATAGCTTCTGCACAGCAAAGGAAACAAGCAAAAGTGAAAAGACAACATGATGAATGACAGAAAATATTTTTAAACTATTCATCCAACAAGGAACTGATATCCAGAATATAAAAGGAACTCAAATGACTCAACAGTAAAAGAAACAAATAAATGAATAGAAAATTATCAAAAGAAGACACACACATGGCCAATGGGTATATGAAAAATGCTCAATATCACTAATCATCAGGGAAATGCAAATTAAAACCATAACGAAATATCATCTTACCTCAGTTAGAATGGCTGTTAATAAAAAGACAAAAAATAACAGATGCTTGCGAGAATGCAGAGAAAAGGGAAGTTTTATACACTATTGATGAGAATCTTAATTGTTAAAGCCACTATGGAAAGCAGTATGGAGATTTTTCAGTAAGTCAGAAATAGAATATGATCCAACATCTCATACTGGGTGTTTTACCAAAGGAAAAGAAATCAGTATGTCAAAGATATAACTATACTCCCATGTTCATTATAGCACTAGTCACAATAGCAAAGATATGGAATCAATTGAAGTGTCTGTCAACAGACAAATAGGTGAAGAAAATATGGCATATGTACACAGTATGAAATACCATTTAATCATAACAAAAAATGAAATCATGGAATTTGCAACAACATGGATGAAACTGGAGATCATTATACTAAGTAAAATAAGCCAATCATGGAAAGATAAACATTTCATATTCTCACTCATATGTGGGAGCTAAAAGCTTTAATCTCAAGGAGGTAGAGAGTAGAATGATAGATACCAGAGGCTGGGAAGGATGTGTGGGTGGGAGCAGCAAATGAAGAAAGAGGTTGGTTAATAGGTACACGTTAGATAGAAGAAATAAGTTTCAATGTCTGAATGCAAAGTAGCATGACTAAAGTTAAAAATAACATGTATATTTTAAAATATCCAGAAGAGAAGACTTGAAATGTTGCTAATACATAAAAAAATGATAAGTACTCGAGATGATGGACTCCTAAAATACCCTGATTTGATAATTATATAGTCTACGTACATAATCAAGTATCACATGTAACGTATAAATGTGTATTAAAATTATATATCAATAAAAATTAAGAAAATTGCTGAGACTTCTGAGTGTTGTCATCCCCCCCAAAAAATGCACATGAAATAATGTATATGTTAACTAGATTTAGCCATTCCACAATGCATACAGATTTTAAAACATTATGTTGCACATGATAAATACAAATGTTTTTGACAATTTAAAAAATAAAATAAATGTGAGCTAGGAAGGGAAATGAAGAGAATTATTGAGAACATAACACAGGCCTAACTTTACTAAGTCACTAGGCTGCCTTCCTTTAGATGACTTTTTATATAAGATTATAAAATATGTATACATTTATTGTCTTAAGAATAAAACATACATTATGAGGTGAAGGAAAAACCTAGAGACCACCTAATTATCCAGCAATATATGCTTTAACACAACAAAAATGAATACTATTTCATTAAAATCAAGTTTTTGAAATAATAGAAATGTGCTCATAATTGTGTGTTAAGTGAAAAAATACAGGATGTTTAGTTTTATGGAAATAATACTCTAAGCATATGAAAAACATAGAAAAAAGTCAGAAAGGAAATATGGTGATAGGTAGTGACTTATGGATTACTTTTTCTCAGCTTCTTTCATTCTTATAATTCACAGTATTTTCTTGATGAGTTTATGTTATATTCTATAATCAAAAAAATAGAGCAAAGGTCATTGCTATTGGTGTTCTTTATTGTTGAAGCATTTGTCTTTCCATATACAAGTGGGAATTTCTAAGATATTTCAATATATTATAATACTTGATAATTGTAATAGTGCACTGCAGTTGCTAAGAAAAATATCAATCATGTTTGGAATTATTTTTGTAAGACAGCAGAAAAAATATCTTCTTTTATAAAACTATTAGGCCAAGTTGCTGTTTAAAATATTTATTAATAGAGATATTGATGTATATGGACAACTTATTTTGTCTATGGTTATTAAATAGTGTTGTTATTTTATAATAAAGCCTCTGGGAAACATGGAGTTAAGAAGTAGGATGAATAGACATACTCTAAATAAATATTATTCAGCCTTATAAAAATTATAATTTTACTTAAAAATATTATAACTGAGTTTAGCTGTTTCTATAATTTTTTAAACATCATCTGTTATTTTATAAGTATTTTTATAGATATTTAATATGTAGTTTATGTTCCATAGCACAATATTATTCATTGTTTAGATCAGAGCATAACTTTTTAAGATTTTAGTCACCATTTGGAGGAAAGGCATTAGTGCACTTGATATTTAAAAGTGCACCAACTCTGAAAGTGAGATGCTCTGGGGGAGTATTAAATGTTCTATACTCTACAAGAAGTTGACATCATCTTGGGGATGTTGCCAGCAGATATTTGAAGTGTCAAACACTAAATAATTTTAGTGTCTGCTGACAGTCTCTGATTTCTCTTATTCAGGCAAGGGAATGAAAGACTATAAAGAGAACATACTGTTTAGAGTTTCAAAACTGCTTTTTTGATATAGTTAGTCTTTAGGATGGCTAATACTATTTTATTTACTAAAGATATCATTCCAGAACACATACAAATGCCTCTAAAATTCAATCTCTGACTATTAGCTTGTAATTTTAACATTTCACAGGCAAATTTTGAACTGAAACCAATCTTTAGAGCTCATCCAATCTCAAATTCTATTTTACAAGTAAAGACATTGAAACAAACATTCTTAGTGATTTGTCAAAAAACTTTGTATGTCCTGGTCTAATAATCTTTGTAATATACCACAATTATAAAGTTTGGTGATATTTTAATATTTTTATTGGAACTTATTTTTTCCCACTTTATTAGAAACCAAAATAAAGCAACCAAAAACCAATGGCGAAATCTTAATAATATTCACAATGTAATTGTCTTATTATTCTACCTGTATGTATCCTTGTTATAGGAAAAGATTAAATTTTGACACAATCTCAGCTTATTTTGAAGTTCACTGAATGGAATGGAATGCTTAGATATTGACTTTCATTTTATTTCAAAGAGTAATTTATCTCTTGTTTAACTTAAATATTTTTCCTTTGTTTACATGTTTCTGAGTTTGTATATTCAACGTCTTTTAAATATGGAAGACATAAAAACAGAAAAAGGAAGACAAGTCACTATCATTTTAGAGAATGAACTTGTTATTGTTTTTGTGTATCTTGTCTTATGCAAGGCTGAATTGTAACTTTATTTTAATAACTGTGTTGCAAGACATTTTAATTGTTTGCAGTAGTATTATATCTTCTTTCAGGTTCTTAATTGATTAGAGGGAACTGTATATAATTTTATGTAAAAGAAGACACTGAATGGGAAGAAGAAAAATATGCTAGAATAGCAACCACAGTTAAGTAGAGTCTTCTTTGAAAAATCTGTAAAGATAAGGATGCGTATTTTCTGATTTGTTTCATGAGACATATTAGCAATTCATATCTCAAAACAATATTACATATAATATTAGTGAAGACTTCTTTTACTCAGGACAATAACACAACATATAATTAATTATAAAAAGCAAACATTAATTTGTGTCATGTGGTCAAAAGACATGGTCAAATGACTAGATTTTCAGACAATATTTTACCATTTACAGATGTAACATCATGGTTTGATTATTTTTATATATGTGAATAAACATTTGAAGTTACTTCTTAAGTCAAAGTGGTTAGAATAGCACTTGGGTCTTGAAATATTCAAGAATTTGACTTTTATGAACATTTATGTAAATGCATTTGTATAATTCTACACTGACTTAAGCTTTGATTCTTTGTCAGATTGACGTTCTCAGATTTCCGTCTTAAAGTTTTAAACTAAATTACCTTGTTGCATATTTTACAATTTCTAAATCTATTTAAAATGAAACACTAAAGGATTGGTGGACAAATATTTTTCAAAGTAATATTTTGTCACATGAAATATTAGTACAATATCAAATGGAGCCCCAAATCTCTCATCAGCAAATGAATCTGTCTGCGGTGTGTTTATTTCATTACACTGTTATAATTTCAGAAGACTCCTACAGGAATGGCCCCCAAGGGTATAATACAAATCACATACATGAACACACACTCTTGAAAATATAGAAAACTTTTATTTATATTATGATTGAAATAAGGCTTATTTCTCTGTAGATTAACATAAGACTTTCCATCACATTTTGAAAATAGTTGTTTTTAGAACTTTACTCATTAAATTTCCATTTTTTATTTCTAGCTTTCTGTCTACTTTTCATTACTCTTTAATGCCAATGATAAACTTTTATTAGTAAATAAATGCTTTGCACTTGAATTAATAATGTATTATTTTTCTGTTGTTCAATGAGTACAAAATTCAGTTATGATAGAGAAATAAGTTACAGAGATCTGCAATGTAATATAATGCCTGTAGTTAACAATATGATATTATGTACTTCAAAATTTGTTAAGAGGGTAGATCTCATGTTAAGTGTTCTTACAATAAAAACAATACAAAAACAAAGGGACACAGAGAAACTTTGGAAAGAGTTCATCATGCCTATTATCTTGACTATGGTGATGTCATCATAGGTATCTCTGTCCAAACCCATCAAATTGTATACAGTAAATATGGGCAGTTCTTTTCACATAAATTATACCTAAATGTAGCTGTTAGTGAAAGAATTATGTCTTTATCCTTCACATTTTCTTGGTTAATATCTCACTATGCCATTGGAATTATAATTAACTAAGGCTAAAATGTGTCTAAAGCCAAGTATTTACTACGTGTGAACTCTTTGAACTTGGTAGGTTTTGCAGCAGTAAGAAATAATCCCCCAAATATCAGTGGCTTACAAAGAAAATATTTTCACTTGAGGGCAGTAGAAGTTTGTCCCCCACTGCTTCTTCAAAATCCAGTGCTCCACTATCTAGGTCATTGCCATATGTTGTATCAGATAGGGGATTGTGCGTAAACGTGACACATCACATCACTGATGTTTCTTAGCCAAAGAAAATACTTTAGCCAAGACTGAATTCAAGAGGACAGGTATGCATAATCATATGACATAAGACAATATCATAATTATATAACAAAAGACAATCATCAGTGTCTTCTATGTATATATTTGTAAAGAAAACAAAGTGATTTCTCAGAAAAAAATAAGGAATTTAGAGTTAGCACAGTGTTTTTAAATTACACTTTAGCAGAATGTTGAAAAATCTGGACAATCAAAAGCAACAATCAAAAAAGTATAAATACTTATGTCTTTTATTAACTTTGTGAGTCTTTGAGAAATTTATTCAACATCTCTAAAACTCAGTTTCCATCTCTGAAAAATATGCTACTAATTCATTGTCTCATGGAATGATTATAAAAGTTAAATATGATGATCTATAAAAACACATAAAACATAGTAATTTATGGGTTGTAACATAATGCTAATATACAGCAAGTGCTAAAATGACAATTATTGTTATTTAATTACCATTATTATAATAATTAATGAAATTCATCAGAAATTCACCAAGGAATATGCAGTGAATTTAGAGTTAGTTCATAGGTAGAATTATTCAGGGCCGCAGCATGTAAATTGGGCAATTTAATTCAATCAATTATTTTTTAGCTCTTCTTATGTGGAGTACATTGTGTTAGATAAAGAGAATACAAAGATAAGCAAGATTTGGAGCTATTCGTAATCTCAAGTATAATTTTGATGCAACATGGTCAAGTGTTATGCTGATGACTTATGTAAAAGGTAAAATAAGAGCATGATGGTAAAGTATCCAACCTGACTACGTCATTAGAGGATTTATAAACTGAGAAAAACAGCAAAACATTAGGCAGAAGATCATGGACAGATGGATGTATCTGTGGTTATTTGTGTGTGTGTGTGTGTGTGTGTATAATTCTTTTTCTTCAAATCTGCAGATAGTGTGACATATTAGTCCATTCTTACCCCACAATAAAGAAATACCTGGGACTGGGTAATTTATAAAGAAAACAGGGTTTAACTGGCTCGTAGTTCTTCAGGCTTTATAGGTAGCATGGCTGGGAGGCCTCAGGAAACTTTCAATGGTGGCTGAAAGTAAAGGGGAAGCAAGTATATCTTACATGGCTGGAGCAGGAGGAAGAGAGAAAAGTTGGAGGAGCTACACACTTTTAAGCAGATTTCATGAGAACCCACTCACTATCACAAGAACAGCAAGAGGGAAATCTGCCCCATGTTCCAATCACCTCCCATCAGGCCCCTTCTCCAGAGTTTTTTTTTTGGGGGGGTGGGGTGAGGACGCAATTATAAACCATATAATTACACTCCTGGCCCTTCCCAAATCTCATGTCCTTGTCACATTGGAAAATACAATAATCCCTTCTTGAGAGTCCCCTAAGTCTTAACTCATCCCTGCATTAACTCAAAAGTCTACAGTCCAAAGTCTCATCTGAGACAAGGCAAGTCCTTTACGCCTTATGTGCTTTTAAAATAAAAAAATATGTTAATTACTTCCAAGATAAAATGGGGAAACAGGCACTGGGTAAATATTCCCACTCTAAAAAGGAAAAATCAGCCAATAAAGAGGGTGTACAGACCCTGTGCAAGTCCGAAACCCAGAGGCAGTCATTCAATTTCAAAGCTCCAAAATGATCTCCTTTGACTCCCTGTTTCACATTGAGGCCACATTGTTGCAAAGCGTGGGCTCCCAAGACAGGTAGCTCCACCCCTGTGGCTCTGCAGGGCTCACCTCCCATGACTGCTCCAAGGGCTTGCATTGAGTGCCTGCAGCTTTTCCATGTGCACTGTGCAAGCTGTCGGTGGATCTACCATTCTGGGGCCTGGAGAACTGTAGCCCTATTCTCATAGCTCCACTAGGCAGTATCCCAGTGGGGATTCTGTGGAGCTGTAACCTCATATTTCCCCTCCACACTGCCCTAGTAGAGGTTCTCCATGAGGGCTCTGCCCCTGCAGCAGACTTCTGCCTGGAAATCCAGGTGTTTCCACATGTCCTCTGAAATCTAGG
The DNA here is from genome assembly GCF_006542625.1 of Nomascus leucogenys. Lineage (NCBI taxonomy): Eukaryota > Metazoa > Chordata > Mammalia > Primates > Hylobatidae > Nomascus > Nomascus leucogenys. The sequence continues at coordinate 20,899,795 of NC_044390.1, forward strand.
TGGAGCCTCCCAAGCCTTTCTTCCTGCCCTCTGCACACCCACAGGCTTAACACCGTGTGGAGGCCACCAATGCTTATGGTTTTCACCCTCTGGAGCAGCAACCTGAGACATATCCAGGGTCTGTTTAGCCACAACTGGAGCTGGAGCAGCTGAGACGCAGGGAGCAGTGTCCTGAGGGGAAGGAAAATGCATGGAAGTGGGGCCCTGGGTCTGGCCCATGAAACAATCCTTCCCACCTAGGCCTTGAGGCCTGTGATGGGAAAGGCTGCTATGATGGTCTCTAAAATGCCTTTGAGGCATTTTCCCCATTGTCTTGGCTATTACCATTTGACTTCTCTTTACTTATGCAAGTTTCTGTATAGGCTTGAGTTCCTCCCCAGAAAACAGTTTTTTCTTTTCTAACACATGATCATGCTGCAAATTTTCCAAAATTTTATGCTCTGCTTCCCTTTTAAATAAAAATTCCAGTTTCAAGTCATCTATTTGCCCATGCATGTGAGCATACACCATTTATAGCACCCACACCACATCCAGAATTCGTTGCTGCTTAGAAATTTCTTCTTCCAGATACCCTAAATTGTCTCTCTCAAGTTCAAAGTTCCACAGATCTCCAGAGCAGGGGTACAATGCCATCAGTTTCTCTGCTAAAGCATAGCAAGGGTGACCTTTACTACAGTTCCCAACAAGCTCTTCATTTCCATCTGAGACCACCTCGGCCTGGACTTCATTGTCCATTTACCATTTACCTATCAGCATTTTAGTCACAACAATTTAACAAGTCTCTAGGAAGTTCCAAACTTTCTCTCATCTTTCTCTCTTTTGAGCCCTCCAAACTGTTCCAACCCCTGCCCATTACCCAGTTCCAAAGTTGCTTCCATGTTTTCAGTTATCTTTACAGCAATGTTCCACTCCTAGGTACCAATTTTCTGCATACGTCTAGTCTCACACTGCTATAAAGAAATACCTGAGACTGGGTAATTTATAAAAATAAAAGAGGTTTAGTTGGCATATGTTTCTGAAGGCTGTACAGGTAGCATGGCTGGGGAGGCCTCAGGAATCTTTCAATCATGGTGAAAGGGAAAGCAGACATAGCTTACATGGCCAGAGCAGGAGGAAGAGAGAGAAGGGGGAGGTGTTACACACTTTTAAACAACCAGATCTCCTGAGAACTCACTCACTATCACAAGAACAGTAAGAAGGGAATCTCCCCCATGATCCAATCACCTCCCTCCAGGCCCCTTCTCTAACACTGGTGATTACAATTTGAAATGAGATTTGGGTGGGGACACAAATTCAAACCACATCATGTGATGCATAAAGGTTGTGGTTATCATCTATGATAGTAGCTTAACTATTAAATCTCCACAAACATAGGCCATATATGGAATCTCATCAAAAGCTAGAAAAGGGAAGGTCTTGACAATTGTCTTTGCTTATTTTGTAGAAAAGTATTCATTTCATTTGGAAATGAAAGGCTAAATATTATAGTATTTTTATTTAAACTGAAATTGATGTCATTCATTTATTAAAATTATATGATTTATGCTTTATTTTATGTGGATTTATATTATGCAATATAATGTGAGTACCTCAATCTTCTAAAGAGATTTATTACACAGACTCTAGGTTTTTGTTTAATTAATCACTGTTGTGTTGGGAATAGCATTAAGGTTCAATGTCAGAGATTGTCATGTATCCAATTCTTATTACCACTTTTGGCTAAGGAAAAAAAATGTGACAATAATAAAACATGGGAAAAAAATCTATGGAAGAATGGACTTTCAGGGTTTGATTTGACAAGGCATCAAGTCATTTTGAGTGGCTTGGTCTAGGCAAAATATTTTGTCAAGCAGCATTTCTCATTGCTTTATCTTGGTAAATAAAATTTAAAACATATGGTAATGATTACACACATCTTAGCAAAATATTGGTATAAACATTTTGAATTCTGTGGACATTTGTGACTCACATACCTCTCCTAAGTTTTTATAAAATTTTAACTGGGATTTGGGATTCAAAATATGAGAGCACTTCAGGTACTTAGAGTCAACTGAAGTCCAATAAGATGGAGAATGACATGTTCATCAAATAATTTATCACTGGATTTGCATCTGTACAATACTTCTGGAGGTGATTCATGAGCAAGTGTGGCACAGTATAAAGAAGATTGAAACAAGAGTCAAAAATAAGGTTTGAACCATGACTTCTAACATTCTAAACTTCAGTTTTCTCATCTATATAATAGTGATATTGCTTTGTGGTCTACGGGATTGTTCTAAACATTAATTAACATTAATTTAGTAAAATAAATTGAAATGCATAAATAATGTCATATGTGGCAAGCATATTTGAAATTCTCTTCAAATGAAACAGCATAACTCTGGAACTTTTGTGTGTTAAAACTTAATGTAACACTCCAGAAGTCTTTTTTTTATTAATTCTGTGTCTCTACGTCTCTATGTCTCTATTTATGTCTCTATCTATCTATCTATCTATCTATCTATCTATCTATCTATCTACCTATCTATCTACCTACCTATCTATCCATCCATCTGTCATCTCTCATTTCTTTTACTAGGATTTTCAGAGCTTGTTCCATTGATTGTTCTCCTTCCTAATAGGCATGGCATCCATACCCAGCCAAATCCTTATATATAAATGGATAGGATGTATGTATATTCAATGATCACCTCCTCTCCCTTTTAATCAGCTTTGCAAAAAAGTTCTTAGTTAAGTTTTAGTCAAACAAGGATGCAGTACTCATTAATAGGAACCCAAAAGGAAAAAAATGGAATTATCACCAATGTGAATAAGATATATTTTACATGATAAATACAGAGAATTAAGATATTTGTATATGCTTCATTTAAATATTCTTAATCATTTAAAAAATTTGATAATTTAGCACACACAAAACTGGAACTCCAACTTAGAAGACAAACAAATCTCTTTTAATTTTAGGAAACATATTTCTTTGATAAAGGGGCTAGCCTGAACAAGTTCTATCATTCTATATTATATCTACTTCATGTATGTAACCCCCACCACCATCAGTGAACTCCCATTGACTTCAATATGGTCAATTTAATTGAAACTTCTGAATACCCAACTCCTACTAACATAATTGAAGAACAAAATAATTAGTTTCAGTGGGAGTTATGTGAATGCACAGATTGAAGATTGGAAGTAAAGCAGAGTCATTATTCATTTTCACGGCTCTGATGGTCTCCCAAATTAGAACCCTGGTCTTATTTTTTAAAACAAAATAAGACAAATTTTTGAAAACGAAAAAATTATTTAAAATTATTTTAAAATTAATAAAAAATTATTTTTTAAAACAAAATTCTACTCTATACAGGTTAGCAGTGAGGGGAGGGGCTTGCTTTGTGTCCTCATAGCTTTAACCCATGTGTTTTCAATATGTCATGAGGAAACAGCATACATCATGTGAAGATTGATCATAGTTTTCTTAGAGGAATACCCGGGTAAGATATATTCGTTAGGTGAAAAATTTTCTCGTTTTTATTTTCTGAGGCTATTGTAAGTGAAATTAGTGGCCTTGTTGAATCCGGCATTTTATTTAAGAGGACAGCACATAAAACCTATTTTATACCATGACACACAACACTTAATTAAATTAACATTTTTAATATAAATTAGTATTGTATTATATTTTAAATGTATTCTGTTAATGTTTAAATTTTTGAAGCTTGAGTTAACAATTCCAAGTGTTCTTTTTGCGATTTGATAAAACATGGTTTTTTTTTGAAGGGAGGTCAACATCTTTGTCATAAGTCAGGAGGCCAAATATATATATATATATAAAAAATCTACAGCAAAATTTTAAAAGTGAAAATCTTCTTATTAATAATTTTTAAAAGCAAAGGCTCTCAGAAAATTTAAGCATGGTATAATGACACTATTATGATATCTTCATTTGTTAAAATGATGAATATTAATTATTTCTTCAACTTCAATAATATTTGGCTTAGTCTGTTACTTTAAAATAGATGGTTATATGTGAATAATATAGATGAAGAAAATTTGTTTAGAAAAAGCGAAACATGAAATACTATGTTACAGCAAACTAGTATGCAACTTCATTAGTAAGCAACTCTTAAGTACATTTGCAAAATAAAAGATGTTTTATTTGTTTAATGGTGAGGAGTCATTTATAAGATATTTATAAGATAGAAATGGCATAACATTAATTCTGGGGACTAGGTTAACTGAAAGAAATAAAGACATTATTGAGAAGATTATATGATTTTAAAGCAACTAAACAAAGAAAAAAGTAGAGAAATGATTAAAAATTAACAACATAACTGAAAGAGTAACAATTTCTTAGATAGATTGGAGATATATGCAAATAAAAAATAAAAGGTGCTACATTCCCTTGAATTTTTTCATATTAAGTTATTATGCTTATGACTGACAAATTTATAACAACATTGAGTTAAGCCTGTGGGATTATGATTTTTTGTTTTATTACAACTTTGTTTCAATTTCTAGATGCATTAGTTTTATAATAAAATGAGTAGTTTTCATTGCTAAACATACTTTTATACCTGATAAAATTGTTAAAACCAATTTTATCAGAAAACCAAAATACAAAGTTTTACACCATTTTTCACATATATTAATGTTTCTTAGAAAACATTTTTGTATTTATTTTAAAGTATTAAAGATAAATTAACATGTATATTTTACTTTTTTTAATGATGAAGCCAACGACAATATTTTTAATAACTATTCATGCCTACATAGTAGTATAAACTATGATAAAATGTATAAACATTTTAAAAACTATTTTTAGAGGAAGATTACAAATGTTTATCCATAATGCACATTTTGGCAGGAGCAAAGTAACTCTCTAATCTTTGAAAATTTAATTTACTTGGCTAATTTTAACTTTCAATGTCTTCTAGTATCATTTGATGTTGGAAATATCTCAATTTGAATGAAAAATTCCTAACATTCTCTAACACTTAGGGCACAGATAATTCAGCAGCAAGGCTATATAATAATTGAAGAATGTATAGAAATAAAAAAAGAATGAACAAACCCAGTAATCTTTGAATAGATTTAGAGGTTAACTTGTGCTCAAAAGGTAGATCTACAAAAGGAAAAAAAAATGTAAACAAATAATAATTAATAGATTCAGGCTCAAGAAATATTTAATGAACCAATTCTGAGAACAATATTTTCTAGACTGCAGACTGTGTATTAATCAAACCTTAAAACGGCTATCCTTTCTTTGACATAATCTGTGCTATGAAAAACACAGTAATTTTATATTAGCCTGACTCAGATAAAAAATAGATACATACTTGGTAAAAATTCAAAATACTAGTTTTTCTTTATCCTTTTTGGTGAGTCAAGTAATATATACTTATTACAATGATTGAAATATAGAAATATAAAATTTGATCACTTTATATATTCTCATTTACAAACATAAAAATTCACAAAACAATCTCATGTATCAAAATATAATTGATAAGTTTAAACAACTTCTTTATTTCCTATAATTACATTTTCTTCCTCTAAAAAATAAAAAGTACTATTACTTTGAAAGTTATCTCTTGAAAATTGTTTTCTTCATGTAATATGTATGTCTGTCCTTTTTCTTCACTATAAAGACCAAAATATATAGGATTTGCCTATAATGCATTATAGAGAACCCTTTATATTTATCTTAAAATTTTATTTCAGTTATCCTTAACTCTTCTACTTTATTGCGTCAATCCTTATTGCTGCAGATCCTTATATAGATATGCCTCTCAGCTATTAATTCCTGAGAATCTATTCTACCTTAGAAACCAAAGGGTTGGAACCAAGTGTGATGATCTTGCATGTTTAAAAATTTATGAGATATTAATTTCAGGCCAGTATACTTGAAACCTAAAAGTAACTCCACATCTGAAATAAAAGTCAGTTAGCACAAGACAAATAATTCCCCCGAGGACACAATTTCTTCAGAAGATGCAATTTGTCTTAAATATATGCTGATAATTCAAAGAAACTATAACACATCTGTTTAGTTCTTTGCAAAGCAACTAATTACAAACAGAAGTTAGAGCAGAACATGTTGTGGAATGGTGGAAAACAGACCCATAGTTCAGTTTCACAGCATCTGAGTTCAGGGCATGTGCTCTACTTATAGTTTTCATAAAGACTCAACAAATAGCTGAAATAATTTATGAGATAGTTTATCACATTTTTTTCACATTAAAAAAAAGTACCTCACATAGTACTGCACCTTGAATTGTTGTATAAAGATGAGTTTCTTCATTCAAGAAGCCAAAAGTCTGGCCAGCAGCTTAAATAGTGAAAATGGGTCTGGATGCAAAGTTTATTGTAAAAACTTTTAAAACATAGAAAGCTCCCCTCTTTTTAGGCTTTGGATAAATATATGGAAATATTTTTAGTGGAAAGGTAAGGAAGAAAATATTTTCTTAACTTCTCTAAGAGAGTGCATAAATAAATAAATAACTGATTTCTCTTTGGCCTAAATAATATTGTTCATAGCACTGATTGTTGCCAGTAGTCTAACCATGACACACATTGGAACATCTCCTTCCCAGTGTTTCCTCCCCAGATCATAAGCCGATGTGTTCTGGCCCAGTTCCCTAACTCTGGATTAGCTGTAAGTCTCTAAAAACATTGAGACTGATGCACATGCATACACTGGCCACATTGGTTTAGATTCACCATAGACAAAATAACTTTGCAATAATATTTTGTTTAGGTTTGAGTGATGAAGTCAATATTCGAGCATGGATTAGTGTTAAATGGGAATCATATAATGGTAGGATACATTTACTGAATTGCAGTCTAATATTCAAAATTTCCCATGATATCTAAGAACACGTAACTGCCAATTGGAACACATAATGGGTGTGGCAGAAGGCTTGGTATTTACGGCATTTCTGTCATTTAGCATTGTCATATCAGGTAATGAGTTTGAATTTGTGCCAGTACCATTAGGACTATCTTTAAGTACTGGATCATTGGAAAAAAGGTGATGTGGAGAGTTTTGAGTTACAGTAAGATTCTGATTCATTCTGGAACACACTATTTTCCTAGACTACTGGAACCTAAAAGTACATCAAAGATAATCTAATTTTTCTATTTCCAAGTTTGACTGAGTATCCAAAGAACTTAGAGAAATGTTTAGAGATCCTGGGGGTATGCTGCAAATAAACTATTTTTGTATTTCTGTTATTTGGTGTTGTTGCAAAAAAAATTCCAAATTCAGAGGCTTAAAATAACTTCAAATTTTTAATTTGCAAAATCTTATTGGTTGGCTGGGACTGAGAAAGGTTTTTTTGTTGTTTGTTTGTTTGTTGTTGTTGTTGTTGTTGTTGTTTGTTCCCCTACTAGTCGTACTGGCAGTTGGTTTCTCATTGACAGTAATGAAGTAGAAGCATGGCTGGAGCTGGACTGTTCAAATGGCCTCTCATTATCCAGAGCCTCTCTACACACGGCCTCTTTAAAACAGAATTACAAAGAGGGACCTGGAAACTTGTTTATTATTTAAAAAGAAATTTTCATAAGTGATTCTGATCCACTGAGTCTGGGAATCAGTAAAGAAATCAATGAGGAAATGACAACATGTATCCAGACTGGTTCAATGACATTTTTGAGGCATTGCGTCTGATTAATGAGAGGTCTAATCTAAAACTCATATTTTTGCAAATTATAGACTTTGACAATTTCCCCACATCATTTATATTTTGACATTGCATGTAGAATACTGAAGGTTTAATATACTGAGTACTGTCACCGGTCTTTATGGCTAATGTGACAAAATGTTAAATCTTTTATAAAATTATGGATTTTTCAAAGATAGACACAAATTTTTGAAGTTTTTGACTCCACGTGAGTGTGTGTGTGTGCGTGTGTGCGTGTTGTATGTGTGTATACCTAGTTAAGGGATCAGAAAAAGTGTTTTTTTTTTAATATAGATCAACATTGGCTAGTCTTTATTGGGATGTTAGTTTCTCTAGGCCTCCTCCTTTGCAGTGATTTTGATGTAGATGAGCCAATTTTCAGTTGCATCCTTTTCAAGTTTAATGAAGACAAGGGTCTTAAGACATCCCAATAGGAATACTTTAGGAATCTTAATGCCCACCCCCCACCAAAAAAAAAACACCCCACCAATTCAGGCCTAGCTTCGTAAGAAGATATTTTCTCCAATCCAAGATGAACGTTATCCTCTGTCAGAAGACTGACTTTTTAACAAGGAGATTTACAAAAAGTTTATTCTTTGTGTTTATGGCAAATCATAACACCTATGTCTTCAAATGTGCTGGTTCCCTTTGCTCTCTTCTCCCCCAAACTAGAGCACAACCATCCAGCATCTAAGCTATTTAAAGTAAGTCAAACAGTTTAGTACAGTTACTTTTCATATATACTCCTTAAGGTCATGATGAAGTCTAAATCTACACGTCCAGTTTATCTGCAAGCCATTCCTTGACAGATAACCGAGAAACAAAGATGCAATGAGAACTAATAAGGTGCTACGTAAAGCAGCCTAAGTGAAGATTTAGAAAAACAAATTAATTCTCAAAAGCAAATATATTCATCTCAACTCTGACTACTATAAGCATGGAAAAATATTTTTGTTGCTAAAAATAATAATGTGGCATATTGGAGATAAAAACTCAAATATCTCAAGGAAGAAGCTTCTACTCACTCTTAGCTTTTCTTTCCTTGTGGACACACAGGTACATCACAGTTTCACTTTCCTTTACTTAAGAAGGGCCATATGACTGGTTATGGCCAATGTGTCATGGGAAGAAATGGAACCAATGTGATAGTCTGAAGTGGTCTCTTCCCTAGCCAGAACAACCACTTCAGCATTTACTGAGATGGAGTAATAGGATTGGCATAGTCTGGACCACTGAGTAACAACATGGAAAATAGTTTACTTGGAGAGTCACCAGGCTTGTAGTATACTTTGTATGAAAACCAAAAGTTTCATTTTTTGAGCCACTAAGATTGATGAGTTTTGTTTGTTTTTACTACAGCATATCCCTGCATACTGCAACCAAGAAAAGTTCACTCTAAAAAAGTGATTTGTTCTACATTTCCAAACATAAATAACAATTACAGTGGTTTCTCCAGTGGTTGCTCTTAAAGGTAAATTAAACCTTTCCACTGGCATCCTATAATATACCCTATGACTGCTTTTCTAGAAATTTATGTTGCTGTGGGTGAGAGATGATGTGAAGGGGGTTTCTGTGGTGTTAGTAACAGTATGTTTTATGACCTAGTTTTTATTTACACATAGGTGCATAACTGGTGAAAATTCATCAATGCTAATTACAAAGGTATATTCGCTGTTAAAATCTGTCAATCTATATACTTAAAATTTGAGTACCTTTCCAGATAAATATGTTACTTTCATAAAAAGTTTATTTGAAAAGAAACTAACTTTAAAACTCAAAATTATATTGCTGATTGGTTCATATTTGTTTCCAAGGTTCTCCTTCTCAAAATTATAAAATCTTTGATATCTGACAATAACAAATTATTTTCTTTAAATCTCCAGAGCTGTAGGTTCAATTTATTCTTGTAAAAATTCATAATATCTTTTGGAGTAGCAGAACCAGAATAAATGAATAATACCTTATGTCTTATGTCAACTGAATTAACTAGCTATCTCTTGAGACCTAGATAAAATCAGCTCAAACTTCCATTATATTAATTCAGAGATCTGAGTATTCTGTAGAATTTCTGCAGTGCTGGGGGATGGGAGTAGACTTGTGTCATTTCTATTCTGGGCTTCTAATTCCACAGAATATCATCCTATAGCTCCTATAGTGTGTGTGCCCTATGTGTCATCTCTTCAGAGATACATTGACAAAAACATAAAATTCACCCAGTTATTTAACTAAAACAAAATAAAACAGCACATCAAACTCACAAGATACTTGATGATATGGTTTGGAGGTGTGTCCCTGCCCAAATTTCATGTCAACTTGCAATTCCCAATGTTGGAGGAGGGGCCTAGTGGGAGGTGATTGGATCACGGGGCTGGAGTTTTCATTAATGGCTTAGCAGCATACCCCTGACCCCTTGGTACTGTCTTCACATCAGTGAGTGAGTTCTCGTGAGATCTGGTCATTTAAAAGTATGTAGCTCCTCCTCTATTCTCTCTCTGGCTCCTACCCCTGCCATGTGAGACACCTCACACTTGTTTTGCCTTTTGCCATAATTGTAAGTTTTCTGAGGCCTCCCAAAAAGCTGAGCAGATGCCAGCATCATGCTTCCTGTGTTGCCTGCAAAACCATGAACCTATTAAACCTCTTTTCTGTATAAGTTACCCAGTCTCAGGTCTTTCTTTACAGCAATGCAAGAATAGACTAATGCACTTGAGTGTGTAATAGGTTGATCAAAGATGGAGTAGGGCTAGATAAAGAAGTGCATGTTAAATCAGTGTATATTATTTGAAATTGGTTATTTTTTTTCATAAAATAACATTAGTGTGTATCTGATTTCAGTTCTCACACAAAGTGAAGAAAGGAGAAATACTCTCATTTTACAAGAAAAAATTGAACAAACTGAACACCAACTTTTCTTGAACCCTGCATAGAATATCAATGTTGATTTTGGTTAATTATCAAAGATGTGTGTGGCCAAGCTCAAGAGTGAGAAACTCTTGGGGTCTGCAGTCTTAGAAGGGAACAAGCTTTTGTGGATCTTAGTTCCCAGGACCCCACCATGGTCTTCTGCATCTCAGGAAGATCTCCTCTTAACTCTAGCGAACAGAGAGTAACAGTATTTGTTGTAAAATACATCCAGAGCATTATTCCAAACAAAGGACTACTTCCTAGGTGAAGAGAATTTACTAGAATTTTATCCCATTAGGAAAGGGTATTCCTCCCTCTCTAACAACAATCTCCCTTAACCCTCAGGCTTTTTGTCCCACATAAGGAGAAAAGAAGCTATATCAATGAAGAAGCTGCTGTGAAGATCACAGTCTAGAGATACAGGCCTACAAAATGTTTAAGATGTAATCATGAGATTGTAGAATGCTTCTTTTCTACACCTTACACTACACCAACAGAGCTACAATAAAACAGTCGATTATACCTGATAGTGCTGTAAGATGCAGATTCCGTCTGAGGAAAAGTAGATAGGGAAGTCCAAACTAAAGAGAGGATATAAAAAAGGAAACCACAGGCATTTGATGATTCTGGAACTTATAGCTATAGCAAGCATTAAACTTAGCCCAACTCCTAGCCAAATGAACACAAAACCTCACACTAGAGGCTTTTTCTCTCAGTTCCCATTATCAATTACATCATATCAGGTGTTCAAAAAAACATGGCAATGCATGTCAAAGGCAAGAAAAAACACTGTGTGAATACACAAAGCAAACATCACAACCAGACTCATACATGAGACAAACGCTAGAATTGTAAGATGGGAAATTTAAAATAACTATGACTAATATGTGAAGGGCTATAAACGAAAAATAGGCAATGTAAAACAGGTATGTATTATAAGAAGAAAAATAATTCTCAAAACAATTTGGAAGGGAAATCTAGAAATCAAAAATACTGAAAGAGGAATGAAGAATCTTTGTGTTATGCCCAAGAATAAATAGGACACAACGGAACAAAGAGCCAGTGATACTGAAATTAGGTCAACAGCAACTTTCCAAATAAAATGCAAAGAGAAAAGAAATTTAATAAAAGATAACAGAATGTTCTAAATGTGGGATAATTTCAAAGTTTCAAAATATACATAATTGGAATACCAGAAAGAGAGACAGAAGAAAGTAGAAGCACTTGAAATATTAATGTCTGAGAAGTTTACAGATTAACTGCAGACACCAAACCAGAGTTATAAAAAGCTCAGAAAACATCATGCTGGATAAGTATTACATAAATTAAAAAAAAACAACAACAAGACCAAAAAAGTACACATAGGTATATCATATTTAAAATGTAGAAAACCTAAGATAAAGAGAAAAAAACATAAAAGCAGTAGTAGAAGCATAAGCACCTTACCTGTACAAGTGCAAGAAAAATAACCACAATGCACAATGGCCATCATATTAAAGAACACGGACATCAAGACAATAGAGGAAGAAATTTAAGTATTCAAAGAACAATAACAGCCAGTAACCTAAAATTCTATATGAGGACAAATTATCCTTCAAAAATAAGAGAGAAATAGACATTCTGTGAAAGACATAAACCACAGGAATTCATCACTGTGAGGCCTTCCTTGCAGAAACTGTTAAAAGAAGTTCTTAGGCAGAAGACAACACCAGACAGAAGTTCAAGACAACAAAAAGAAAAGATATGTAATAAATGGAAGTAAAATAAAATCATTTATTTTTCTTAATCTTAATTAGTATAAAGGAATAACTGTTTAAATAAATGGTAGTAATGTAACTGTGCAATATTAAAGTAAACACAGAACAATGTATTAGGATATCATAGGCTATGGATAAGGGATATGAATGGCAGGAATATCGTAAGAGATGGGAAGGACAGGAAATAATTTCTCATAAAGTATTTACACTATGTGTAAATTCATATAGTGTTATTTCAAGTTAAGAACATTTAGAAATATATTTTGGAAGAAGAGCAATGTAAGTCGAAAGCAAGCAGAACCAAAAACCTAATAAATATTTGAATAAATATCTGTGAAAGCGAAAGCAGAAAAACAATATAGAAAATAAAAATAAAAGCTGGTTCTTTAGAAAGATCAATAAAATTTACAAATCTCTAAACAGGGTAACAAAGAAAAAAAGAGAAAAGATGCAAATTTCCAACATGTTAAACAATGAAAGAGGGGCAGGAAATCACTACTAAATATATGGATATTAAGAAGATACTCAATATAAACAAGTCTATACCTACAAATTTGCTAACAGACTAAACTGACAAACTCTTTGAAAGACACGTAGTACCAAACTCATTCAAGGAAAAATAGATACTATGAGTGGGCCTATATATATATAAAGTAAATTGAATCAATTATTAATCATCTTCATAAAAAGGAAACACCAGGCCCAGATGGTTTTTAAATTCTATCAAGCATTTAATGAAGAAATACTACCAATTCTCCACAAATTATTTCAGAAAATAGAAGCAATGATTATTGTTAACTTATTCAATGAGGTCAGAATTACCCTTAAACAAAATAAAGTCATTGCGAGAAAGAAATTCTGATATCTCTCATGAACATAGATGCAAAAGTCCTCAACAAAATATTAGCAAATCAAATCTAACAATATTTTAACAAAAGTTATATATTCAGGCCTTGCTTAGGTAAGAAAGGATTATTTATTCAATATCCAAATATGAATCTGTTTAATATAATACATAAAGAGGCTAAAAAATAAAAATCATATATCATAATGATTCAGAAAAAATTCAGCAATAGTCAGCACCCATACATGATAAAACTCTCAGCAAACTTAACACATAAACTTTCTCAACTTGAAAAGAAACACCTACTGAAAAACTTGAGACGTAACTTCGTACTTACTAATGAGACATTAGACACTTTCCCTTTATGATTGAGAACAAGGCAAAGACGTTCTTTCTCATTGAACCTATTTAATGTTGTATCGGAAGTCTTAGCAAGTACAATAAGACAAGAAATTAAAATAAAAGGTAGACTGATGGGAAAGGAAAACATGAAACTGTCTTTAGTAGCACATAGCATAATTGTCTATGCAGCAAATCTCAAAGAATTGACAAAATCATATGAAATAAGTGAGTATAGTAAGGTTGTAGAATACAAAGTTAATATGCAAAAGTTAATTGCTTTTTCAATACATCAACAATAAACAGTTGGAACTTGAAATTTAAAAAGAATGCAAATAACATAATTTAACATAGCTTCAAAAATAAAATAAATAATTAGGATTAAAGTAACAAATATGTAGGATGAACAAGTATAGAGATATAACGTATAAAATGAAGACTATGGCTACTAAAATTGTATTGTATTAGGAATTTGTGTTAAATAAGTACCTTTTACTTGCTCTTGTCACACAAGAAAGTAACTATGTGAGAGGAAGGATATGTTAATTTGCTTCACTATAAAATAGTAACCATCTTACTATTATTTGTATCCCAGAACCTCATTATGTAAACCTTGAATAACCACAATAAAATTTATTTAAAAGAAAAACTATTTAGGTATAAATCTGACAAAATACGTACAGGATCTATATGTGAAAAAAATATAAAATTTTGATGAAAGAAATAAAAAAACTAAACAAATGGTAGGATTTTCCATATTTATATTTATAATAACTTTAGACTGAGATTTTGGAGGCTGCTTCTGCCATCTAACCCCAATCAATAGGATGGAGACTCCAGATATAGCATGTAGAGGATACTGGGGCCTGATTAACTTTTCCTTAGTCCTCTCTTAGGGTAGACGTTCCACACTGAGTGAGGTAAGTCAGTAAGATCAGAGGATACTGCCCCCAACTCCCTGGTATGGTATGTAAATTATATCTCAATAAAGCTGTTATACAAATGGAAGTTGATATTTTTCAAATTATTTTCTTCTTAATTTGGATTTAGTTTCTTCATATATAATTAGCTCTTTGAAGTGGAAATTTAGATAATTAATTTTAATATTTTTTCTTGCAATATGAACATTGAAAGTTAGAAATATTCATCTAAACCTTGCTTTAGCTGCTTCCTACCACTTTTAATTAGAAATTTTCATATACTTGTTTGACATAATTCTAATTTTTCTGTACTTTTGTCTTCCTCTCCAAAGATATATATATATATATATATATATATATATATATATATATATTTCAAGTTGTATTCCAATGTGGTCAAGATATATATTTGGTGAAATATAAATCCTTTAAAATGTATTTGTAAATATTTTATAAATCCAGTCTATCACTCAAGTACAAATGAAAATAAAGTATATTTTGAAATTGTTGCCTATAGGGTTTAATGACTGTCAAATAGGTCAAGGTTATTGATAGTATTTATTAATATTCTACATTATAAATATTTCTTTGTTCCAACAATTACTGTAAGATGGCTATTGACATCTCCATTTGTACTTATGCATTTGTCTATTTCTCCTTTGAGTTCTGTCAACTTTTACTGCACCTATTTTAAAGCTCTGTATTCAAGTGCATAAACATTTATGGTTATTATGTCTTTCTAATTGACTGTTTATCATTATGAAATATCCTACTTTATATCTTGTAATTACTTTTTATAAATTTTATACTTAAGGTACTAATTAGTCACTCCATATTTCTATTCCTATCCCTCTTTTCTGTCTTTTTTTCTCTCTTTGTGTTATGTTTAATCAACATGTTTTGTATAACAATTAAAGTCCTCTATTGAATTTTAAACTTTTTCTCTTTTGTTTTAGGATTTGATCTATGGATTGCATGGGCATCCTCAGCATATCAAAGTCTCTGTACAGATTTTTCTGATAACTTCATATAAATAGTATAATTCTATTTTCCGCCATGATATTTTGTATTATTTTTGTAACATATATTATAATTACACGCTATATTTAGTCTATTCTCACACTGTTATAAAGATATTACCCAAGATTGGGTAATTTATAAACAAGGGAAGTTTAATTGACTCACAGTTTTGCATGGCTGGGGAGGCCTCAGGAAACTTACAATCATGGCAGAAGGGGAAGTAGGCACCTTCTTCACAAGGTGGCAGGAGACAGTAGGAGCATGTGAAGGAGGAACTGTGAAACACATAAAACCTTCAGATCTTGTGAGAACTCACTCACTATCATAAGAACAGAATGGGGGAAACCAACTCTGTGATCCAATCACCTCACTCTATGTATACATGGTGATTACAGATCCCTCCCTTTACATGTGGCGATTAGAATTTGAGATGAGATTTGTATGGGGAGACAAAGCCAAACCATATCACACACATTAAATATCTCAGCTGACAATGTTTTAATATGTATCATACCACACATTTTTTTAAGAAAGAAAAAACACATCTAAAAATTTTAACCATATATTCACAACTTTTCATTTAATTGACATTTCTTTCTTTCATATCTTTTCTTATATTTGGTGTCACTTTTGTTTCATTTAATAACATCATTTCTAAGAGTGCAGGTATACTATTGATACATTTTTCTCAATTTTTCTTTATATGAAAATGTCTTTGTTTCTATTTGTTTAATAAATTATTTGTAGAATACAGAATAAGTATCACTTTAATGCATTTTCTTGTCTGTTGACCTCTATTTTTAAATTAAATATCAAATATAATTTATATAAATTTTCGCTTTTACTTAATGTGTTATTTTTTTCCATGACTTGCTTCCAAGATTGCCTCTTTACTTTTAGTTTTAATATATTTGACAATGTTGTTCTTAATTGTAGTTTGCTTATATTTATTACACTTATAGTTTGCAGAATTTAGTTATCTGCAAGTCCATGTTTTTGTAAAGGTGTGCAACATACATTATTTTTCATTAAGTATTTTGTGCCCCATTAATTTGTCTCTTTTCTCTTTATCTTTGACTCAGATTATACATGTATATGGTCATTTAATATGGCAGTAAAACTCACTACAGTGCTGTTAATAATTTTCATGCTTTATTTCTCCCTGTTTTTCATTTAGAATAATTTAAATAATCTATATTCAAGTTCATGTATGCTTTATTTGCCATAAGAAATCTGTTCTTAATTCTATCTCTTGACACATTAATTTCTGATGTTGTACTTTCAAATTCTATAATATCTACTTACATTTTCCTATTAAGAGTGCCGATCTGGTCAATAATTGTGGTCCTTTTTTTCTTTAAATTTTAAAAATTATATTTATAATACATTCTTTGAAGTCCCAGATTGCTAATTCCAACATTTAGGGTAGTTATTTCTTGACTATTTTCGTTTGTTCTTTACTATGGGTCAAACTTTCATATTTCTTTCATATACATTAATTTTGTATTGTATACTAGACATTCATGGGTGACAGACTCAGGACTCTTTTTAAGAGTAGTTTGTTTTATTTTAGCAGAGTTAATTTAGATATTTTCAAGTGGCAAATGCTATCTCCGGTTATGATTAGCTGATGAGAAGCCTCTCTCATTGGTTCTTTAGTTTATCCAGTTTTTATTTTATTTACTTATTTATTTTTATTCAGGTGCCAGCAAAATATTGGGTTGAGTTTAGAAGCATATTTTTGGGAACTCCTTTTGGGGGATTTTTGGCAAGCACCTCCCCTCAAATTCTAGCAGTTCCGGTAGCCACAGTACTCTGACTTCTAATTTCAGAAATCAGAAGAAACAGATTTCTCTGAGTTTGTTTGCTTGGGTCAGTGCATACTAGAGAGTAGCCTCATGTGAAAAGTTGTACAAATATGAACATCACTCTGTACATTTACTTTCTTTCTAAGATTGAAATCTCACCAGTTTCTGCTTGCTATTTTTAAAAACAAATGTATTCAACAGGTTTCTTTTAAAAATTGTTCAGCATTTACAATTTTTCATAAAATTTTAAATCTGATAAAAGGTAATCACTCATTACAAGAAGTATAAATCTCCAACTTAATCTTTTGTATTTTAAAAAGACAAACAACAGTAATAAATTATTATATATAATAAACAGTATATATAACTATTGTATATATAATAGTTTGCTCATTAATTGGTTACCATTTTAATATATATTATGATAAAGCAAGAAGAGCTTAATAAGATCATATTTCAAGCCTTTGTAGAGCTACATGTTTATTCCTCAAAGGAAAATAGAAAAGAAAAATAACAGTTTTCATTTCCAATGTTTAGAAGTTTTGCTTCAGATAGATAATAATATTTCAAATGGAAAATATTCCTCAATATTTATATAGCTTTTGTTTTTGGAAGTACTTGCTGACCAACTATAAATTAGAAAACGGTTTTTTGTTTGTTTTTTTCAGACAGAGTCTTACTCTGTCATCCAGGCTGGAGTGCAGTGGAAGATCTCGGCTCATTGCAACCTCTGCCTCCTGGGTTCAAGCAAGTCTCTGCATCCGCCCCCCAGTAGCTGGGATTACAGGCATGCACCACCATGCCTGGGTAATTTCTGTATTTTTAGTAGAGACGGGTTTCACCATGTTGGCCAGGATGGTCTCGAACCCATGACCTCAGATGATCTACCGACCTCAGCCTCCCAAAATTCTGGGATTACAGGCGTGAGCCACCGTGCCCAGCCAGAAAAAGGTTCTAATTAATTTATTTATCTCTGTATATATGGTCTGTATTTACTAATCTAACCATATTTTAAAAATTATATGTATTATCCCAATCAGATAATATACGCTAATAGAAAACTTATTATTTTTGTCATAGTTCAAATATAATCAGAAACTTGCAATGAACTTCAGTTATTCTTGTCTAATTGAGAAAGTATGATTGTCACAGTTAAAATATTTTATGAACAATCTAACTTGTAGGAAACTATGTATATGCTGGCAAAGATCATTAATATTATGGTTTACTATTTAACCATTCAACAAACTTGAAATATATGTCCATTTTTGTCATATAATATTGTAGATGAAATTAAAACTTGTAAGTATAGAGGACAGTTAATGCATTCAAAGATTATCAAGACTATTGTGGGGACTCTTGCCCAGAAGATAGTTTCAATATAAGTCTAAGTATAAAGCTAGGAAGATAAACATATTTTTTTCTTTTTAGCTAAGTACTCATTGTGGGAAAATTCTCACATTTATTCTCCTTATGAGTACTACTCACTACCTCTTCCTCAATTATTTGACAATGTAAATTTGCTCCTTTCCCCTCAAATCTATATCTCATACATACCAAATTACTACATTTTATTGTCAATTTTTAAAGTATTATCATTAATCAGTGTGTCAATTCAAATATAGGTTGGGAATTCAGCAATCTATGCGTGTTTTTGTATGTGTGTGTACATATGTATACATACATACAAATTACTAATAATATATTATTATATATTTACATATACACTATTAAATACAAATTTAAATATTTAACACAAACTTAAATATTTGAATATTAACATATATTTAAAATATTTGTAAGAAAAAAATATATATATTTTAGCAATTTACCTTAATTCTTCCAGGATATGGAGCATTGCTTGTTGTTGACAACTGTATGTGTGAGCAGAACTGGTACCTAACACTTGATTTCTAATACCATTCTACAAATACTGAAACCAGTGCTTCCTGGGGAAATGGCTGATTCTAGGACTGGGGAAGGACATATACAAGACGATCCTGGATCACTACTTAGAGACAGAAAGTAAGGAAGTGCTAAATAAATAAACAAACACTCCACACTGATATTGTGTTATAAGGACATGGCCAATTAAAGGAACTCCTAATGGCCAAAGCTGATTCGATACGAGCAGTGAAACAAATTTAGTAGTATTGGATTATAATGCAAACCATAAACACCCCTGAGACCATACCAATATAAATAAAGGGTTAGATAAACAAATGAGTGAGGAAGAACAATCAAATGCCTTTGCAGAAGAATTAGAAATACTTTAATGGCTACTAGGAAGGCTAAGGCAGGAGGATTGCTTGAGGTAGGAGGATCCCTAGAGGCTGTAGGATTGCTGGAGGCCACGAGTACACGAACAGCCTGGGCAATGTAGTGGGACTCTGTCTCTAAAAATAATAGAAAAAAAATACCGTGGCATGGTGGTGTACTTGGCAGGAGTTCAGGAGCTCAAGGCTGCAGTGAGCTATGATGACCACACTTAACACCATCTGAGTGACAGAACAAAATGCCGTCTCTGAAAAAAATAAAAATAAAATTTAAATTAAAAAATAAATAATTCACACATGTTGCCCCACTCCTTAAGTGTGGGTTGCACATTTTGACTTTCTTTCCAGGAGTACAGTATGGAAAGGGGGAAAAGAGTTACTCTAAAGTGAAGAGATGTCCCAAACACTACTTCATCCAGGTGATCAAAGTAAACATCCACAGTCACAAAGCATCTAGATAGAATAAACACTTGATATGTTATAATGAAAGTAACACTTTGTTTCTGAGTTATTTCACCTAAAAACCCATAAATCTAGTCTAATGAGAAAAACAACAGACAAATTTGAGTTACAGTACATCTTCCAAAATAATTTCCCAACACTCAAAACTATCAAGGCCACCAAAAACACAGAATGTGAGAAACTGTGATAGCCAAGAGAAGTCTAAAGAGACATGAAGCCTAAAATACGATGTGGTTTCCTAGAGAAAACAAAGGGCATTTGGGAAAAACTAACGAAATCTGAATAGAGTATGGACTTTATTAAATAGTAATGTGTCAGTATTGAGTCATTAATTGTGATGAATGTTGACTGTGAATGTCAGATATTCATAATAGAAGAAACAGAGTGTGGAGGATATGGGAACTCTTTTTCATTTTTTTACTGTAAATCTAAAAACATTGTAAACTAAAAAGCTTATCTTAAAAACCTACTTACACATATAACCTAAAATAATAACTAAGCAATTTGAAGTTATTAATATGATTCATATTTTATTTTGTTTTAACTAAACCAACAACCTCAAAAGTATTTCCAAGGCTTATTATATGCTTGAGCAACTACTTGAAATCCATTTATTAAAGTATTTGTTTTTCTTGAACAACATTTGAACAGCATCCAAAGGTTTTTGTTGCATCATGAACAATTCAGATAAGTTCGCTATACTCATGGAGCTCACCTTTTAATATGAAATTGGATACCAAATGAAGAAAATGGTCTTATAAGACAACTGACTTAATGGTCTAGTATGTTTGCATATGATAAGTGACATGGATAAAAAGAAAAATAGAGCAATGTAAAGGAGACAAGGCTACATTTGAGAATAATTATAGATATTTTCTTGCTTACATACAAATTTGACTATTTATTACCAACTTTAGTTTTAAATAAAAAGTGAGTGCGTTGTCATAATAAGAATAGATTAAATTAAAAACTGGAGGAAGCATAAAAACTGGCACTTGGACTCTTGCATAAAGTTAGATGGAAACCTGAGTATGAGTCCAGGTGATTTAATGGACTGTGGTGATCAAATCCAATATCCTGTGAAGAAATAATATGGGATCTTATATTTCCTTAAAGTAAGAATTAGAATGGAGAAATGACTAGAAAACATGGGTCCTCATTGGGCTGCAATTTTAATAAAAATAGACTAATAAAATGCATCTATACTTTTGGAAAGACCACAGAAAATTTGTCATTCTCTTTCCTTGGGTTCAGGTTGAAACTAAATCTTTTATAAGAAGACAGATGGGCACATTCACATCCATGCTGAATGAATTGAGAATAACGTACATAAGAAAACAAAATATTAAATACAGAAAAAGATGTAGAGAAATAATAAAGCAAAGTGAGTAAATAACTCAATATACATATATGGAAGTCCAAGAAGACATTGTTCATAAAACAATAATAATAATTGCTAATTTGTTGTTGTTATTTTAAAAGTTGTTGTCCTAAAAGATAATATGAAAGATATGTGAGGGAGATTATTTTGTTTAAGATATTTGAGTTATTTTTATGGCTTCAGATAATAGAAATAATAAATAACTTCGTATGTTGGTCGTCAATTATTCATTTTAAAGGTTTTAAATAACCACCAAAAACCCAAGATGTAATTTGTAAGTTTTATCAACAGAAAAAAAATAAGAAGAAAGGAGAGAAATTTTAAAATTCAATTAGAGGCAACAGAGGATAATAGAACCTAAATCTCTTCACAGTATGTATAAAGTTATAGACTTGCAGTGGACACAAACTCCGAAATTGAATGTTAAACAATATCCAGCTATACACAGTATAAAAGGTATAAATGAAATATTATTATATGACCATTAAAGAAATAAAAAGTTTTCCCAGACCCTTAGTCACCAAAAGATAGCTGGAAAATGAGAATAATCGCATATACTTGAAGTAAACAGAAAATAATAGGATTAATAAAGATCCCTATAATAACGATAAAAGGAATATTCACCAAGAAAAGTAAACATGCTTGACTTGTATGTGTCTAATACACTCTCATATATATAATATATATATATATATATATATATATATATATACACATATGAAGGTCTATTAGGAAAGGGTATAGTAAGAAAATGGGATATGATGTTTGATACAGTAGATAATTCTCACATTTGATAATTTGTATAAAATGAAAACTTTCCTTGGACACATATAATGATAAAATCTGAATCATAATTTGAAAGTAGTTATAGATATATGACTCTAAGATAAATTAAATTAGTAATTGCAAATCTATGCAGAAAATAAAATTAAGACAAAGAACTAGACCCATATGATTTACCATATATTCATAGTATAATAATCGGAAAGGACTTCAAGAAGACTATTATATTAACATAACATTTTCTACAAAGAAATTGAAAATAATCTGAAAAGCGCTACCATACTAACAAGAAAGTTCACATAGTACATACCTATACATATTACTTCAAATGTACTACTTCTCCAATGGCAATTAAGAGTTCAAAACGATAATTTAAGGATATACAACTTATGGTAGCAAGAGAAACTGTAAAGTAATTGAGAATAAACATTTCAAAAGATACAAAATATTCAATGAAGAAACATTAAACTCTAATGAATAATAGACAAAATAAGAAATAAATATAAAATGGAGATGTATCTGATTTGTAAATGGTAAGACTTAATATAGCAAAGATGTTTATTTCTTCAATATAATTCACAATTAAATCAAATTCTTTAATGTTTTCAATTTTATAGATTCTATAATTATCAGCATAATACATAATTTGATAAATTAAGCCAAATATTCATATAGAGAAGCAAAAAGCCCAAAATAGAAAATTTGAAATAGGAGAAAGAAGAGGGATAGAATATTAAGACACATTATAAAATTACACTTACTATAAAATTATTATTAAAAGTAGACAAAATAAAATGATATGTAACATTTGTAGGACTCAATTTCAGAGTTAGAAGAATTTATGTGTATGCATGTGTGAAAAATGTACTATTAAATAATATTGCTGGGAAAATAGCCACATAAGAGTAATAAACTTAGATTTGTACTTCACACCATAACTAAAAGTATGGTCTGATATTTTAAATATTATTAGTCTTCTAGGGCTACTCCAACAAAGTGTCACAAATTGGGTGGTAAAAAACAGAAATTTATTCTTTCACAGTTCTGGAGGCTAGAAGTCCAAATTCAAGATGTCGGCAGGCTCATACTCCTTTGGAGACTCTGGGTAGAATCCTACCTTCCTGTTTGTGGCTTCTAATAACCATTAATCCTTGGCACCCCTTGGCTGAAAGGCACCTCACAGCAATCTATGCCTCTTTCATCATATGGCATTATACTTATATTGGTCTCTGTCTCTGTGACCAAATTTCCTTCCTCTTAAAAGGACACCAGTAATATGGGATTAAGGCTCTACACTACTCTAGTATGACCTGATTTTAACTTAACTAATTAGACCTACAAGAGACTTATTTCTAAATTAGATCAGATTCTTAAGGAGTGGGGATTAGAACTTCAACACATATTTTTGAATACACAATTCAACCTCTAACAGTCTGTTAGAGCAGCTAGCTACACATGAGCAGGGCAGGAAAGACAGTGCCTGGGAATGTTGGGCATTTATCAAGTCACAGTCAGGCAATTATAAATTGTCCCTCTGAAATAATGGGCAGGAAAAAGGGAGGTACCCCAGGGAGGGACTCCTTTCTCTTTTTTCCTTGGTATCTCATTGAGTGAAGGACAGATGGGCATAAAACTATCCCTCTGAGATAATAACTGGCCATGATTGGTACTGGGAATGAGAGGAGTCTTGCAACAGACAGAAAACCTGGAGTTAGTAAGCCATAATTCCTGATAAGGTTTCAAGCATGCCCAGTAAAAGGGTAGAAGATGGCAGAATTTGACCAGTATATGACCTTCCTCCGGGGGTACTTGACCAGTAAAGGTGAATTGCCACTAATAAGCATGTACAGGGCCTCAGTAAACACACTGCACATGTGGCCCCTGCAAAGTGCTGTCAGGCCACCTTACATGCAACAGTTAAGCAACAGCCCACCCAGGGGAAGAAGAAAGGGAGGAGACAGAGAGCCTGGGAAACATTATGGGATATAAAATCTCTAGAGTCTAAACAAAAAAGAGAACAGAGAAGTCGATTTTTCAAGTCATCCACTTGGCCCTCTTCCCAGAGTATCCTACTTTCTCTAATAAATTCTCACTTTGCTTAAAAGAAATTCTCTCTCCTTTAAACCTTGCCTGTGTCTCTCATTTGAATTCTCTCCTTTGAGAAGTCAAACGACCAAGTTTGCTGCAGAGTTGCCACTCTGGAGTTTCTTCGGACAGCTCACCAGCTGGTAATGTACTTCGGTGCCATGACTCAGATCCATCATCTAGTGGTAAGGCCCTGCAATGCCTCACCTTCTTCCACTAGAGACATTCAAACCTTTGTATGTGGTTTCTCCCCCTTTCTTTTTTTCTTTTTTGTCTCCTACCTTTTACTTTCCCTTCCTTTCCCCTTTTTCTTCTTCCTGCCTATTTCTTTCTTTTCCTTTTTCACTTCCCTTTGCCTTTCTCCTACCTACAAACTGTTCCCCAGAAGCACTCCCCTTGGCCACAGTGATTCTGTTCCCTCTGGTTTCTCTGGTCATCCTGACGGGTGACTCACAGAGGTGGAAGGACTTTAGGGTCCTGAGCTACTATGCCCCTCCAAACAGGGAGTGTGCAAGGGTGGTGGAGCTAAGCCTGCACTATGAAATTTCTGGGGAACTTCCCTGATTCTCCTTCAACTAAAATCTGCTCTTTCCCTAAACCTGCACCTGCTCTTTTCTCTGTACTCTGAAATGGCCTTGCACATTGGCAGGAATATTGGCCTCAAGGGCAAATCATCCTCCTATCTGCTCTCACTGTGTGCTTGCAAGTTCTTTTCTTGCTTGAAACATACACTCTCTGTTTGTCATTTGTGTGCTGGCAGCCCTTGTGTCTGCCTGGCAACCAAGAGGCGGAAACCTTTACTGGTGTCCCCGGAGATCTGCACTTGATTTTACTCCCCCAGTCCAGATGATCTCCAGCCCATCTCCTGCCTCTTGGCTCACTGTCAAAACGAGCACTGGTGGGAGCCCTGGTTTTGTCAACTCCTGGTTACTTACTATTCACTCTTTATCCCCATCATGTTCCAGGACTTAGTTTTCTGCTGGTTCTTAAGGAGGTTTATCAACTTTCACAGAACCTCTATTTGTGGTCCACTAAGGACATTCCCTACCTCAATACTGGGGCTAGTTTTTTTTTTGGGAGGGAATAAACATTTTTTTTTCTGTGCCTGATGAGACCTCTTATTCCAAACTCTCTGGTTCTTCAGAGTTTTCTCCTTTACTTCAAGAATGCTGACAAGCACTCTCTCTAGGGACCAGAAGCTGGTGTTTCTGTGAAAGCACAAGAGCTTTCCATGAGTATCCCCAATGCTTCCTTCCTTATCTGCCTATTACAGAGGGATTGCCCTGCTTATTTTAAACACTTCTTTTGCACATTGCCTATCAAGGGTAACATTTTCCTATTTTCTTCTGACCTTCTCCAACTCATTCTCAACATCCACAAAGATTGCCAAGGCAAGGCTATGCAGAGTAAAAGGGAGCCCAGCCTCGTTACAGCTCTTGGCTGGAAACAGGGTCCTCATCTGCCTGAAAGGACCTGAGGAATGGGAACACAAGAGGATGGGAAATTATTTCATTGCTAGGATTCTCTGGACAAGGGTCAATGCAAGGTCCTAGAGTCAAGCGTATAGGCCTGCCTGAGGCCAAAAACACAGGAAACCAAATTATCCATAGGACAGAGATGAAGGCTGGTGTGAGGCTACAGGCACTGTACAGATGACCATTAGAACAGAGATAAAGGTAAGGTTCAGGGTACCCAGTGATACCCGTTCATTCTGGAACCCTAGGGATGATTAGAGGGCCCTTGTTCATTCCCATATCCCCTCTGTTCTCAAGTGGATAATTGTGCCTCCTTAAAACAAGGTGGGACCAAGATTAAGGGTACCCGGTGAGACTGGTTCATTCTGAAATCCCAGGGATGAAAGACAAATGCCCTATTCAAGGATAATAGGGAAATAGGGAAATAATAAAGATAATAGGATAATAGGGAAATAAAAGGGGGTGCTTTTTTCCCTTTCTCTCCTCTGTTCTCTCTTTATGGATGGGTAATTGCATCTCCATACCACAGGATATGCCTTTCAGATATATCGTCAAGAACTGGAAAAAGTTTGACCCTCAAACTCTAAGGAAGAAAAGGTTCATATTTTTCTGTAACACAGCATGGGGTCGATACAAGCTCTGGGGCCAGAAATCTTGGCTGCAAAAGGAAGCATAAATTTTAATATGATGTATCAATTGGAATTGTTTTGCTGCTAGCAGAGGAAATGGACAGAAATCCCCAGTGTGCAGGCTTTCGTGGCCCTAGGAAACAACCCTGACCTTTGTTGGGCTTGTAAAATTGATTCAGCTATAGTATCAGCCAAACTCAGCAACCTCCTCTAGTCAGTCTAAGAGACCCTTCATCAGGCTTTCCCAGAGCTCAAACCCCAGAAGAGCAAAAGGCAGAACCTAGCTTAAACCCCACGGCCCCTTCTAACTCGTTACATCCAAGTCTTTCAGTCCTGGAGTCTTTCCCTCCCTAACCAGAGCTATTCTCAGAACACCTCCCCTTTGGCTTATGTTCCCTTCAGGAGGTTAGCAGCCCCAGTTGGCCCACTGGGGTTCAGGCTCCATTCACTATGCAAGACCTGAGACAGATTATAGCAAACTAGGAAAGTGTATGGATGACTCTGACAAACACATTGAAGGGTTCCATAAACTGGGCCTAACATTTGAACTCACTTGGAAGAACCTCACAGTTATACTGGGCCACTTTCCAAGGGAGAATGTGACTCCATTATGGAGGCAGCCCAGCAATTTGCAAATGCAATGCAAACGATTAACCCTTGTGGCTACTCTGTAGGGGCCACCACAGTTCCCAGGTTGACCCCAACAGGGATTGCAATACCCAGGGCGGGTATTTGGGCAAGAATCCATGTGTTCATTTGTTTAATTGAGAGACAGAGCTAGCAGAAAAAATCCAGTGAACTATAATAAATTGTCCTTAATAAATCAAGGTCCTCTTGAAAACCCCACAATATTCATAGAGAGGCTACAAGATGCCCTCATGAAACCTAAACCCAGGAACACCAGAAGGGCAACTTGTCCTAAAGAACTACTTGCTAATGCAAGCAGCCCTAGATATTCAGAAGAAATTCCAAAAACTATCACTAGGCCCCAACATCGTTATGCCTGACATCCTCAAAATAGCTTCCTCAGTCTTTTACAACTGGGGCTGGAAGGAAGAGGGAAAGGCTCAGGAAAAAAAGAGGCAAAAGGAAAGGTGGCAGCTTCAACTATTGGCTGCCTCACAAGTTCACTTGCCCCAGGAGGTTGCCCTGGGAATACTCTCCCGGGTAACTGCCATTGGTGTGGGAAGCCAGGCCACTGGAAGGCAAACTGCCCCAGTGGAGTAAATGGGAACAAACACTCTATGGCTTGCCCCCTCTGCCACAAGCTTGACCACTGGAGACAAGACTGCCCTGAGGGCTGAAGGGCCCTTGGGGGAGAATCCCAACCCCTGATGGCCTTGAGTTGAAGGGGCCCTCTGGTCCAGCTGGCTCCCAGATCAAACATCATTATTGAAGGGATGGAGCCAAGGCCTTCTTTGGACGTGGCAGGTAGGACAATAACCTTCCTTTTGGATCGCGTGCTGCCTACTCGATGCTTACCTCTTTTCCTGGCAATTATCCCGAGTCCTGCCAGGTAATGGGGATAAATGGGGTATTCATAACCTGGAGGTTTACTTCTTTGTGCTGCCTGTTGGGGGAAACTCTTTTCTCATTCATTTTTAGTGATGCCAGAATGCCCTACATCTCTTTCAGGCAGAGATATATTGTTCAGACTAGAAGGTCAATTACTTTTTTTGCATGGCCAACTCCTACTTTTCCAAATGCAGTCTTATGCCTCAAAGAGACCACACACAGGGATGAACTGCCCACAGACCTTCCCAATAACCCAGAAGTTTGGGACACAAGACTACCAAGGAAGGGCTATAACATCAATTCCAGTAGTAATTCAGCTCAAGAGCCCTTCTAGCTGTCCTTGCAGAAAGCAGTTTCCTCTTCTACCAGAGGCCAAAGAAAGACTTTGGTAAAGAAAAACATGGACTGTGGTGATACAGCTCACCCTGTAACCATTCCAGTCTTACCATTAAAAAGACCAATGGTGAATACAGACTAGTTCAGGACTTATAAATAATAAATGAGGCAGTAGTCCCAGTACATCCTATGGTCTCCAACCCATATGTAATTCTAGAGAAATTACCTCCAGATGCTCAGTGGTTTTCAGTCCTAGACCTCAAGGATGCCTTCTTTTGTGTCCCCCTAGACCTGCTGTCACTGTCTCAATTTCTCTTTGTATTTGAATGGGATAATGAAAAATGTAGGTGTCAACATCTTACCTGGAATCTTACTTGGACAGTGCTTCCATGAGGTTTGAGAGATAGTTCCATTTGTTTGGGCAAGTCTTGGCTAAAGATTTGCAGGACCTAACTCTTGTGGGGGGAGGGGGCACATCTCCTACAGTACATGGATGACCGTTAATCTGCTTCCTGACAAGAGAGTTAGGAATCCAACATTTAGTCCAAACAGGGATTTTCTTGCAGACCAGGGATACAAAGTGTCTGAGGCCAAGGCACAGCTAGTAAGACAGGGGGTCGAATACCTGGGAATAATTATGACCCCTGGAGAACGTAAGCTCTCCCAAGAATGGATACAGGTTATTCTTAAGACACCTACCTGGAGCACCCAAAAGCAACTGCAGGCTTTTCTGGGAATCATGGGATATTACAGACTGGATACTGGTTTATGGTGGAATTAAGTCCTTATATCAGGCTCTAACAAAAGGGATGGATAGGGACCCACTTCTCTGGGAGAAGGATCAAGAGCAAACCTTTAAGCAGCTAAAAACTGCCATCTCACAAGCCCTAACCTTTGGGCTACCCATACTAAGCAAACCGTTTGAACTTTTTATCACTGAAAGGCAAGGTGTGGCCCTAGGAGGTCTAACTCAAACCACTGGGCCAATCAAATGTCCAGAAGGTAATTTTTCAACGTACCTAGACCCAGTTGTATAGGGGCGGTCACACAGTCTCAAGGAAGTGGCTGCAGCAGTCCTCCTACTTGAGGAAGCCTTCGAAATCACCATGGGGCAGTCAACTCAGCTCCTAATGTTCCACCAAGTTGGCCCCCTACTGGACAAAAAAGGGCCACAGTGGCTCACTGACAACAGATTGTTGAAGTACCCGGTTTTGTTATTAAAAAACCTACAGATAACAGTTGAGTGGTGCTTGACCTTCAACCCAGCCACCCTCTTGCCCCTACCAAGAGACAATAACCTGGCACATTCATGCTGTGAAGTACTTAGCCAAATTTATGCCAGCAAGGCTGACTTAAAGGACCAACCCCTGGGTAATCCAATCAAAATATGATTTTCAGATGGAAGTAGTTTTGTCTGGAATGGAACTAGATATGCAGGATAATGCTTTGGTGTGCCTTTACCAAGTGACCAAAGCTAGAGCTTTATCCCCAGGGACCTCAGTTAACTAGAGCTTAACTCATTGTGCTAACCAGAGCCCTAAAACTAGGGGAATGAAAAAGAATAACCATTTACGCAGACTCCAAACATGCTTCTTTGATCCTTCCCACCCAGGCAGCTATCTGGAAGGAAAGGGAATATTCCTATTAAGTACAGGCCTCAAATCTTAGAGCTGCTAGAGGCTGTTCATTTGCCCCAGGAGGTGGCAGTAGTGCACTGCAAGGGACACCAGAGGGCCATGATGAAACCGCACAAGAAAATAGTTTGGCTGACCAGAAAACTAAAGAAGCAACTGTTCCAAAGGTTACATTCCTGGGAGCCTTGTTCCCTTCTCTCCCCACTGAACTACCCCCACTCCAGTACACCCAGGAAGGAACAGATTTGGACTACCCAACAGGGATATCAAAAAGAAACCAATGGATGGTATAGCCTGGGGGCACTTTTCCATCTGCCAAAGGCCTCCCAGTGGAAGGTCATCCAGAGTCTGCGTGACTCCTGTTACTTTGGAAAGGGCAGTCTAGGGCAAATTTGTAAGTGGGTGTTTAGCAGGAGGGGACTGAACAAGGCTATTGAAAAGGCTTGTCAGACTTGCTCCTTGTGTGCCATAAATAATCCCCAGAGAGGGAAGCCTCCTCCATTAATAAGTCCAATCCAAAGAAGAGGTAAATACCCTGGAGATGGGAGGATGGATTTCACTCAGATCCCCACATGCCATAGATATAATCACCTCTTAAACCATGTAGATAATTTCACATGATGGGTAGAGACCTGTTGCACAAAGACTGAGAAGGCACAGTTAAGTAGCTAAATTCCTCCTCAAGGAACTCACTCCCAATTTGGGCTTCCTAGGTCATCGCAAAATGACAATGGCCCATCCTTAATTCCCCAAATGACTCAACATTTTGGTAATGCCCTTGGCATGAAATGATACCTTTAGTCTGCCTGGAGACCACAATCTTCAGGAAAGGTGGAAGGAAATAACCAAGCCCTCAAACACATCCTCAATAAACTGTGTCAGGAAACAGCAAGTCATGGACGGACCTCTGACCTCTAGCCCTCCTTTGAATCCATGTTGCCCCTAAGGCTCCTTTACAATTAAGCCCCTAGTAGGCCCTATATGATAGACCATTCCTATATTCTGACTTATTGGTAGATGAAGAAACTACCAAAGTCACCCAGTATGTCTGTTCTATGGTAGGCTTCCAACAGGCCTCTGGGAATACTGGTTACAAATAAACCCAAAATCGAAAGAGGAAAAGGCTCAGACTTTATACCCTCCAGGCTCACTAGTTCTCATGAAAGGTTGGAAGGATGGAACCCTGAAATCTCAACTAACTGGAAGGTCTGGAAGGTCCCCTTCACTGTTCTATTATCTACTCCCATAGCTATTAAAGTACCAGAGGTTGCCATCCAGATACACTATACTTAAGTGAAGTGAAGCTGAGGTCCAAGACAAAGGACTGAGATTCCTGCAGAGATGTCCCTCTGGAGTTCTCCGGATAGTTGCAGACTCACCCACCAATAGTAAGTCTACCTCCAGACTCTCCAAAATTTGTGTCCTTCCCCTGTGCAAAATATATCCATCAATCCCAGTATCTCCAGGATCCTGCATTAATTCTAAGTCTAAAGTCTTATCTAAATATCATCAGTTCAAAGTATCATCATCTAAATCATTTAAACCAGTGTGGGTGAGACTTGAAGTATGATTCACCCTGGAGCAAAAATCTCTCTTTACCTGTAAGCCTGCAACACCAGACAAGTTATCACCCTCTGTGTCCGGAATTGGTGGGTTGTTGGTCTCACTGACTTCAAGAATGAAGCCGCGGACCCTCACAGTGAGTGTCACAGTTCTTAAAGGCGGCGTGTCCAGAGTCTGTTCCTTCTGAGGTTCAGATGTGTTCGGAGTTTCTTCCTTCTGGTGGGTTCGTGGTCTCGCTGGCTCAGGATTGAAGTTGCAGACCTTCGCGGTGAGTGTTACAGCTCTTAAGGCAGCCTGTCTGGAGTTGTTTGTTCCTCCCCGTGGGTTCGTGGTCTCGCTGGCTTGGCTTCAGGAGTGAAGCTGCAGACCTTCGAGGTGAGTGTTACAGATCACAAAGGCAGTGTGGACCCAAAGAGTGAGCAGCAGCAAGATTTATTGCAAAGAGCGAAAGAACAAAGCTTCCACAGAGTGGAAGGGGACCCGAGCGGGTTGCCACTGCTGGCTCGGGCAGCCTGCTTTTATTGTCTTGTCTGGCCCCACCCACATCCTGCTGATTGGTAGAGCCAAGTGGTCTGTTTTGACAGGGTGCTGATTGGTGCGTTTACAATCCTTGAGCTAGATACAGAGTGCCAATTGGTGTATTTACAATCCCTTAGCTAGACATAAAGGTTCTCCAAGTTCCCACTAGACTCAGGAGCCCAGCTTGCTTCACCCAGTGGATCTCACACTGGGGCTGCAAGTGGAGCTGCCTGCCACTCCCTCGCCCTGTGCCCACACTCCTCAGCCCTTGGGTGGTCAATGGGACTGGGCGCCGTGGAGCTGCGGGCGGTGCTTGTCGGGGAGGGTCGGGGTGCACAGGAGCCCATGGAGGCAGAGCGGGGGAGGCTCAGGCATGGCAGGCTGCAGGTCCCGAGCCCTGCCCCGTGGGAAGGCAGCTAAGGCCTGGCGAGAAATCGAGCACAACGCTGGTGGGCCGGCACTGCTGGGGGAGCCAGCACACCCTCCGCGGCCTCTGGCCCAGGTGCTAAGCCCCTCATTGCCCCGGGCCCTGCCCCGCGGAGCCCACACCCACCCGGAACTCGTGCTGGCCCGCAAGCACCACGAGCAGCCTGGGTTCCCACTGGCGCCTCTCCCTCCACACCTCCCCGCGAGCTGAGGGAGCCGGCTCCGGCCTTGGCCAGCCCAGAAACGGGCTCCCACAGTGCTGTGGTGGGCTGAAGGGCTCCTCAAGTGTGGCCAAAGTGGGAGCCCAGGCAGAGGAGGCGCCGAGAGCGAGCCAGGGCTGTGAGGACTGCCAGCATGCTGTCACCTCTCACTTCCACGTTAAATGGTGAGACAAGCATATAATAAATATCCACATTCCAAAAGGAAGAAATTGGAAGAAATAAAGAGGTTACAGTCCCTGAACAAGTTCAAACACCAACAGAGCAAATTCTGTCAGATTTCAAGCCCTTAGACTCATCCTCTGTGGCCCCATGCTTTGTCTTCTGGGTCCACTGGGTGACTATTAATCCTTAGCTGTCCTGGAATCCCAGCTGTATCATACATGGCATTCTCTCTGTCCATCTCTGTCTCTGTTTTCAAATTCAACCCCCCCCCCCCTTTTTTTTTATAAAGGATACTAGTGATATTGGACTAAGACCTTACCCTACTACAGAATGACCTCATTTTAACTTAACTGATTTCATTTATAACACTTTTCAAATTAAGTCAAATTCTGAGAGAACAGGCATTAGAATCCCAACATATTTTTGGAGGGATGAAATTCAACCCATAGTAAATATGTGCATTTCTAAGGCAAAAT
Source organism: Nomascus leucogenys (assembly GCF_006542625.1). Classification (NCBI taxonomy): domain Eukaryota; kingdom Metazoa; phylum Chordata; class Mammalia; order Primates; family Hylobatidae; genus Nomascus; species Nomascus leucogenys. The sequence continues at coordinate 20,933,006 of NC_044390.1, forward strand.
TACAAAAAAAAATAGCTTGAAAGAAATTATAAAAATACTTTTAGATATTATGGTACACGAAAATTTTCTTAAAAGACCCAAAATCTAAAATAATAAACTATAAACTTGCCTATATTAAAGTTATATACTTCTGCATAAAGCAATTGTTTTACCACTTGATGACAAAATCTGCATTCTCAGAAAAGCATATAGAATTTGCATTGCTCAATAAAGTAATAGCAATTTGATTATGTAAAAATTAATAATTACAGCAAAACTCCATGTTAACAAAAAGGCAAATTATTTTAAAATGTGGAAATATGAGAACTGAATTCATAGAAGGTGCTGAAAATCACTAGAAATCTGAATACTCAATTTGAACAGGAGCTAACTAATCAGTCGATTGGTAGGAAAATAAAAATATGACACTGTCAGCATGTAAGAATGTGAGATACCTGATTTTCTCAGTCATGCTAAGAGGAGAATAAATTGACAAAGTCATCTTGAAAAACAACTTAAGTGTATGTTATAAAAATTATAATGTAAATATCTCATCCTTTGATTCATTCCTAAAGTTAAATTTGTATTAGTTAGCTAGTACCATGACAATGCTATATAAAAAGCACCCCAAAACTGAATGGTTCAAAGCAAAACTTATTTATTCTCATGGATCTGTGGGTCAGCTGAACCATGTTTTTAAAATAGTGTTAGCAAAGCACAGATGACCAAGCAGTAATCATTTGAGGCCACATAAAGTTATGTGCAGAACTAGCACACTGTCACTTCCATCCTCATCATTGACCAAAGCCAACAGAAGTGCACTTAACCTTTTTTTTTTCAATGAGGAAAACTACAAAATTATCTATCAAAGCACACGGAAACAAGGAGGAATAGAGAATGTTAACCAATGATTCCTTTGAAAGCAGTGTATTCTCCTGGTCATAATCATAATATTTAAAAACATAGTAAAACACAGTCATCTCAGGACCCCTAATCTAATCACATCAGCAGGCCTGAAGTTTAAGATCCTACAATCTATAACAAGTTTAGATGAGTTCTTCATGGTTCAATGATTTATGAATTTAAGAGGAAACATTCTCCCAACATACAATGGTAGGAAAGGGTAAGTATATTCTCAATAATAACTCAAATTTAGAAAATTTGAGACACGTATTAGTCACTTATCCATTATTCATAACCTTTGTGAAATCCTGTTGGACAAGCAATGCTATGTCTTGGTATCTGTGGGGTATAAAATACATTTTATATGCTGATTCTGCTTCCTGGGTCTACTTCACCATTCCATTATTCTCCGAGGTTCTTTGATCTGCCCTCAGGAACATATTTCTCTTTTCATCATTTTCTTTGGCCATTCCTAGAGAATTGTAAAATATGCCTTTTGGTGGATGAACCACTTTTTTCTATCCTTCTTCGTGCCTATAGAAAGTTGAAGACCAAGATAACTTTTCTCATCTTGAACCATCTCAGTCAAGGCATGATTTACATTTCCTTTTTTAAAAGACATGTAAATCTTGTAAACATTTTTTACATTTCTTTTAAAATTTTCGTGGGCTTTCTACGTATTTGATTTCAATCAACTTTATTTACCACAATCTATACTCATATTTTTAGATACATTTCTTTCCTTCTAGATATAAGTACAAGTAATGTAGGCACAATGGCCTTCAGCAAAACCATGTACATATTCCTTTTGTAAGTCCTTTTTGCCCAAATGAAAAGATTAACTAGATGTCATCTTAATTATTTCACAAATGTTATTAAAATGATTCCCTTGACATTGGTTATTTCTGTGTTTTAAGGCTGTTTCTTAATTTGAGAATATTTTATGACTGAAGAGATAGGAAATAAGAGACTTTTATTTTCCCATCCATAATATTCTGGGTTCTCTCCATTACCTCTAATTCTGCCTGCAATCTGTTCAAATCTTTTTGAGCTTATCAATTTATTGTGGGTAGTTATGTTATGTAGCAGGAAGCTCAAACTTTCAACATTTTGCCTAGAAATCATTTCACCATAAGTTCATTTGGTATTTTCTATTATTAATTGACTAAAAATGAAAGAACACACACATGTGCACACATACACACACAGTGTGTGTGGATTTATATCAGATCTTTCTTGCAACAAAAACATCATGATGCTATTATGCAGCATTTTCCAGAATTGTATCATCAGTAAACAATTTTTTTAATTTAGTCTGTATGATACTTTTATTATTGCTCTAGAAATATCCACTGGTTTTATGATATAAATCAGGATATACATTAAAGATTTTAAGCCACACTCTATTCAGACATATACAGGGAAATATGAAATGCTTGAATGAAGTTTATGAATGCCGTCTTTTACATTTGTATAGGTTCTTTGTATTCAGTATGACAAAAAGCTAATTGTAATCTAAGAATAATTATATGGAACCTATGGGAATATAGATGTCATACACATATTTTTACAGTTATGCTTTGAAACAAATGGGTTTTGAATAGTGTAAAGCACAGAACAGTTGTAAATAACTAAACATCACTGGGTATATCCCAATAGAAGAATTTGCCTTTTATAAACATTGGAAAAAATAAACCTTGAAAACATAGACGCTTTTTGTAATTTATGTGGTTCCATGTGCAGTTTGGCTAAATTAAAATTTAAAGATTGAGTATAAATGTATGTAATACTATAAAATTAGTTTACTATAGTACTTTCTTAAAACACGTACTAACATAGTAACTAAAAGTTAAAAAAATTGCTGAAACATTACAGATCCTTGGATAAGAAGAAATTTCATTTTAAGGTTAAAATATTTCCATAAAAACAAATGGTCTCTTTTAAAACTCTTTTTTTATCTTTCTTTTCTGAAAATCCCTTTGTTTACATTGCATATGATCATAAAATAATTTGAAAAATATTTTTGCTATAAAAGTTTATATATTGCCACATCGTTGATACTGTTTTACACATTTTTTTTTAGTTTACCCCACCTGTGTTTAACAAAGAGGCCACCATCTCACCTTGAGGTAGGTATTCTATTTATATCTAGAATTTGCTCCATATTTGAAACATTAAGGTATTACCTATTAGTCACTACTTAAGTTACGAGATAGGGGTCCAAGTATTGACTAAGTTAGTCTTTTTTCCATTCTATACAGAATAATAAAATACGTGAAAGAGACATATTGTTGCGTGTAGGCTTCTTAGAGTAATGCAGTCTCTGTGACTGGGAAACCTGGTGTTGAATCCTGATTTCATGTTGTACTAAATGTTCTGGGTAAGAGACTATCTTTCTAAGCCTCTGTATCTTCTGCCTTCACTAAGGAATGTTTGATTATCACTAGTACGTTGTTTAAAAATAATTTTAAATTATTTCTCCTACATACATCTTAGTGATTCTGAGATTCTGCAAATTTCATTTCTCCATTATCAGCTAATTCCTGTTGGACTCTGCCAACAGGGGGCTCTAGTGGGCAATTAGAAGACAGGAGAAAATACATGTCCATTTCCTTGCTGTTTCTGGCAGGAAGCTTCAGTAACAGCCTTTCCATTGACAAAGGCAGTTGCTTCCAGTTTTCAACTTTTGTATATTATATTTATTTTTACATGACTCCCAGAACTAAGCTTACTATGCTGTTCTTTCAAATTTCGGAGATAACCACCACCACCAACCAGGCGTTACCTCTCCTCAGAGGTCTGAATTTCAGCTCTCTGGTACCCCTGTTCCAGGCTTATATTTTGACAACTTCAACTGCCCATCCTGAGGGAAGAATAGTGATCAGTGGTAGCTTACAGTGTTTGCTATCTCATATTTTCTGTGTTTCTTTTCTACTCTTTTGATTCTCCAAAACATTTATAACTGCTTATTTATATCAAACTATTTTAGTCTTAAAACCTAGTAAAGTTCTGCTTCCAAATAAGACCACAGGTGATACTTCCTAAGGTTTTGTGAGAACAAAATTCATTTACCTTTGTGAGGTAAATAAGTGATGCTATGATCACCTGTGGCCCTGTGGGCCTATGGTCCTGTTAGCTTTCATTATCAGATTAATTTTTTTGATTCTCAAGGATTCATTTCTTAACCCATTTCATTTGCATCCAAATCAGTGCTTTTTCAGTGGATGAGCTTCATATTATATTGTTAAATCTCTGAGTAAGTTCTGCCTTTTAAAAAGCATATGTACACATTTTTAAACAAGTTGCTTTCTTTTTCTTGAGATCGTTATGATTATTTTATAATGAGATATTTTACATGTTTCACAATGTTTGACTTTTCCTTTGTTCCCTTGTTATCCTAAGCTATTAGACATTCAAATAACCTATAGAAGATAGCCTTAATTTTTAAAATCAGTGCTAATTAGGAAAGGAATATAATTGTAAATTCTGTTAGTGAAAATTTGTTCTTCTCAAGTAAAGTATTTTCAGTTCTTGATATGCATTTATGCTTAAGTAATAGTTTAAAGATAATAAATAATTTTACACTTTTTAATTTTTTTAACTAAGTGAAGAAAAATTCAGCATTTGCCAAATGTTTACATTTACCCAGATTTCCATTTTTAGTGCCTTTTTCTCTAAAAAAAAAAAAAAAGTCTAATCCATACAACCAAGTTATTTTGTGGACATTTACAGATAGATTCCAGAGGTTATATAAACACGCAAAAGACCCAGAGTAGCCAATATAACATTAATGAAGAACAAAGATTGACATTACCCAACTTTAAGCCTTATCATAAAAACTAGTAATCAAGAGAGTGTAGTATTGATAAACCAATAAACAAAATAATACATAGAATTCAATAAAGAGCCTAGGAATAGACCCACACCAATATAGTAAACTAACTTTTGGTAAAGAAGCAAAGGCAATTCACTGGAGAAAAGATTGTCTTCAACAAATGGTACTGGGCCAACTGGATATCCACATGCAAAAAACAAACACAAAAACTAAATGTAGACATGTATTTGATAGACATAAATGTAAATGCAAAAGTATACAACTTCTAGAAGATAATCTTGGGTTTGGTGATGAGCTTCTAGGTATAACAATTTATAGCAAACAGAAAACAAGTTGTTACAGTGGATTTTATTAAAATTGAAAACTTCTACTCTGTTAAAATTAAAAGAATATAAATACACACCACAGACTGGAGAAAGTATTTGCAAAACACATATCTGGAAAACATCTATCTGATACATCCTTTATCACATATATTTGTACATCAAAAATATACAAAGGACTCTTAAAACTCAGCATAAAAAACAATCTAAATAAAATAAGAGCAGAACAACATGAACATGTGAATACTTTGCTAAGGAAGATTTATATAGAGGGCAGATAGGCAAATGAAAAGATACTCATCATATGTCATTAAAAAATTGCGAATTAAAACAACGATGAGATACCACTTTACACCTATTAGAATGGCTAAAAACCAAAACACAGACAAGACCAAATGCTGACAAGAATGTGGAACAACAGGAACTTTAATTCAATTTTGTTGAAAATTCAATATGGCACAGCTGCTTTGGAACACAGTTTGGCAGTTTCTTATAAGCTAAACATAGGCTTACAATATGATCCAGCAATTATGTGCTCCTAAGTATTTATATAAATTAGTTGACAACTTATGTCCACAGAAAAACTTGCACATGGATATTTATAGCAGCTTTATTCATAATTGCTTTAGCTTGGAAGCAACCACAATATCCTTTAGGAGATGGATGGATAAACTCTGTTACATACACATAATGAAGTATCATTCAGTGATAATAAGAAATTAGCTATCAAACTACATAAAGACGTAGAAGGACCTTAAATACACATGACTCAGTGAAAGAATCCAGTCTGAAAAGGCTATATGTTGTATTTTTTCCAATGATATGATATTCTGAAAAAGAAAAACTATAGAAATAGTTAAACAGTCGTTGGTTGCCAGGGGTTTGAAGAGAAGGAGGGAGGTATGGATGGGTAGAAAGAAGGGGAGTTTTAGGGCATTTAACCATTCTATTAGATACTGTAATCGTGAATATATGATATTGTGCATTTGTCAAAACCCATAGAACTATATAACACAACTTGTGAATCCTAATGGAAAACATGGATTTTAGTGGATAATTACATACTAATAGTGGTTCATCAATTCTAACAAATATATCACATTAATAAAAGGTAGTAATAGTAGGGTAAATGGTGTGTGGGAGGAGAGAAACTCTATGGAAACTCTTTAAGTTCTTCTCAATTTTTCTGTAACCGTAAATGTTGCTCTGAAACATAAATATATTAATGTTCTCTTTAAAAACCATGTATTTTCTGCTACTAGACTATAACAAGCTGGTTACTATACTGTACTATGTGTTATTAGATGTTTAGATAATGCATTCTTCTTTATTTTTTGCTTCAGTTACATTTAATATGGAAAATATTAATATGTGTATATCTAGTACATAGATATTGCCAATACCCCATCACAAGTAAAAATTTAATTCTGAGTAATGCTGCCAGGTTACAGAGAATGTTTTATGGATATGTGTTTTAAAGATAATGCTGTTGAACTATCATCATAAATATGATATACTTAAAATATTCCCTTTTGCATATTAGTGAAAGATTATAAATATTCTATATTTTTAAATCACCCATCCCTTTGTAAATAAGATAAAATAATGTATGAACAATCTCAGGGCAAAATATTTGTTTATGACTGAGATAATTTCTTAATTGTAGAAAGGTATCTATATTAGTTTCCTAATGCTGTCATAACAAATTACCCCAAACTAGATGGCTTAAAACTACACAATTTTATTCTCTCTCAGTTTTGGAAGCCAGAAGTCTAAAATCAGGATTTTGGCAGGACCACTACTCTTCTGAAGAAGCTAGAGAAGAATTCTTCTTTGCTTCTTCCAAGCTTCTGGTTGTACCCATAACCCACGGTGTTCCTTGGCTTTTAGCTGCATCAATCCAAGCCCTGCCACTGTTGACAAATAGCTGTTTTCCCCATGTCTGTCTCTGAATCTTTATCCTTTTTTCATAAAGACTTCAGTCACTGGATTTAGGGACCACTCTTATCACCTATGACCTTATCCAAACTTAGTTAATTATTACATCTGTAAAGATTGCATTTTCAAATAAGTTTATATTCTGAAGTTTTAAGTAGAAAAAAATTGGAATGTGGGGGCATTTTTCAACCTTATAGTACCCTTCTGCTAATCCTGTGTAGCTTGCTTATTTAGTACTGTCTTCCCATGAGTCTGAATGATATACCTTTTTTTCTAATGTCTGCTTTATAATTAATTCTAATCAGAGACTACAGGATAGACAATTTTACACAGTGATAAAAGGGTGACTTTTAACTGGGTCTTAATTTGCCTTTCATCCCTAACTGAAAGTTAATTGTGTTTATCAATGAAAAATAATTTTATATTAAGTAGGTTATAATAATTGAAGATAATGTAAAAGACTATTTTACACAAGTGTTTATCTTATAATTAATTCCAAATTTCTTAAACTATTTAATGATCTCAACTTTGCCTGCATTTGGATATTTTAATGCAATTTAAGTTTATTTTCTGTGCTAGAGGTCTTATCAATATTTCCATGTTTGTATGTCAATCCAATAAAATTATCACTTTTAGTACAAAAAATAAAGATGCAATGACATATGAAAGCTAAGATTTTAACATAGATTGATTTGATTTATTGGATTATATAATGGAAAAAAGCATAATCTGCTTATGGATAATGTGTTCACTATATAAATATATAAAGGGTCTCATGAATATCATACTTGTAAATTTATTCCATAGTATTCTTTATTGTTTATTTTCACTGACTTCTTTCAATAACTCAGATTTACAGTTGTCAGATAAATTTTTATTTTTTTGAGATGCAGTCTTGCTCTGTTGCCCAGGCTGGAGTGCAGTGGTGCAATCTTGGCTCATTGCAATCTCTGTCTCCTGGGTTCAAGTGATTCTCCTGCCTCAGCCTCCTGAGTAGCTGGGATTATAGGCGTGAGCCACCATGCCTGGCTAATTTTTGTATTTTTAGTAGAGACGGAGTTTCACCATGTTGGTCAGGCTGGTCTCTAACTCCTGACCTCTTGATCCACCCACCTCAGCCTCCCAAAGTGCTGGGATTCCAGGCGTGAGCCACTGCGACCAGCCTGTCAGATAAATTTTTAAGAGAAAAGAAATATCTCCAAGCTATATATCATTACCTGAGGACATGTGTTTTAATATAGGTAGTTCTGTACCATGTTAAACAATATTTCTGATTGAAGTTAATCAAAATAACATTAAACAAAAATTCAAAATCATGCTACATTATTGTTCTTCCTACCTTTAAGTTCCTACCTTGCAAGTTCCTAGGAAAAGTCAGCTATTTGCTGATAAGATTTACAAAAATTAACAATAAAAGTAATCCTGAGAATGGATATATTACCAGTAAATTTCCTACACCTTGGTTGCCACTGTTCACTCCCTGAAGTAACTTGTTATACAAAATGCATTCTTTCTGCTTCTGTAAGAAGCAGACATCCAGACAGCATTAGATCTGCAAGAGATTTATTGGAGAAAATGACTGTGAAGAATAAAAGAAAAACTTCAGACCACAATGCAGATTTGACCTGTGTGAAGAAGAGTGGAAAGAAGGAGGTTTGAGCAGAAAAAGCATCAGACTACAGTGAAGTTCTGAGAAAAATATGGCCAGGGTAAAGCATCCTCCAGTCAGTCACCTGTCAGAGGAGTCCTACTTTCCAAAGGAATGATTCAGCATTTTACAGAGTTCTGCTCAGTAATTGGCTGGGATCAGCATAGGAGAAGGAGAGCTTTGATATAGATGTGAGTCTACAGAAGCCTCATCTGGGATTGTCAGTCAACTATTCTCCCTAAAGCAGGAGATTTGAGTGGCTTATTTCCATGGCCGCTACTCAATAAGTAGAACACAGGCTTAAGCAATCCACCTTGGCCTCACAAGTAGTTAGGACCAAAGGCTCATACCACCACACAGAGCTAATCTTTATTTTTTTAATTTCGTAGGGTCAGAGGTCTCACTATATTGCCCAGACTGCTCTCGAACTCCTGGGCTCAAGAAATTCTCCTGCTTTGGCCTCCCCTCAAAGTGCTTGGATTACAGGCATTAGACATTGTGCCCAGCCAGTATTTTTTTTGACGAAAGAGGAGAATCTTGCTAAGTCTTCTGAAATGACATTTTAACATCTTTCTTTTGATGTAGACTTTGATGATGCTTTATTGCTTCTTTATTTCATAAATCGACTTTTTTTTTAATTTGTAAAATATCAAACTACCAAAATTCCAGAGAATACTTCAAAAAATTTCTGGATACATAAGATTTATCTTTATTGTTTATTTAAACCTTTGGGCCAGCCATTTTCTTCCTCTATTAGGGAATCTTTTATTTCTATCACCCTGCCTTAGCTCCAGATTTTTTTTTAATTTTATTCTAAAGTATGTGAGTAGATTACTTGGGCATAAAAGGTTACCATAATGCTGAACATCAGATGTTTTCTACTCTTTTTGTTTTAAAGCATTATAGAAGACTTTTACATCAAAACTAGGATGAAAATATTAAAAAGTGGTTGTACAAATGAATTACAAATAACGTTTTTTCTTCTGATTGTGTTTGAAAACTATAAATTCTCTCAGATAAATAATATTTATTACAATATAAACGTTTTAGTCATATAGATATTTAAAGGTCACTGATTTTATCCAGTTTTGTTATTTTAATTATAATGATTATTTTATGACATATCAGAAATGGGTTAGAATTAATCTCTATAACATTTTAAACTAGAAAATTTTAATATAGCTCTTCAAAATTAGATTTATGTATCCAATATACAAGACTTGGATGAATGTAATTTATTCATAGGATGATTTCTAACTATCAGTAGGGGCACCCCTCATTTATTAGAGCAATTCATTTAACGAATTCTCAACAAATTCTGCCTTGGGCTGGATATGCATAATTTGTATCCAGTGACAATTAGATATCTTCATCTCAGGAAGTATTTTACCTAAAAATAAAAGACAATATTGGCTTTATACTACTCTTATTTTTTTTGATTCTTTTCATTATTTCAGATAAATTTCATTATGGTCTTGTTCCAGGTTGTTCACATTAAAACCTATTTCAATCAACATGATTTTTCTTTCTTTTCTTTTTTTGAGATGGAGTCTCGCTATCACCCAGGCTAGAGTGCAATAGCACAATCTCTGCTCACTGCAACCTCCACTTCCTGGGTTCAAGTGATTCTCCTGCCTCAGCCTCTCAAGTAACTGGGTTTACAGGTGCACACCACCACTCCTGGCTATTTTTTTCTATTTTTAGTAGAGACGGGGTTACACCATGTTGACCAGGCTGATCATGAACTCCTGACCTCAGGAGATCCACCCCCTTGCCCTCCCAAAGTGCTGGGATTACAGGCATGAGCCACCGTGCCCAGCCAACGTGATTTTTCCTTTGTACTTCTTGCTACTTTATTGACATGAGCATGTTGCTGTATCAAATCGAGCTCTAACAGTTAATAGTTATGTAAACTTGGGAATGATATTTTTTTGTATCAGTTTTGATAATATTTAGGTATATACCTATGACAAAGACTGCTAACTCAAACCTAATATTTGTTTTCCTCCTGATTTAGAATAAGATAACATTTGAAATAACTCCAATTTCCTTTGTGACTACCTATGACTGAGTATAATATGGCTTTTGAGATATAGGAAAAGGGAAATGTATAAAATTCAGGACGGTTCTTTTAAGATACAGCTTGGGTCTCTTATTTTTCCCCCTTTTCTTTTTCTGATTGACTAAAATGTAGATGTCAAGTCTGGAGCATCCAAATAAATCTTGAGGAGACTTGGAGCATATAAACTCTGCAGGGTGGAACAAAATAATAGAAAGTTATGTCATGGAAGATTTTCTGGAATATAGCCTCAATACAAGCTCTGAACTAATTTTTCCTCCCTAAAAATAGTAGTAAACTGAAAGCATTGTATTTTCTTTTCGGATCTCCTTCTTCATTTTTTATAAATTTCTCAATTATCTGTATGAGAATAAATATTTATAGAGACAGATTCTTGATCCAGGCTCCTATAATCAAATCTTGCTTTTAACACTTAATAATAGCTGTGTAAACTTGGGCAAGACATTTTGCCTATTTGTGTTTTGGTTCACAATAGCAAAGACTTGGAACCAACCCAAATGTCCATCAATGATACACTAGATTAAGAAAATGTGGCACATATACACCATGGAATACTATGCAGCCATAAAAAAGGACGAGTTCATGTCCTTTGTAGGGACATGGATGAAGCTGGAAACCATCATTCTCAGCAAACTATCGCAAGGACAAAAAACCAAACACCGCATGTTCTCACTCATAGGTGGGAATTGAACAGTGAGAACACTGGGACACAGGAAGGGGAACATCACACACCGGGGCCTGTCATGTGGTGGGGGGAGGGGGGAGGGATAGCATTAGGAGATATACCTAATATAAATGACGAGTTAATGGGTGCAGCACACCAACATGGCACATGTATACATATGTAACAAACCTGCACGTTGTGCACATGTACCCTAGAACTTAAAGTATAATAAAAATAAATAAATGAATAAATATGTTCAAAGAACTAAAATCACATCTAAAAAAATACCTATCTCATTGGGTTTCCTTAAACCCTTAAAATGGTACTTTATACAAATTAACTGATACATTATTATTGTTATTCAGCAGTTGTTTTTCAAGTATATTTTTATAAAAGATCACGAAATTAAAGTATAAAGACTATGTAGATAAAATAAAATGTAATAACTTCTATAATTTATGTTATATGTTTCTATTCATTTATTTAATAATTAAAGAATACTTATTCAATGTTTAATATATAACAAATGTATTAAACCAAGAATTAAATTAGAAAAAATAATTACTTTGTACTACTTATTTTCTTGGTTATTCTGCAAAAATAGTTTTTGTTGCTTTTTTTGCTTATTAGTATGTTCTAAATTTTCTACAGTGAACATATACATGTAGTACAACATTAAAATATTCTGATTATATTTTAGACAAATGTATAGTCAACTACATGAAAATACGTTAAAATGGTTATTTAACTCTTAGGTTGTTTTTGCCACCACATATTTAGGCTAGGAATAATCTAATTGGTTACATATTACATTTACAAGTAACATAGAAAACTTTAGGAAATATGAAAAGTGATAATATTCTGTAATTTTTTAAGATATAGGATTTCCTGTTTTGCTGAATCATGGCCTACTTGGAACTTTTTTGTTAATTCTCAAACACAAGCTGTGTTAGAGATGTGGTCTGTTCACTCCTTCCCCAAGGACATGCTGTGTTTATCACACATCTCATTTCATCCCATTATTCTACCAAGCCATCTTGAGATGTGTCTTTGTTTGTTTGTTTGTTTTGTTTTTTTAAAATTCATTTTACATCTGTGGTAGAACTTCAACAGAGAGAAATATCTATTTTTATTTTTAATAAAGTTGCCTTAAAATATAGATAGGATGCGTTATGCTAAAGTAATATATTCCTAATAATATATTAAAATGGTGTTGACATTATCAGCAATTATCTCTAGGCTTTTAAACGTAGTGTTATGAAACAATTAGTGCTTCCCATGTTATAGATCAATTGTGAGCATATTTACATAAGAACACAAATCATATTTTATTAGAAGTATACATTCCTACTGTAATGCATATGATCACAAATTGAACTACAGGATAAGGAGAAAATAAAGTTGTTTGACAATATGGGTATATTTTTCCCTTATGCTTTAAAAGTGGTCCAAAAATGTCTTATTGGCAATCTATGGCAAGATTCTTGTAAAAGAAACAAAGAGAAAGGTAATATCAGGCTGGTGTTTCAAGATACAAAAGAAAGCAAACACAGCTGCGTTCCATACATGTTCATGGGTAAGTTCATCTGCTTTCTCTCTCTTTCTGGTTTTTGTTTTTCTCTTTATTAAACTAAAGTTTTAAAACATGTTCCTTTCTTGGTGTTCTAAAAAAGTAAAGGGGGAAAAAACAGATGGCACTATGAATAAATTAACTAAAGACTGGAATTTTCAAAGGAAAAAAAGAACCTATTCAATATTTACACTGTTAAAAAAAAAAAAAGGAAGCGGGTAACTTCCTGGATTAAAAAGGAGTCAATTTCTTTCTACTCTCATCTAAATATTCCCAGAACATGAACACCTGAAGTTTATTTAAAGTGCAATATCTAAGACCAATAGAAAACTAATAGAAATTGTGTTAAATATCAATTAATATAAATTACAGTTATAAACACCATCATTGACAGACCGTCTCATCATCTCATGAGACATGGTGCCATGAGTGGTTTTTGTTGTTGGTTGGTTGGTTGTTTTCCACTCTCTGCTCTTGATTCAGAAAAATCAGAGTTTGTGCCAAACAGAAAACTTGAGTATCATCTTTCTTCTCTCTCCTGCTGCTACCTTTTTAAAGTAAACATCTGTTCTAAGTGACTGTTTCCTAATCTTGTCTCTCCAACATTACTTGACATCTTTTCAAAAACCGCAACTTCTACCAATTAATGTGGCAGGAAATATCAAGTGTTTGGTGATACCATATTTTTTCCTGAAAGGTGTAAAATTTAACAATAAAGTTCTTTAGACGAGTAAGAGGCCGAAAAGTCTGGACAATGTGTGGTCAAGATTATATGAACTCTCATTTGCTACCTTTCAGTGCTTGAGACCCAGGCAATGGGGACAGGAGAATAATCATATTTGGGAGATGAACTGAGAAGCTGCATATTACACTGCTTTTCACAGGTAGTTCTGAGATGGACTTCACCCCCACCTAAGTGCACAATGAATTACCCAAAATCAAACTGGCAAGAAAAAAGGCTTAATTAACTCTTGTCTTCGGCAAATGAACAGATGAGGTTTCTCCTGGATAAAAACTAGTAATAATAAGTAAAGGAAACTTAACAGACTTACAATAAAACATCATAGAAAATAAGCAGAAAAATATCCAGAGACTCAAAAGACTGCTTTACTAGGCTATAGGTTCAAAAGGCATCCCCAGCTCCAACAGTGCTGGGTACCCAGGACAGAATGACTGTGCATAAATTATGTAAGGATTTGTAATCATGGTGTGGTGAGGGAAAGTGTGTGATTAAAGTGGAATATAAAATTTCGCACATGTGGAAAATAAGAAAAAGAGAGAAATTGTAGATGAAATGATTCAATCCTGGGTGTTTGAGACAATGATGCTACCAAAAATTCAAATGTGGCTAACAAAATAAGATGTGAAGGGAAATGAGTTTTATAATATAAATATATAGTAGTAGATACTATTTCTTTGCTTAGATGTTGATAAAATTATGTTATCTGATTTAAAAAGAGGAACAAATAGTGGCTTGTTGGATAGTTTTTTTTGAAAATTTTGACAATACTTTATTACAGGGAAAAAATTGTTAGGCAATGGTTTAGCATCTTCTAAATGATATAAGAAGATGGACTCTAAGAGTAAGATGCAAAATTTCATAATAAGAGGAAAGGTTGATTTCAACAAAAAATTTAAGAATGAGAAACTTGGTATAAAGGACTGGAAGCTGATCTTTGAGCCTGATTGACCATACATTTCTCTTAAATTGTCACGTTTGCGATTGCAAAACTGAATGCCAATATTCATTCACATTTAAAAAGAATAATATAAAATAACGTAATAAAACATGAATGTAAAGTGCAAAAATTTGCATGTTCTTTGATTATAATTTATATATTTTTAATTAAACATATTTTAATCATATAACTGTTATCTCTTGAATCCTATCAGGCAGATTAATCACAAGCAATTATCTTTATAATATAGTGGTGTAAAGATCAATGTTTTAATAACTTCCACAAAAATAGGGAACTTTTATGAAAATATTTTTAAGTTGATCATTAGCTCTGAGCAGAAATAATCCTTCTTTTATAATAATTTTCAAAAAGAAACAGAATGGGGTAGAAGTAGCTATAGGCAATATAGCCCATAAGTATTTCTTATCTGCCAAGGTGAAACTTACAAACTTGCATGATAGTATAATACACATTTTGAATGTGACTTTGCCTGAATAGAAAACATCACTGTAGGTACTGTAATCTTTCTCTTCTTAAAGAAAAGGAGCCAAACCCCTTTTTTATGTTCTTTACTATATGATTTTAAAAATCCCAGTGAAACTTTAACATATAATTCAATATTTGTTAGCTTTTTATTTCTACTAGTAGTATGTATAAACTTAGGTGGTGCAGGTTTCGTAGGTGTAGAAAATATGACATGTTAAATAATACAGTCTATAGAAATGTATGAATTTTGCACATGAGTGTTTATGATCCTAAGAACTCACAGCCTATACACATCCCTAAAATTGCTGTGGCACCTGAAACGTCAGTAGTAGAACTTATGGCTCTGTGTTTTTAAATCAGAGGTAATTATTGAGATAGGAGACTTTAACTGTTTAATTCACTTCTCTATTTCTAGGACCTAAAACAATACAATAATATGACAAGTGCGCATTCAACATTTATTGAGTAAATGATTTTTCTAATCACTAAGTAAACTACCTGACAAAACTTAGATCCACATAGGTAATAAGTATTATCATTTTTAAAGTTCTCATCACTAAGCAACACATTAATATGAATCAGAAGTTCACAGTTCAATGAAAATATAGAATGTTGGTCAATATAGAATAAATATTACATCTAGTGGAAAGAAAAATGAATCTGTTTTTAGTACCTCTGGTTTAGAATTTCATGTTTATGGAGTTATAAGTCAGATTAAAATTGGGAGAGAGAATTTACATAGAAGTTTGAAGAGGAAATTTTATTTTAAAGAATTATTAACTAAAAGAGGGAACTGGATTAATGAGCAACTGACCAGTAAGAAGTAAAGAGAACACTAATGAATATAAAAACTGCAGATGTAAAAAGCAGCCACTGTCACAAGGAAGCATCCCCAAGTGCTGATACTCAGACCTTGTTAAAAACCCACCCCTACCTCACCAGTATGGCTCACCGAATGCGGAGGGTTTAGGGAAAATACAGATGGTTTTGTTAGGTTTTAGTGATTAGGGAAAGGGATTTCAAGATTGTCATTTGTTTTTCTGTCTTTGACAATCAGGTAATTCTAGCAACTAATTGAGGTAGGAAATAGAATGAGATTGAAGGAAACCAAGTGAGTTCACTTTATATGTTAATTTTGTGAAGATATTCTTACTTAATTGGAGGTGTCTCTTCTGTTACAGTGAAGTTACCCTCTTTCTGTTGATTGTTAGTTCTTCAATTTCTACAATTTCTACCTTGGCACACACTCTCTTAACCCTAATTTAGAATTTGGCCTCTAAAATTATTTCTGTTCTTTGCCGTGTCACCATATTTTCCACCATTAAGAACATCTTTCATCAGTGAACAAAGTACATAATAGAACCATAAGAAAAATGCCTTGGATTCCACATGCCTATCCAACTCAAGCTACCACATACTTTTTCCATTCCCAGGAAAAGTTTTCACAACTGTTATCCATAAACTTAGACCTACACTTTTCACCACTTTATACTGTTCTCAAACTATTCAAATTGGGCTTTCTTCTTTCCTCTCAATTGAGAGGATCTTGTTGAGATTTCCTTTCTTCTGTTTTCATCTCTTTTCTTGCTACACTCTCAACTAAGGTGGACTTATCCAAGATCACTGTTCTAAAAGTAATTTATTTGCTATAATCATTTGTCATTTCTTTGCATGAGATTTATTATTACCTAATATTTTATTTCAAAATTACTTGGCTATTTATTTATTTATTGCCTATTTTTTTCTGAGAATGTATTATAAAAGACAAGTAGAAAATATGTTTTATTCTCCATTGCATCGCAGCACTAAAAGATATGAACTAGCACAGAGCAGGTGTTCAGTACATTTTTCTAAAAATTAAAAAATAATTATCTGTTGCATAACATTTCCAATTTCTTCCCAGTGATATTAAAAGAAAGAACAAATTTCATAGCATGATCTAAAGCCCTATATTGTATAACACGTGCCAGTCTCTTTAGCTCATCTCTATATATTGTTGTACCCAGTTGAGTACTTCCCACTGGACTTATTTGCGATGCTGAACACACCAAATGAATTTACACATTAGAATATTTGCTGGGTGTGTTAGTCAGAGTTCTCTAGCAGGACAGGACTAATAGCATAGCTATATATATGAAGCGGAGTTTATTAAGGAGTGCTGACTCACATGATCACAAAGTGAAGTCCCACAATAGGCAGTCTGCAAGCTGAGGAGCAAGGAAGCCAGTCTGAGTCCCAAAACAGTAGTCGAAAACAATAAATAGTATGGGATAATGCACTACAGAGAAAGAGCAATGGCAAAGTTGGCTAGTGATAAGCAGGCAGGAGATTCCTGTTCCAGAGGATGTGACACTGGCTCAGTCCAGCAGCAGTTGAACTTCCCCTCCTAATTCAATCAATGAATTCATCCTGAAGTAAAATCTGACAGCATCATATTCCTCTATACACAGAAAAAAGCTGTGGTAAATATATATAGGATTCAGTTAACATACAGAAAATGAGCAACACAAAAACAAGAATGGAATCAAGAATAATCAAATACTTAAAGGCAAGCAACATTTTAAGACACAAGAACTAAACACCTATCAAACCACTGGCACAAAGGCAAAAGAATGCTCATAGAAAAATGTTTGGATTGCTTTGTTTTAAATAAGAATGATAAAAAGACATTACTAGAAGGTAATTTGCCGTAGAGAAACCTGAATTAATTAACTAGAAAAACAATTGTATAAACTATTAATACAAATTAATATTCTTTACAAACACAATTTAATCAAGAAATTTATTGCAATTGTGATTACAAAAGAAAGGAGAATACACTAGTAAGTCTTGGGACAAAAGAGTGTATAACTGAAGCTTTAAGGAAGAGAGATAAAATAACAAGTCAATATTGTGTTCAGCTTAATAGCAATAAATTTGACAACACAGGCAAAATAGTCACTCTTCTGAGAAAAAAAAAAAGTAGTTCTCTAAAACTGGCTCAGAAGCAAGCATAGACCCTCAAGAGATCAATAAATGCAGGAGATATATGAAGGTAGTGCATTTTCTACCTATAAAGAGAAAGATAGTGCCAAGGCAGTTTTAGAAAAAATTTTAGCAATCATTCAAGAAAGAGATCATTCTCATCTTCATAAAACATTTTGAAAGTGGGGAAATGGAGACTTATCCAAACAGTTTACAAAACTTAGAGTCTTTTTTAAATTTATATTTTTAAAAAAGAGTATCAACGATCAAACTGATAAGCCAGCAAACAAATAAATCTATTGGCCAGTCTCATTCATGATCAGAAATGCAAATGTTTGCATGAATAATTAACATTTGCATGAAGAAATGAATGTTTGCAAAAGTAATTAAATATTATTAAAATGGAGTCATAATATATTAATAAAATATATCATGATCATGTAGAATTTATTTCAGTATGATAAGGGTAATGTAACAATAATAAATATCAAAACGCAATCTTTGTGAATTTAGTTAATTCTACCAGCAGTGCCCTAAGTTCAAGTTGATGATCAGACTCTTAAAACAGGATAGGAATCAGGCAGCGCTAAGCTTACTTAGCTTTAAAAGGAAATAGTGAAACTTGCAATAGGAGAGCAAAGGTATCATGATTCCCAGCACAGCTATTCATGTCCCACTCATCATATATGGGATATTCAAGGTTATGAGAGATGAAGTGAGTTTATGTATATAGCTTAAGGAATCCAAATAATTCCGTCCCTTCACCTTTTTTATTTAACTAATCAGGCATATATAACTAACAGTCACATAACCACCTCAGGGATATGTGACAGTAAGTCATTTTCTGATGCAGCTGCTTAATCTCAAAACCTGTTACTTGTCATACAATAAACAATCTTGACAATGAAATTTATGTAGCTGGTCTAGGATATATTCTTCACCTATATTACCGTTTATCTTGTGTCTGGTATGAATATCCTCTTAAAATTTTGACTTAATAATGCAATAAAATTTTAATTAAATCATCGTATGTCACTAACCATACTGTGCTATTTCTTGTATTTTTTTCTTAAAAGTAAGTATACTTAGTGTGTGTGAAACCTACTATTTCTGATGAATTATATTATTATTCTGAACTCAAGACCACTATTAGTAGTAGAACAGAGAAGACGCTGTAATGTGACAAATAGATTTACATTAATAATTTAATAGAATTTAACACACATTTATATTAAAGACTTACATAATTAGGAATAAACAACAAAATTTAAAAGACAGATATGGGATACACACAGTAACAGTATATTTTATGATTAAATATTAAAAGCATCACAAGTAACAGAAGGGTTTGACAAAGCTGTCTTACTATTCAGTATTAAACTGGAGATTGTAGTTAGTTCAGTTAAATAAAAAGAAAACCTATAACCAGAAATAACTTTATGGAACAATCAAAAATGTCATACTAGGGTATGAGGCTATTCCATGAGTAGAATACATAGATCATGTAGAATATATAAATCATGTAGGTGTTTTTTGCTCAAGGACACTCTTGAAGAACTAATTGGATAAATGGGAAAATTTATGCAATGTACACATGTGTACTAAAACTAACACATAGATTGAGCAGGGTTGTATGACACAAGGTCAATATGCTAATTGCATTTCTATATGAACAATAAACAATTGAAAGACAAATTTTAAAAAATGTTAAATGATTATTAAATGTATAATTCTTAGGAATGAGTTTTACATGTCATATTTAAACCTTCTACATCAAAAACTACAATAATTACATTAAACAAGATGTATATTCATGAGGAAAGATACTGCAGTCATGAATTGGAAGACTCATTATGTAAACTTATGCTGTCCAAATCAAAATTATTGTACACTTTTTTTCTTGCAGAAACTGATGGACTGATTTTAAAATTTATTTGGAATTGAAAAGTGTTAAAATAGTCTAAATATTATGTAAAAAGAAGAGTTGGTAAATATGCATTTTCTGATTTTAAAACAGTAAAAATCTATAAAAATCAAGAAAGCATAATACTGATAGAAAGATAGACAGGTAAAGTGATGGAACAGAATAGATGCCGGAAGACTCATACATATATGGTCACATTATTTTCTTCAAAGGCTCCAAAGAAATTTAACTGAGGGAAAGAAATCTCTTGAAAAAATTGTTTTCTGGTAACTATACAAATATAGAAAACAGATTGATCCTAGACTTAATTTAAAAAGCTAAAATTATGAAGACTTACAAGATAATCTTAGAAAAATATTTTGCTAACCTAGTTATATTAGGGTGTTTTGCATTACTCTAAATAAATACCTGAGGCTGGAAAATTTACAAAGAAAAGAAGTTTAATTGGCTCATGGTTCTGTAGGCTTTAAAGGAAACACGGCGCTGATATCTGCTTCTGGTAAGACCTCAGGAAATGTAAATCATATGTATAATCAATGTATAATTGAATGTATAACCAAAACAGCAACGGGGAACCATTACGTCACAGGAGAACAGGAGGAAGAGAAGGAGAAAGGAAAGGTTCCAGACTGTTAAACAGCCAGATTTCTTGTGAACTAACTGATAGAAGACTCACTTATCATGAAGGAGATAGTGCCAAGCCATTCATGAGGGATCTGCCACCAGGATCCAATCACTTACTACCAGGCTCTACTTCAAACACTGGAATCTCATTTCAACATAAGATTTGGTGGAGACAAATTCCAAACAATATCACTTGTGGGAGAAAACAATTTTTTTTAGACAGAATAAAAAAGCACGAATTATAAAGGAATAAAAGTGACATACTGGATTTTAACAACGTAAAACATTTCTTCACATCAAATAAATAATTTTTACAAATGAAAAGAGAAGACATAGACTTAGAGAAAATATTTGCAGTGTATGTATAAAAAAATTAACATATTGAATATAAAAATCACCACTACAGATCAATAATTAAAAGACAACGTACTAAAATATTGGTGAAAAATCTGAATAATATTTTATAAAAAAAGATAGTCAAATAGCCTATTAGTCCATAAAAAGTCTGTCAAGGTTATTAGCCATCAAGGAAATGCAACATGAAACTGCAATGAAATATGATAATTATTCATTAGAATAGCTGAAATTAAACAACTGGCAACACAAAATGTTGCCAAAGATTTGGGATAATTAGAATATTCATATCTAGCTTGTTGGGATGTAAAACAGTGAAACAACCCTGGAAAACAGTTCAAAATTTCATACAAATTTCTTTATAAATTTGGATATATTTATGGAGTAAAAGTATAACTGTGTTGCATTCATAGATTGCATAGTAGTATAGTAAAGGCTTTTAGGGTATCCCTCACCTGAATAACATACATTATATTCATAGCAATTTGTCATCATCCATCCCTCCCACTCCTTCACTCTTTCGAATCTCCATTGTCTATCATTTTACACTCTACTTCCATGAGTACGCATTATTTAGCTCCCATTTATAAGTGAGAACATGAGCTATTGGTCTTTCTGTGTCTGACTTTTTTCCTGTTCCATCCTTGTTGCTGCAAAATACATGATTTTATTCTTTTTCATGGTTTAATTGTGTTCCATTGTGTATATTATTCCATGGTGTATTTTATATTTTATTTATTCAATCATCCACTGATGGTCACTTAACTTGTTTCCACATATTTGCATTTTGAATAGTGCTGTAATAAACATATGAATCCAGGCGTATTTTTAATAATACATTTTATTTTCTTCTGGGCAGATTCCCAGTAGTGAGACTGCTAGATTGAACAATAGTTCCATTTTTAGTTCTTTGAGAAATCTCCATCTTTTCCACAGAGGTTTTACTAACTTACATTCCCATCAACAGTGTATAAGAGTTTCCTTTTTTCCACATCATGCCAACACAAAAATTTCTTATATGGCTTTCCTAAATATTTATCAAAGAGAAATAAAAGCATATGTTCAATAAAGACTTGTATAAGAATGTTAAATAGTAGCTTAATTTACAATACTCCAAATTTGGAAACAAGCAACAGGAGAAGGGATAAACTGCTCATGGAATACCACTCAGCCATATAAGGAATAAGCTACTGACACGCTTGTTGCCCTGAGGCATGAGAGTCAGGGATTGAAGTTTTAGGGAGGAACACTGATTAACCTCACAGTTATAATGCTGAGCCCAACCAAAAGAGTTACAGAGTATGATTCTATTTACATAAAATTCAAAAAAATACATATATTACATATGCTATTTAAAGTCAAAATACAGTTTGCCTTGGGGAGCAGACATTGCCATTAACTAGAAAGAGTCAGAGGGAACTTTCTGGGATGCTGAAAGTGTTCTTTACTTTGACTGTGGTGGCAATAACTAAGTATATATTCCTCAAGTCTCTTGAAACTGTACAAGTAAGATCTTAACATTTCTTTATATATAAACTATATCTCTCTATCAAAATAAACACCATTAAAGTAATTGAGGATTGAAGACCCAAAATGTATTAGAAAAATAGGCCAAAAACATAGATGGCCACGGTTGATCCTAAAATAAACGTAAAGTTGCTCAACCTCACTTATAGTAAGATAAATGTAAATTAAAATTACAGTATGTGTTCTTCACCTTTTAGATAGTCAAGTTTCAAAAGCCTGACCACACATTTTGCTGACAAGACTGGAAAAGTAAAAGAAAAACTTTCATAGATTGCTGGTGAGCGTGAACAATGGTACAATCCTTATGGAGGAATTTTGGAAAAATTTTATGAAACTACATTTGCTTTTAGTCATTGGTCTAGCAATTTTGCTTCTAGGAATTTATCCTAAAAATAAACATACACTAAGGACAATAACCACAATAAAAACATAGACACAAATTTATTTATAGGAGCAATTTTGCTATAAATATCCTGAAAATCATCTGGCAGGATACATAGGTTATTGACTGGAAAAATAGTTACGTCTATGCATTCGAAAATTATGCAGCTATAAAGAATTAAGAAAAATATTTGTGAACTGATATAAAAAGCTTTTCAGGCTATAATATTAAGTTAAAAAACAAGGTAAGACAGCTTATATGATATGCTTTTTATTAAAAATGAAAATGAAACTATATTTTAAAGTAGTTTATACACAAACAGTAGGCTTTGGAAACTAATAAAAATACAAGAGGTGAATTGAAGGTGTTAAATATGTGGATACACTTTTTTTGAATATATTTTTCCAATGATTTTGAATTTACAACCATTTTATTATCTTATACATCAAAACATTAAGCTAAATTTGTTTATTACAGTAAGAAGTAAATAAACATTAACATGCTTGTGAACAATTGCTCATATTCTGGTGAAAAGAGATAAAAATGTGGAGTGGGGAAAAGAGAGGAAGAATGATATTGAATTATGATTTGATTTGGAATTAAAGGCATTGAAGTGAAGTCATTATAAAAAGGCATGAAAACAGACACCTTATCATCAATGAGCAATATTTGAGGCAAATCTAGATACTACTACCTACTAAAACTAATAGTGTTTGTAGTAGAAATGACTGGTTTCAGGTCTGGGACAGTGGAATTTAAAAGTTAACTGGAATATTTTATTGTCCAAGAAAGTGAGAAAATGCTCCCTATTAGTGGAGATCTGTCAAAAAGACACTGGAGTCAGATTAAACAGCTCCGCTGGACAAATATGATTATCAAAATGAATAATGACTAAAATGAAATCTAAATCTATCGATTTCAAAATAGAAAAAATATACAAGTCCATACTTTTGCTAAATTAAAGTAACAATTAAAAAGTGAGAGAAGAACAAAAGAAAAGCTTTCCTTATAAAAGAATGCTGCTCAGTAAGCTGTGGACTTCATTTCTCTAAAAATTCAGGGCCTATTTTATAGAAGACATCCATGGACTTCACACAAATAAATTTAAAAATAAGTATGATGGAATTTTCTTATCTGAAACTTCCTGTTTGTTGATGAGCATTCATAATGAGCTATTATTTGAAATGTTCATAAAGAATAGTGGCATAGGCTCATTTGGAAATTGGTATAATTGCAAGTCACAAAAGCTTTTGCAAATGTAAGTAGGACAATATGTATCTACTTTAAATTTTGTGAGCAAAGATAATTATTTTAAATATGCATAACATCATAAATGATGGATTATCAAATATACTTTAGAAAATGCAAAGATTAAAATACTAACCTATGCCTCCTTAAAAAAAATATTATCTTTCTACTACCATTATAATAAAATTCAAACCTCTTAGCAGATCCTATGAGACCCTGCCTAACTGGCCCTTCCCACTTCTACTTTCTTATTTTGCTCTGTTCACGTCAGCCCTCTGTCATATTAAAAAACCTATCACGCTCTTACCTTCATCAAAATCTACTTGCCTTTTGACCCCACTGGTGATGATTTTCCTCTATATCTTCTCAGGACCATTTTTATTCCCGCTAGTTTTGGTTCACAAATTATATTTTCCTGACCACCTCATGCTCTCAGTTTTTTTATTCTCTCTCATTAAACTATTATTCCTTCGGATACATTTTTAAAATCTGTCAATATTTACTTTTGTTTTGTTCCTTTGTTTAGCGTTTATTTCTTCCACTAGACTGTGATCTCTATTCTACTTAGAGAATGTTCTGGTCACCATTATTCCCCCAAGGGCCTTAGTATGGCGTGTAGCACATATTGAGAGTATCAAATATAGAATTTTAAGATACAATGGGCTGGGCACGGTGGCTCATACCTCTAATCCCGCACTGTGGGAGGCCGAGGTGGTCAGATACCCAACGTTAGGAGTTCAAGACCAGCCTGACCAACCTGGTGAAACTCTGTCTCTACTAAAAGTACAAAAATTAGCAGACATGGTGGTGGGCAACTCTAATCCCAGATACTCAGGAGGCTGAGGCAGGAGAATCCCTTGAACCCAGAAGGTGGAGGTGTCAGTGAGCCGAGATCGTGCCACTGCACTCCAGCCTGGACGACAGAGAGACTTCATCTAATAAATAAATAAATAAATAAGATACAATAATGACTCAATGTGAGTTACTATTATTAATGACTCATAATTCAGAATAAATAATTGCTTTATTCTTTAAAGACATTTTATTTAATAAACAAAGTTTTAATTATCTGTATATTAAGTTTAGGAATTTGGTTGGTGCTGCAGTAATTACAAGGATTAATGTGCAGCAGACAGTTACATCTTGAATCTATATTGCACGTCTGGAAGATCACGGTGAGCTACCAAAATTTTGTTTGTATGAAGAATGTAGAAACATCTTATGGGAAGAGATGGGATAGTGAAATTGGCATTAAATAAGAAACCAACTGCACATGCCTAGTAAAATATTGCCTTAGTAGACAGAAGGAAGGAATTCTGAATAAACTCCCTCAATGGTCAGCTTCCTTTCTTAAGAAGGAAAAAGCTTGTTGTTTCTCATTAAAACTTGCCCTTAGCTCAATCCTATGAACTCATATCTGAATTCTGGGAAGAGAAAGACAGGTGCAATAAGTTAAAAATGATGCAACTGTTTTTAGACAAACTTCTGTGAGATGTTGGGATCAGAATGTAGCATTATCTTGGGAATAACACAGAAAAGAATGGTATCAAGATTGAGTAAGTTATTAATAGACGTAGTCTCCTTGCTTCAGCCCAATGCTGCCTAAGTTAGAGAAGGGATTGGCAGGTGGATGGCCCCAAACCAAGTGTCTGTCTGGATAACAGTTATCCTGACCCTCAGAGGAAGATGAGAGCTTCAAGCTGTCCTCTTACAGCACTCATTAGATAACTCCCTGAGCTCTAAAAGGTGAGAAAGAAGACTTCCTGAGGAACTAGTATTTGTAATTGTGGATGGAAAAAGAAAAATTTTGTTTATCACCATGCGACTCAATTTTTACTTCCAGGTCATTATGACCCAAGGGTGCCCATAGCTTCTTGTTTCATGGAATACACAGATGAATTCATCTACTAGTATATTGTACAACATTTTGAGGCCAAAAATGTACATGTTTTTGAAGAGCTCTCAAACATTCATACGATAGGTATTAGCCTTACAACTTTCTTTAACAGTGTGTTTATAGAAACTAAATTTAAATAGAAAGCATGACAAATAAGGTATAACCAGAAAAGTTAAAAGATAAACTGTCTCTATCAAGGGAGTGGAGATGTACTTTGCAGAAGAAAAATTTTGAAAAGGACTCAAATAAAAGACGTTGTAGAGTATTATCATTTGTACAAAAAAAAAAATAAAATAGACTGTTAGCTTACTGAAGTCCTCGTAGCTGCCAGAATTTTTACTAGGAAGTAAAAAGAAACATTTTCTTATATAAGCACTTCACCAATGAAGATCAGCAAAGAACACTTAGAAAATTCCTGACTTTTAGTTTGAAAAGAGATTAAAGAAAATAGCACAATGCTGAAAGCATGCATTATTTAAAAAATGTGTTATGGTTTTGATAACACCTATTTTATTATTTTGACTTCCACCTGATTGGTAAATTTTCTATCCAACAAAATTCTAAAGTTGCCTCAGTGATTTGTGCTTTAAGAACTTTCAACATGCAGGGGAATTTTAAAGTATAGAATAAATCATCAACATATTTACTAATACTTACGATTATTAAGGTAATAGAATTTCACTTACAAATTGAATGAGACAAAAAAGTGTTTCCAAAATATTTTTATAAATTGACACACATACAAGTAAGGTTTGTGGTCTCCAGTATAAGCGCTTGTATTCACTCAACAACATTTCTATAATTTCTACACTTCCCGATGGTATCCAGAAGTTACATTATGTGGTTTTCTGAGAGGAAAGACCCTAAACATGCTCTCTCTGTACCATAATCCGTAGGAACCTACTTCATCCTTTAACCTCCTTCCAAGTAATTTTATTTTATTAATTGCACAAATTTTTGCAATGTTGGGGATTGTTGAACTTAGTATTTTGTTTTCTTTTGATCAGGAGGTGTTAGACTTTATTGCCTGAAGTGGTACCATTTGTTCTCTGTGAAATATGGTTAGCATCACCTTACTTTTTTATTAAGTGTATATTTATAACCTTTAGAAGCAAATGTACTCTATCCACATGGCTGGCGTTTATTGTTTTATGTTCTGCACGCAAAGCTGCTTTTCTTAATAATAAGAAACAGCTGTTGTAAGCACAACAATGAAAGCAATGGGTCATACATGCTTAAATTAGATACAAAGGGAGTCCAAAAGGGCTAAACTCTTTAATTCTGTCTCACTCTTCCATGATTAATGCACTCTAGAAAGAACAGTTATACACTGTTGAGATTTAACAGATGCTAAAAAGAACCCATTCCAGTGTACATTTGTTAGGCAGCTGTATTTTACACCAGCAGTTATTACAATGTGGAGTCAATGTTTCCATGACAGTAAGTAAAGTAAAATAATGGAAAATATTAATGTGACACATAAATGCAATCAATCAATTCTATGGTGTGTGTATACACACACACACACACATACTATATATATATATATATATATATATATATATCTCACAAAGATATCAGTACATTGCTTTGTTTTTACATCAGTTTATGTGGATCACTCATGTCATCTAAAGCTTAGTTATTTGCACAACGACAACTGAGTAACTGAACCATGTATGATAGTGGTTACAAGACATGTGGAGCTACATATATTTTGGGTAAAACTAGAAATAAACTTAGAATTCATGGTATGTATTAATAGTATCTGGGAAGAGCAAAAATTTTGTTTCTATTTTAATGTCTGTTTTCATGGATTTGAAAGTCATCTTTTGATTATGTAGTTCATATTTTAAACCTAAAATTTTCATATTAAGAAAAATAAGAGATAAAATCAAGTCATTTCTGATGCATACGTTTTCTACTTTGGAAGGAGGCAGAGTTATATATAAAATAATGTCTACAAAGTATTTACAAAACATGGTTTTAAAAAATTCACAGTTAAGAATATAGGTTTGCCCATATTTCCATTCACATAGTTAATTGTTAACATACAGTCCTTTCAGTTTTAAAATATATTTTTCAAATGTGTATTAAAGAAGGTAAAATAGTTTTTTCATATATGAACTGGAGCTCTGTATATTTGAGTACATGTATAATTCTTCACTTCTATAATATACAGAAGCACTTTGGGTCCTTTGATGTTAGCTTAAAGTTTTAATGTAACTTTACTTATACTAAATAGACATTGTTGGTGCTCTGAAACGAAATTATTTTTGAATGACTCAAGAGTCACAATAAATAACTGCTGCATCTATGTCTTATTTTGAAAAGTGCTACCTAAAGACAGAAATACCATTCAACCCAGCAATCCCATTACTGGGTATATAACCAAAGGAATATAAAACATTCTGTCATAAAGGCACATGCACACATGTGTCCATTGCAGCATTATTCACAATAGCAAAGACATGGAATCAACCTAAATGCCTATCAATGATAAACTGGATAAAAACAACGTGGTACATATACACCATGGAATACTATGCAGCCATAAAAAAGAATAAGATGATGTCTTTTGCAGGGACATGGATGGAACTGCAGGCCACAATGCTTAGCAAACTAACACAGGAACAGAAAACCAAATACTGCATGTTCTCACTTATAAGTGAGAGCTAAATGATGAGAACACGTGGACACAGAAAGGGGAACAACACACACGTGGAACTTTTGGAGGATGGAGGGTGGAAGAGGGAGAGGATCAGAAAAAATAACTAATGGGTACCAGGCTAAATACCTGGGTGAGAAACATTCTGTACAACAAAACCCCATGACACAAGTTTACCTATGTAACAAACCTGGTCATATACCCCTGAACTTAAAATACGAGTTAAAAAAAATCCAGAAACATTACATCTCAATAGCACAAAAACAAATGACCCAATTTAATAACGAGCAAAGGACTTGAAGAGACACTTTAAATGTTCAACAGGTACATTATAAATTCTCAACATTACTATTTATCAGGAAACACAAATCAACCAATGAGGTTCTCACCTTACACCAGTTAGGATAGCTGTTATAAACAAGACAAACAAACACAAAAATATAACAAATGTTAGGATGTGGAGAAATTATAACCTTCTACACTATTTTTGAGAATGTAAAATTATTCAGCTGCTATGAAAAATAGTATGGAGATTTCTCAAAAATAATCAAAAGTAGAACTGTAATACAGTCCAGCAGTCCTACTTCTGAGTATGTACCCAAAGAACTGAAATCTGGATCTGGATGAGCTATCTGCACTTCAATGTTTTGTGTAGCATTATTCACAATAGCCACATTATAGAAACAAACCAAATGTCCATAGACAGATGAATGGATAAATAAAATGTGGTATATACACACAATAATATATTATTCGGCTTTTAAAAATAAGGAAATCCTGACACTTGAAACAACACAGATGAAACCAGAGGTCACTATGCTAAATGAAATAAACCAATAATAAATGAACAAATACTGCATGATTCCACTTATACAAGGTACCTAAAGTCCTCCAACTCATAGGAGCAGAGAATAGTGGTTAGCAGGGGTTGGAGGATGGGGAGTTGTTGTTCAATTAGTATGAAGTCTGAGTTATGCAAGATGTATTAATTCTAGAAATCTGCTGTACAGCATAATGTCTATTGTCAACAATACTGGACTATGCACTTAAAGTTTTGTTAAGAGGAGAGAGCTCATGTTAAGCATTCTTAACATGGACACACACACACACACACACACACACACGCAGAAACAAGGAAATTGGGAGGTGATGGATAGTCTATTACCTTGGTTGTGGCGACGGTTTCATGAATGTATGCACATGCCCAAACTCATCAAATTGTAAGCATTAAATATGTTCAGTTTATTGCATATCAATTATACCTCAATAAAGCTATTAAAAAAAGAGTTACAGTAAGATCTAGAGTTGTACTGCCTGCAATTCTGTATCTTTGTAATAGAACACTAAACACAGTCATGGATCACTTAATGACAGGGATATATTCTCAGAAATGTGTCATTGGGTGATTTCATATTGTGAGAATATCACAGAGTGTGCTTACACAAATCTAGATGGTGGAGCCTATTACACGCCTAGGCTGTATGGCATAGCCTGTTCCTCCTAGGCTACAAACCTATACAGCACGTTACCCTATTGGGCACTGTAGGCAATTGTAATATAACATTAAGTATTTGTGTGTCTAAACATAGAAAAGGTACAGTAAAAATACAATATTATAATCTTCTGAGACCACAGTTGTATACAAGGTCAGTCATTGAGTAAAAAGTTGCTACAGGGCATGTGACTATACTATATACTGGATTATAAATATTTCCCCTTTTACTTAACAATGTGCATATATCATATGTGCTAATGCATACTGAATATAAATTATCTAATTATTACATATTAAAATAATTTAAATAGTTAACAAATCATTTTACTAATAAATAATGTCTCTTTAAAAATCTTCGAATGAGTAACTTAGAATATTAATATAATAAACACATCTAGAATATTGTTTCACCACAAAGGAAATACATTTACCTACTATTTCTTACAAAAATATTGAGATGAAATTTTAGATAAATTACTTTTTCAGAAGATAATTGGTAATAATTACAGACAATATTTTTGTTGTTGTTTAAAGAATTATCCATGCACTCTTCTAATAATATGTGCCATGAGGACTGGGCGTGGTGTCTCACGCCTGTAATCCCAGCACTTTGGGAGGCCGAGGCGGATGGATCACGATGTCAAGAGATAGAGACATCCTGACTAACACGGTGAAACCCCGTTTCTACTAAAAATACAAAAAAAAAATTAACTGGACATGGTGGCGGGGGCCTGTAGTCCCAGCTACTCGGGAGGCTGAGGCAGGAGAATGACGTGAACCTGGGAGGCAGAGCTTGCAGTGAGCCGAGATCGCGCCACTGCACTCCAACCTGGGCGACAGAGCGAGATTAGGTCTCAAAAATAAATAAATAAATAAAATAAAAAAGTGGTTTGGAGTCAATACTCACTCTTTCCAAAAGGAAATCACTGTTCCTTTTTCTGTCATCATAAATTAGATTTTCCTTTTATGAAATTCTTATAAATAGAATAATCCTGTATGAGCCTTGTTGCTGCTGGTATGTTTGGTTATTATAATATTTTTAAAAATTCGTTTATGTTATTGCAGAGTAGTATTGAATCACATGAATGCACCATAAATGTTTTATCCATTCACCTGTTGCTGTCCATTTTATTTGGGTTACAACAAAATACCGGCTTCTATGAATAAAACTGCTAGAAATATTACCATGCAAGTCATTTTATGAGCATATGCTTTAATTTTGCTCGAGTAATAACCTGGAAATTTAATACATTTTATAGGTTAGGTGTGTATTTAACTTCATATCAATATGCTGAAATGGTTTCCAGAATGGCTGTGTCATTTTACTCTTCCATCAACAATGTATTAGAGGTCCATTTTCTCCACATCATCGCCAACATTTTGTTCTGTCACTTATTTTCAATTAGCTACTCTACTGTATATGAATTAGTGTTATATTGAATTTATGTGACAAATAGAATAAATTATGATGTTGACAACCTATTCATATGATTATTAGCTCTTCATATACCTTAGTTTTGAAATGTGTGGTGAAATATAAAGCTAAACATAAAAGCTAGAAAAATAAAGCTATAACACAAACATAAAAGGAAATCTTTGTGATCCTGGGTTATGCAAAGATTTTTTAGGGGACCCAAAATAATAAGTAATTAAAAATAATTTATTTTCAATTATAAGTAATTTTCTATTTTCATTGTATTTACAGCAATAAAGGGCTTTTATAAAAAATATGTAAATAACAGTTGTGAAGCAATAATTTTAAAATGCTGTTTTTTTTTAATTGAAGAGGACTAAAACATTTTCTCAAATAATATATGCAAGTGATCAAGGAGCACAAAAAATCTTTAATAGCATTAGACATGCAAATCAAAATACTAAAGTACCATTAGAAGGATTAAAACATAAAAGACTGGCAACACCAAATGTTGGAGAAAACTAGGAGTTTCATACATTTTTGGCTGTGGTATGAACCGATGCAACCACGTGAAAAACAATTTGGCCATTTTGTCATAGAAGTTGAACATCCATTTATACAACAGTGCAGTAATTACAATCTCATATATGTAACTAAGACAAATGAACAAATATGTTTATAAATACTTTGTATGTTAATTTTCATAATAGCATTACTCATAATATTCAATACTCAGAAACAAACTAGAGTACCATCAATAGGTATATTAAATGCTATATACATATATTCATGAAATCTAATACAACACAGCAATTAAAAGGAACAAACTATTGATACATGTAACAACATGGATAGTTCTAAAAAATACTGAGTTGAGTGACAGAAGTCAAACACTGAAGAGAACATACTCTAAAACTCTATTTATATGAAAATGCATATGGGTCTTAGGTTGCTCCCACATTGATTGAGGAGGAGACTACGAAAAGCATTATTTCCTAGGGTTCACCTTAAAATTCTACCTACTGCACTAACATACGGTGATAAATATCAAACCAGTGGTTGCCTCTGGAATGGGGGAGTAACTGAGAAGAGACACAAATACATTTGGGTGATGAAAATGTTTGGGGACTTTATTTACAGTTTTCAAGACAGATTGAAGAGTACCCTTAGGATATGAATGTTTCTCTGTTTGAAAGAAAAAAAAACAGAATAAAATAATAACATCTATTTATACACAAGTATGTATATGCTGAACGTTGTATTAAGAATAACATAATAATATATTTTAATCTTCACAATTACCCTTTATGGTGAATATTATATTTATTCCCATCTTCCAGATTAGGAAACTGAGACTCATATATCTTAAGTAGTATGATTAAGTTCTGATGATTAATATATAAGAAATCAGTGTTGAATATTATATTTGTATAAATGTAGAGACAAATATCCTATATAGCCTTTCTTTAGAAGGCTAAATTAGTGGATATATTTGGATTTTATATTAGTGGATAACTTTCCTTTCAAAGATTCAACTTATTCTAATATATATGATAAATCTGATGATGATTGGGAATGGAATTATATTGATTGTTTAACAGTAGGTTAACTGACACGTAAGAAAGCAGATGGAGCTATGGGGTAGGTGAAAGTATACAGTGTCCTGAACTGACAGAAATATATGGGTTTTTTTTACCAGTATGCCAAGTAATGCTTTTCTAGTTTCTGTTGTTCAAGAATTCTAGTTTCTTGTTAAAGCAATTATTTTTATATGGCCGACTTGCCAGTTGTACAGGTTAACGGCATATACATTTACATAATAATTTATTTGCAAAGCACAGCAAGCAAGTTCTGTGAGTTTGTTCTGGGTCAAAGTTTCAAATGCTGATTGTTGTTTATTGGGAGCTCAGAAGAGAGTCCAAGACTTGACAATGGTTATATTAGTTTTGGTTACCAGAGTGGTTATTCATATCTGGAAGGTTCAGGCAACAGTTACTGAAATTTAATGAGTAATGCTTTCTAATTGTAATCTTTATAGTTAATCAGCAAAGCTGATTAACACAATCATATGTGTTTATGAGTATTGGACCCAGTTATTGCAAGAAAAGACAATTTTATTGCAGAATACCATCAGCAAGTTAACACCATTAAGGCTTATTGGCATTCTCTCCTGCTTTGCAAGGACATCTGCCATGCATGCAATGTGGTCCTTTCCATCAACTTAGAACACAGGAATGTCATTACAGTCTTATAAATTTACTGAAAAAAAAAGACAAAAAGTTATTGGTGAAAGTGGAGAAGCGAAAAGTCATTTTAGTAGTCTTATTACTTTGTACTCGTGTGATAATTAATGTGATCATACTACTTCCTGCACAGATCTTGCTTTTATGAGGAGGGGTAGGAAAGAATATACTCAGGTTTGGGGGGTTTGGGGATGATGGTTGTTTCAGCTGACGTTCAATTAAGAAAGTACAATCACTATGAGGATTATGGGATAGATACTTATTACAGGAATTAGAGTTTGCCCAATTGTGGGAGGAGATGGAGACACAAGGTATGAACGGTAACTGAAAGATCAGAGAAAAGATACTCATTAGCTCTGACACAGAAGAAAAAGGGTGTAGCTTTCTGGGAAACCTGAAAATTAGAAATATCTATATCCAGCTGCTTGATTAAAACTAAAGAAAGGGATTGTTGTGGAAATTTAGATTCTTCATGGTTTCTGCCACTATAAGATTACAGCAAATTTCCTGGTAGGGGCTTGTGTCAGGAAAGATAGCAGTAGGAGAGGAGAGTTGCCTAAGTGGGAAAGGTGGAAGACAAATTTGAACTCATTCTTAAACCTACACCTGCCTCTTACCATCTCAGAATGACCTTCAGAGAGTGAAGGTCATTAATTTTTGAGTCTCCAATTTTGTGTGTATTTACTTTTGGCCAACTCTATGCTGACACTTTAAAAGAAGAGCAATTATAGCCAACATAGTTTTTGGCAAAACCAAATCAATGATAGAATAATCTAGCATGCAGGAGAAGGTCAACTTCTGGAAAGCACGTTGAGGTGATGGAAAAGCTTAGTTTAAGTGTATACCACATCCTGAGAGATCAGTCAGAAACTGGGTTAGCAACAAGGCATATGGAATTCTAATATGAGTGAGCTTAAGAGAGGTGTTCTTGGGAAAATATGACATTAGAGACAAGATAGATGTCCCAACGGTAAAGAATTATGTTTTAATTTGACAGAATTTAACTTCATTTCTTTTAACAGCTCTTTTTTTATGGTGCAATCTGAAAGATGCACCTTTCTTCCTCTAAGCAGGTGTGAACTTATCACATCTTAGGTTTGTCTCCAAGATCATTCTCTTCTATTCTCCACTTCAACATTTGTGTTCCATGGCCTCATAATTGTATTCCCTTGTGAAAATTATATATCTGCACACATGCATACATCTCTAAACAATATTTAATCTGTTTGTAAGTGTCTCATTAATATTATTCTACTACAAAAGTCCTTCTAAAATGTTCTTTTTTTCCCTTAATATTTGATTTGAGATTTGTTTAAGTTAGTAAACGTGCTTTAATTTATACATTTTAATTGTTATATTATTCCATTTTATTTATTTTATGTATAAGCCATATATACTGAATTATTCATTTTAGTATATTCTATTGTAGACACTCAGCAAAATAAAATTATCATTGTACTGTTATTGGGCATTTTGTTTGTTTCCAAGATTTCACTGTTGTCTTCAATGCTGCCATAAACATTCTCAAACCTTTGACCTTGTGCATGCGTAAAAGCTTTTCTGAAATGTGTAACTACAGTTCAAGATCTAGGAACAACTGATCTTGACTGTTGGATCAAGGATGTGTTGCTGAAGAAGATGACATTGAGTAGGTCTGCAAGGATGATAGGCTTTGAGGAGTTGGAGATGGAAGAAGGACATCTGGAATGAGAGGAGCAAGAAGGGACAGGTCTTACAGAAAGCAGAGAGGAGAAACAGAGGGAGGTGCATACTGACAGAGTCTGTTGTTGCTCAAAGTGTTGCCCTTAGTAGAGACAAACCCTAATTGTGTCCAGATGGAATGTACAGAAGTTAGAAACTGATCGTAAAAACTTCGAGATCCAAAAGATAATGCCTACAGTATGTGGAAAGAATAAAAGATTAAGAAAATTTTGAGAATCAACCCAGAGTCCCAGAAATATTTACTGTGGACAGAGCTAAATCTGAAGGCGGATTGAGTACCCTTAGTGTTCTGTGACCCAGTTGGCCAATAGTATTCATCATAGCTGGGGAATATTTTACACTGGAGATCCCAAAGATGAAGTTCCCACTTCTGTAGTTAGAGGTGAGTGAACCCATATGCCATGGTGAAACATTTTCTGATCTTGTTTCTCAAAGTTAGTTTTGCTACATAAATAATGTATTTCAGATGTTTGCTTCTATATTCTGTCTTCCCCTAATCTTCAATTCATCCTGAGAACTAAAGGTTTATAGTTCATAGTTTTCATAAAGGATCTGTGACCTTTTATAAAATGTGGGGCATATTATTACCTATTCCTAAAACCTCACAGCTAACCACTCAAAGACAGGTCATTGGAATAATTCCCATTTTAAATATGTAAATATTGGACTGCCAGTTAGAGCTAAATAGTGTTATTTAGTGGAAGGTAAACAGACAAAATTATTTAGACCTTGGAGTGAACATTGGAGCTTTCATTCTCATGGAAGTGAGAACCGTAAATGTGAAACCTTGGAATTCATTTCAGGTGACCATTCTACACTAATCATAGCCACTCAAGCACCATGACTGTGATTGGCTAGATAATAGACACATGACTTGATTTTGGCCAAAGTAACATGCTCTAAAGTCTCTGGGAAAAGTTTCTTCACTCCTTAAAAACTCAAGGAAATTATCCCCTCCACTTGTTCTAGTAGTTGTGTCAAAAAGTGATGCTTAGAACATTAACAGACATATTGCTACCTTCCATATGATATTTATTAAGGATGTCAAATTGGAGAGTAGAACAAAACTTGAGATATTTATGACCATGTTGAGCAACTAATTAGCTAACCTTGGAAACCAATCTCCTCACAGACTTCCAATGGTCTTTATTCTCTGTACATTTGAATTTCCATCTACTATCATTTCTTTTCAGATTAAAAGATATTTTATCATTTCTTGTAGTGACAAGCTCTTTCAGTTTTCATCTTTTATAAAAAATGTCATTTAAACATTGCTTTACAAAGTATTTTTACTGCATATAAACTTTCTGTCAACAATTTTATCTATTTTTCGGTTTGTTCTTTGTTGTTGTTGTTATTTTTTAGTTTTAGCACTTAAAATGTCACTTAAAAATAAATGACTTCTGGTTTTGACTATTTCTGATGAAAAGTAAACAGAATCTGTTTTCTTTGTTCTCGAGTAAATCATTTTTTTTTTCTCCTATGAATCTCGTTGTGGCTTGGTTTTAGGCTCTTTTTTGGGGAGGTAGATCAAGAGTAGGTCTGACTCCTATCTCTCATCGTACACAAAAATCAAATAAAAACGGATTAAAGACAATCTGAGGCTGAAACCATGAAATTACCTAAAAAAAAACCTTTAAGGTAACTACTAAGATAATTGGAATCCCACTTTGTCTGATATTAATATAACCAGTCCAATTTTCTTTCAGCTGGAGCTTTTGCCACATATTTTTATATTCTTTTACTTTTATCTATGTCTTTGTACATAAAGGGTGTTGCATATGAGGGTGTTGGCTTTGTATCAAACTGGACAATAGTTGTCTTTTAATTGGTGTGTTCAGACTATTTACATTTAATGTAATTATTCACATTGCTGGGTTGAAATCTACAATCTTTTGGTAGTTTTGTTCTATATCGTTGATCTTTTTTGTGTCTTTGTTCCTCTTTATTTTTTTTCTGTCAGCTTTTTGTTGTATTTTTATAAAACTCTTTTAGCTTCACTATTGGCTAATAGTTATTAATTATGTCTATTTTCCTACTTTTATTTAGTTACCTTAGAGTTTACAATAAATATTGTTATCATTAATCTTCAAATAATATTATACCACTTCATATATTGCTTCATAATTTTGTAAAGGGATAGTTTCAATTCCCTCCTTCTGTCATTTGTGTTACTACTGTAAATCAAAGGTTCCAAACAAGTGTCCTTATACAAGGGAATTGAAAGAGCTACTCTTGTGATACCAACAAACATTTGGGGAGTAGAAACATTATTGGATCAAAAGGTTAAAAGGGGCTATGGAAATTCCAGAGAATATAAGCAAAACTGAGTCAGGAAAAAAAAAATTGGGCAATCATACAATTATAACACAAAAATAAAGATTTTAAAAATCAGCTTCAAAACTTAATACAGATATTACATATATATACTAGAATGTAAAATAAGCACAAAAGTAATTTCTATAATTCAATATTAGTTTAGGAAGCAAGAGGATTAACCTGTATAAATATTTGAAAGAATATTTTCAAAAAGTTTAAAATTTCCATCGAAAAGGTTTTATTGGGGAATGGTTTAGATTTCTTTTCTCACTTTAGCCTAAGAAATGCCTGGTTTCCCTGATTAGCCTTTGAATTTTATTTTTTGCTGAGTATACTTTTTAACGATATAGACATTCTAGAATTTATTTTACCTTTGAATTAGATTGGTAATTATTTTATTCATTTGATAGTGTGCTCCATAAAACACCACACTAGGCAATATAAATGATAAAATCCAATAACTATACTTTGAATCAGATCACTTTACTTTGAATTAGAATGTAGTGAGGTGAGTGCTATTATAGAGAGAAACACATTTTATAGAAATAATGCTGATATAGCACCTAATATTTCCTACTAAGGTGATATGTTACTATAATCTCATCATCAAACAGATTTAAATCACATCAATTGCTCCAAATATACCATTTATAGCAAAGTGATCCAGTTGAAGGACTCCAATTGCACATAGGCTTTGTGTCTCTTTTGTCTCTTTCGGTCAAGAACATTTACTTACTCTTTTCTTAATTTGCATGATGTTGAAGTTTTTGAAGATTATAAGGCCAGTTATTTCACAAAATTTTCCTCTATTTGAGTTTGTCTGCTATTTCTTCAGGATGAGATTCATGTTATGCATTTTTGGCAACAGTAGAGATGTTATGCCTTCTTATTGCATTCTATGAATGGACACACAATGACAATTTGTCCCATTTCAGGTGAAATTAACAGTAATCACCTAATGAAGGTGGGGTCTCCAGGCTTCTGCACTACAAAGATACTCAGTTTTTTTCTCTATGTAAATAAGCATTTCATGGAGGGATACTTTGAAGCAACATAATTATCCCATTCCTCATCATATGATGAACTTAATTATTTATTTATGTCAGTGTAGCTTCATCAGTCTTTATTTTAATCAATGGTTTATAAGCCACTAATATAATGATTCCTTTTGATGCTCAGGATGTTCCTGTTTTGATCAGTGGGAGATTCTTTGAACTAATTTTTGGGTTCTTTTGACATGGCTGTATCATTCTTTAGTCACTTTCTTATATTCTGGAATAACAAGATGTTCAACACTCATTTGTATTTTTCTTTTCCCCTAGGCTTGGCATCACCCATTTCTCCAAAGGAGCTCCAATTTCATTTTCAGTAAAAATTGGTATATAAGGCCAAGTTCTGAGGTGTGCTTGTTAACTTTCAGCCCTTTTGGTGGACAAAGCTGGTAAGTAAATACATCCTTTTACATTTATTTCTCTACTTATTTACATTTATTACGTTTTAGGGGTTATACCCAAGAACCAAAAGGCAAATGAAATAAAAACAAAGATAAATAGCTGGGACCTAATTAAACTAAAGAGTTTTTGCATAGCAAAAGGAAGAGTCAGCAGAGTAAACAGACAACCCACAGAGTGGGAGAAAATCTTCACAATCTATGAATCTGGCAAAGGACTAATATCCAGAATCTACAACAAACTCAAACAAATCAATAAGTAAAAAAAAAAGCCCATCAAAAAGTGGGCTAAGGACATGAATAGACAATTCTCAAAAGAAGATATACAAATGGCCAACAAACATATGAAAAGTGCTCAACATCACTAATGATCAGGGAGATGCAAATCAAAGCCACAATGTGATACCACCTTACTCCTGCAAGAATGGACATAATCAAAAAATCACAAAACAGCAGATGTTGCCTGGGATGTGGTGATCAGGGATTAGTAAAGAAGTCAAACTGTCCATTTGCTGATGATATGATCGTTTACTTGAAAACCCTAAAGACTCCTCCAGAAAGCTCCTAGAACTGATAAAACAATTCAGCAAATTTCCAGATTCAAGGTTCTACACTGCTGGTGGCAATGTAAACTAGTACAGCCACTATGGAAAACAGTGTGGAGATTCTTCAAAGAAATGAAAGTAGAGCTACCATTTGATCCAGCAATCCCACTACTGGGTATCTACCCGGAGGAAAAGAAATCATTTGAAAAAGGTACTTGCACATGCATGTTTTTAGCAGCACAATTCACAAGTGCAAAATTGTGGAACCAACCTAAATGCCCATCAATCAATGAGTGGATAAAGAGACTGTGATTGATATATATATATATATCATACATATATATATATCATATATATATATATCATACATATATATCATATATATATATCATACATATATATATATCATATATATATATCATATATATATATATCATATATATATGATATATATATATATATGATATATATATATGGAAGAGTGGGAGGGGGGCGAGGGATAAGACTACAAAAATGGTGCAGTATATACTGCATGGTTGATGGGTGCACCAAAATCTCACAAGTCACCACTAAATAACTTACTCATGTTACCAAATACCACCTGTACCCCAATAACTTATGGAAAAAGAAGTTAGCTACTTCCAAGGTACAATGGGAGTATGAGTATTGGGTAAATGCTCCTGTTGCAAAAGGAAGACATTGGCCATAACGAAGGGGTTACAGGTCCCATGCAAGTTCAAAACCTATCAGGAGAGTCATTAAATCTTAAAGTTCTAAAATAATTTCCTTTGACTGAATGTCTCATATCCAGGGCACGCTGATGCAAGGGGTGGGCACCACCCAATCAGCTGCCAGCACCACTAGGACAAACCAGGTGGAAGAAGATGGGATAACCATTCTTGCTGAGTCTTCTGGTTTTCATATTTTTCCTGTGCTGGATGTTTCCTTCCGTTCCATCAGACTCCAGGTTCTTCGGCCTTTGGATTGCTGGACTTACACCAGTGGTTTGCCAGGGGCTCTCAGGCCTTCAGTCACAGACTGAAGGCTGCACTGTTAGATACCCTACTTTTCAGGCTTTTTGGACTTAGACTGAGCCACTACTGGCTTCTCTCTTCCCCAGCTTGCAGTCGGTCTGTCATGGGACTTGGTCTTGTGATCCTGTGAGCCATTTCTCCCTAACAAACTATTCGTCATATATACATATCTCCTATGAGTTCTGTGCCTCTGGAGAACCTGGACTAATACAGGAGAAGAAATAAGAAGAAACAAGCACATGAAAAGTTGTTCACCCTTATTAGCCATTAGTTAAATACAAATTAAATCCACAACGATATGTCAGTACACACCTATGAGAATGGAATAAAGAAAATAGCGATGACACTGAATGTTGGCAAGAATGTGGAAAAACTGGATCACTTATGCATTACCAGTGGGAATGTAAAATAGTACAGTCACTTAGGAAACCAAAATGGCAGTTTCTTAAAAAAACTACACATATTAACTATCATACAACCCAGAAGTTTTCTGGGAATTTTCCCCAGAAAAATTAAAATTTATATTCACACAAAAATCTGTAACAAATGTTTACAGCAGCTTTATTCACAATAACCAAAAACTGGAAATAATTGGAA
This sequence comes from Nomascus leucogenys, assembly GCF_006542625.1. Lineage (NCBI taxonomy): Eukaryota > Metazoa > Chordata > Mammalia > Primates > Hylobatidae > Nomascus > Nomascus leucogenys. The sequence goes on from NC_044390.1 coordinate 20,974,515, forward strand.
TGACCTCCAATGAGTGACTGACTAAATGAACTAGTACACCCATACATGGAATACTACTCAGCAATAGTAAGAAAAAAACCTCTAATAATACACATAGTATACTGGAGGAATTTTGGATAATTTTGCAGAGTAAGGAAAGCCAATTCCAAAAGGAGCAGACTGTATAATTTCATTTATGTAACAATCTTGAAATGACAAAATTATAGAAATGGAAAACAGATTCGTAGTTGTCAGGTATTAGGAATGGTGAGAGTAGAGTTGGGAGTGTGAGAGGAAAGTGAATGTGGCTACAAAATGGCAGCCATTAGAGTTCCTTGTGGTGATGAAAATGTTCTGTATCTTCACAGTATTAATATTAATTCAATACCCTGGTTGTGATATGGTGCTACAGTTTTGAAGGACATTACCATTGGGGAAAACTAAAGTACATTAAATCTGTCTATATTACTTCTGTAAAATCAGATATATGGGATTCTACCATTAATTGAAAATATAGGAAGAGATCCAAGTAAATAAAGTGGGAGCCAGCCTTCACATGCAGCTTCTCACTTACATATTCAGTCCAATTTTGAGCTGCCATTTTTTAATCCTAAGAGACCAGAGCTCTTGTTCTCTGAATACCAACCCATATGTTTCTGTGGGCAAGTCTTGTGTGTACTCCCTGCCATGTCTCCATTCCAAGCACACTTCTACAGTGATAACATGAAATATATCATAGCTGATGTTCTTTTCTCAATCTCTGCTGCCTCTGAAATAGCTGACCTTAGTAACATCATGAATAAATTGCTGAAGGACAAAAATTAATTCCACAAACATGTGGAGTTTGATTTCCTTACTGAGGGCCAGTTTCTGCTAATTTCCTTGGTCAAACACATGGACCTGGAGATTATCTCATCAGAAGAGGTTGTGGAACCGGAATATGTGGAGAAGTACACTGCCCACCAGCCAGAGCAATGCATATTATATGATGACTACATCAGTTCAATTAAAGGGGCAGAGTAATGTACCTTGACTGGTTCTTATGATGAGACTTCTGGGTTCTGATCCTTGGAAGAAAAGTTCGTAATGATGGTTGTGAAACATACAGATGCTGTGAAAAATGTGGCCTGGGTGAAAAAAGACAGTTTGTCTTGCTTTTACTGAATTCTTCCATTGATCAGAGTATTGTCTCACCGGAGTAGAATTTAATGAGAAACAGGGAAAGCCCTACACTGCTGCAGAAATCATAATGGAAGTGTAGATTATATAGCTGTTGATAGCTCAGAAACTATATTTTGCAGTGGCTGATGAGATAAAATGTTAAATATCTAGTCTACAGCCTCTATAGATAAAGAAGATGAAATGGGGGAATCCACAAATTGAGAAAGAAACAGAAAACAGAGCAAGGACTCCCATGCTGACCCTCTCTGGCCACAAGGAAGCAATTTCCTTGGTTCTGTGGTCAAATGTTGAAGGAATCTGCAGTGCATCTTGGGACCACACAATTAGAGTGTGGGATGTTGAGTTCAGCAGTCTTAACTCAACTTTGTCAGGAAATAAAGTATTGTATTTTCTATTCTCTACTTTGTAAATGTTTAGCATCTGGAAGCAGAGACATGCATATAAGACTGGGATCCCCAAACTAAAGATAATTTTCTGCTGTCGTTTTCCCCAACTTCACATACAGGCTGGGTGACATCAGTAAAATGGTCTTCTATTCATGAATAGCAGCTGATTTCAGTATATTTAGGTGACATTATCAAGCTGCAGAATACAAGAAGTTTTAAGGCTCCATTCTATGATCTAGCTGCTTATGAAGACAAAATTCTGAGTGTAGACTGGACAATCACAGGGATACTTCTCAGTAGAAGAGCAGACAATGAATTATATTCCTACAGATATTCACCTACCACTTCCCATGTGGGGCATGAAAGTGAATGATAATTTGATTATAGAGATTCTTACTATAAATATTGGTAAAGAATCATGAAATTACATTGATGCAGATGCAGAAAGCAGCCTTTTAGACTAAAGTTTATATAATAGTTTCACCCTTTATAGTAGTTAACATATCACTTTTTTATTTTATAATAGAATAGTTGGTGTTTAGAAAATATAAAATGTGGCCTGCATTTACTACCCTATATAAATTCTTGAAGATAAACTGAGTTTTTAATTTATTTTTAAAGGTATTAATTTGTATTAAGATTTTCTTTTGAAGTTCTATAAAAGAGTACGTTACAGATACAAAAATAAAAAACATAAACCTTAATTTTTAAAGAACGAGTAGTGGTAAAGTTGTAGCACCTGTCTCCAGGTCCCACATTCTTGACATTGCATTATATAGCTGTCTGCAATGTTTTGTCTTGGCTGTTTTCAACATTTTTTTTTAAACATAGTATTTTGTTTTGCTTTGTTTTTTATTATCTGATACTATGCTGATATTGTCTAGCATTTGTTTTTTTCTAGACAGCACTATAGCTGTCTGCAATGTTTTGTCCTGGCTGTTTCCAACAGTTTTTTTTTTTTTGAACATAGTATTTTGTTTTGCTTTGTTTTTTTTATCATCTGATACTATGCTGATATTACCTAGCATTTGTTTTTTTCTAGATGTCCCTTGAAGTTAATTCCAGTACCAGACAACTACATAAAACTTCATGATTCAATGTCTATGTGCTCTGGGAATGTTGTAGACAAAAGGGTTTCGTTCCAAAGAGTTTATGGATTTTAAACGGGGAAAAGATAAGGAAGTAGCTCCTATGTGAGCCCATGGGAGACTGTTTATGATGGCCCTCTTTCTTCAGACTCATTCATACCAATGCTACTTCCAAAAGGGAAAATACTCTGGAAGATTGCTTTGCCTTCTAACTCAATTTATCAAAAATATTCTCAGCATTAAAAAAAATCCATGATAAATTTTACTAGTTTCATTTGAAAAGAATGGGAAGGTAGAAAGAAACATATGGATTCTTTCCTTTCCCAAATCAAAAGAATTGGTTGGATAATATGTCCTTTATTTTGTGAATTTTGTAATGTGCCTATCCAAGTTGGCAGGAAAGAGCAGATGGCCTTTTTCGCCTTCGTTGATTTTACTGGGCAGGGGAAACTCCCAAATTACTAAAGAGATGAGGAGAAAGTTTGAGAAAAATTAGTCAGAAAATGCAAAACCAGGATGTATTAGGATTATTCAGAGAAACAGAACCAATAGATTGTGCATTCATACGGAAATATATTTATTCATTCTAAATAATTGGCTTACCCAATTCTAGAAGCAGGCAAGTCCAAAATCTACAAGGTGTGTTGTGAGAAGTCAGGGACCCCAAAGAGAGGGACCGGCTGGAGCCAAGGCAGAACATAAACTGGAAGATTTCATGGACATTTATCAGTTCCCCAAGTTAATACTTTTATAATTTATTATGCCTGTCTTTACTGCAAGCTCTGAACATAAATTGTGAAGATTTCATGGACATTTATCACTTCCCCAATCAATACTCTTATAATTTCTTATGCCTGTCTTTACTTTAATCTCTTAATCCTGTTATCTTCGTAAGCTGAAAATATACGTCACCTCAGGACCACTATTGTACAAATGGATTGTAAAACATATGTGTTTGAACAGTATGAAATCAGTGCACCCTGATAAAGAACAGAATAACAGTGATTTTCAGGGAAGAAGGGAAGATAACCATGAGCTCTGATTGCCTGCGGGGTTGGGCAGAATAGAGCCATATTTTTCTTCTCACAGAAAGCCTATAGACGTATGTGTGAGTAGGAGAACTATCACTGAATTCTTTTCCCAGCAAGGAATAACCCTGGGGAAGGAATGCATTCCCGGAGGTAGGCCTACCAACAGCCACTCTGTGAGTGTCTGTCTTACGCAATTGAGATAAGGACTGAAATACACCCTGGTCTCCTGCAGTACCCTCAGGCTTACCAGGACTGGGAAATTCCAGCCTGGTAAATTCTGGTCAGACTGGTTCTCTGCTCTCCAACCCTGTTTCGTGTTACCATGTTTATCAAGACAATGCATGAACAGCGGGACATAGACCCTCGTCAGTAATTCTAATTTTGCCTTGCCTTATGATCTTTATTGCCCTTTGAAGCATGTGATCCTTGAGACCTACTCCCTGTTCGTACACCCCCTCCCCTTTTAAAAAATCCCTAATAAAAACTTGCTGGTTTTGTGGCTCGAGATCGCCATCATGGTCCTACCAATATGTGATGACACCCCCGGAGGCCCAGCTGTAAAATTTCTCCCTTTGTACTCTTTCTGTTTATTTCTCAGACCGGCTGGCACTTAGGGAAAATAGAAAGAACCTATGATGAAATATTGGGGCTGGTTCCCCGATAAAGGTGGCCAGCAGGCAAAGACACAGGAAACAGCTGAGGTTGCAGTTCAAGTCTGAAGGCAGTTTATTGCAGAAATCAGGAAGAGCAGATGAAGTCTGACAACAGTCTGCTGGAAAATTTCCTCTTCCTGGGGTTTGGGGTGGTGATGGAATAGGATTTATCAAGCCTTTCTTTCTATTAAGCTTTCAACTAATTAGATGAAACCAACTCATATTATGTAAGGTAATCTGGTTTACTCAAAGTCCAATAATTTAAATGTAAATCCCATCCAAAAGCACCCTCACATAAATATCGAGAATAAAGTTGGACCAAATATCTGTGTAATGTGGCCCAGCCAAGTTGACACATAAAATTAAGCATCACACAGAGAAATTACTTTAAGTTAGAGAAAAGAGCTAAATAACGAGAACGCATGGGCACATAGAGGGAAAAACACACTGGAGTCTATCAGAGGGTGGAAGGTGGAAGAAGGGAGAGGATCAGAAAAAATAACTAATGGATACTAGGCTTAATACCTGGTGATGAAATAATCTGTATAACAAACCCCCACATTTACCTATGTAACAAACCTGCACATCCTGCTGATGAACTTAAAATAAAAGCTAAAAAAGAGAAAAGACATAAATACTGAAAAGGAAAACTGCAGAAAATTCTACTTTACTTAGAATAGTAAATCCTTAGACTGAAGGATTAAGATGAAAAGGGATTGCTAGGAATGCACAATGTCTTGTTTGTAGAAGATGCACAGCAATGAACAAAAAAGATGCTTTAGCTTCTAGGACAGAAAATTATCCTCATCTTATCCACCAGGTTTAATTTTAAGCAGCAATATTATTAGCAAACCTATAAAGCTCTTATTGTGAACCAAACACTCACCTAGATACTTTACACATATTAACTGATTGAATAATTATAATAAATTGAGAAGCAGAATGTATTATCCTGTTGTTACAGATGAACTATCTGTAGCATGGAGAAGTTACATAAATTGCCCAAGGTCATAAACTTAATATATCTCAGACCTGGATTTGAACCTAGGACACCTAAAGTGGGAGCCTGTGTTCTTAACCACTATCTTCTCACACCCTTTATTACTCTAACTGAGATTTTTCACTTGACTTTGAATTCACTGCTGTAATATTGACATGGCTAGCACAGCATGCCCTAGTTTGCTGGAGGAGAACTTGTGGGGTAAAGTCAGAATCACCATGCCTGATCATGTTTTCCAATTTGCCAAATCAGGACAATTACTGCTTTGTGTTATTAGGAATTAAAGATAAAGTAACCATCACAGTGCTTTGTACGCAATAGAACACAACACTTTATTTCCTGTCTCTTCTTCCTGCCTTCCTTCCTGGTAACAATTTTTTCCTCCTGCCTAATGTCTCTATAGATGTTACATATTCTGAGAAAGGTGTGTCTGCTATATAAGTCAGAATTTCAAATCAAAGGGCTAGAGAACATTATGACCACGGAATATCTGACATAGGAGTCATACGTTGTTGAATGAATATGACTCAGGTTAAGCGAGAATTAAAAACATGAATGGTATAAGTAGAAAAAACAAACTCAGCTGCTCCCATTATACTCTCACAACATGCTTCTGACACCACAAGTGTGTGGGGATTTTTTCCACCACCAAGCAAGCAATCAATTTTGTAGCAGAGACCAACCAGGTGTCTTCTACTCCAGTTCAATTCTGAGACTCTCTAACCTGAGATAGCATCACATCCCACAGGTTGAGGACCCAGAACCACAAGACAGCCCACATGTCAGACACCAATCACAAATCCAGGCCTCCAGAACTTCAGACCAACTGGCTCAGCTTCAAATTTGGTTTCCACAACCTCTTCATCAGGTTCCATTAATTTGCTATAGTAGCTCACAAAAAGGGAAGCAAAGAAATAATGTAGGGTGAGATCTGGAAGGATCCTCAGCGCAGAAGCTTCAGTTCCCATGGAGTTGGGGTGCGCCCTCCCAGCAAGTACATGAATTCCTCTTCACCCTCCTGTAAGCCTCCATCAGTTCAGCTGTCCAGAAGCTCAACGTAGCCCCTCCTCTTGGGCCTTTTTTTGAGACTTCATTGTATAGGCATGATTGAAGCATGGATAATGATGTAGAAATGTGATTGGACAAAAAGGGTGTGATCTAATACTAGTAGACTGAGTGGGAAAATCCAGCGAGGTCTGCCTGTTCAGATTCTTCTTGGAATCTCTGTACAGCATTCTTTCCTCCTGAGTATGGGGCAGAACCTCTTCTGAAATTAGTCTGACTTACAATCAGGCAAGGTGGGTCAGAGAATAGATGGCCAGCTCCAAGACATAAACGCAAGGGAAGAATATATTTTAAGTTTCTATGGAAGGCCTTGAGTAGAAAAAGGAGCAGGTAAAAGGGGGGCAGGAGAAGGTCAGAGAGATTCCATTTTCTGAGTCTTGCTTCTAAGGCCTAAAGTACCCCAACATTACAACCAGAGACTTTCACCTTTTTCGCTAAGAATCTGTTTCAAAGTTGCTTCAGGAATCAAAGACAAAAGATGCTTTAACAAAAGATATCACTTTAGTCACTTAGTAAATATCAAGGGCTATGGGAGTTATGAGACGGAAACCATGGAAGAAAACCAATACGCACAAATAATATCACATGGTATAAAATGAAGAAAAACATTATTTTTTTTTAACCTGCAGAATCCTTACCTCCTCCTTAAAGTTATATTTATTTTACATTTCAGAGATTGACCTTAATTATGTCATATTTATTTTAAATTTCAAAGAATTTTTTAAATTTTATTACAGTTAAGCATACATATAGGCTTACATATACATGCACTATGTTTTGATAGATATGTAGGTAGGTACATAGATAATTATCTCTAGATTAGTACCAAACAGTGGAATTTTTATTCCTTATCTGTTTGAAAGCAGCTTCTAAAAAAAAATATTAGGCAAGACTGGAGTCATTTTCACCTAAAAATGCTTCTAATTTTTTTCCAGACTGTGATTTTTTTCTTCTAAATCTAAAGCCAAGAAGATAATTTATTTTTATTTTTTATTTTTATTTTTTTATGGAGTCATCTGTTTAATACAGGCAAATAACATTTTGTCAATACTAGGCACCATAAAATGTAAACACAATTACTGTCATAAACCTGGATATACCTTCAAGGATTGAAAGTGGCTTTGTTTTAGTTACCCTGTTTGCATATAGTGCAGAAAAAGGTCTTCATGTTAGCACTATGTACATTAAGAAGAGATCCAAATTACAAGAGAAGCAGATAAAATTTGAATTCTTTAAACATTCATTAAACTAAGTTTTGGAGTAACATCCATGTTTATCTTCCTTTCACTAACCACGTTCCCTGTTAAGCACATCATAACAACAGCACAGTGAAGTGAATGAAATAAAAGAATTTTGATACACTAGAAAACAGTGCTCAGTGAGACATTTACATTCTATTTATATGATTAAACATTTGATCATACAGTACCTTCCTACAGGATTACTGGCTAATTTATTTTTAACAAGAATGCTGTTTATTTCAACTAGATTTTTCATATGCACAACTGTATATAATCAATGATTTATAAAATTTTCATTTCTTTTTCCTAGATGGATTTTTACCTTTGATTATGTTAATAAGATAAAAACTGAAATCTAAGATAACATCAATGGAATTATCCTATTTAAATTTAAAACAAATTACTTTTCTTTACTCTGTTATTTGGAACCAGCCTTTCCTTCTGTTTGGTTTAATTTGAACTTGATTTATAGATAAATTTCCTTAAAATTTCTGACATATAGATACAAAATCTCTTATTTCAGCAATGAGTTAGGATCATCACAGTAGATTTCTGGAAAATAGTTATGTATATATGCCTAAATTACCCTATTGTCTACAGTTTCTCTTACTGGCTTTTAATTCTTTACGCCTTTAACCCCTGTATATGTCTATCACGGTTAATGCAGACATTCCACAACAATTTATGTTTCTTCTCAGTTAAAGGGAGATATTTGCTTGGTTTGGATTTTGTTGTTGTTGTTACAAGGAACAAAAACTTCCTCAAATAAGCTCAAGCTAGTGTTTTTGTAATATGTCACTCTGGTCCCCACCCATAGACGGATCAAGATATATCCGGGCCTCCCATAGAGTGCCAGTGGGAATTTGAAAGCCATTAGGAATGGATATTTCTATCTATTATGGGCCACAAGTTCTTTCAGTCATTAGATCTCTGTTCCTTTCTGTGTGCCTAAATTATTTTGTTTTTATAATTTACAGCCAAATCTGAAAATTTTACTTTTTTACCTCAAGTGTCAGTATAAACAGACTTAGTCTCATGACTTCCAAACTCTAAATTTCTAAAAGGTAAACCTAATTGCCCTAACTCATATTTTGATTAGAGCTTCAAAAGTCATAGGAAATGATGCAGCCTACATCTTCTTCATACTTAACATCAAAAGAGTTATGTCCTATATATTTTAAATATACATCAATTATATCCGTGCCTCTCTTGTCATGATTATGGGTGTTTCTCTATTTTAGAACCCCATTGCCTCTAGCTCAACTATTACGGTGCCTTCTACCTGATGCCATTTCTGACAACTTTTAACTGATTTCATTGCATTTTCCAGGACACCATGAGTGTGATTTTTCTAACTTTTAGGATTGAGGACTATCTGCCTGTAGGATATTGATGAGAATAATGGAGAATAGTAAGGAAGAATGAAAAATCATGGACTTTGGAATCAGGTAGACCAGATTTGTAATCATGGCTCTTTCATGAATTATTTGTCACTATGAAATTTCCTTAACTTCCAAAAAGTTTAGATTCTTTATCTGAAAAATTTGTGGATTTTTGCAGTTAAAATAGAACGTAAAATAGAATCACTGAAGAATAGGACAAGAAACCTGACAAGACAGAATGTTTTTTCATGAATACCTGAGAACCCAGAAACTAGTCTGATTTTTCAAAATGTGTCCTTCAGTAATTTTATAGCTGATATTTCACATAATTATTATTTTACAACATATTCTTCTCACAGTATTATTTGGACATGCAAATGAGACCTAATTACTAAATAGGACAAAAATATTATAGATATTTATACTAAAATACTATATTTAAGGGTACTGGAATGCTACTGGGGCTAACTTCCGTATCTGCTTATCATTTTCTAAAAAAGTACTTTGAACCTAGAATGAAAATAGAGCTACATTCCGGGTTTTTCCAGTATGGATATGCTTTGTGCTATTCGTAGCATCTGAACAGTAATATGCTTGTGGTTAGAGAAAATTCTAGTGGCTGTCACCAGTGGGAAAGGTGGTATAGGGGAAATTAACTTGAGGCAAGTAAAAAATAACAGCCCGAAACATGGATTTTCATTTTTATTTAGACGGTAATTTTCCCAGTCAATAATAGCATTCATGGTGCCATTTATTTGAGATTTGGTTTCAACAAAGTTCCCAATTACAGATGTTATTAATTTCCCTCAGAAGCCACAGACTACCACATATTGCATAATGTTTGATTTATCTCTTTAAGAATATCACACAAAATTTTATTTTCAGTGGGGAAGAAGCAAAATAGAAAATCTTAAAAAAATGTTTGCTGTGAAAACTGGGTATTCTTTAGTGCAAAACTTTGGTTTTAAAATCAAAATTAAATTTTATAGGAACCCAAACCTAAAAACACAAAGCTGAAAAACAAATTATATTTAGCTATTTAAGCTCGCATGTCTTGTGCCCTACATATTACTTACCCAATTTATATTATCAATTTCAAGATATAACATTTAGCAATTAATAGCTGAGAAAGAGTAATGGTACTCAAAGTTTAAAATAAGGCAACTAAAAATGTATACAGTATAAATGTTGAGAATGATTTCTTAAAACTTCATTTTTTTAACAGCAAATGTTTACTTATATGTCCATAAGAACCCTATCCCCATATTTTTCAATAAAGCCAGGGTCTCTGTCATTCCTCAATACCAAAGTCACATGTCTGTGTGCTGCCATCTCCAATCAACTGTGTCTAGCTGTCCCTGGACAAGGTTTATGTCTAGACTAGACAATTAAGCAGCTGGCACATTCTCATAATGCAAATTGGCCTTCTAGCCCTTAGGTGAAATCAAACCGATATGACCCAAACTGGTATGACTGCTAACACCCAAGGAATGGAAAGGTACTGAAAAAATAGCCTCAGGTAATCTACATTACACAATTGGAATTCCGGAACGATGGACTGAATCTATGAAAAGAGAAATTCCTCCTGTCCTTGAAGTTAGTTCTGTATAATGCAGTGGAAATATATAATGTCCTCATATTAAAAGGGAGATATCACTTAAGAATTTTCCTACTTAAAGTTGGAGTGACTATATATCCTCCTAAATCAGGCTTCAAATGAAAGAAAATGTCCAGTGGAAAGAGAAGTTGCTTAGCACAAATCCATCAAAGTGAGATCAAAATCCAGAAGGGAAAGGGATTTTTAAATACTATAAATGGTGTAGAAAGAGTTGTCAGACAACTCTTGGGAAGTATTGGGAAGTCTTTACATACCTTTTTGCCATAATTGGAAATGTATAAACTATGAAAAAGGACTGGTTGTGACAGAAGAGTTCAGCAAGAAAAAAATATGTATAAAATGGAAATTATAGCAGCAAAAAAGACTGTGAGAAAATCTTACAACACCACCAAAAGAAGGATTCAGGATAATTTCTCCTGGTCTGGGTTTACTTAAACTCTATAGTGAGTGAGCAATTGAGCAAGCGAGAATGGCAGCAGATATACAAAAGAAAATGTAAATTTTAAAAGTTCCATAATAAGCAAGTGAAAGAGTTAAGAATGCCTAGGGAATTAGAGAGATCTAGTCAGTGACTAGCATCTTTTGAGCTGTGTAACTTAGTCTATGAAGAACTAAAATATTTTACTTGCACTGTTGAAGTTAACCACCCAGAGAGTATAATCTTTCTGGGATTATGATTTGTCTGAATAATAAACTATTGAAAGAGGTGCAAAAGTAAAACATATAATATTGTGTTACTTCTTCCTCTACCTCTCCTATGATTTTACTGGGTCCTTATAATTAGTTATAATTCACATTTTTAATGTATCAACTTGGTCTGAATATATTTATTATATCAAGCCTCTCAAGTTGGCAGTAATGTTGAGTATTTAGACTGGATGGTAAGCCACGCGACTATTCCTCGTTTCACATAAATTTTAGATTCTACATACATAAGGGAAAATGTGATTCACATTAATATAGACTATTCCATGCCTAATTTGCAAGTTCATAGCCAAATGACACTGTTAGTAAACACTTTGTTTTCTTCTGTTTAACCAAGCTGTCTTCCATTTATTAATTATACAAACGTTACTTTAGAAGTATTATAGATTTTCAAGTCTGCTTTTTCAACTCTGGGTTTCTTAAAGAAAATAAATATGTCTGCCTAATTTCCTTTTTAAGAGTGTGAAAAATAATTTATATATACACACAACAGTGCATAAAATTGTATAATGCAGCATATCATATAACTGAAATCAATGCCATGTAATCACCATCTAGGTTGGAAAGAAAATTGTCACCTCTCCAGAAGTCCCTCATGATTTCTTGTCTAAACACATATCCTCTCTCAGGAGTAACCACCCTTCTAACTTTTATGGTAATTGGCTTTTAATTTTCTTTGTATTTTTACCACCAATATGTATGCCTGAAAGATCTGCAAATAACACATATGATGGCTTTGATGGTAATTACTTTTTTGTTTTTATTCTAGTTTTACTGCCTATTTGTATGTTTCTGTAACAGTGTTATTTATTTCTTTATTCAGAGACAGGGTCTCACTCTATCACTCAGGCTGGAGTGCAGTGGTGCTATCATAGTTCTCTGCAGCCTCAAAATCCTGTGCTCAAGGCATATTCCCACTTCAGCCTCCTGAGTAGCTGGGATTACAAGTATGAGCCAATGCTCCCAGCTATTAATGTATCTTTGACCTTTTTATAAATGTACTCGCATTGCATATTTTATTTTGTGTTAACATCACATGCAATGGTACAAGTTCCTAGGCAATTTCATTCAATAAAAAGAAAATGTTGCAGAAAAGAACACATACTTAGAGTAGCTAGTGCCTCTAGGATTTAAGGAGAAGATAGAAAAATGAAAGAAGATCAGCACTTAAAAATAATTGAGTAAAGTTTCTCTGAGTTCAAGAGACTAAATCTAAGACCGAAAGAGCTTGGAAAATTCAGCATGAATAAATAATAAAGAAAAAAAACAAATAAACTCCCCCCAAACAAAACAAAACGAAAGAAAACAAAACAACTCTAGAATATCCTGGTCGAATCAGTGAAGCATAACCATAAAGAGAAAAAAATACCTAATGTGCTTTCAGGCACAACAAATAACTATTAGTACTTATAAAGTATAAAATATTAGTCTGGCATTACAAACTTGATGATTATTAACTAATATTCACAGATGATGGAGAGGATATGGCCATAACCAAATTATGCGATATCCTTCCAAGGTATCTATACTGAAGGGGAAAGAAAAATCTATGCAAATAAACAAAATTTTAGAGACATCAAGCAGGCACTACCCCTGAGGAAAACACTTGAAAAATAATTTCAAGAAAAGTCAGGCTTCAGTGGAATAAAAAAGTAGCAATAAAGACTATAACAGATCTCCTGCAACAAAGCTTAAACACAAGCCTCAAAGAAGTCAAGCTTATTCACAGATAACTTAATGACTCAGTCATAAGAAAAATCATACAAGATCCAACATAAACAAAAATTTACTAAAATTGAACAAAATAGAAAATGTAACCTATGACTTAGGACGAAGTTAACAGCAATTTAGAAATGGTACAGGAATGACCAGTGACTTTGATGATACAGCAATATAAACTATCAAAACTGAAGCACAGAGAAAGAAAATGCTGAAAAATATTATATGGGAGATTCAATGAGCTGTGGAGCAATATCAAGTACTCTAAGAAATGTATTTGGAGACCCAGAAGGAGGGTTACAAATAAATATTTGAAAAAATAGTTTCTGAAGCGACTTCTGTCTGTTGTCCTTTAAAACTTCACGTTCTACCATGTGAATGATAATGTCTTACTTTCTACTTTTATTTATACTAACTTTAGGATGGGGCTTCAGCTTTACTAACTTGGACAAGGGGAATATTGTCATGTTCTCACAGTCAACTTGGACTGCTGGCCACAGGCTGAGAGGCTTTTTTAGCAAAGTTATTACCTTATCTTTATGCCTTTGGAGAGGCTGCAATTATACCAACCTGTGTTTAGAACATTATTGAACACTTGAAGAAGTAGACAATATGGATATCTGGAATTTTTCTATGTAATTACATGTTATTCATAATAATATAGTTTTCATAAGTACATGGTCTATGCCCCAAAGTGCAATGGCCAGTGTTTATCAAAATATTTTGCAAATGTTTATTAAGGTTCATCTATTTCTAGCCTAGAAGATCTTCAGTGCCTTCTAGTTTACTTCTTACAATGGACCAGTTACTTTATTAGGACCAGTTACTTGCAGTGTCTCAATTTACGGTATCTGAGTTTAGATAGGAATGATGAAAATGTGGCAGGATTAAAACATCCGTGAAAGTTTTTCAAACAGAAGAAGCATAAAGCAAATGCAAATGTCATTATAAGTGACTAAATCTGAGGAATGGTCACAGAATTTAAAAAGAAGGCAAGTTGAGTTTGAGCACAGGGCTCAGGGAGGGCAATAGAAGAAGAAGAAGTTGAGAAGAAAGCAATAGCCAAATCATCCAGTGCTTTGTAGGGTAGTGAAATTGTTAATTTTAGGTGTCAGCTGACTGGATTAAAGAATGACGAGTTTCCTGATAAAGCATTATTTTTTGGTGTGCCTGGGAGGGTGTTTCTAGAAGAGATTAGGATTTGAAACAGTGGACTGAATAAGGAAGATCTGCCCTCACTCAGTAAGCACTGGCACCATTTGAAGTTGCACATGGAACAAAAAGGCAGAGAAAAGGTGAATTAACTCTCTCTGTTTCCCTCTTTCTTCTGGAGTTGGGACATCCTTCTTCACTTGCTTTCGGACATCGGAAGTAGAGATTCTCTGGCCTTTGGACTTCAAGACTTGCACCAGCAGCCGCCCAGTTTCTCAGGCTATCAGACTCAGACTGAGAATAATGCAATCAGCTTCTCTGGCTCTGAGGCCTTAGACTTGCACTGGGCTCTCCAGCTTGCAGAAGGCCTAAGACTTACCAGCCTCCACAATTGTGTGAGTCTACTCCCGAGATAAATCTATTCTCATATGTCTATGTCTACGGTGTCAAAGTCTATGCCTATATCTATATCCTATTGGTTTGTTTATCTGAAGAGCCCTGATGAGAGGAGGGAGAGCATAAACCTCTTTAATTTATTAAATTTGTTTGGTGGGACTTTTGCCTCTGATTCTGATGGAATAGCTTACTTAGCCAAAGCTCCCACTGAGAGAGGAAAAAGAAGGCCAGATTTAGAAACAAAAAAGACAAAAGAAACCAAATAATCCCCAAACAGACAGACAACTTTAAATGCAATGGGGAAATAATGAAGTAAACAGGATTAGGGAAAACTGGCTGTCATTTCACAGCTGCGCTGTCACCGAGCATGGCTGTGATTGGAAACTGGGCAAAGGGCTGATAACGAGGATTATCACAGGGAGAGGGCAGAGGGCTGCTGCCAGAAAATAAAGAATGCCTAAACATTAACTCTCAATAATAAAAGGAAATTAAACAATAAAATGGCACAATTTTAAATGGACAATTCATTAGAAATGATCTCTGAATGATAAAGTACGTGAAAAAGTTTTCACCATCATTATTCACCCAAAAAATACAAATCCACTTTGGGAGGCCGAGGCAGGTGGATCACCTGAGGTCAGAAGTTCGAAACAAGCCTGGCCTATGTGGTAAAACCTCGTGTCTACTAAAAATACAAAAATTAGCCAGATGTGGTGGCAGGTGCCTGTAATCCCAGCTACTTGGGAGGCTGAGGCAGGAGAATCACTTGAACCCATGAGGCAGAGGTTGCAGTGAGCCGAGATCACACTGTTGAATTCGAGCCTAGGCAACAGGAATGAAACTCCGTCTCAAAATAATAATAATAATAATAATAATAATACAAAACAAATCTATAACAAAGTCAGAAAAGAAAAAATGATGGGGAGATTGTGGAGTAAATGGAACTCATATAATTGTTAGTATAAAATGTTACAACCACTTTAGAAAAATCTCTGTAAGTTTCTTATAAAATTAAAGCTATACTACCCTATGAGCCTACCATTCCAATCTTAAGTATTTACCCAAGAAAAATGAAAACATGTGTTCACAAAATAATTGTCAAGAATGTTCATAGCAGCTTTACTCATAATAGCTTCAGACTGGAAACATTTCATGTCTATCAGTAGAAGAATGAATAAATATATGGTGGTATATTAATAAAATGGAACCCCCACATAGAAATAACAAACTACTGACACATGCAACACCATGGGGTAATCTCTATAAACTTATGCTGAATGAAAGAATCCTTAAGCAAAAGCATAATATTATATGATTCAATTTTTGTGACCTTATAAAACAGATAAAACTTATCTTTAGTGGAAAAAATTAAGAATTGCCATTGCTTCCATGCATATGGGTCATGGGTTAATTGTAAAGGGCATTAGGAAATGGTGATGGTTAGTTTTATGTTTCAACTTGACTAGACTAAAAGATGCCGGGATAGAATAGGGATAGCTGGCAAAACATTGTTTCTGGGTGTGTCTGTGAGGGTATTTCTGGAAGAGATTAGCATTTGAATTGGTACATTGAGTAAAGAAGATTGCCTTCACCAATGTGGGCAGACATCCTCCAAACCACAGAGGTTCCAAATATAACAAAAAGGCAGAGGAAAGACTAATTTATTTATTTATTTTTTTTTCTGAGACATCCAGCTTTTTCTGCTCTCCAACATCATCATCCCTGCTGAAGGTTCTTGGGCCTTTGGAGTCTAGGACTTACAAAAAAAGATCCCTACTTCTCAGGCCTTTGGATTCAGATTTAATTACACCATTGGCTTTCCTGGTTCTCCAGCATAGGGAGACGAGATGTCAGGTCTTGAGATTTCTTGGCTTCTATAACCACGTGAGACAATGCTCATAATAAATATCAGTTTCTCTCTCTTGCTCTCTCTCTTTAATTTATAACAGCTCCCATTGGTTCTGTTTCTTTAGAGAACCCTGAGTAATAAAAAAAATCTTCTGGGATGATGTTAATATTCTACATGTAAGAAGTTTGTAAAATATATCACTTAAGACTGTTTCTCCCAAACTTTTATAATTATAGGAATAACTTGACTTATTTATTAAAAATACAAATTCCCATTTCTTTTTTTCAGAAGAGCCTTACTTAATAGTTCTGGATTGCCATTCATCATTTTTATAACTCTAATGAAAAATTATTTTAATTTGAAAAATATTGAAAATTCTGCTTTAAGAAATACACAATATTTGCCTCCATGCTATAAGCCTGGAAATTCTGTGGCCTCTACCAATTTTTGCCACAGGAATATATTTTGACCATTTTATTTACTTTATCACTAATATTCAAAGTAATTTTTCACAATAATGTTCATGTTTTTAAAATATGTGGCTTTTCATGGTCTTCTTTTCAAAGTACTAGTCCCTATCTATAGAAAATTTTAGTGTTAGGGAGCAAATAATAAAGTATGATTTTTATAAATACTTTGAAAATTGTCAAGAAGACTGATTTTCAAACATTACTCTGCAATTACAAATAAATTTTGATGTTACAAATTCCAGAATTTGTTAATAGCCACTTAATCATGCAGCCTTAATGAATCTAAACATTTTTCCTTAACAGTAAAAAAGAAAAAAATTATATTTCCCTATTAGTTAAGCATTGAATGATCAATTCTGTAAAAGGACCATTTTCTAAACTATAAATGAAATATGAGTATCAGTTAGACTGCTCTGGATTTTATTTTTAATTTATAACTTTTGAGCATCATGTGCGAGTTTTTAACAGAAAACATTTAGAATATAAACACTGTAAACAGGCCATTGCTTAATAAGGTAGATTTTCTGACAAGCTTGAAAATAAAGATTTTATTCTATTTCTCTTCCAAAAGTTTATCATTCTGTGTGTGTGTGTGTGTGTGGGTGTGGGTGTTTGTACGTTCTGATGCAGACACACATGCACTAACAAAACTGATATTGTATGGATATTAATTGGTTCTTTCTAGAGTTTGGATATAGTAGACATCTGCTTATTTCAGAAAGAAAGGGGGAGAGAAGGGAATCATTTGGTTAAAGTTGTCTGCACTGTAATGTATATGGTCTTCTGTTTTTCACCTTCACACTCAGGATTGCTCCAACATGTTTAGATTGAACTTGCCTCAACCTCAAGACTCCAAGTGCCCTGTGACTTTTCATTCAGACACATGAAAGCTGGGAGTTGTCAGGATCACCTAGATATATGCATAGCTCTCATAAGCAACATTAAATGTTCAGGTGGGAGCAGGGGTTGGCTTATTTAATATTTTCTGTCAAATATACATAAAAACAACCATTGTGGATGAAAGGCAGAATCCACCAGGCTATTACTGTAACTAGAGGGAATTTAGTGTCGTTATTAGAAAAAAAGATAAATTTTATAAATACTGATACATTACAACAACCATGACAAACAGTGTTTCTGGAGCAAATGGAATGTTTCCTACATGTTTAGTTTCTGCTATTCTGGTCTTTATAAGCATCTCATTCTTACACTGACATAATTTATTTTATTCTATTTGGCTAATAAAATGTTACTAGCAAAAAAGGCAAAGCTTTCAATAAAACTACCTTTTTATCATCAAAAATATCAAATAGCCAGTTGGATGATTTTGTTGTTGATTTTTATGGCAATTATTCCATTCTCAAAAGCAGGAGTTTTGCAGAAGTTCAGATACACTTGTTTTACTTATTATAATACTTGAAAAGCATTTATTAATGAAGGGAAGATTAAAAAGGAAATTATTCCTTGTCATTTCTGATTTGTTTATTCTTTGACCAATGAATAAGTCTGTTGGTCTTCTACATACTTCATAGTTTACATAATTATATTTTCATAAAATTAGAATTACTCACATTCCTTTTGAAGACAGTTGTATGCAATGAAATAAGAACTAATTTTGAAGTAAAACAAGTCTACTTTAAGAAAATTTATAAAAATATCAGTTCTCAATCTCTCAATACCTGATTACTTCTGTGTGAAACAGTTGTAAACATGAAAGATAACTTGAGATTTTTTAAAATGGTGCTTATTTAGAGTATTTAACAGTATAAATTTTTTAAAAAGCCTTTTCAAAAATTTTAAAAAGGAAAGGAACAATCAAAAGGATAAAATCAAATCAATTTTTAGTATTTGTATTTAAATAATCCCTGAATTATTTCATGAATTATTTGTTGTTTTACCTTTCACCTTACTATCCATGTCTAGAAGTAAAATTAGGCTAGCTGTTCTGTACTTATATGAGTGATTAATTATTCAACAATGTTCTTTTCATCATTTTAACTTGCAATACTCACCTTCTTTCAGTTTCCATTAAAAATAATTGGCTAATGTGATATGATAAAGGCAGACAACACTTTGAGTATCCTTGAGTATATATTATTGAATCCTGTGGATATGAATATCTTGAAGTTATTTAGGCTTCTTTGAATCCTTTTTCAATTGTTTTGGTTCAACTTACACTCTTCCCAACTCTGCTGGAATTTGTTTAGGTCATCTGGTTACACATGATTTATTATTATTATTTTTGTAAACAAATGCTACTTGACATTTTTTATCTTTATGCTGCATTTTGTTGTTAAAATCTATCAAGTTAACAAACGTATTGCTATTTCTTTCATTAATGAATTCCAAAAATGTTTTAAATATATTTGTAGAATTTTGAGATTTGCTTTTTCTTTTTTTAAAAAAAAGGCTATTTTATTTGTCTTAGTATTAGTCGTACTAATTCTTTATATGATTTTTTATTCTACTACCTTGAAAACATTCTGGAAAAAATTAACAACGAATTTATTCCTAAGTTTTTGTAAACAAATATTTCTATAAAGATGTTTTTAGTTTCCAGGGTGGAAATATTGCCCATTTTCACTCTTTAAAATAATCTTTGGTTGTTAAATTCAGCTTCATTGTTTAAACACAATTTACGTGACACTTTTATATTTATATCTCTAGTCCAGACATCTCTTCAAAGACTTATAAAAATCTCTACACAAACTTATCTTGGGTAACTTCTAGACATTTAAATCTCAACATATCCATAATGAAATCCAATATTTACCCTCTTTCTTCCAATATTTACCCTCAATCATTAGTAACTTCAGTTTTTCCGTTTCTAACATCAATAATCTTGGAATTATACTTGACTATTATATTTTCTCTCATACTGCACCACACTCCAATCAATCAGGAAGCCTTCTTGCCTTCATATTTAAAATACATCCAGAAGTTGAACACTTCTCAGCAATGCACACTGGTATCGGCCACCTTTACCTCTCTCTCTCTCTCTCTCTCTCTCTTAAATTAAATTCATCCTTCTAACAGGTCTTCCTTTTTCTATCATTAGAAGACTAGCCATATCATTCCTGTAAAATCACGAATTCAATTGTTACTTCTCTATTAAACCCTGTAAAGTCTTCTCATTTCTTTCAGTTCTCCTTATTCTTCCTCAATCAAAGTGTATTTTTGTCTTAGGGTTGTTGCTTCAGCTGTTGTCTCAACCTTGCATATTCTTCAACACATTCACTTGACTAATTGCCTTATATTCTGCAAATCTTCATGTGAATCTCATCTATTCAAAGAAGATTATCCTGACCATCCTATTTAATATTATACCTCAAGTATCTCCACTTTCTACTAATCAGCATTCCTCATTCTCTTCATCTTTTTTCACCTTTTTTCCAGTCCTTATCAGTATCTAACATAATATAAAATTTACTCACTTTTATTATTTATTGCTTATTCTCTGAATATTAGCTGTTTATAGCTGTTTATTATTTTTCTCTTCCAGTATGATGAAAATTCTATGCAAATACATTTTAATACACTAACAAACAAAGATGTTTATGTTGTTAATAATGTTGCCAAAAGGCAACTTGATGTCTTTGTTTACTAATATATGACAGTCTGGTAGTAGTGAATTCTCATAAAATGTTGGTTGAATGAATAAACAAATACAAGAGTAGTTTATTTGCCTGTATTTGAGTATTACTCATGTTTTTAGGAGATTAATTCTTCTTGGACCAGCTATGTCCATGAGGTTTGTACAGAGCTAAAGTCAAGGTCTCCTTCGAAGAAAACAAGAATTCTTTTTTAACAATGTGTATATATGTAAGTTAATTTCTAGTTTTCATAACTAAAATATAAGCTCATAATTTAGAGGGATTGTCCTGTATTCTATTTCTTGCTCCATCTTACATAAATTGACTTTCTATGTGATTCATAATTTAGTCCTCCACACTCACTTCAAATGGCATTCAAGGATGTTCTCACTTCCAGATAACTCAATTTTATCCCATTTTTCTGAATTGGATTTTTTTTCCTCTCATGTTGTGTGACTCACTTAAGAGAAAAAAAATAATAACAATATTAACTAACATTTAGAAGCAATAACAGCTAACATTCCAAAAATGCTTACTATGTGCTTTGCATAGTTCTAAGTGATACGTGTAGATATACAGATATATAGTAACTCATTTAATTACACTATGAAATAAGTCATACACTAGCATTGATTTTATATTGAGGCAATTAAGGCAAACATTTTAGGTCAATTTGTTTAAGTTTAAAAATATTCTAAGTGTTATGGATGAGATTTATAATTTAATGTCTCGCTGCTCTTGAATATCATGCACAGAAATCCCATCTGTCTCATTTTATAAGATGCACATCTTTGAATATTCCCTCTTTTAAGGACAGAAACTGAACAAGTAAAGAATTTTATTTTATCCAGGCTGTGGTAATAGGCATAGCACCTCAGAGCTGAAGAACAGAGTATCTTAGCAGGATGTTTTGCCTTACACTTTTATAAGGAGCAGTAGACAAGGTGTAGTTGAGATGACTTAAATTTGGGATTCATTTTGCAACCAAGGAATGTCTCTGTGAGTCAGCTAAACAAGAAATATTTATGAATGTGTTCAGCTAATCATTCATCAGACAAAAAATGGGAAGTTAAAGGGTCTTTGTCTGCCTTTGTTAGGTTCAGAAAAAATGAGAAAGATATCTGTTCAGCCTTGTCACAGGAAAGCAAGGAGACATCCATATGTGTTATGGGAACCATGAAAAAGAATGGGGAGTAAGTCTAAACAGTCACACGAGGAAAGATGGTTCTTTGTGGTAAGCCATTTCCATAATAGGAAAGGTTGGGGGGATTTCTTAACCACTGCTGTTTTCAGGGCTCATGTGAAGTTCAACACTGTCAACTTTATGGACTTTCCATACCTCTACTTAACCTTCATTGTGTTTGTCCAGTTTTCTTTTTGTATTATAGTTTTGGGTTACAGATATCTCCTAATATTATTCAAACATTCTGAAAGAGAAGGTGAAAATTTTTTTCTTGATTGTGCTACTTAAAACTGGAAGGTCTAAAAATAAATATTGTGTCTAACACCAAAGAAACATTTTAAAAAGCAGTGAAAGTATTTCCATAATACGTATGTTACTTATTTCTGTTCTTTTATATACTGGTTTCTTTTTTTGGCACTTTTAAAAAATTTCCTGGAAACTTGTTCTCATAATGGCTCATGTAGAAATTTTATAATCATGTTAGTTGTAAGAATTGTGTTTTATTCTCTACAAAAATTCATTCATGAAGATATCGTTACTATTCTGTTAAGTCTTATAGAATCAAAACAAAATTTAAAATTTCAGTTAGTTATATGAAAAATTTATTACTGGAGTGTATTTTCTTTAAACTATTACCAAAAATATTTGGTATTTAATTTATGTTTTACAGATTCGCAATGTAAATATAATTATAAGCTATGAAGTGAAATACAGACCTATATGAATTGGTTGGGATTGTTCATTTGATTATTGCTGTGTAATATATTACAAACATATTAAATATGTGTTTTACCATTTTTTTATTATTTCAAAAAAACATTTTTGGTTTGGCTTCTTTATCTTTATGGAATGGGTCATTTTTTGGAATTCACAACTCGAACACTTAATTCATTATCTATAAGCTGCCAAGTGTGTGAATGAACTTCTATTCAGACAAGAAAAGTCCAAGAAGGACTCAAAAATAATTATAACAACTTTGTAAGGACATCATGAAGCCCCCACTGACCATGTACCTCCCTTAGAATTGAACTAAAGAATTTGCGTTTTGCTAAATGAATAATCATGGTATTAATTATTATTTTCCATAAAAACCTTCCTTATTGTCATTAAAAATGTGATTTTATTTCAGCATGTATTTTATATATTTACTATACCATAAGTGAACAATAAATGTGAGGCCTTTTGTAATATTACTGACCACCCATTTATTTCCAGCCCGAGGGAGCTAAATTGGGGGGCAAAATTACAAGGTATTTACATGTGAAGTAATGTAAGAAATTGATACCATATCCTTTCATCTCTATGAGGTTTATATACATTTTCTCACTTTGTGGGAATAGGTTATAGCAGATGACCAATATTTATTTTTAAAAATAAATGGCTACCAATTAAAGTGATAAATCAAGTATGAGTCTCCAATATTAAAAATTATATTACTCAGAAATTTGGAGAAGTCACAATAATTACGTCATTATTTGAATAGTGTTTCTAAATTCAGTGCCTCAAACTCAGTGGAAATAAGAAAAAATAAGAAAAAAATGAGCAGAGTTTAGTGGAAAGAAAAAGGTGATAAACAGCTGGAAAATCAGGTTAGTGAGTACAAACTAAAGGAATTATATTGCCTTGACTTAGACGAAAGATAGCTAAAGAGATCTAATAATAGTATGAAATGAAGTGGGTGTGCATAATTTGGTAAAGGTGACCAACTGTTTTGCATTTGCATGAGTGGAGAACCACAGAACTGAAATAAATTGCAATAGGAACGAGTCAGACTATCAATTAGAACCTGTAAGTGATTAACCATTGTATTCAAGTTTATAAAATATTCTCCATAGAATTTCAAAGAAAGAGGTATATGGACTATTTTAGTCCATTTGGGCTACTCTAACAAAATACCCTAAACTGTGTAACTCATAAAAAACAGAAATGTATTTTTCACAATTCTGGAGGCTGAGAATTCCAAGATCAAGGTACCAGTGTTTGGTTAGGGCCCATTTCCTGGTTTATAGAGGGCATCTTCTCACTGTGTTCTTACACAATGAAAGAGGCAAAGAACCTCCCTTGGGCCTATTTTATATGGGTAGTAAGCAACCATTCCTGAAGGTTTCACCCTCATGACACAATTACTTCCCAAAAGGTCCCACTTCCTAATACCTAATACCATCACCTTAGGGATTAAGATGTCAATATATGAATTTTGGAAGATACAGACATTCACACCATGGCATTCAGGGCTTTAACCCACCAAATTTATGTCCTTCTCACATGCAAAATACATTTGTGTCACCTCAGTAGCTCCAAAAGTCTTAATTCATTCCAGCATCAATTCAAAAGTCTAAAGTCCAGACTTTCATCTAAATATCATCTAAATCAGACGTGGATGACACTCAAGGGCATCTCCCAGAATACCTCACCTCCTAATATCATTACTTTGAAAATTAACGTTTCAACCTATGAAGTTTGTGGAGACACAGTCATTCAGATCACAGCATGAACCTTTTAAAGATGATAGTCTATGATAATTAGTCATTTAGTCTTTCTAAGTTTACTCATGAGTAATCAATATTAAAGTATATTTTTGTAATGATTACAAGTTTTTGCTGTTATTTCATAATCATCTCATTTGAATTACAATAAAATCTATTAATTAGATGTGGCAAGAATCCATATCTCTTTTGCAGGTTAGAAGACAGACGCTCCAACTTCCCGGGATGCTCAGGAGTGTCAGCCTAGCTCCTGGGATTCTTGAAGCACTTGAAATCCTACTACATCATGCAAAATTGGATTTGGATTATTCAACTTCCAATGTTATTTTTTATTTTAATTTTATTATTGCATATTGGCCAGTGCCTTGGAGAGCAATACAAATCAGTAAGTCTCTCCTGGCATTTTCCTGATCTCTGCTACGTCGTCTCAAAACCACAAAATTCAGATGTACAGAGTAACAAAACATTACTTGAAGTTGATATTAATATATAGAAAATAGAAAGTTCACATCACATTTATCATATTAATGGTGAATAAAATAGAAGTTACTGACCCAAGGACGGATTTAATCTCTTCAAAAAATTCAGTGCAAAATACTTATGTATTGTTTTGCTTAATAAAGCTTAATTTTATCAAGAAATTATCTGATAGTTTTATTTTGTAAAATAGTTTAGTAAATTTTGATTTAACAGTCAGGGTCTTGCTTCTATTGCACTAGGAAAGAGTTTATTAATTAAATCACAGTTATTAATGTTGATGGTAGAAAAAATTGAAAATGTGAAGTTGTTTATAGGGAAAATGTTATACATAAGTGTAAAGTTTATTGTCCATGTAATTATACTAAAAATAGAAAAAGAAACAATTTAAGGTGATTAATGAAAGCTTGGAAAATGTACACTATTCATGTATAAAATACATACATATATACATATATGTATAAATTTGTTATATATCTATGTATCTATGTATGTATATATGTTTTAGATATATAACAAATTCATACATATATGTGTGTATATATATTGAATTTATATATATATAACAAATTCAGAAAAAAATTTTACCAAGCAATTTGCTGCTGTCAAAAGTCATCTAATGGCCAACAAATTAATTTATATTTTCCAAGTTTACTTAAGAATGTTCTAAAGTTGTCTTTGATATCATTAGAATATTGAATGAAAATACCAAATATTAATAATTACAAACACTAAATGTTAATACATTTTGAAATTAAGCAAAAATTCTGTATCTGGAAAGAAATGTCTGCCCCAAGGAGGGCAAATAGTTGGATTAGTTTGATTCTCTTCTTTGGGAAATCGCACAAAAATGTACGTTGAGATTTCATTTGTTGATAAAGGAAAGAGCAGAAGAAATATATGCAGAAAAAATAGAGTCAAATTGTTTTTAAAAAAATAATAATGATGGCAGAATGTAGAAGAGACTTGTTTGTAAGATGACAGCTATTAGACTTATCAGAAAAATCACCTGACCAGCAACACCTGTTGGTTGAACTATATGAGCCTTTATTTTTTTGCTGTTAAAAAAAAATCAAATATTAGCAATGTCATTTGGTCCAATTAACAGAATTTCTGATGGACCCTACATACATTATCTTCTTTGGATAGCCTGTTGTCCTTATTCCAGATAATTTTCTCTGTGAATCTGTGATCTTTGCAGGAATAGTGGATGCAAAATTTATGTCTGAGAAAACACTAAGGAACAGTTGTGTATTTTGAAAAGGAGACAGGAAATTTATTTTGAAGCTTTGTTTGCATAATTAACACACTTATTTCATTTATATTTCATGTTTTTTCAATGTGTCCTGGGGAAAGGGGTGCATTATAAAAAGTAACTCCCTTTCTCCTTGGCCGCCACGGCTTAACTATGAAAAGAGGCCACTTCCCAGAGCATATAGAAAAGACAAGTAGTAGGAATTGCTTAAAATGTAGACTGGAGACAGGCAAACACAACTTCAGTTTCTTCTTCTTTTTTAATCCCATCACTCTAGCCTTTCCCATCTTAAATAATAGCACCATCAATCATACAAGCTAGATATCTATGGGTCATTCTTCGGTCCTCCCTTTACCTTACATTGTTTATCTATTTGTTCAAGAATTTCTGGAAAAATTTAACTCTAAATTTAACTCTAAATCCATTAACACAATTCTATTATGGCTACTGTACTACTACACAGCACACACACATACACTCATACACATACACATGGAAATAACTACAAATGTAGAGTGCTTCCTAGACCAACCATCATGTATATGTGTGCGTGCACGTGCATGTGTATGTGTGTATATATACACACCTATTCATATATATTTAATAATCACTGTAACCAAATAAAGTAGCTTTATTTTTCCTATTTAGAGTTGATGAAAATAATTCCCAGAGAGTTT
This sequence comes from Nomascus leucogenys, assembly GCF_006542625.1. Classification (NCBI taxonomy): domain Eukaryota; kingdom Metazoa; phylum Chordata; class Mammalia; order Primates; family Hylobatidae; genus Nomascus; species Nomascus leucogenys. Next base: position 21,001,102 of record NC_044390.1, read on the forward strand.
ATACGTGGTGCTCACCATTACATAGCTAATAAAGAATATAACCAACATTTGAACCTAGGCAATTCTGCTGTAGTGTCAGAGAGTTTCTACCCACTAACCACGGAATGTTTCTTTTTCTTGACTAGTCATGTTACCTTCAACATATGTGTGTACATAGGGATTAATCACAACACACTCCTTAATTCCTCTCTATACTACCACATATCAAATTCCTCATAGAGGCTATATTGAGAATTTAAAACTTAAATAAGATAATGCCAGCTAATCGGCAGGCAGATATGGAAGATGAACCTTTTTAAATAGTCTGGTATAGAAATACAAGTGTCTAACATCCCACAGAATGACAAATGCAAGTGTTTCCAGTCTGGTAGTTTCTCACTTTGTGTAGATGGTGACACTTATCCTATTTTGTCTTTATAAGACACAGAAGCTATAAAACCTTGTACAATGGGAAGGATACTTCTGTGCCTCCTCCTTCATAATACATGCTTGCATTTACTACAACCTTAAATAAATTATTGTATTTAGCTATGTATCTTGACAATTTTCATTTATCTCCAAAACTGAAATCATGAAATGAGTAGTAAAATGATAACACTGGAATTGAAAAATGTACTCAGAATCTTCTCCCAATTTGGAGCCACCTACTTAACAGGCAGATATTGGTCAAGTGTTAAGGTATAAAATCATAAGTGAGAAATTATTTGAATCAGGATATCCTGTGTAAAGGGAAAAGATATATATATATATATATCTTTTTTTGTCATTGTCATATATATATATGACAATGACAAAAAAATTCTTAGATTTAGTTTCAATAATACTGTGTTATATTACATTAAAGAGCCAACTGCTGTTTGGAAAGTCCTATCTTTTGTTGATAATGAAAAACCAAACAACAAACAAATAAAAAGAAGATGGTGATTCGTGAACTCTGTGATTTCTGAAAATTGAGTTTAAAAACATTTTGTAATGATATTCACAGAGCTATCAAACATATTCCTCAGAGAACTAGGCCTACAATACAATTTCTCTTTAGATTATTTGCCCCTTAAGTTAAAAAAAAAAGGTTAATTATCAAGCCATAGATCTGTCATTGGTGAAGGTGTATGAAAGATTTCCCTTTTCATAATTCTGCCTAAAAGTTGAATGATTGTGTGCATGGTATTTGGTCCATTAAAATACTCTAAGTGGCTGGGAAGTTGAAACTTCAGTTTCATAATTTTCAGATGAGCCATGGTCCCTACAAATACTAGATTGAATTGAACAAGGATCAAGAAAATTACTGTCAAAGAACCAACTTTACATTTAACAGATAAATTTGTACAGATAAATTTGCCTCCCTGCACTGGCACTAACTGCAATAAAGCGGCAGAAATTAACACTCATTCTTTTCTATTTTATTCATTTTTGTTTTTATTTTGTTTACTTTTGTTTGTTTTCTCTTTCTTTTAACATTCATTCTTTATTTATATATTTCTGTAAGTCTTAGAAAATAAATGAAGAGTCAATGTCCCCATTTTAGGGGCTGTAGAACTTAGCTAAAACTCCACATTTCTAAGCCAAGAATAAGAAGGCTGTTCACTTCCACTCTGATATTTTGGAGTATCAATAAAAGTTGATATGAATTTTGAAAAAATCTTTTGAAAGTTTATTAAAAGTAATTGAACTTGGAAACAATGGCTACGCTTTCTTAGACCCAACAGATGAGAGGTGGGCAGTCTAAAGAATTGTTTAGACTGTGAAACCCTGAAAAGAGAGGCTGGCTGGACCTTGCCCGCAAGTAGATAGGGGTGAGGCCAACTGTCAAACAGAATTTCAAGCCATGTTAGTAAAAGGAATCCAGTTGTCAAAACAATAATTTATTCTTACTACTTTTGCTGGAGGGATCTTGTAACACCTATTAAGTATATGCCATTAACAATACTTTATAGCCTTTAAAATATAATCGATGAATTTAACAGTAGAGTTCACAAGGATGACTCTGTTTTGTTTTGTCTTGCCCCCTTATCCTCTGTGAATGTTCTTAGATACTGATGATGTGTTAAACAATTTAACTGGTGCAAGAGCTCAGTACAAACCAACTCCCAAACGTTCCTGATGTTCACCAGTTGTCTGTTTCACAGGTCAATTTCTCAAACATATCATCTCCTCCTGGAAGAGACAACCACTGCCTGAGGTCCAGTTTCTGAAACCCACCCCTAGGGAATACCACACATGATTTTTTCTTTCCTCAGGGGCTTTGTAATTTTGGATTTTGAATCATTTTTACTAGGTTTTTAAATTTTCTTTATGAGATTTTCTCTATGAGTGTCCTTTGCATTTACTTTTGTGAGTTATTCCTGGGTGCTACCAAATTTGAAACTATTTAATGTCATTTCCTCAGCATGAAATCCTTTAATCATATTATCAATGACCAGGTAAATAATTTCCCTTTTCAGGTGCCTTTGTTGGCCAAGAAGATTTTTGGAAACATTTTTAAATGGAGGAACTAGATAGTCTATGGTCTAGCATTATATCCCAGTGCTTTTAGTTATCACAACTAATAAATGCCCCAAGTGTGACTATAGCTTGCAATGTTTTTGTACAATTTTCTTTCTTTTTTTAGCCTCTGGGGATTTTTCTTATTCTCCTATAAGGATGTCGTTGCATTAACAAATGTCTGCTACATTTTTTCCGGAATTTGTAGGTGTTTTGTATCAGAAATTTCCTCAGAGTATCTACTTTGGCATATTAATAGAAAAGTAAGTCCAGGTACTCCTCTGCTTTTCGCCAATATAATAAACAAGAAATGCTGAGCTTTTAACTTCCTGAGAGAGAACATATGGCTCTGAAAGGACATAAGAATACAAAAGTCAAAAACCTTGATAACAAAAATATTCTTTACATTGGCCACAAATCTCATAAATCAACAGAGATAAATAAAAATATCTCACTGATGGAAAAAAATACTTGTCATTTATGTAAGAGATGGATTTCTATAGCCAATAAACATAATTTTTATTTCTAAATGTGGTGTTATTTTTAACCTTTGAAATCTTTATAATCGCTATATTTCTACTATGTAAATAAGAGTTTCATCATAAAGTAATATAAAGAAAAACAATACATCTCATTACACCTTTGTTTAGAAGACACTCTACAAAGAAATCGTTTGCGTAAGCCAAGAATTTCTGTTCAGCTCTAAACATAAATTAAAATCATTAGAAAATTTCTATTAAGTTTAATATAAGATCTACATGAACAATTATTGAAATGTTACAACTCAACTACTGCACATTGTCAAATACCTTCTCCAGACACACATTGCTTATTTAAGCACAGGATTAAGTTGTCATCATTCTCTTCTGTTTGTGCCAAATTAACTGACATTCTTCACTTGGGTTGTTTAGTCTGTGCCGGGGAGGCCTACCATACTCTTATTAAAAATCTATATTATTCATATATACTATATCACTGGGAATCTTTCTGAACTATTAGGGCCCTAAATATTTTGTGCCTTAATTGCATTATGATTTATCATTTCTGCTTTACAAATGTGTAATTAAAAATTAAATGTATTCACACATCTCGTCTTTCCTATTGGACTGTATATACCCTGATGATCAATATGAGTAACTTTTTCTTAATATCAATATTTTTGATTGACTAGCAGCTCTAAATTTTATAAATGTTCCAGCTCATAGAAAATGTAGATATTTCATAAAGTAAGCACAATATGACATCAAAGTTGCCAAACGTTATAAACATTACACTATAAATTCATTTACAATATATCAACTCTTATTTTCACCTACTTCATTATCATACTTACTTCTTATCATCACCCACAAGAGTATAAACTCCAAGAGACTAGTGATTATCTAATTTGTTCACTGGTACAGGCTACATTTATAAATTTCAGCCAATCAAAATACCTTTTTCATACTTAAATTAGCTGCTTATAATATTCATTTGGAAAGTCACATCTCGCTGACTCGTAGTTCATGCTTTAATCAGGAAGGGTTTCAGTTCCTGATTCAAAGATACTGTTTTGAGAGCTAAAACTAGGCAAATGAATGTATCTCATTGACCTGGCCATGAGATTACTTCCAAACATAGACTCCTGGCTTAAACTGGGCTGACTAGAAGTATTTAGTTTCAGTGTTGTCACTTTATTGAAGCAAATGGGTAAGCACAACTCCTCTTCTGCTGGATTAAAATTATGAAAATATGGCACAGAAACTTATTCAGCCATTGTGTCAATATAGCTACAAACCATTTTTCTAAAAATGGAGACAACACAGACAAAAGAAACAACAAATAAAGCAGAATAAGAGTGTAATTTGTGATACTAATACACCTCATGCATTATAAAATAACCTAAAATGCCATAATTATTGAAAAAATATGTGATAGAAGGAAATTAAACTTAGAAATATGTAGGTAAAATTTAATTTCAATTGATTATTAAATATAAAGTATATATTTAAACAAGTATATGTTAACTTTCCGTTTAAAATGATTAAATATATTATTAGAAGTATGTCTACATATGTACAGAGATATAAAGATTGATGGGTTCAGAAAGTGCTCCCAATGCCGACAGAGCTTGCTTAACATCTGCAGTCCAGTTAAATAAGGAAATGATACAACCCCTTAATGTATCAAATTGGCTAAATATATCTATACTACTGAAAGCTCTCTTGCTGACTCTGGAGAACTCTTTTTGCGCAATGGTTTATTCAATGGGAGATAATGTGGCAAATATATAAGAATAGGAATTCCAGTGAGACTACTGATTCACATCCTATATTAGTCTATAAAGCTATGTGACATTCAATTATTTATTTAACTGTCCTGTGTCTACTTTCCTCCTAATTAAAATAGAAATAAATGTACCTGCTCCTAAGGCTATTTTGATTATTGTAAGATAATAAATGGAAAAGATCAACCACATCCTCTAAGTACAGAAGGTCTCTAGTGTATGATGGTTTGACTTATGATATTTTGACTTCGATGGTTCTTAAGTGATACACATGCAATAGAAACCTTACTTTAAATTCTAAATTTTGATATTTTTCCTGGCTAGTGATATGCAATAAGATACTCTCTTGTGATGTTTGGTGGTGGCAACCAGCCATTATGTTTTTCATTTTCAATATAGCATTTAATAAGTTACATGAAATACTGAACAATTTATTATAAAACAGGTTTGTGTTACAGGATTTTACCCAACTATAGGCTAATATAAGGGTTTTAAGCACATTTAAGGTAGGCCAGGTTATACAATGATGTTTCATATGTTAGATGTATTAATCGCATTTTCAACTCCTGACAGATTTTTTTTTTTTTTTTTTTTTTTTTTTGAGACGGAGTCTCGCTCTGTCGCCCAGGCTGGAGTGCAGTGGCGCAATCTCGGCTCACTGCAAGCTCCGCCTCCCAGGTTCACGCCATTCTCCTGCTCCAGCAGCCCGAGTAGCTGGGACTACAGGCGCCCGCCACTACGCCCGGCTAATTTTTTGTATTTTTAGTAGAGACAGGGTTTCACCGTGTTAGCCAGGATGGTCTCGATCTCCTGACCTTGTGATCCGCCTACCTTGACCTCCCAAAGTGCTGAGATTACAGGTGTGAGCCACTGCACCCGGCCCCCCAGATAGTTTTAAACCCGATTGGTTTGTTGGAACATAATCCCATTGCAGGTCAAGGATCATCTGCATTGACCATAATTGATAGTATTCCTATTTATACCTGATATTATACAATCTAACCCTTCACAAATAACAAAAGGATAGGTACATAAAGATAATAGTATTGTATGCATTTTTAAGCTGAAATTTAAATGTACTTTTCATAATAGACTAAAATTTATGATAATATTTGTGTTAAACCTGAAGAAAAATTTCATATAGAAATCATGGGTTTAACTGTAATATAAATGTAACTGTAAATGTACTTCCATGGCATCTGAACAAAAGTAAATAATAATATTTCATAACATTTTGGAGTGCCTTTTTTTCTTCCTTGAAATTCTATAGTTTCAGTGACTGTATAAGGAGTGAGAGCACAGGCTCTGAAACTGGCTCCATCACACTAGCTGAGTGACCTTGGGTATGTTCCTTAAGCACTGCATAGCTTAATTTTCTCATCCATAAAATGGTGATACTAATAGTAGCTACTTTTTAGGGGTATTATGGGAATTACCTGAGTTAATACATGAAACAAAAATGCATAGCTTTTATTAAAACATGTATGTTTTCTTAAATAAAATAGACAAGTAAAGCACTTTGTAGAAATAAATAGAACTAGAAAAAATATTTTAAAATTCATAAGGAACCAAAAAAGAGCCCGAATTGCCAAGGCAATTCTAAGCAAAAAGAACAAAGCTGGAGGCATCACTCTACTTGACTTCAAACTGTACTACAGTGCTACGGTAACCAAAACAGCATGGTACTGGTATAAAAACAGGTACATCGACCAATGGAGCAGAATAGAGAGCCCAGGAATAAGGCTTCACACCTACAACCACCTGATCTTCAACAAAGCTCTCAAAGAAAGCAATGGGGAAAGGACGCCCTATTCAATAAATGGTGCTGGGATAACTGTCTAGCCCAGTGCAGAAAATTCAAACTGAACCTCTTCCTTACATCATATACAAAAATTAATTCAAGAGGAATTAAATAATTAAATTTAAAATCCAAAACTATAAAAACCCTAGAAAAAAATCTAGGCGATACCATTATGTACATAGGACTTGGCAAAGATTTCCTGATGAAGACACCACAACTAATTGCAACAAAAGCAAAAATTGACAAATGGGATCTAATTAAAGTAAAGAGTTTCTGTACAGCGAAACAAACTATCAACAGTGAAAACAGACAACCTATAAAATGGGAGAAATTTTTTGCTAACTATGCATCTAACAAAGTTCTTATATCCAGTATCTTTAAGGAACTTAAACAAATTTACAGGAAAAAACAACAAACCACATTAAAAAGTGGGCAACAATATAACTAGACACTTTTCAAAAGCCAAAAAGCATATGAAAGAAATGTCAATATCACTGATCATTAGAGAAATGTAAATCAAATTACAATAAGATACCATCTCACACCAGTCAGAATGGCTATTATTGAAAAGTCAAAAAAAAAAAAAAAAAAAAAAACACGTGCTGGTAACAAAGAAAAAGGAGAACTTATATGCTGTTGGTGGTAGCGTAAATTAGTTCAATCATTGTGGAAAACAGTGTGATGATTCCTCAATGACCTGAACAGAGAAACACCATTTGACCCAGCTGTCCCATTAATAGGTGTATACTCAAAGGAATATAAATCCTTTTATAATAAAGACACTTGCATGCAAATGTTCACTGCAGCACTATTCACAATAGCAAAGACATGGAATCAACCTAAATTCCCATCAATGGTAGAGTAGATAAAGAAAACGTGGCACATATACACTATGAAATACTAAGCAATCATAAAAATGAATGAGATCATGTCCTTTGCAGGGACATGGATGGAGCTGGAGATCATTTTCGTTAGCAAATTAATGCAGGAACAGAAAACCAAACAGTGCATGTTCTCACTTATAAGTGGGAGCTAAATTGTGAGAACACATGGACACAGAGGGAAACAACAGACACTGGGGCCTACTAGAGGGTGAAGGTTGGGAGGAGGGAGAGGAACAGGAAAAATAACTAATTGGTACTAGGCTTAATATTTGGGTGACAAAATAATTTGTACAACAAACCCCCATGACACGAATTTACCTATATAAGAAACCTGCGCATCTACCCCTCAACCTAAAAGTTAATAAATATAAATTTAAAAACATTCCTACTCTTTTTTCCGATTAAAATATTTCTACACTGTAATTCCACATATTTTCTTGATAATGTATCATGCCTTTGTATGAAATCTACTTTTTAATTTTATGCTAATGCCAAGAATAACTTTTTTAGGAGAATAAAGAAACATTTAAATTTGAGACAGAACTAAACTTCATTTTAAATTTAGAAATGAGGATATAACGCTGTGAATAAGGATATTTTACGAACACCATATGTCCACAGATGGACATGATATCGTTCAACAGTAAAGTGTTTTTTCCCTCTATAAAATGTTCAGAGTTATTAGTATTAATAAACGTAACAAAGTATAAATCATTTTTAAAGCTCTAGTGTGCTGTTTTATATTGTTGTGTAACCTTCTGACCCATTTGAAATGAACATGTAGGGAATCCATTTTAATAGCTTCTTCCTGTAAGCTTGAGGGATTCTATAGCTAGCACAAGTACTAAACCAAAAATGTAGTTGGGTATTTCCACTCATTTAAAGATCTCTCTGCCAGAAAGTTTTGTGTTGAGTTGGCATCTCCTAGGAATACAAGTGAATAAACAACACAGAAAGAGGTAAGAGAACAGAAATATTTGTTCAACACTCTGCATGTTGTAACAACATGCAACATCATTTATGATATGTTATCTCAGCCAAAAATGACATGATGTTATAAATCACTAATTTCTCAATTTTGAAAAGGAAGTTGGAAATATGGGATAAGGTCATGTTCAGTTCAGGTCATGAAAACTAAAAATGTGCAGGTTGGACTTTGTATAATGTTTTACCAAATCCCAGAGGCAGTTCAATATCATAGTTATTACTATTATTTTCTTCTTAGAAAAGAAAGGAAATGAAAACATTTTTGCCCGATATTTGAGGCATTATAAAAGGGCCTGGAAAAGTTTTATTTTGGTTTAATACTTATAAAATTCTGGCTTAGTCTTTATTTCATAAGCTAATATTTCAGCAAATAAATATGAATACCTGCTTTTTTTTAACATTCCCTATTCTTGACAATGCATTTTTTAACCTATATTGATCATTCTAAATTTCTGCTCCCTGGACTTTATTGTAATCTTAAAGAATATTTCAAAATCATTATTGAAATAGACACATATATGTGTATATATATATATATTTATTTGTGTATATATATGTGTGTGTATGTATGTGTATATATAAATACATCATTTTCAAAGGTAAGATAATATATGTAATAAGATCTGAGGGATCAGATCAAACAGCTGTTTTGACTTGGAAGGACTGCTGTGCTAGAAGAATGAGAAATACATGTGTTTGCAATGGCCGTCTCCTGTCATTGTGCCAATGGAACTTCTTTCAACCTCAGTAAGACTTCTATTTCTCTCACTTGATCTAGGTAGAAAAAAGTCGCACAGAGAATCACAGGTCATAAGATGAATTATCCAATAGAAGAGAGAAAAAATTTATCCATGTGTGCTTCAGGGGGTGTTTAATTGCCTAGAACAGTCTCCCTGATTCTCCTAAGTTCAGCAGGTTAAGGATTGAGGTTGGCTCCCTGTTATGGCCCCTGATAAAACTAATCTATCACCTTTATGTTTTGTATTCCAGTAAACAGCAGCAAGCCTATTGAATAAGTCACTGGACCTTTATTTCAAAACTTGTAATATATATTCAAGATAAAATTTGTCATATGGGATTCTTGGGGCAGTTTTCATCCATTTACTCCACAAACATTTATTCCCTGTTTCTTATATGTAAACCTTTTAAGCAATAAAAATGGGGCGATAGAATTGACATCCCCTACCTACAATGGAACTGATAACTTAAGTGAAAGAGATGGATAAATTAAAAATGCAATAGAATGAAACAAGAGCCATCATGAATATATACAAAGAGTGTAACAGGAGAAAGTGTGGCCTAGATGCAGGAGTCAGACAGATGGAGATAAATATATCATCTTTATGACAACCACTAGGTTGGAAGACATAGCTTGCTAACACTGCATCGAAGAATTACACTCATCCACCCAGGTACACACATAGCTGGAAAACCACAAACTTCCTCTGTTGAGGTTACCCCTGCAAAATTTAAATCATGAAGAGACCCCTGAATCTAAAAAAGCAAAGAGCTAAGCTAAGCATGTCCAGCTCCTTTTTGTTAAATCTGAAATCAGAAATATCACTCTTCTGCCCACAGAGAGAAATGGATACCTGGTGGGAAAGGAGCTTTGAAGTGTTATTCTAGTAAATTCTTCCACATGGAAACTTGAAGAGCTATAATAAACAGCAGTTTACGAAGCGGTTTGACTCTAAGAATTAAATGACTGTAAGGTAGACCCTCTATGGGGATGCTTGAGCCTTACCTCTCTTTCACAAGTCTCATTACTCCAAGAACAAAGCAAAATATAGGGAACCCTGGACTCTGATACCTTACCCTCACCAGATCACTTCCCAAATACGGCACAGGTTTATGTAGAATTTATAATCCTTATAATGCTCAATATTCTGGGACTTTTGACACACATTAAAAAAATACTGGCCACACAGAGCTTTGTATAATAATTGAGGATCTGCTTTGTAACTTAAGAATAAAAGTAATGAACTGGAAAGTAATTCTTCTTATATAGTTTGCTTGATGAAGGAAATGCTTTATTTCGCTCACACTCCTAAAAAAAGTGATTTAACTATATATTTAATGATGTCCTCTTGAGGTTTATAAAAGCATATTTGAGCCTAATAGATATTCTCTCTTTTTGTCTTTCCCTCTCTTTCACCTTCATAGAATTACAACTAAGACAGAATTTTGAATGAGGCATCATAAATGTTACTCTACATTAATGAGCAAATGGGGAATAAATTCAACCCTGTTGTCTCTTAATTTAGTTAACTCTACAGATATCCTGCATTTCTACTTTTAGAGTACATGTAAATAGAACTTGGTTTACAATTTCATAAACTTACATAGCCTTAATGGTTTTATCTAGGAAAATCTCAGAAGAATCTTCCTCCGGCAGAGGCAGAGGGTCACAGCTATAGAGAGACAGTTCTTTTCAGCTAAGTGGATGTCTTCTTGTTTTTTAAGAATTACAGACCTAGTTTTGCTGATTAACCTCACTTCTGTCACTGCATCTCCAGTTTGGGAAGCAACTAGTCTTTCATGCCTTGAAAAAAACTCTCCTGGAACATTTAAATTAATAGCAGGGAAATTTGTTGTTCTTTTGTTGTTGGTTACCAGAGAGAGAGAGAGAAAGTTTAAATTTCATCTTCTGATAAAGCAATATCAAAGACCAATATGGCATTATAGAAACATTAAATTGTTAATATGGGTTATGTGTTAAAGTTTGCAATCTCAAAACCAAATAATTGGTCAGCAAAATGATTGTCTACATTTTCTTCAAAATTAGAAAATACGAACCAATTAAAGTATTGTTGACACACTGACAACTGTTAAACCTATGTGAGACGTTGCCTCAAATGCACCTCTTCATTTAAAAAAATACTAAAATAAGCAGATTTGTCTAGGAGTTATTCTTCCTTCTAATTTTACACTGTATTTTTAAGTTGTGAGTCATTGAGATTCTTGAACTTGTCAGTTTACATTTTCATCAAATTTTGAGAACTTTTGGCCAGTATTTCCTCAAATATTCTTTATGCTCACTCATTTCTTTTGAGTACTACAATTACATATGTTGCATATATTACGCTGTTTGTTATTTGAAATTGTCATCACTTTCTGGTGCTCTGCTTTTATTCATTTTTTAAATCCTTTCTGTCTGTGTTTCACTTTGGATGGTTTCTTTTACTATGTCTACATATCCAGTGTTGAGGGTATATTATATTTTATAATAGCTTACTCAAGTATAATGAATGTCTGAAAAAGCAAACATTCTTAAAAACTTGCAAATTTACACTGAATAAATAATTCAATTTTAATACTTGATTTTTCTTGTCAAAATAATTGCTGACAATGTATACGGTAATATTTATTGAATAACTATGGGATGTCATTTTAACAATATTCAAAAATATTGAATGGTTATTATTGAGTGACTTATATGCCAGTTACTGTCTTTGGTACTTTCAAGTACAGTACTGTGATCAGGTGATTTTCACAGCAAATTTGGAGGATAGTCGCTGTTCTCATTTAACAGGAAAAAAATGTTATCAGGGCTATGGCAAGCAAACTATCATAGCATTGGTAAACTGTAAAGCTAAAAGTAGATGCTTATTCACCTAGATATCTAAGTCCATGTTCTTTTTCCCATGAGTCATGACCTCTTCTAAGAATAAATAAAATTTTCTAAGAGTGGAAAGGCGAGGCATTCGTCTTTGAAAACTGACACCAAACATTATAAAATTAATTTTATCTAATAAATTAAAATATATTTATAGCATAAATTCTATAAATTAAAGCTTTTCAAATACTAGTCAGTTTTGGGACACGAAACAACGTAACATTAAGAAATATTGTGTTAAAAATTCCAAATTAAAATGAAAATGCCATTTCCAAAGAAATCAATGGTCTCCACCAAATCCTGTGAGTATAAAACGTGGAAATAAAAAGTTTTATTTTATGTTCTATGATTAATATCAGCAGATACTTCTATGTCTGAATTTATTTAGTGACAAAAAATAAAGGAGTATTTTTTTTAAAATCCAGTTTACATTAGCCTGCACTCCATCTTTGAAGCACCAACACAATTATGCAGTTAACTGGTAACTAAACATTAAAAATATTTTGATACTGTGTTGGTGTTACAGAAATTTGTACTTGTGTTCATTGGCTAATGGATTAGGCATTTTCTATCAGAATTGCAACAGTTGGGATAAAGAAAGCTAGACCAACCTCTTTTTTCTAACTCTAGAAACAACTACATTGTGTAATTTTAAGCATACCTCAAGGAAAAAAGTTGAATGATATCTTGAAATATGTGTATCACCAGCAGATATATTTCTTACAATAATTATTTGCAGACCTAGGCTTACTTCTCTATTGAAAGAATAGTTTCCTTTATTTTTTTTTCTTAAATGGCAAGTTTCACGTTTCCTAATTCTTGTGATAACCACTACAAACCAAAGCAGATTTTTGGACAAGCACATAGGGAATACATTCAAATTGAAGGTTCTTTCACATTTATTATTTCACACTTAATTTTACACAGTTAAAATATTTAGATCTTCCGGTATGCATTATTCACTGAGGATTTCATGGCATGCATCACATAAGTGAGAAAAAAACCAAAAATATTTTTTCAGGATTCCATAACTCTTCCTCTCAGTAATGAATTTTTACAAAGAAGAAAACCCTACCATTATTCTCTTATTTTCTCTAGGCCTTTTATTCTAATATCTTTCATCACATTTCTTGTTTATATTTTGTCTTAGTTAGAAAATTAGAAAAAAATTTCTGAAAGAGGTAAGCAATTTTTGTATTACTTTTGCTTGAAATTGGACATATTATATAAAATGACACTTTATCCTAACTCAAATGGCTTACTTGAGTACAAACCATGAATTAGAGACCCTTAGTGTAAGATCTTGTTGAGATTTTGTTAACTCATCTATATCAGATGGGTAAAAAACAGAAACTAATTTACGATTCATGGTCTAAAATGTGCGTTGAAGAGATGTATTCATTTTTCTCAAAACAATAGTTCACCATTTTTTATTCCCAGTGTCAAGAAATGTTTGAAGATGGAGCAAATGTGGAATTGCCTAATGAAAGGATGAGAAACTTTTACTAGAACCTTATTCAGAGTGATTTCTCTTTCTCTGAGATTCCCATTTTCACACTGATATACAAAGCTACCTGAGACTGGGTAATTTATAAAGAAAAAGGGTTTAATTGAATCACATTTCAACAGGCTGTACAAGAAGCATGGCTGGGAAGGCCTCAGGAAACTTACAATCATGGCATCAGAAGGGCGAAGGGGAAACAAGCACATCTTCACATGGCAGCGGGAAAGAGAGAGACAGAGAGAGAGAAAACAGAGAAAACACAGGGGGAAGTGCTACACATTTTCAAACTACCAGATCTCTTGAGAACTCTGTCATGAGACAGCACTAGTGGGATGGTGCTAAACCATTAGAAACTGCCCCCATAATCCAATCACCTCTCAACAGGCCCCACCTCCAACACTCAGTATCACAATTCAACATGAGATTTGGGTGTGGACACAGAGCCAGACTATATCAGGTTCCATTAAATGTTATTGGAACCAAGAGGCTATTTCAGTGCTAAGAGCACCATTGCTTCTTAAACCAACATGCATCCTTATGTGACCCAAACTGAGCTAACCACATTAGTCATGCATCCATGACTGTGATTATGATTCAGAGCTGGTAACTCTAATCAAATTAAGTCAATCATAAACCTTTCTTTGATTTTCCAATCTATAACAAAGAGCAGAGGAGTCCTTTTCTGTTGGTAGTTACTTTGAAACATGAGTTACAGAGGCTATTGATGACCACTGGTGGGGAGAAAGAAGAAAATAAGCAGTTCAGAGGTAAAGAATAAAAAGGATGAGATGGAGGAATGATGCATGGCAGTGTTTCATTTCCTTCCCAGCTTTCGTGAAATATTCCAATACTTCCCAATAATTCTCACCTTTACTCAGCTATTGCAATATGACTTGGACTGATTTGATAGTAAATGTATCCTAATAGGAAATTCCCAATGTCTGGGGAATTTATTTACTTTCTTGAAATAACTACCTCATTTTTTCCATAAATATTTATTAAAATCCTTCAAGAATGAGAATCAGAAAATATTTGTAGTCATACATATCCTGATGACTAAAATAATCTAAGGGGGGTTAACTCTGATCACTAATTTTGAAATATACTCCATGCCAAGTGAAACTACTATTACTATAAATTCAGTGGGGAAAGCAAAGAGGAAATATACTTGATTTTTAGGAATTTCAAATTTAGATTGGTTGTATCTGGCTTATTTTTAGAGATTTGATGCTCTGACGATTATAACACCTCCCTGTTATCACTAAATACACCTAAATATTAATTTATGTTTATAACCTTTACCAATGTCAAACACACAGAAAAAAGTATGACTTATTCTGTGTTATTCATTGAATCGAAGGGTGCATTTAAATAAATACGTATGTGTATTGTCTCATAAAATTTAGCCTATTTTAGAAAACAAAACAAACAATAGCTTTACATGAATTTTTAAAAATTCAGTGATTAGTTTTCTGTCCTGACTAAAGTCTTTCATAGAAAATAACTATTATTTAACCATAAAATATTGTTTTAAAAAGCCAAAATTCCAGTTACATATGGCTATTTTTCTCAGACAATTACTCTGCATTGTAATTACTTCTAATACATTCTTATTATATTAAAAAAGACTGACAATGATTAAATATATGCAGAAATTATAAATTGGCAACACAAATTGACAGATTAGAGTTAAGCTCACTGTGCACAAATACTGACAATTTCTTCTATTTTTTGCATTTTATATCAGGCATGCTATATTTACTAGTGACATTTAATGTCTGGGTTAACAATATTTTTTCTGGCTGTGCATTTCTCCCCTGATTAGGACAGGGAAACAAGAACACATCACTCTCATCCTCTTCAGACAATTCCCCTGAAGCTGTATTTATGTTGGGATGGATTCAAAATCACTCTCAACATTTTAAGAATTGTGTTTTTCCAGCCTAACTTATGGGTCTAAATTATCATTTCTTTATTTACTTAGCTTTGTACAAGGTCTGTTCTATAACTTTCTTTTTCCTTTGCAATTTATTTAATACTGACGATATAGTTTTATTTTATTCCACTTTAATAAATAAATAAACTACATCTATCTAGGGACATAGCAAGTGCCTCGTATTTATGTAAGTGCATTATTCAACTCCTCTGTTGTAATGGGGGCTTGACGTCTATATACAGATTGGCTGGTAAATCAATTCCCAACACATAATTACAAAAAATAGGAGTGACATAGAAAGATAGGGGGCGACAAAAGAGAGAGAAATAGACAAAGTTTTTAAAATTTGTTTTATTGTGTTTATGGTTATAATTAAATTGCTTCAAATTTCCAGTTCTTCCATAAGCCAAATTAGTATATTAGGGTAGACAGTAAACAGGTCACAAATAGTTCTGCTATTTCTCCTTCCAAAAAACCTTGATTATATTGAATTTCTCTTACACTTGAATTTAGCAGTAGCCTTGTTTTGGTTAAAAAAATACGTGTGTGTGTCCCTTCTAAATGGGAGCTTTAAGAGTGAGTGAATGTCTCACACTCTTTTCCCTCCATTGTGGTTACTGGCAGTGGCCCAGATAATGGCCATACCAGCCTGGTTCCCATAGTGAGGATGATAACAACAATAGGAAGAACCCACAACTAACACAAAGAAACACTGAGCACAGACAAACAAAGAAAATCATAATTCTTCATAATTCTTACAGTCACTGATATTTGGGAGTTGTTTATTACTTCAGAATAAGCCAGACTTCCCTGTCAGATATAATTGTCTAAACTTGAATGAAATTAAATTATCTCTATTATTTAATATGAAATGGCTATACTTATAATTAACATACTAACACTAGCCAATATGGTTTTGTAACTCTGTTATCTTGTAATTTTTAATTTATGATACAATATTTACTAAAATAATCAATCACTTTTTCCTGATAGGGAGTAATTTAGAGTAAAGGCATAACAAAGGCCATGTTTCCTTGACACACAGAATCATGATCTCTTTGTTGTTTTGTTTAAGTTTTAATATATTTTTTCTTTCTGTATCACTGTATTCAAAATTTCTTCAGCTAAGTCTTTCAGCAATTATCACTTAAAATTTTAGCTTTCTTTTTATTTTTCTTGGAATCTTATCAGTTTTCACCATATTTAATTTTTTTACTTCTTTGTAGTTTCTAGCTCTTTATTACTCTCTACTGATTATACTCTTTAAATATATTTTCTAGTTCTCTTTTTAAAAAAATAATTATTTTTGTAGAGACAAGATCTCACCATGTTGCACAGGCTGGTTTCAAACACATGGCTTCAAATGATTCTCCCACCTTGACTCCCAAAGTGCTGGGAATTACAGTCATGAGCCACCATGCCCAACACTCTTCTAGCTTTTTATTTCTATATTTCGCTGTATCTGTTTGCATTTCATCTGTCTGCTGACCTTTCAGGCTGAAAGTGACATTTTATTTCTAGAACCATTTTTCTTCAAATTTGTTTGAAATTTCTATGAACATATTTTGATTGCTATATGTATTAGGGTTCTCTAGAAGGAAAGAACTAATAGAATATATAGACAGGAGTTTAGTAAGTATTAAGGCACAAGGTCCCACAATAGGCCATCTGCAACCTGAGGAGCAAGGAAAGCCAGTTCCAGCCCCAAAACGTGAAGAACTTGGAGTCCAATGTTCGAGAGCAGGAGGGTCCAGCATGGGAGAAAGATGTAGGCTGGGAGGCTAGGCCAGTCTAGTCTTTTCAGGTTTTTCTGCCTGCTTTATATACTAGTCACTCTTGCAGCTGATTAGATGGTGCCTAGTCAGTTTAAGGGTAGGTTTTCCTTCCCCAGTCCACTGACTCAAATGTTAATCTCTTTGGCAACACCCTCATAGACACACCCAGGGTATCAGTACTTTGCATTCTTCAATCCAATCAAGTTGACACTCAGTATTAACCATCATAAGTACACACCTTGTCAACTTGAACCCATATACATCTCCTGAGATCATACATAATCTTCAAATAAAAACAATAATAAAATCATAATTATGCCTAACACAATACAACTATCTTTCATTCAACTGGAAATGCACCAGTCACCAACCCAATTACTGTTATATAAAGTTAACAATACTTACATGCTCATGTGAAGTCAAAAAATCTTATGTCACATGATAAAGGAGAAAGGAAATAAAATGAAGATATTTTCTTAGTACAAGCACAAACATGTTTTTAATAAAATAAGGAGAAAATACCCATAACAATTACAATCCTCATTTCTGCAGCTTGACATATGGTCTTAACTGGTTTTGATAACTACCTTCTTCTACTTCCCACTCTGTATTCCCTTTGCCTGCAGCAAGCACCTCAGCAGGTTGTTGTTATTTTCCTGGTAGAGTGATCCAAATGTTGATTCCTGAAGTGTCTGGGCCATTTGTAGTCCTACCTAGATTGATCTGTTGTAGTTTCCCATTGACCTTAATCACATCATGGTAATACTAAGAGATGCCCTCATAGATCTCCTGTATTCCATGTATACTCTTCCCTAACTCTCTTGTAGAGTACAGATTGATTTCATCTCGATAGTCTAGGTCAATCACCACAGCCAACACTGTAACTCCCTTCTTAGCCTGTTGACTTAAGGGTAGGAGGAACCCAAAGTGTGCAGGTGGCAAACTTAACTTCCAGTTTAATGAAATTTTTGTTTCTCCTGGTGGCCGCATTCCTTCATCTGGAACTAAGACCTCTAAATCAGCAGAAAGTAATGTCGTGAAAACAAGAAGCAAAAATTTTGCTGATGAATCATTATGGGTGATGGTGAGTGGTGCCACTTCTACTTACACCCCCTGATTCCTGAACCTGTGAATCCTGGCTATGGGAGAAACAGTACTATATATTGGATGCTGATTCAGAGCATACATGACCTTCTGGAGAACTTTGCCCCAGCCCTGCAATGTATTTTCACCTAATTGGCATTGTAACTGTGACTTCAAAAGGCTATTCCACAGATCTATCAATCTATCCTTTTTAAAGTAATGGGAAACATGGTAAGACAAGTGAATTCCATGAGCACAAACCCACTGCCACACTTCTTTAGCAGTAAAGTGAGTGCTTTGGTCAGAGGCAATGCTGTGTGGAATACCATGATGGTGGATAAAGAGTTCCATGAACCCATGGATGGTAGTCTTGGAAGAAGCACTGCATGCAGAATAGGCAAACCTATATCCAGAGTAAGTGTCTATACCAGTGAGGGCAACTGTCTGCTCTTTTTATGATGGAAGAGTCCTGTATAATCAACCTGCCACCAGGTAGCTGGTTGATCACCCTGAGTAATAGTGCCATATCAAGGGCTCAGTTTTGGCTTTTGCTGCTGGAAAATTGGGCACTCGGTAATGGCAGTAGCCAGGACAGCCTTAGTGAGTGGAAACCCATGTTGCTGAGCCATGCATAGCCTCCATTCCTGCCACCATGACCACTTTGTTCATGGGCCCATTGGGCAATGACAGGGGCGGCTGGAGAAAGAAGTTGAGTAGTGTCCACAGAACAGGGAATGGGTCATTCTATCCAATTGATTATTAAACTTCTCCTTTTATGTGGTAACCCATTGGTAGACACTCACATGGGATACAAATATCTTCACAGTTATTGACCAATCAAAGAGGTCCATCCACATGTCTTCGCCATATTCCTTTGTCACTAATTTTCCAATCATGCCTCTTCCAAGTCCATGAACATCCAGCCAAATCATTGGCTACAGCCCATGAATCAGTATATAATCACACATCTGACCATTCCGTTTTCCATGCAAAGTACACAAACAAGTGTACTGCTTGAAGTTCTGCCCAATGGGAAGATTTTCCTTCACCACTGTCCTTCATGGATGTCCTAGAAAGGGTTTCTAGTGTTGCAGCTGTCCACTTTTGGGCGGTGCCTTCATATCGTGCACAGCCATCTGTGAACCAGGCCCTAGTCTTCTCTTCTTCTGTCAACTGATCATGGGCAACTTCCCATGAGGCCACTGGTACAGGCTGGGGAAGAGAAGGTAGGGTACCAGAAGTGGAGACCATGGGCATTGGAGCCACTTCCTCATGTAACTTAATTGTGCCTTCAGGAACTGCTTGAGCATGATCACATATATATCACTTCCATTAGATGATGGAATGCTGCTGTGCATGATCCACTTTATGGCTACATGGGTTAGAAAGCACCCAGTTCATGATAGGAATTTCAGGTCTCATGGTGACTAGACAACCCATACTCAAATGTTCAGCTTCCACAAAAGCCCAGTAATAGGCCATGAAGCTGTCTCTCAAAAGGAGAGGCATCTACAGAAGATGGCAGGGACTTGCTCCAAAATTCTAGAGGCTCCATTAGATCTGCTGAGTCATATGACCCAAGTGGCAGAGCAGCTTGCACAGCTGCCTGGTCTTATTGCAGAGCCTTCTCCTGTTCTGGACCCCACTCAAAACTGGCAGTCTTTCAGGTCACTCAATAAATGGGCTGGAGTAACACACCCAAATGAGGAATGTGTAGCCTCCAAAATTCAAATAGGTCCACTAGGCCTCTTTCTTGTGCCTCTTTCCTGGTTATAGGAGGGGCCAAATACAGCCACTTATCCTTCACCTTAGAAGGAATATCTCAAAAGGCCCCATACCACTGGATCCCTAGAAATTTTACTGAGGTAGAAGGTCTCTGAATTTTAGAAGGATTTATATTTCATCCTCTGGCATGCAAATGCCTCACCAATAAGTCCAGTCTGTTTTCTACTTCTTCCTCACTGGATTCTATCAGCATAATGTCATCAATGTAAGGGACCAGTGTGATATCTTGTAGAAGTGAAATGCAATCAAGGTCTCTCTGAATAAGATTATGACACAAAGCTGGAGAGTTGATATACCCCTGAGTTAGGACAGTAAATGTATATTGCTGGCCTTGCCAGCTGAAGGCAAATTGCTTCTGGTGGGCCTTAAGAACAGGAATGGAGAAAAAAAGGCATTTGCCAAGTCAATGGCTGCATACGAGGTACCAGAAGATGTGTTAATTTGCTCAAGCAATGAAACCACATCTGGTACAGCAGCTGCAATTGGAGTCACCACTTTGGTTAAGCTTACAATAAGCCACTGTCATTCTCCAAGATCCATTTGTCTTCTGTACAGGCCAAATGGGAGAGTTGAATGGGGATTTGGTAGGAATCAGCACTCCTGCATCTTTCAAGTCCTTGATGATGACACTAATCTCCACAATCCCTCCTGGGATGCATATTGTTTTTTATTTAAAATTTTTCTAGGTAGAGGCAGCTCTAATGGCTTCCATTTGGCCTTTCCTCCCATAATAGCCCTCACCCTACCAGTCAGGGAGCCAATGTGAGGGTTGTGCCAGCTGCTAAGTATATCTATGCCAATTATGTATTCTGGTACTGGGAAAATGACCACAAGATGAATCTGGGGATCCACTGGTCCCACTTCAAGTCAGACCTCAGCTACAACTCCATTAATTACATGACATCCATAAGCCTCTACTTTAACTGGAGATCCACAATGACATTTTGGGTCCCCAGGAATCAATGTCAGCTCAGAGCCAGTGTCCAGTAGTCCCTGATGTATCTGATCATTTCCCTTTCCCCAGTGCACAGTTGCCCTGTTAAAAGGCTGGAGCTCTCCTTGGAGAAGAATGGGACAAAGATTAATAGCATAAATTGTCAGTAGTGTAGTGGGGTCCTTCCTCAAGGGGACCAAGCATCCCCTTTATTCAGGGGATTCTGGGTCTGTAAACTGGCTCAAGTCTGGAAATTAATTGAGAGGCCGTGATTCCCTCCTCTGTTTTTATAATTCAAATTAGTCTTTAGTCCATTTGACCTAAAAGTTTTCTGCTTATATAAATTAAGTAGGAATGCAGTAGGCTTTCTATCAATTTCACTTATGAGATCATGGTGATTACTTAGCCGATGCCGGAGTGTTACAAGAGTCAAACTTCTGATTGCTGCTTTGCCCCTGCTGTCCATTACGGAAGCTCGCCCACCCTGCCTCTGATGGTTGACTGCCAGCCCTTGGCCCCTGCCACCTTGGGATCCAATTATTCCCATTGGATTTAAGTTTTGTAGTTGGGTGACTGTGATTCCCACTGTTAGATCAGACACACAGAGAAGAGCAATTACAGGGCCCCCCAAAGATGCAGGTGCTGACCTCGCAAATCTATTTTGCATTGCATTGTTAAACTGTATATCTTCTGGATCCTTTCAGCTGGGATGAGTAGGTCTAAAATGACTAATCCACTCCACCATCCCAATCTCCCTAATCCTTTGGATCCCTACTTCTACATTAAACCAAGGGAGATCAGGCATTTCCAGCTCACTCACAGTGGGCCATCTTGCAATTCCTATTTCAGCAAACAAACTATTAGAACCCTTTTTAACTCTCCAAGCTGCAACATTAAATGCAGAGTCCCTACTTAGTGGGCCCAAATCATTAAATTCAGCCTGATCCAACTCTATGTTCCTTCCACCACTATATCACACCCTTAGTATATATTCCCATGACTGTTTTCCAAATTTCTGCTTATATAAATTAGAAAACTCAAGCAGTTCTTTTCAAGTGTAGTGCATTGCCTCATGGGTAACACTCTTAATCTCACCTCTAGTGGCTTGCCAGGACTTTAATTATAGGTCTAGAAGCAAATGGGGTGTTGGAGTGGATCCTGAGGAGAATCAACATTATCTTGCCTGGCAACTGCCTCAGGCGGGGCCATCACTGTTGCCTCAGGCAGTGCAGGGCTTATCTCCTCAGACAAAGGTGGAAAGGCTGATGGCAGCCTGGGTTGGGGAGGAGATGTTGCCACTACTGGGGATGGGGAAGCTGTTTCTTCTGGCAAAACGGTTCATCAGAGTTTACAAACTCAATGTCCCCAGCTTCATCATGGTCCCCCCACATGTCCCCATTCCAAGTTGCAAGGTCTCATTCTTTTCCAATCAATGCCCTCACTTTAACAGTAGACACCTGGCAAAGCTGTGCATGCACCTTTCATTGCACATCAGCCACTTGCATGATAAGAGCTTGTGTTTGTTTTTCCACAATTTCAGCTCTTTCTCTATAGGAGATAAGGCTCTCATTCAGGGCAACCTTAGCAGATTTGTAGCTCAGTATCTGCTTCTGAAGCTGGGAGTTAGAATCCTGAGTTCATCATTTTCTTTCATCACTTTGTCCACTGAACTAGGAGCAACCAACCAGTTTCATTATATTCCTTGGTTCTCCATATATGATCAAATGTGTTATGTATAGAGTCAAACTCCTTGCCTCTCATGAGTGGCAAATCAGGAGTGTCAAATGTACTTATTTTGCATAACTCTCTAAACTGTTCATGCCAAGGACTATCAGTGTTCTTCATACTATTAGAAGTGAGGTCCTTAGTATTTTTGGGTCTAATCATATTAAGAAGCCAATTCCAGAAACCCCAAAACGAATGGAAGAATGTTATCCTTAATATTCTGTTCCTTTATAACCACACCTGGTACCAAATCTTTATTAGTCAGGGTTCTCTAGAGGGACAGAATTAATGGAATATGTATGTGAGGAGTAAGCAGAGACAGTCTGAGTCCCCAAACTGAAGAACTTGGAGTCAGAAGTTCAAGGGCAGGAAGGGTCCAGCATGGGAGAACGATGTAGGCTGGGAGGCTAGGTCAGTCTTGTCTTTTTATGTTTTTCTTCCTGCTTTATATTCTAGCCATGCTGACAGCTGATCAGATTGTGTGCATGAAGATTAAGGGTATTTCTGCCTTTCCCCTCCCATTGTCTCAAATGTTAATCTCTTTGGCAACATCTTCACAGACACACCCAGGATCAATACTTTGCATCCTTCAATCCAATCAAGTTGACACTTAGTGTTAACCATCACACTATATATTGTATTTTTTTCATTTTCGATAACCACAGTCCTATAAGATATATATATATATATATTTATTATTATTATTTCTTTATTTAAATAAGGTAGTTGCCTTCATATGTGTTTGGTAATATTTTACTATAAGAACATTGTTATATCTTCATCTGGCAGATGCATATGAGACTAAACTGGCATAATTTTTGTACAAAGAAGATTTGCATTTGTTTCAATTAGACAACAGGTGACATGCCTGAATTGGTTGCATTTTAGCTCTCCTCAAATTTCTTGTCATCATATAAGAATACCAGGTTCAGAAATTGGCTCAAATTTACTAACCCAAAATCAATAATAGTCTGAGTAGCCAATCTCTGGAAAATTTCCCCCATCAACTTATGTCTGGGCTTCTAGATGTGGTGCCAGCTTTCGAAAAAGTATTATATTTACTTCAGGAGTGTTCTTGAAAAACTCTTCCAATTCTTACAATACTACCAAAGCCTCAAAAATTGCATCTTTTCAGCATCTAGTTGGCCTTCAGTGGATGATTTCTTAAAGCATTCCCTCACCATCTACAGACCCTAGATTCTATATTTTCACAAGCTTACCCCTTAATGATTCGAGAAGTAGGTGGATCTTTGAAGAACCTTTGAGAAATACTGCTGTTAAAATGTAAGAAATTTATTTTGATAGCCATCTAACGGGAGTTGGGGAGATCAATAACAAGTTAAAATTATATATATTTTATATCATATATATTAGATATATATTAGATATAAAAAATATATATATATGTGTATTATATATAATATATAATATATATAATACACGTATATATAATATATAAATACATATATTATATATACATATATTATATACGTATATTATATATATTATATATATTATATATTATATAATATATAATATATGTATAATATATATATAATATATATAATATATATATTATATAATATATAATATATGTATAATATATATATAATATATATAATATATATATTATATATATTATATATATAAATTTGTTTGTTTTATTTTGTATTGGTTTCTTGGGTTTTTTTCCAGCTTTTATTTTAGATTCAGGGGTACATGTGCAGGTTTGTTCCTGGTATATTGCATGATGCTGAGGTTTGGGGTATGAATGATCCCATCACTCAGGCCCTGAGCACACTACCAACAGTTAGTTTTTCCATCTTCCCTTGGTCTCTTCCTCCCCTCTCAAATACTTATCAGTGTTTATTGTTGCCATCCTTAGATCCATGATTACTCATTGTTTAGCTCCCACTTCTAAGTGAGAATATGTGGTATGTGGTTTTCTGTTCCCCTGTTAATATGCTTAGAATAATGGCCTCCAGCTCCATTTATGTTGCTATAAAGGACACGATTTTTTTATGACTACATAGTATTCCATGGTATATCTAATGGAAAAAAAATACTTTTTCTTTATCCAATGAACTGTTGATGGGTACCTAGGCTAATTCCATGTCCTTGCTATTTTGAATAGTGCTGTGATGAACATACAACTGCATCTTTTTGGTAGAATGATTTATTTTCTTTTGACTATATACCTAGGGATGAGGTTTCTGGGTCGAATGGTAGTTTTATTTTAATTTCTTTGAGAAATCTCCACATTGTTTTCCAAAGTGGCTGAACAAATTTACATTCCCACCAACACAGTATTAGCATTCCTTTTTCTCTGCAGCCTCACCAGCATCTGTGGTTTTTTCACCTTTTAATAATAGCAATTTAGACTGGTGTGAGATGGTATCTTATTGCTCTTTTGATTTGTATTTTTCTGATGATTAGTGACGTAGAACATTTTTTCAGGTTTGTTGGCTGCTTTTATGTGTTCTTTTGAGAAGTATCTGTTCATGTGTTTGATGTGTTTGGCCCAGGTTTTTTTGTTTTTTGGTTTTTTTTTTTTACAGAGTCTTGCTCTGTCACCCAGGCTGTAGTGCAACGGCACAATCTCGGCTCACAGCAACCTCTGCTGCCCAGGTTCAAGAGATTCTCCTGCTTCAGCCTCCTGAGTAGCTGGGATTACAGGCACCAGCCACCACGCAGGGTTGATTTTTGTATTTTTGGTAGAGACGGGATTTCGGCATCTTGAGTAGGCTGGTCTTGAACTCCTGACCTCGTGATCCACCTGTCTCGGCCTCCCAAAGTGCTGGGATTACAGGTATGAGACACTGCGCCTGGCCTGGCACAGTTTTTAATGAGATTATTTGTTCGTTATTTGTTGGATACTCTAAGTTCTTTATAGGTTCTGAATATTAGACCTCTGTCTGATGCATAGGTTGTGAATATTTTCTCTGACCGTTTAGGTTGTATCTCTACTCTATTGATGGTTATTTTTTCTGTGCAGAAGCCGTTTAGTTTAATTAGATCTTACTTGTTAATTTTTGTTTTTGATTCAATTGCTTTTGAGGACTTAGTCATAAACCCTTTCCCAAGGTTGATGTCCAGAATGGTGTTTCCTAGATTTTCTTCAAGAATTCTAATAGTTTGAGGTCTTGCATTTAAATCTTTAATCCATGGTGAGTTAATTTTTTGTATGTGGTGGAAGGTAGGAGTCCAGTTTCCTTCTTCTATATATTGCTGGCCAGCTATCCAAGCACCATTTATTTAATAGGGAATTCTTTCTCCATTGCTTATTTTTGTTGACATTGTTGAATATCAGAATGGCTATATGTTTGAAGCTTTTTTTCTGGGTTCTCTATTTTATTCCATTGGTCTATGTATTAGTTTTTGTACCACTACCATGCTGTTTTGGTTACTATAGCCTTATAGTGTAGTTTGAATTTGGCCTTTGGTTTGGCTTTGTTCTTTTTGCTTAATATTGCTTTGTCTATCCAGTTGTTTTTTGGTTCCATGTGAATTTTAGTTGGAATTTTGGTTCCATATGAACTTTTTTTTTTCAATTCTGCAAAAAATTACATTGGTAGTTTGATAGGAATCGCATTGAATCTGTAGGATGCTTTGGACAATATGGCCATGTTAATGATATCAATTCTTCTGAGCCATAAACGTGGAATGTTTTTCCATTGGTTTGTCATCTATGATTTATGCTGTATGCTTAGGTTTTTTCATTTGTTTGTTCATTTGTTTGTTTGTTTTTTGGTGGCCATTGTAAATGGGATTGTATTCTGGATTTGGTTCTCAGCTTGAAAGTTATTGGTGTATAGAAATGGTACTGATTTTTGTGCATCGACTTTGTATTCTGAAACTCTACTGAAATAAAAAATATTACATTTTAGTATGATCACTTTGATATCACTCTATGAAGTAAAGGGAATAGACAGATTGGAGGGAAACAATTGGCTCCAAGTTCAGAGACAGACACGTGGAAGGCCTGAGCTAAGGTAGTTATGTGGTGAGAAAGATTTACATGCTTTAAAATTTAAGAAGCGTAATTAAGGTGACTTAAGGACTCTTAAGTTGTGAGAGGTCAGAAAATGAAAATGTTAGATTTGGACCTTTGTTTCTTGTTTAATTTTTGTGGATGCTGGTTATGTTTCCTAAAATAGGGAAGGGAGAAATTTTGATACTTTTTATTGGAGTTAGAGATAGAATACGAGTGCTTTAGATTTGAGGACAGTGAATATCTGAGGATGGTTAGAAGGCAATTTCATATACCAGTTTGGGAGGTAAGATGGAGAAATGAGTTTGTTATATACATTTTGAAGATATTTATATTGAGAGAGTACCAGAAATGACTGAAATTAGTCAGGTGATCCAACAAGATTGCAAAGAAAGGGAAGGAGAAGAGACCAAAAAATGTTAGAGTACAATAGTATTTAAAACGCTCATAAAAGCAGAACTAGTGAATATTGTCATGCTAAATATATATCTAACCACAAAATAAACCATACTAAGACAATATTCTGTAGTAGGTTTTGTTTGTCCAGTTTTGGACAATCTGGAAACTAGTCTCTGTGTCTAGATAATGATTTACAGCAGCATTATCAGCCATTATTGCGTATCATAATAACTTACAGAGCTTTGGAGGGATACACATTCTTGGACCTCATCTCTGGAAACTTTTAATCAGAAGATTTTTGATACACAGCCAGGTTTGCAAATCACAATTTTATACTTACCAAGGCAATTTCACGTGGAGTTAAAAGTTACAGCTTTAACTTATAATGACTTAGATTGTACTATAAATATACATACTGCTATTTCATTATTTTAATCTTTTTATATGAATTATTTATAATTAAGTGTCCCAAGTATTTACCTGTTGTTTCTGAAATCCAATTCAAACATTCTATACTTATGATAAACTTAAAAAAGTAACTTCTAAGAAATACATTTTATTTTCTTTCTGTTTCAATTTAATGCTTTTAAATGTTTAATGCTTTATAGCTCAAGGTAAATACTTAATATTTCAGGGTGAATACTGGAGAAAGAAAAAGAGAAAGATATGTAAATATATAGGAAAATTGGATTACCATTCTTTATGCATATGTTTCATATTATATGTTAGTTATACTCAAGGGACATTTTTTATTCAGAAATCCACTAGGTGGCATTATAAACTATAATGTTTTAATAATGCATTGATTAAACACTTAATAAAATTGTGTTATAAAACACCTGTTCATAATTTCTTTCAAATAATCTCAACTACATTTTCTACCTTTATGTTAGGTAGTAATAATTGAAGGCTTTTGTTAAAATTAGGATTTATCAAAACTTTTATTGAAAATCTATAAATTTGCTGGAATATGTATACAATACTGAAGAACATAGTTTAGGGAACATTCTTATAATGTTATATCCTTATTCTCCTGAGATACATTTAAATTCTCATAGGCTTTATATTTCAAAATCCCACCTGTTTTTAATGAATATTATCTGAAAAAGGAAAAAAAAATGAAAAGAGCTTAGATAGCAAAATGTCGAGAACATTTATTAATGAAATTTGGCATGTTTAACTTGAGGCTAATCTGATCCAGGAATATTTTTTTCTCATTTCTACTTAAAATTGTTAGACATTCAGACTCTGTCTACTTAAAACCATAAGATTAAACTTTTGAGTCACCTGAGGAGCCATTTTAATCAGACATCCAACTGAAATAATTTCTTGTTCCTTATATAACTGAATTTTGGTTCAGGATTTTCATAGAAAAATTAGTTGTGTAATGCTCTCTCAATGTGGGGAATGAATGTGAAGCTTGTTGGGAATTATTAGAAAAAGAGAGGAGAGAACCTTTGGAAGAGAGACTAAATATAAAGTGGATAGAAAAGTAGAAATCTATATTTGTGAAATATGGACTTTCAAAAAATAATGGAAGCTGCAGAAGTACACTTCCGTGCCTTGAAATTGCATTTCTGCATCTCTGAGGGAGGCGGGAATTGAAATGAGAAGGACAAATCAAGTGCCAGCTACATTTGCTGGCAAGAATTTCATGTAAAAAGAGCTGAATTGAAATCAGCTAGTGTACTGGGGTAGTGGTTTTAGAAATGCCACAAGGTATATATGAAAATGTTTTACTTAGTTATACCAAACTATGTAATTTATGAATGCTACTTAATCTTTTCTTGTTTCATATGGTCAGGAAATTTTTACATATTGTTTAAGGAAAAGGGTAGAAAGCTGATATTAATCATATGTTTAAAGCAATGCCTTCATGGAGTAAAATTAATTAACTTACTCCCAGTTTAATAGTACTCTTCTGTACCCAAGCAGAACACGCAAAATTTTAAAAGAGCATTGGGATGTGTGGATGAATAATAGATAATAATACTTGTTTTGCTAAGAAATATGATAGAAGAGAGAGATAACAATTGGGTAAACGTGGTTGAAAAATAAGTAGTACTATACTCAGGAGATTTACTTAATGGTATAAAATAAGAAATGCCATGCATTTGTGTTTCTCAATGATGGAGTAAATCCATTTCAATTCAGATAAAATATAAATGTTAATGAAAATATGCTGAAAGGGAGCAAAAGGAAACATAGGGTAAAAACAGAAACTGCAAAGACAATTTGAAGAAAATGAAACATAGAAAAGAAAAATATTGCACTTTCAAGTCAACAGACGGACAAAACTCACTCCCTCAAAAAGAAAAAAAATCACAAAATAAGAAATGAATGCATTTTCCCATATGTATTAACTAGAATATAAATCTGGTTTTTAGGTATATATTTAAGACACAGTAGTTTCTGCAACTAAATTTCTTTATGAACTGCCATCGCAGCCACCTGATCTGCTCTTCCATCAGTGCCTCTGTCTTGGCTAACTCATACAGTTCATATGCTCAGCCCAAAACACTTGATTTATTCCTTAAATACTTTTTTTCCATACCACACATTTAATCTGTCTGTAATGCTAGATTTTGTCTTCAAGTTATATTTATAATTCAGTCACATTGAGAGGTGAAGCCAGCTAAGCTTCTGGGTCAGGTGGGAACTTGGAGAACTTTTGTATCTAGCTAAAGGAGTGTAAATGCACCAATCAGCACTCTGTAAAAACGCGCCAATCAGCACTATGTAAAATGGGCCAATCAGCCGGATGTGGGCGGGGCCAAAGGAGGGAATAAAAGCTGGCCACCCGAGCCAGCAGCAGCAACCTGCTCAGGTCCCCTTCCACGATGTGGAAGCCTTGTCCTTTCACTCTTCATAATAAATCTTGCTGCTACTCACTCTTTGGGTCTGCACCACCTTTAAGAGCTATAACACTCACCACAAAGGTCTGTGGCTTCATTCTTGAAGTCACTGAGACCAGGAAGCCACTGGAAGGAAGAAACTCCAGATACATCTGAACATCTGAAGGAACAAACTCCGGACACACCATCTTTAAGAGCTGTAACACTCATGGTGAAGGTCCTTGGCTTCATTCTTGAAGTCAGTGAGACCAAGAACCCACTGGAAGGAATAAATTCTGGACACAACATCTTATTACTTCTGATGCAATCACCACGATTTCAATGGACAATATGTCTCATGGAGATTACAGTTTTATCCTCCTCACAATATTCTTGTTTTCACTATTGTCACCACCCCAATACACAAGACAGCAGCTTGATTTAAACTGATAATACCTCCTCTGAACACTCCACTGTCTTCCTGTCTCATACAGAATAAAAACCAGTCATTTTAATGGCCTCATAGTTACTCAATCTTCCTCCCTTCACACACTCAAACACATAACTGTGACCCTATCTCCTAATATTATGCTTCTTGTTTTAATAAAATGAACAAACTTTTCATAACATTTACCCGAAGAAAAATAAAACAGAAAATAAATAAAGAAAATGAATGTAATGAGAATACAAGCAATATTAAGATTTATTATTGAAGTGCATAGTCAACTTTATGACAACCAATTTGAAAACTTAAAGGAAATGGATAAATCTCTCATAAAATTAAATGTATTAAAACTGACATAAGATTCCTGGTTTTGGGGCTGACATGTAAGAAACTTGGAAGTCACCACTCCACCCTAAGAACAAGAAATAAGCTGAATAAGCCGAAAAATTAGCAATTCTTCTTACACCCATTAGAGAAGTAAAGTCACATGGCAAACAACTGCCCTCAGAATTAAAGAGACAGAAAGATGGGTACAGAAAATCACTACATACTGAAACAGAAACCCATAAGCAAACACTTCCCTATGAATTAGTAACAGGAGGAAAACCCAAACTGTAATTGACAAATTGCTTAAAGCTCAGTATAGTTGAGTCTGAGAGTTAAAAACTCTGGGGAGTGGCAGACACCTCTGAGATTTACCTCCTGGATATCTTCAGTGTTCACAGTAAATACATAAGAAAAATTCCCTTAGGATTTCAGTAAGTGGAGGACAAAATAACCGTTTTGAAATACTCCATAGTATCTGTTCTTCTTAACAAGACCTGTCCTCAAGAAAAACCATTTTACCAGAGCCTAACCTGTCGGAATTTCATCAGAACCTAACCAACCAGAGGGAAGGTTAATGTCAAACTTTAGCTTCCTCTAACCTTCTATGTGGGGGAGAAATACTCAATTTCATCTTTTCTCAGCCATCCTGTTTCTCCAAAGGTATTGGGGGAGGACTGAGAGGCAATTGTAACATTCACAGCTCAGAGACACAAACTCACTAAAACAGAGACCTAATCATAAGGCCATAAAATGCTTCCCCTTACCCCATACCTTACCACCATATAACTATAGATCTATTACAGGGTTCCTTTTACCCAGTTTGCCATAACCAATTTTTAACTAAAAATTACAAGGCATACTAAAAGAAAAAAAAAATACCCGGTTTGAAGAGACAGAGTTAGCATTAGAACCAGATTCAAGCATGATAAGGATTTTGAAATTATCAGATCATGAATTTTAACAACTATAACTAGTATGCTAAGAGTCTAATTGAAAAGATAGACGGCATGAAAAAACAGATGGGTTATGTAAACACAGAGAGAAAAATTTTATGAAGGAATTGAAAGGAAATGGTGGGATCAAAACCATTGTATCAGAAATGAAGAATGTCTTTGATGGGCTCATTAATAAACTGGACACAGCTGAAGAAAGAATCTCTGAATTTGAGGATACATCAGTAGAAATTTCTAAAACTGTGAACAAAAAGAAGACAAAAAGACTGAAAAAATAGAACAGAATATCCAAGAACTGTAGAACAACTACAAAATGTGACTACGTATACAGGAAATATCAGAAGAAGAGGAAAGAATCATAAGCAATAATTGAAGCAATAATGAATAAGAATGTCCCCCAAATTAATGTTAGACATGAAGCAACAGACCAGGAAACTCAGAAAAACACCAAGCAGATTAAACACCAAAAATAAAATTTTACTTGTAGTTATATTATATTCAAAGTGCAGCAAATGAAAAATAAGGAAAACATCTTGAAAGAAGCCATAGGAAAAAGAAAAATAACAACAAATAGAGGTGTAAAGATAAGCATTACAATTGCTTCTCATCAGAAACTATACCAGCAAGGGAGCAAAGTGTAATATTTAAGGGTTGTGAGAAAACATAAACAACAACCCCTAATCTGGAATTCCATACCATGTGAAATTATTCTTCAAAAGTGAAGAGGAAATAGACTTTCTTATTTCAACAAAAATTGAGAAAATTTCTAGCCACAGACTTTCATTGCAAGAAATGTTAAAAGAAGTTCTTCTTAAAGAAGGAAAATAAAATAGTTTATAAACTCTGATAAACATTAAAAAATAATGTAAAAAATAAGATAAAATAAAATAAAAGTTTTTATTTTCCTTCTTTATTGATCTAACACGATTTGTTCAAAATTAAGAATAGCAATAATATATTTAATTATATATTATATAAGTATGTACATATTATATATATGTGGAAAAAATTACAGCAATGATACAAAGGATAGGATTAATACATTATTATTATTATTATTTTGTTATTATGCAGTACTTGCCCAGCCCCTCAACTTGGTAATAGGGAATGGGGGTAAGATCAAGTCTTATACATAAAGTGGCATGCTAGGAGGTTTTGCCACATTTATGTTTTTCCTACATAGAAAGCACTGATTTACTTTCTAGCATGATAATTGGCTACAAATTCTCTGGTCCAGTTAGTCCTAGATAAGTTTACCCTTCCTGTTCCAGTGTGCTAGAGAGTATTTTGCTATCTTTTCAGATGTTAAAAAAGGAATAGCGTTTGCTGTAGAGTTTTGGCAGATCATTTGATTAGAATACCAGCATTTCTTTTAGATCTTTATTGTCTGTTGCTTTTTTAAAAATATTGTGAAATAGTATTAAATTTGATACAATGTTTTATGGCATTTAACAATTAATATGGCTTTTAATTGTTAAATGTAGAATTGCAGTCATTTATTTTATAAAATCAACCATCTTTGCATTCTTTGGATAAAATCAATTCTATCTTCTCATTTTTACACATTTCTGAGTTTAGTTTTTCTTTTTTTTTTATTATACTTTAAGTTCCAGGGTACATGTACACAAGGTGCAGGTTTGTTACATGTGTATATATGCGCCATGTTGGTGTTCTGCACCCATTAACTCGTCATTATACATTACATATATATAATATATATACATTAGGTATATCTCGTAATGCTATCCCTCCCCCCTTTCCCCACCCCATGACAGGCCCCAGTGTGTGATGTTCCCCTTCCTGTGTCCAAGTGTTCTCATTGTTCAATTCCCACCTATGAGTGAGAACACGCAGTGTTTGATTTTTTTGTCCTTGTGATAGTTTGCTGAGAATGATGGTTTCCAGCTTCATCCATGTCCCTGTAAAGGACATGAACTCATCCTTTTTTATGGCTGTATAGTATTCCATGGTGTATATGTGCCACATTTTCTTAATCTAGTCTATCACTGATGGACATTTGGGTTGGTTCCAAGTCTTTGCTATTGTGAATAGTGCCACAATAAACATCTCAAATATATTTTTATTTATTCCTTTCTTAATAGTTCATTTATTTCCTTTCTTAATAGTGGTTTCTATTGTGTTTTGAGAGAAAAGAATGTTGCATTTACAAATTAATCCCTGTCTTTCTTATTTGCTATAAATTGGCAGCTTTGTCTGTAGTTTCAAGAGCATAAAAACATGGAGATACAGTACAAAACTTGATAAAACTCGGAGCCACCTAAGTGATAAAAATACCTAAGGAAAAACTGCTGAATCAAAATAAGATGACTGAGGTAGAATGGAAGGACATAGTTTAGTAGAACTATAGATTTTCCAGGAATATACATGCAGTCGTGAGCGAGACAAACATCAACTTGGCTTGGTAGTTTTCTTTTATAATTCTATTTCATTCTTTAAAACATTGTGATAAAATTTCCTTATTGTATATTTATCAAGGAACAAAACCTCCCATTTCCCAGCTAACTATACCTAATGGAGTCTAGATATCTTGTGCACTATAGTCCTTTGGGGATTGCTAAAGCTAATTTCCATTGACTTAGAAAGCATATAGCTTACATGGTTATATAGTTCATGGAAAATGATGGCCATTGAAAGCTTTAAAAAAATATAGTAGAGGATTTGTCAAATTTCTCTCTAGGGTCTCATACATAAAAAATTTGGCATGTCGGGTGTTCTTGTCTAAAATATGTATTCTTGTTTCTACTCTGCATTTACTGAGTCAGGTTAAGCTTAAAATATTTAAGTTCTTCAGGTTTTTATTATGCACATTAAAATTGAAAACCCATGACCCAAGAAATACAGTACTTTTGCACACGATTTTATAAAACTTTAGATTGTACTTTTTAAGTTAGAATGGAGTCCCAAACAGCTGAGGGTAACAGAAGTCCTACCTCACATATCAAATATTTTATTTAATACCTTGTTTTTCCATTCTACAGATATCCATTTAGAACTTACTTAGTACTGGTTGAGAATCTGTATGTGGTACTGCAGATATAATGATGGCCAGAATACTACTGCTTTTAAGTAAAACGCAAATTACTTAAAGATATAGGCTAGCAAATCATTACTTATAAACATACTCTTCTTAATTTGAACTCCTGCTGTAGCTAAGCATAGTTCTTTGTCCAAAATAATATTTAGATAAACATTACTGGCCTTCAATTGACCTATGAACTTATAAGGTCATATTTTATATTTTATTTGTTATAAATAAGATATTCCTGTAACCAAAGTATTTAAAAGCATATTAAAATAAAGAAACCTTTTTTTGCAAGAACATGAATCTGTCCTGATATGCGATTTTATTTGTACATACTTTATTACTTTAATTGTATAGTATAAACATATAAAATATATCTGCATTTGTTTATGTTTTCTCTGATTTCTTTCCAGTGTTTTGTAATTCTCCTTTTGTAATTCTCCTATAGATCACAAAAGACAGAGGGAAGTTTTGACTAGATACTAAATTACTTGTAGGAAAAAAATAGGGAGAAGCATCTAGAAAGGATCATTTTGTCTCTCCATAGCTGGTTACTTGCTCCAAATTCAAAGGTAAAAGATTGCAAGGGAGAATGCATTTATTTCCTTCCCTAATAGTGGTTTCCATTGTGTTTTGAGAGAAAAGAATGTTGCAATTACAAATTAATTCCTGTCTTTTTTATTTGCTATAAATTGGCAGCTTTGTCTGTATAGTTTCAAGAGCATAAAAGCATGGAGATACGGTACAAAACTAGATAAAACCCAGAGCCATTTAAGTGATATTCTCCTTGTAGAGCTCTTTTACCTTTCTGGTTAGATGCATTGCTATGTATGTATGTACGTATGTATTTATTTAGTGTGTGTGTGTCTGTGTGTGTGGCTATATCAGTGGGACGCATTCTTGAGTTGGCCCTCAGCTTGGGCATTGCTGGGTATAGAAATGCTGTTTATTTTTAAACATTGGTTTTGTATCCTGAAACCTTGCAACTACAAATCAATCTATGGATTCAGTGCTATCTACAGCAATCTACAGATTCAATGCTATTCCTATCAAATTACAAATGATATTTTTCACAGAATTAAAAAAATTCTAAAATGTGTCTGGAACTGAAAAAGAGGCTGAATAACCAAAGCAATCCAAAACAAAAAGAACAAACCCAGAGACATTATGCCACCTGACTTCAAACTACACTACAAGGCTACAGTAAACAAAACAGCTTGGAGACACAGAGACCAATGGAACAGAATAAAGAATCCAGAAATAAAGCTGCACAACTACAGCCATCTGATCTTCAGTGAAGTCAACAGAAACAAGCAGTGGGGAAAGGATTTCCTGTTCAAAAATTGGCACTAGGATAACTGGCTGGCTATGTGCAGAAGATTGAAACGGGACACCTTCCTTCACCATATATAAAAATTAACTCAGGATAAATTAAAGACTTAAATGTAAAACCTAAATCTATACAAAGCCTAGAAGAAAACCAAGGAAATGAAATTCTGAACATAGATCATGGCAATGGTTTCATGACAAAGACTCTAAAAGCAATTGCAAGAAAAGTAATACTTGACAAATGGAACCTAATTAAACTTAAGAGCTTCTGCACATCAAAAGAAACTATCAACAGAGTAGATGGACAACCTACAAAAGGACAGAAAACATTTGCAAACTATGCTCCAACAAATGTCTAACATTCAGGATCTATAAGAAACTTAAACAAATCAACAAACAACCCAGCTGAAAAATGGGCCAAGGACCTGAACAGACACTACTCAATAGACGCCATACACATGACCAACAAGTATATAAAATACGCTTAACCTCAATAATTAGATAAATTTAAATCAAACTCACAATCAGTTACCATCTGACACACAGTCAGATGGCTAATTATAAGCGGTGTCAGAATGGCTATTTATAAGTGGGAGCTAAGCTGTGAGGATGCAAAGGCATAGAATGTTATAATGGACTTTAGGTACTATGGGTGAGTGGGGAAGACGGAGAGGATAAAGGAAATCATATTGGGTACAGTGCACACTTCTCTGGTGACAGGTGCACCAAAATCTCAGAACCAAGTGGTTCTTGAGGTGGTAACCAAGAACCACCCATTCCCCAAAAAGCTATTTAAATTTAAATTTAATTTAAATTTAAAAAGTTCTGAAAAAAATAAACAAAAAAGAACTGATGCTGGCGAGGTTGCAAAGAATAGGCAACACACACTGTTGGTGGGAATGTTAATTAGTTCAGCCACTCTGGTAAGCAGTTTGGAGATTTCTCAAAGAACTTAATGCAGAACTACCATTCAACACAGCAATCCCATTACTTGGTATATATCCAAAGGAATATAAATGGTTCTAACACAAAGACACATGCAGCAGTATGTTCATTGTATGTTCTTTGCAGAGCTATTCACAAAAGCAAATACATGGAATCAACCTAAATGCCCATCAACAGTGGACTGCATAAAGAAAATGTGGTACAAATACATCATGGAATACTACGCAGTCATAAAAAATACATCATGTCCTTTGTAGCAACATGGATGGAACCAGAGGCCATTATCCTAAGTGAACTGATGCTGGAACATAAAACCAAATACCACATGTTCTCACTTATAAGTGGGACACAAAGAAAAACACAATAGACACTGGGGCCTACTTGAGGGTGCAGAGTGGGCAGAGGATGACTGAAAATCAACTTATCAGGTACTATACTTATTACCTGGGTGGCAAAATAATCTGTACACCAATACATGTACATGGCGGGGCTGGAGAGATGGGCATAGAAATGGGGAGCAATAGGTCAAAGGATACAAACTTCCAGTTATATGATGAATAAGTTCTGGGGATCGAATGCCCAGCATGGATAGTGATAGCTTAATTTGATTTTAACAATCATTACACAAGATATTCATATATCAAATCATCATATTGTGTATCTTGAATATATGAAATATTTGACAATTCAAAATATATACACTTTTTTTTTCTTTGAGATGGAGTCTCGCTCTATTGGCAGGCTGGAGTGCAGTGGCGTGATCTCGGCTCACTGCAAGCTCTGCCTCCCGGGTTCACGCCATTCTCCTGCCTCAGCCTCCAGAGTAGTTGGGACTACAGGTGCGTGCCACCAAGCCCAGATAATTTTTGTATTTTTAGTAGAGATGGGGTTTCACCATGTTGGCCAGGATGGTCTCAATCTCTTGACCTCGTGATCCACCCGCCTCAGCCTCCCAAAGTGCTTAGATTACACAGGTGAGCCACCACACCCGGCCAATATTTACACATTTTTAAAAAATAAAGGAATAATTGAGAAATAGTAATTTTTTTTTCGAAATCATTATTTAACTAAACTACGAAAACTGATACTAAGTTCATTTTTTTAATAAAACTAGTAAATATTTATATAGTTATATGTATCACTCATAATGCCAGAATGTTGATCCTGTTTTGATTAGCAACATTTTATTAGTGGTGAAAAATAAAGAATCCCAACTAAGGCAATTTCACAAGCATAACAAAAAAGCCATAATGGGGAATAATAATTTCATTTAACATGGTTAGAAAATGGCTTGACACTATGAAATTTTATATAGTCATCTCTTGATATCCCAGGAAATTAGTTCCAGATCCTCTCACCCCCATGTACTAAAATGTCCAAAATTTGATGTGATTCTCATACCAAAATATTCCTGATATAAAGTGTTGTAGCATTTGCACATAATCTACACTCATTCTCCCTTATACTTTAAATCATCTCTAGAGTAATTGTAATGTCTAATACAGTGCTATGTAAGTAGTTATTATGCTGTATTTTATAATTTTTATTATTTTATAGTGTTGTGCTGTTATTTATTTTCTGAATATTTTTGATTTCGCTCATTGGTTGAATTTGCAGATGCAGACCCTGCAAATTTGGAGGACAGCCTGGAGTCATAATTTTACCTTGGTCGAAGACATTCCTTTGACAAGGGAAGATTATATCTTTTATTTTAAGCTGAATGATTATTTGAGAGCCATCTTGTTCTTTTGTGTCTGACATTAAAACACAACCTGTTTTTATCAAGAGCAAACATAAAATAACATTTATTTTTACATTTTTAGAACTTATTTAAAAACTTAAAACTCACTTTAAGGACAAAACTATGTGTGTCTTTTAACCTTAGCTTTCAGCATGCATGAGGGGAAAAAGCAGTTATGTAAAAATTGCTAATCTTCAGAATTTAATCAATAAATATTACAAAAAATTAGCTAATAAGGATTCTTATGTTTAATTTCACAACTAATATGTTATTATGTTATTTACAAATGTATTTTCACTGTCTGTATTAATCAATTCTAAAATGATGGATTAAATGGTTTTTTGTCACTATCATTAAGCTCCACTGGATATTCAAAGCATATTAGTAACAAAGTACAGCCACAATACTTTGTTATTTCAACTATGACCACATGTAGGAAATTTTACCATCCTCTCTGTCATTTTAGTGACAAGGGGTAAATGCTAATGATGAGTTCTTCTACAATGTTTGGTCAACAGATGATAGTGAAATCATAGGAAGCAGTTCAATAAGCATACCCTAACTTTACATCTGAGATTAGAAACTAATCATTTGCAAGTTACCTCAAGGAAGTGAAGAAATCTCAATTTCTTACTGCCAGTTTTATTAATAACAATTCAGTTGCACTGTTTATAATTATTAATTTTCTAACCTTACCAAGAAAGAAACTAAGCAAATTATAGAAGACTTTTTTCTTGATAAGTTTGATTGTAAAAAGAAATGCAACCATTTCCACTGGTAAAAATTTCAGAAATTATCCTTTCTAGAGTATGTCTCTTAAAAATTATAAAATCAAAAAAGATGAAGCTCTAATTAGGTAATCTTTTGATATAAAGCCCATTTTGTAAGCATAAATAGCTAGATATGTTCCAGAGCCTACAATCAAGCCACAGAACTAATATATTTCATATACTTATAAAATCATTCTTAACATTTTTTAACCTTTGTATTATCTCCCAAATCTCCCTCCTGAAGTTTTATGATATTCATCCCCATCCCCAACTATAGTCAATCATCTGCTTCCTGGAACTGAAAATTAATTCAGTTATTTTAATAATCTCACATAAATAGCATTATGCAGTATGTACTTTTTTGTATCTGGCTTTTCTCAGCAGAATATTTTTGAAATCATCCAAATCGTTGCATGTTTTATTAGTTTGTCTCTCTTAAGTACTGAAGAGCATCCCATTGTGTACACATATCATTCTGCCGTATCAGTTTAGCAGGTTTCTATTGATGGGCACATGACTTACTTTCAGTTTTTTACTCTTATGAAATATGCTACTATAAGCTTGCATGTACAAGTTTTTGTTTGAAGATATATTCTCATTTTTATTGGATACCTACTTAGGTATAGAATAGCTGGGTGATGTCATTCTTGTTCACACTTGGTACTGGCAGTTTTGTTTGTTTGTACTTAATGATATTTTATATACTAGCTATTCTAGTGGGTGTGCAATTGTATCTTTGTGGTTTTAATTTGCATTTCCCAGCTAGCTAAATCCATTTTATTATTTTTTCATGTTAATCAATTATCTAGGTTTCCATTTTAGATGACTCAAGTTGCTGATGAAATATACAGCATCTCACATGTCACCAGAGGAAAGGCAGAATTATAGAGGATGGATTAGACCTTATGTCTAGAATGGTGAATACTGGAAATACTTTGCAAAAGTGCTAATGATTTTCACAGTCACTTACTAGTTGTCCCTTACTAGCACAGCAGTTTTTAAAAATTTTACCTTTATAAATATTAGTAAATCTTTTTAAAAATGATATTTGCCAGTTTTAGTCCTCAATCATTAAAAAGACCTTCATGTGAGAACCTATAGTCTCATTTTCCTTCTGCAAATTGAATGAAATTACCCCTAGCAATATTGGAAGATGTGTTTTGAAGATGTCATAGTCTTCATAAGTTGGAGTCCCTGATTAATGACAGTAGTTACCCTCATATTACTAATTTGTATATACACCTTGCATGGTTTATATGAATGAATACAATAAATTTCTACATTTCAGTCTCTGTGGTGGCTCACTCAACTTACTCTAATAGTATTTAGTGTAATTTTCTGTAGTAAAGAATAGATAAATATCTACTTTTAAACAAATTTTTTCTATAATCAACAAATAATATTTGTATATGTTTATGGCATAGGGTGTGATATTTTGATGTATGTATATATTTTGAAATAATTAAGTTAAGCTAACATATGTATCACCTAACATACTTATCATTTTTTGTGATAAGTACATTTAAAATGTACTCTTTTAGCAATTTTGAAATATACACTACATTTTTATTAACTATAGTCACTACTCTGTGCAATAGACCACTAAAACTTGTTCCGTCTATCTAATTGAAACTTTGTGGCCTTTGACGAACATCTTCACATCTCTCCTCCAACAGTACCACTAAGCCTCTGGTAACCACCATTCTGCTCTCTACATCTATGAGTATGGCTTTTTATTAGACTCAATGTATAAGTGATATTTTGCAATACTTGTCATTTGTGCCTGGCGTATTTCACTTAGCATTATGTTCTCCAGGTTCATCTATGTTGGCAAAAGTGGCAGAATTTGCCTCCTTTTATGACTGAATATTATTCCATTGTGTATATGTACCACAATTTATTTCTAAATTCATCTGTTGATGAACACTTAGGTTGGTTTCATATTTTGGCTATGGTTAATAAGGTTGCAATGAACATGGAAGTGCAGACATCTCTTTGACATTCAGATTTTATTTTCTTTGGATATGTATCTAATATTACAATTGCTGAATCATATGATGGCTCTATCTTTAAATTTTTGACAAACTTCTATAATTTTCTATAATGACTGTAGTAATTTACATTCCCACCAAGAGTGTACAAGGGTTCTTTATTCTCTACACACTTGCCAACACTTATCGTTCTCATAATAACTATCCTAGAAGATATGAAGTAATATTTCATTGTGGTTTTGATTTGTATTTCCTTGATGATTTGTGATGTTGAGTACCTTTTAAATACCTCTGGGTCATTTGTATTTTTTATTTAAAAAAAAAGTATTAATTTCCTTTCTTTGCCTATTTTTTAAAACTTGGTAGGTTTTTGTTCTTTGCTGTTGAGTTGTGTGAGTTCCTCATATATTTTGGATATTAAACCTTTACCAGAGAAATAGTTTGCAAATATTTTTGCTCATTTCATAGGTGCCTTTTAATTTTATTGGTAGTTTCCTTTGTTGTGTGTAAGCTTTCTCCTCTGATGTAGTTCCACTTATTGATATTTGCTTTTGTTGCCTGTGCTTTTTGTGTCCTAAGTAAAATAATTTTAGCCAAAGCCAATGTCAAGGACAATTTTCCCTATGTTCTTGTCTATGAGTTTTACGGTTCCAACTTTTAAATTTGTCTTTAATCCATTTCATTTTGTATATGATGCAAAATAAGAGTCCAGTATCATTTTTTGCATGTGAATACCCAGTTTTCTCAGAACCATTTATTGAAGAGATTTTTGTTTCCCCGTTGGATATTCTTGGTGTCTTTGTCCAAGATTAGTTGGCCATATATGATTGGATTCATTTCTGAGCCCTCTATTCTGTCCCTTTGGTCTATATATCTGCTTTTATGCCAGTGCCACACTGTTTT
The DNA here is from genome assembly GCF_006542625.1 of Nomascus leucogenys. NCBI lineage: Eukaryota > Metazoa > Chordata > Mammalia > Primates > Hylobatidae > Nomascus > Nomascus leucogenys. The sequence goes on from NC_044390.1 coordinate 21,043,550, forward strand.
TAATTACTATAGTTATGTAATATACTTTGAAATCAATCAGCATGATCCCTCCAGTTTTGTTCTTTTTGCTCAAAATTGCTTTGGTTATTCAGATCCTTTCCTGATTCCATAAAAATTTAAGATTTTTTTCTATTTCTGTGAAAAATACCACTGGAATTTTTATAGAGATTTAAGAAGGTTATCATATGATGATAAAGGTGTGAATTCATCAAGTAGATATAATAATTATAAATTTATATGCAGCTAACATTGGATCACCTAAGTACATAAAGCAAATATTAGCAGAACTGAAGGGAGAAATAGACAGCAATATAATAATAGTAGGGGACTACAATATCCCACTTTGAACAATAGATAGATCCTATAAAGAAAAGCAATTGGAAAACAGAGGACTCTAATAACAGTGTAAACCAAATGAACCTAGCAGATATACACAGAACATTCCATTCAATAGTGGCAGAATACACATTATTAAGCACATAGAAAACATTATTTTAGTTTTAAGACAATAAGTTACATGCAAGAAATTTTAGAACAAAATTTTAGAACATATTTCTTCCCAATAAAATAATTTTGATATATTAAAAATACAATATCTTTGTTATAAATATGTAGACTTAAGGTAATATTTTATATATTATATAAAGTGTAATAATGTCTTTAGTAATTATTAGTAAGTGACTTAAATGTGTGAGTTTGGGCATGTTAGAAATAGATGTTTACAATTCCAGTAATCAGTCCTACCCATAGAGAAACTGTCAAGATGGCTTCATCTTGAGTTTCTATGTTTACTTTACAAAAATAGTCATTATCATTGAGTTGTATAAATGTAAAGAAAATATCCATGCTGTGACTAGAATAAAAGTTCTTTTAATGAGAACAGAAGAAAGTAATTATTTCTCTTCTCTCAATACTAATTGCTGGTTCGCCTAAGAACGAATGAATGAGTATGGTGCTACGTAGCCAAAAAACTTTGTACTGTTAGCATTTGACTTTTTAAGAAGAAAAGTAGATCCCTGGCATAAGCAAATATGAGTGAATAATAGGAAGGCCTTTTTAGGGTAGCTAAATCTTGTTTGTAGACACTGGCAGATAGGTTGCAGCTGGATTTCAAGTGAGCCCTTTCTTCATGGTGCAGTTTAATTTCAGCTGGAAAGTTTCTAGATGATAACATTGGTATTGTTTTAAGTAACTTTTTTTTTCTTTAACCAAGTAACAAGTTAATTCATTTCAGGAATGTCAGTTGGTAGCATAGCACCAGTGAATGTTCTTTCTTCGCTCAAAGGTAAATAAAATTTAGATTAAAACTGTATTAGTCTTGCCAGCGGTCTATCCATTTTGTTGATCTTTTCAAAAAACCAGCTCCTGGATTCATTAATTTTTTGAAGGGTTTTTTGTGTCTCTATTTCCTTCAGTTCTGCTCTGATTTTAGTAATTTCTTGCCTTCTGCTAGCTTTTGAATGTGTTTGCTCTTGCTTTTCTAGTTCTTTTAATTGTGATGTTAGGGTGTCAATTTTGGATCTTTCCTGCTTTCTCTTGTGGGCATTTAGTGCTATAAATTTCCCTCTACACACTGCTTTGAATGTGTCCCAGAGATTCTAGTATGTTGTGTCTTTGTTCTCGTTGGTTTCAAAGAACATCTATTTCTGCCTTCATTTCATTATGTACCCAGTAGTCATTCGGGAGCAGGTTGTTCAGTTTCCATGCAGTTGAGCGGTTTTGAGTGAAATTCTTAAGCCTGAGTTCTAGTTTGATTGCACTGTGGTCTGAGAGACAGTTTGTTATAATTTCTGTTCTTTTACATTTGCCAAGGAGAGCTTTACTTCCAACTATGTGGTCAGTTTTGGAATAGGTGTGGTGTGGTGCTGAAAAGAATGTATATTCTGTTGATTTGGGGTGGAGAGTTCTGTAGATGTCTATTAGGTCCACTTTGTGCAGAGCTGAGTTCAATTCCCGGATATCCTTGTTGACTTTCTGTCTCATTGATCTGTCTAATGTTGACAGTGGGGTGTTAAAATCTCCCATTATTATTGTGTGGGAGTTTAAGTCCCTTTGTAGGTCACTCAGGACTTGCTTTATGAATCTGGGTGCTCCTGTGTTGGGTGCATATATATTTAGGATAGTTAGCTCTTCTTGTTGAATTGATCCCTTTACCATTATGTAATGGCCTTCTTTGTCTCTTTTGATCTTTGTTGGTTTAAAGTCTATTTTATCAGAGACTAGGATTGCAACCCCTGCCTTTTTTTGTTTTCCATTTGCTTGATAGATCTTCCTCCATCCCTTTATTTTGAGTCTATGTGTGTCTCTGCACATGAGATAGGTTTCCTGAATACAGCACACTGATGGGTCTTGACTCCTTATCCAGTTTGCCAGACTGTGTCTTTTAATTGGAGCATTTAGCTCATTTACATTTAAAGTTAATATTGTTATGTGTGAATTTGATCCTGTCATTATGATGTTAGTCGGTTATTTTGCTCGTTAGTTGATGCAGTTTCTTCCTAGCCTCGATGGTCTTTACAATTTGGCATGTTTTTCCAGTGGCTGGTACCGGTTGTTCCTTTCCATGTTTAGTGCTTCCTTCAGGAGCTCTTTTAGGGCAGGCCTGGTGGTGACAAAATCACTCAGCATTTGCTTGTCTGTAAAGTATTTTATTTCTCCTTCACTTATGAAGCTTAGTTTGGCTGGATATGAAATTCTGGGTTGAAAATTCTTTTCTTTAAGAATGTTGAATATTGGCCCCTACTCTCTTCTGGCTTGTAGAGTTTCTCCCAAGAGATCAGCTGTTAGTCTGATGGGCTTCCCTTTGTGGGTAACCCGACCTTTCTCTCTGGCCACACTTAACATTTTTTCCTTCATTTCAACTTTGGTGAATCTGACAATTACGTTCCTTACACCTTATACAAAAATTAATTCAAGATGGATTAAAGACTTACATGTTAGACCTAAAACCAAAAAAACCCTAGAAGAAAGCCGAGGCAATACCATTCAGGACATAGGCATGGGCAAGGACTTCATGTCTAAAACACCAAAAGCAATGGCAACAAAAGCCAAAATTGACAAATGGGATCTCATTAAACTAAAGAGCTTCTGCACAGCAAAAGAAACTACCATCAGAGTGAACAGGCAACCTACAGAATGAGAGAAAATTTTTGCAACCTACTCATCTGACAAAGGGCTAATATCCAGAATCTACAATGAACTCAAACACATTTACAAGAAAAAAACAAACAACCCCATCAAAAAGTGGGCAAAGTACATGAACAGACACTTCTCAAAAGAAGACATTTATGCAGCCAAAAAACACAGGAAAAAATGTTCATCATCACTAGCCATCAGAGAAATGCAAATCAAAACCACAATGAGATACCATCTCACACCAGTTAGAATGGCCATCATTAAAAAGTCAGGAAACAACAGGTGCTAGAGAGGATGTGAAGAAATAGGAACACTTTTACACTGTTGGTGGGACTGTAAACTAGTTCAACCATTGTGGAAGTCAGTGTGGCGATTCCTCAGGGATCTAGAACTAGAAATACCATTTGACCCAGCCATCCCATTACTGGGTATATACCCAAAAGACTATAAATCATGCTGCTATAAAGACACATGCACGTATGTTTATTGAGGCACTATTCACAATAGCCAAGAGTTGGAACCAACCCAAATGTCCAACAACGATAGACTGGATTAAGAAAATGTGGCCCATATACACCATGGAATACTATGCAGCCATAAAAAATGATGAGTTCATGTCCTTTGTAGGGACATGGATGAAACTGGAAACCATCATTCTCAGTAAACTATCACAAGGACAAAAAACCAAACACCGCATGTTCTCACTCAGAGGTGGGAACCGAACAATGAGAACTCATGGACACAGGAAGGGGAACATCACACTCCAGGGACTGTTGTGGGTTGGGGGGAGGGACAGCATTAGGAGATATACCTAATGCTAAATGATGAGTTAATGGGTGCAGCAAACCAACATGGCACATGGATACATATGTACCAAACCTGCACATTGTGCACATGTACCCTAAAACCTAAAGTATAATAATAAAAAAAGAAAAAAAAAACAACTATGGAATATTATTTGATTTTAAGTTATGAATTGCATCTATTTCAAAAGTCCTAAGATTCAAATTTGAACATAATTTAATTAATTATGCACTGGTTTATACTATTCAAAAACAAATACTATATAATAATATAATCAAATAATTCAAATTGGTGGTTCTGAAATACTAAACTAACAAGTTGGTAAAGAAATACAACGCTTCAGTGAAATATAGGCACATAAATAAATAGTGGAAACATGACATTATAGGCTTCAGTGTAGTGCCGAAGAACATAATCCTTTCGTTCTAACAAAGGTGAATTGTATCAATTGAAGCTTCATAATCATTATCTTGTAAAAATCAAATCTTGAAAGATGAGTATTTGTTCTCTAATACATTAGCTTTCTAATCTTCTTCACCATGAAGAAATTATAAACACAGTTTACATTGCAACCTAGTATATACACAAAGACATACACATAACTACATATGCATACATAATAATTACTGTATTAGCCCGGGTTCTCGAGAGGGACACAATTAATGGAATATATATATATATATATATTCATATATATATATATATGCATATATATATATATTCATATATATATATTCATATATATATATTCATATATATATATATTCATATATATATATTCATATATATATATTCATATATATATATTCATATATATATATATTCATATATATATATTCATATATATATATATTCATATATATATATATATTCATATATATATATATATATATGAGTTTATTAAGTATTAACTCACAAGATCACAAGGTCCCACAATACGCAGTCTGCAGGCTGAGGAGCAAGGAGTTTCAGTTCCAAAACTGAAGAACTTGGAGTCTGATGTTCAAGGACAGGAAGCATCCAGCACAGGAGAAAGACGTAGGTTGAGAGGCTAGGCCAGTCTCTCTTTGCACATTTTTCTGCTTGCTTATATTCTAGTTGCCCTGGCAGTTGATTAGATTGTGCCCACCCAGATTAAGGGTGGTTCTGCCTTTCCCAGCCCACTGACTCAAGTGTTAATCTCCTTTGGCAACACCCTCACAGACACACCCAGGATCAATACTTGGTATGCTTTAATCCAATCAAGTTGAAACTCAGTATTTTACCATCACAATTACTGAAACTAAAGATTCACGAAATTATACTCATCTCATTATGTTTAATGCACTCATATTTTCTTTTTTTTTCATTTTTCTTTGTCTTTATTTTATTTTTTTCACTTATTTATTTTTTATTATTATTATACTTTAAGTTCTATGGTACATGTGCACAACGTGCAGGTTTGTTACATATGTATACATGTGCCATGTTGGTGTGGTGCACACGTTAACTCGTCATTTACATTAGGTATATCTCCTGATGCTATCTCTTCCCCCTACCCCCACCCCATGACAGGCCCCAGTGTGTGATGTTCCCCACCCTGTGTCCAAGTGTTCTCATTGTTCAGTTCCCACCTATGAGTGAGTACATGCAGTGTTTGGTTTTCTGTCCTTGCAATAGTTTGCTCAGAATGATGGCTTCCAATGTCCCTACAAAGGACATGAACTCATTCTTTTTTATGGCTGCATAGTATTCCTTGGTGTATATGAATGAACTCATATTTTCAATGGTATTCTATTCAATTCTGCTCCCTAAATTGATTTCACCACCCTATTAATGGGTCATAATGTTCTAATGCATTATCCCAGTTTTAGGAACAATGTGGTAATTTTGGTAGTGAAGCAATTCTAAACACAGGAAGTTATGGGACTAGAAAGCAAATTTTATATTTACAATGGAAGTATAATGAGATGAGGAAGCCAGAAATTGAGGCATTGTGAGAGAGTGACTGTGTGTGTGTGTGTGTTCCTCTTACCTCACCTTTCTTTTTGACTTCCTGACAAATCCTTTGAAATAAAAAAAAAAAAAAAAAGAGAGAGAATAAAACTTGAGATGTGTGAGTTTCACTCTAGTCTAAGCATAGGAAAGACAAACCTGATTGCGGTTATTAGTAATGAAATCTCGTGGGGAAAAAAACAGTGTAATCATTAAAAGTGGTCTATACAGCAAAACATGGCTGAAAGTGTGAGAAATATATACATTCAAGCTAGTTTCTTTAACTCTGGATCTCAGCACTTGAAAAGAGATTTAGGCAAAATTTTTAGGCAAAATTCATGTGATGAGCATTGAAATTTAAAGAAAAGAATCAATTCCCAGATCATCTCTAGGAATCACCTTAGGGTTGATAATAGTTAGGGAAAAGTTGTCAAATAATCAAACATCACTGCCATATATAAAGTTCTCTGGAATTGTGTCTTGAGAATATTAATTTAGGTTGTGGCTACAAAATCAATTCTCTAGAAATCCTCCTTGTATAACTATCCTTAGGATATTGGCAAATGGTGAAATAATCTTCTCTCTACCCTTAGTCTCAGGAATAGATTCTATAATGCCATCTCCAGTTTGACTGTTTAAATATTCAGAAATAATTCGGTCAATCTTTGTGAACTTAGAAGAGGCAGAGGACATAATGCTGTCAAACTTAGACTAGATATATGAATGATCTAAATGCATTTTTGTGAAAAGATATAAACACAAGGGCATAATGTGTTATTATTATTGGAAGTTAAGTTAAAATAAAGAAGTACGTTTTATCACGAGTTTCATTCCTTAACTGAGCAAAAGAGGTCTACTTTGCTCCTACTCACTTTCTTTCCTCTCCATCCTTTATAATATGAGAACAGAACCAACCATAAAAGTAAAGTTTTTCTTTTTATAAATCTATATTTATTGAAAGTAAGTCAGGCACAGTGGCACATGCCTGTAGTCCCAGCACTTTGCCAGGCCGAGGTAGGAGGCTGACTTGAGCCCAGGAGTTCAAAACCACCCTGAGCAACAGAGTGAGACCCTGTCTCTACAAGAAAATTAAAGAAAAAAAAAAAACAAATTTATTGAAAGTAGAGAATATAAATGTCAAAAGTACTTTAAATAGAGATCTCCATTCTAATATATTTTGGAAGAAGAGACTTGGTCCCTGGAAATTTGATTCCACGGAAAATGCCTTAGACAAATGCAAACCAGAGAAAGTGGTGCAAAATGCAAAATGCAAACGTGTTATGATTCAGCACAACTTGCCAAATCCTAATGTGCCAGCCTAAGTTCCTCTGACCATCACTGCACCCACCTTAAGAGCTCAATGGGACAGAATGAAGTACTAGGTAAAAAATATAATTTTGCCGTCAGACACCTGGTACAGTCCTTTATCTGACCACACAAGAGACTTTAGACCTATTGAGAAGGCCCCTACTTAGTTCTGAGAATTCATGTGACTCTGGAGGACAGATGTGATTTAATATATAGTCCATCAGTCATAAACTATTCAATATAGAGCCACTCATAAGCCACAATCAGCAACCATGAAGGTTATTCTTATGCTCTTACTACATGCCTAAAATGATAAAAATATGTATATCTTGATTATTTATACATATATAATGCTACAAGCTTCATCTCTAGTGACTGAAATTGACACTTTTCTCTCTCTCTCTCTCTCTCTCGCTCTCTCTCTCTCATTATTATCTCTTAAAGTTCCATCATCCCTTGATTGAAAAACTCTCTACTTCCTGCCCTTAACTGACAGTAGGATCTCCTTCGAGGATATTCATTTCCTATTTGTTTAATCTCATAATAATAACCTTAGACCTAAGCACTTTCTCTTAGTTCTCATTATCAAGGATAAAAGATGATTAAAACTCCTCCTGAATGTTATAAAGAAGAGGTAACTATAGGGAAGGTAGATAGATTCAGGCTATTACATGAATACTGAGAGTTCAATAACATGTTTTCTTAAAATCCATCAATTATTTGTAGATAAGAATTTTTAGGTTTTCATTTTTTTGTTTTAAGTTAAAGTTGAGAATTTATATTGTATTTTCCCCTATTTTCTCCCCTCACACACACACGAAATATCTTCCTTCATACAAATTTTACTACGAACTGGCTCATTAGAATCAATCACTGATATAGCCCTGCTTGCATAAGGTAGAGATCATAGTTTCTGGTGCGCTGGTATTCTCATACAGGAACTAAATAAATGTATTTGCTATGAAATAACATCCTGGGTATTTCTCTGATTACCACTGAAGTATATTTAATACCCAGAGAAATGTTCTGAACGTGAAACCACTAATATATAAATGAATTCCTCAGTGAAGAGATCTTGAAGTTAATGGCATTATACTTTTCTGAAAGGTGGTAATACTGGAAAAGCTAATTCACGACCAATAGTTAAGAAATATATAAACATTTTCACTTGATGAATGCATAAATAAATTCATAATTGTTCTCTAAAACTAATATTCTCTTCAACAAAATTTAAAATAAACTGGGCAAAAAACAAAATGAGAACAATAAAAAAGTATAAAAATCAACTTAAACTAGAAATTATAAAAATATGATCAAAATTAGATATTAGTAACTATTATTTAATAATTATACCACTACATATTATTTACATAAATGAATAAAAACACAAGACATATAATAGCGGCAATAAATTATCATATGTAGTAAAAAAGATTAATTTTGTATATAATAAAAGCATTAAAATATTTTTTAAAGACCTTAAAATTATTTTTAAAAGTACTAATACATTTTAAAAATGTTAAATATTTTGACATAACCTAGAAGAAACATGAAAAATTTAATTAAGTGGATATATAACAAAAACAAAAACAAAACTTAGTTAAAAGAAAGACTCTAAAGATAGGATGGTAATCTACAATTCTATGATTATAGTGAAGTTTGGTACTGCTATACTGAATCTTACCAAGAGGTCTCCTCCAGGTGTTTCTGTAACAATCTAAAAGAAATAGCATTGGACAAGCAGGAGGTCATTAAGTTAACAGTCTCAAGTCTGTAATGAATTAAGATATTCTAGAGGCCATAAAGTACATAAAAGTGATATTAGCTATTTTGAAGGAGTTTTTAACAAATGATATATGTAATACTGAAGAGACAATTAACGCTTCCTAAGTAGAGGACAATGATCCAGTTTAATAGCCCTTATATTTAAGTAACTCTAAATAAGAAAGCAATCATAATTAAGAAAAAACAAACTAACAACAACAAAAACAGACTCTCCATCTTTTAATAGCAAAACACTTGTGAGAAGGATAAGAAAGTACAAGTACTGCCAAGGAAGAAGACATTAATAGGGTGCTGCAGCCCAGGAGATGGGAGCTTAGACTCAAATCCATTGTCCTGAATGACTAAAACTAACTAGGAGTTAATATAGCAGGGAAGAAATGTAACAATGTCTAAGAAAACAATAACTAGGGAGGGGCTATAAGGCATCTGGTGCCCTGATCTGTTGAGTTTCAGTTCTTTGATACTGTTTTTGAGACGTCTGAGGGTCCTTTCCTGAGGAAGAAACTCAGATGCCATAAATACAAGTTTCAAGCTTTAACAGCAGATGGGGCAATTTCTACGTTTATCTGAAAGAACAGTCTATGGGAGTACTGAGCCAGTTTCACAGCAGCATCCCCAGAAAAGGTTGATGAGGCTACCAGCATCTCCTGATTTCTGAAGGCCTACCAGCTGGGTGGATTTGTGAAGGTCTTCCCCTGTACAAAGTCACTCCATAAAGATTGGAAGAAGTGGTTGTTTTTTGAAATGCATAATCAGCAAAAATAACAAGGCACATGAAGAGAGAGAAAAACATGGCTCAGCAAATTAACAAAATAAATCTCCAGAATTTTATCCTAAAACACCAGAGATCTATATATTGTTTAATAAAATTTGAAAATTATTAAAGAAAGTAATTGTTCTAAAAAAAAGGAACAGAGATAGACAACTGGATGTGATTATTACAACAATGTGTGAACAAAATAAAAATATCAACAGAGTAAAAGAAGCTATAACAAGACAACAAATTCTGGAGCTGAAAAATGCAATAATTCAAAAATTCACTAGAGGGTTTCAATGGAAAACTTGATCACATAGAATAAAACATTAGTAAACTCAAAGACTAATCACTTGAAATAATTATGTCAGAAAAATAAAAAGAAAAAATAAAGTGAAAAAAAAAAAGCATTAGGGACTTACGGAACACGTCAGTAGACTAATGTTCACCTTATGAGAGGTCCAGAGAAGAAAGGAGAAAGAACGGGGTAGAGAGTGCATTTGAAGAAACAATTGCCAAAAAACTTTCCAAATCTTATTAAGAAAATGGACATTCAAATTTAAAAACCTCAAAAGTCTGCAAATAGAATAAGCCCAAAGTGGCCCACACTGAGATACATTTTAATAAACAATGAAAACACAAAGTAAAGAAAAAAAAATCTTAAAAACAACAAGAGGAAAGAAACTTACCACATATGAGTAACTGATACAAGATTTCCAGTGGCTTTCTCAGCAGAACTATTACAGAACACAAGGGAGTGAGATGATATATTCCAAGTACGGAAAGTAAAAGTAAACTGCCAACCCAGAATCTGACAAAATGTTCTTCAAAAATAAAGGAGAAGTAAAGACTTTCCCAGAAAAAACAAAAGCTGAGAGCATTCATCACACTAGAATTGCCTTACCAGAATTCCTAGAGGGATTCTTGCAACTTGAAATGAAAGGACACTAGCCACCAACACAAAAGCATAGGAAAATATAAATCTCTCTGGTACAAGTAAATATCCAGCAACACAGAATTTTGTATTATTGTAATGGTAATAGGTAAACCATTTTAAATTCTGGCATAGAGTTTAACAGATATAAGCATAAAAATAAACATAACTATAAAAATGTTAATATATACAAAATATTAAAATATGTAATTTATGACATTGATTATGCAAAGTGAGGGAAGCAATATAAAAGAGTAGTTTTTTTGTATGTTTGATGTTGTTATCAGATTAAAATAGATTATCATAACAATTGAATGTTTGATGTAATCCCTAGGGTAACTGCAAAGAAAATATATATAAAAAATACCCAAAAGAAAATGAGAAAGTAGCCAAAGTATATCACTACCAAAAAATTAATGAAATACGTAGGAAGGCCCACAAGAAAGGAAAAAAGAAATGGAGTAACTACAAGACATACAGAAAACAACAAAAGGGCAATAGCAAGTCATCCTCCATCAATAATTACTTCAATTATAAATAATTAAATTCCTCAATTAAAAGATACAGAATGGCTATGATATTTTTAAATTCAGGATCTAACTATATACTGTCTACAAGAGACTAGCTTTAGATATAAGGGTATATGTAAGCCAAAAATAAAAGGATAAAAAAGATACTCCATGTAACCTAAAGACAGCAGGCAGGGTTGGCCATATATAGACTTTAAGCAAAAAAACTACCACAAGAGTAGAAAAAGGATATCATAATGGAAAGATGGTCAGTTTTCTTGGATTATACAATTATAAATATATGCGCACCTAACAGCAGAGTGCTTAAATATATAAAGCAAAAATTAATAGAGTTGAAGGGAGTAATAGTAACAAAATATTAGAAGATCTAAACATGTCATTTTCAAAAATGCATATATTAACCAGGCATAAAATGAATAGGAAAACAGAGGACTTGAACAGTGATATGGAACAACTGGATCTAACAGACATGTATAATATTCTAATCAACAATCTCAGAATCATATTCTTCTAAAGTACACACGGAACACTCTCCAGGATAGACTACATGTTATACCACAAAACAAGCCTTAAAACTCTCACAAGATAGAAATCATACCAGGCATCTTTTCCAATTACAATGGAATGAAACTAGAAATCAATAGTAAAGAAGAAGTGAAAAATTTACAAATGTGAGGAAATGAACACACTTTTCCACGACCAGTAAAAAATTACCAAAGAAATTAGAAAATATTGTCATACAAATGAAAACTAAAACACAATGTATCAAAATGTATTAGGCACAGCAAAGCAGGAGTAACAGGAAAGAAAGATTTAAAACAAATAGCCTAACTATACCTTAAAGAACTGTAGAGGAAGAAAATTAAATCCAAGTTAGTAGAAGAAAAGAAATAATAAATATTAGAACAGAAATAAATAAAAAAGAGAATAGGAAAATAATTTAAAGATCAACAGAAATCAAAACTGTTTTTTAAGATCAACAAAATTGGCAAACCCTTAATTAATGAGACAGAAGAATTATATAAATAAAATCAGAAATGAAAAAAGTGAGACTACAACTGATACCACAGAAATTAACAGGCCATGAGGTTACTATGAAAAACTATATGCCAACAAATTGGATAACATTGAAAAAATGGACGCTTTTTAGAAATATACACCTACTAAGACTGAATCAAGAAGAAACAGAAAATCTGAAGACACCAATAATGGACAAGCAGATTGAATCAGTAATCAAAAACTAAACAACAACAAAAACAACAAACACCTTTATGACCAAATGTCTGTAATCCAGAATTCTATTGAACATTTAAAGAAAAAATAGCACCAATACTTTGCAAATTCTTCTGAAAAATTAAAAAAAGAGAACACTTGAAAATGAATATTATTTTTCCAGCATATCCCTTGACATTAAAATCAAAGATAATACAAGAAAAAAATACAAATATTCCGGACGATTGTTAATATATAAATTCTCAAAAAAAATACTAGCAAAGCAAAATCAACACATCAACAGATTATACACTCTGACACAGTGGATTTATTCCTAGAATGTCAGGATGGTTCAACAAATAAAAATTCATCAATGTAATATATAAGTTCAATATAATGAAAGCTAACCATATAATCATCTCAATTCATGCACAAAAAGAATTTGCCAAAATTCAATACACATTCATGATAAAAAGAGTAAAAAGAAATTATCAAAACATAATACAGATAATGAATGAAAAGCATAACATTATACTCAGTAGTGAAAAACAAAAGCTTTTACTCTAAGATCAGGAAAAATACAAGGATTTTCTCTCTCACCACGTCTATTCAACATAATATTGGAAGTCCTATGTACTGGATGTACTAAGTAATAGAAGACCAATTAGGAAAGAAAAAAAGCAATAAAATGTATCTAAAATGAAAAAAGTATAAATTATTTGCTGATTTAATGCTGTTAATACTCACACCATGACCAATTTCAAGATATAAATGTGTTGTTACTAAATATGAAGATGAGGTGAAACAAAATTTCTCTCAAACAAAATACGACTTGACTTCAGCACACTACTGTGAGACACAAAATATGCAAATGTTCTTTAGTCCAAATTAAAACCACTTTTTATCCATTAATCTAACTAATATCTAGGACAGGTAACTATCCTTATATATGATTACAGAAGACAGCTTCAAATTTGTAAACCACACACAGTTAACCTTTGAACAATGTAGGTATTAAGTTCACTGACGCCCCGTACAGACAAAAATCTATGTATAACTTTTGATTCCTCCAAAACTTAACAACAAATGGCCTACTGTTGACCAGAAGCCTTACCAAAAAGAGCAATAGTTGATTAATACATATTTTATATTCTGTATGTATTATATTCTGTATTCTCGCAATAAAGGTAGAATAAAAATGTTATTAAAATTATAAAAAAAGAAAATATACTTACAGTACTTCATTACATTTATCAATACCATAAGTTTATGGTGTTTTTTACATATAAGATTTTGTATAAAAATTTACAAAATAGATACAAGATAGATCATCTGTCTGGAATGGCGGGTGACTCCAGCTGCAAACTTCAATCCATGGTACATATCAAGCAATACAACTTTTTCTTGTAATGCCATACTGTTTCTCTGCTTCTTAGGAGCCTTTCTAGTGCCACTTTGTATGGGCTTTATGGTATTATTTAAGATTTACAATATTGCATTATATATGATGAAAAATATGTGAGAACTATGACAGATCACTTTTTACTGCAATATGCAATTTACTAGAGAAATGCGCTGCTCACATGGGGAGGATTAGCATCACTCTACATATTAAGTAGATACCTGCAACACTTGAGCTCACTGCAACAGCAACAGGAGGTAGCTAAGAAATCAGTACAGTAGTGCGGTATGTCCAGAGTTAATTTTACACAGTTACGATTTAATACTGTATCTTTACATTTGTTTACATTTCTCTCATTTGCAAATGGCACCATGTACGGTATGTATTTGTATGTGTATGTTTTGATAAATTTTAACTTTTTATAAAGGATTTGCATATTTTTAGGGTAGTAAATAAAATAGGCTAGCATCTAAATATGTTTTATGCATTCATAATATTCCTTTTTCTTAATTTTTTCTATATTTCTAAGCTACACAATTTGCACATTTTGCAAATTTTCACAAATCTCCAAAAAATTTCCAGACATCTTTAATTTTTTAAATCCATGCATAAAGGGGTATGCACAATTCAAACCAGTTGTTCAAAGGTTAATTATATTTGGTTAAGCCACATTTATTTATTTTCTATTCTGTTAAGTATATCTTATTTTAAGGAATGTTTTTAAAAGGCCACATTACTGCCATTGACATGTTGAAATCTACTGAAACAAGATCTTATTACTTAGGGTATTTCCAAATGCATGATATAATTACTTAATATCACCTGACCTCAGAATTGGATAATTATCACTGTTAAATATATGTTTCTATTTTGATGGTTTTAGCTTGTTAGCATAAAATCTGTTGATTCTGTTAATTTTTACTATGCAATTACTTACTAGCAGATTCAGTGATCAAAATGTATATACATTTTAGCCCAGTATGGTGGCTCACACACGTAATCTCAGCAGGTTGGAAGGCTAAGGAAAGAGGTTGGCTTGGAGCCTAGGCAGCAAAGTGAGACCCCATCTCTACAAAAAATAAAAAGTAGCAGAGGATGGTGGCAATATCTGTAGTCCCAGCTACTCAGGAGGCTGAGACAAGAGGATTGCTTGAGCCCAGAAGTTCAAGGCTGCAGTGAGCTATGATCACACCACTACACTACAGCCTGGGTGACAAAATAAGACCTTGTCTTAAGAAAAAATAATAATAAAAATTTACGTGGTATTTAGCAAAAGCTTCTGGCAGAGAAAGAGTGTGTCAGTATTTGTGATTATTGTAGAGCTGATTTTTAAAAATTGATGTTATACATTTTCATTGTTTTTCAGATTTTATTTTGTTTTCTACCCAAAATTCTATTCCCTTTTACCCTTTTGACGGAATTCTCCATTCATTCTTATGGTTTTCCAAAACTTTGTAAGAGTATATTTGATGTATCTATGTGTATGTGTCTTCCCTCTTGTTTATAGATCTTGGAATAGCTACATTTTTCCTTTTATGGACAGGCACATTCTTGGTTTCACAAAACAAGAGGATGCAATTTCTAAATAAAAAGATAAAAATTTTAATGATTATAAGGTAGAGAAAAATAGATGCAAAAAGTAGTTATCCTAGTAAAACTAGAAGTCATTTTCTGCTGTCAATGGTGATTATAAGAAACTGTTTTCAATTGCTTTATGCCTGTTGGAGTTCTGTTGTGATTGCAGCCCAATTACAGTGTACTAGAGAGATCCACTTAACCATTTTAAAAGAAAATGTTATTTATTACAGCAAACATATTTTAATGTTCATATTATGAATTTCCTATAACAAAAATTTTTATACTTGGAATACATGTAGCAATGTATCATTTTCTATAAAACTTTTAATTTTGTTAGAAAATAGTCTACTTCTAAATAAAAATATCTAATATGACTGATATTTAAAAATTTTCTAATATTTTTGAAATGTTCCATTTTAAAATCATACAGGCTTTCTATGCTAGATACAGTTCTAAATGTTATTCTCTGTGCGTGTGTGTGTGTGTGTGTGTGTGTGTGTGTATGGAAATAGGTACTCATTCATCACTGATTTTTGTCCTGAATTAAGGTCTACTGTAAGATGAATAAACTGAGGCAAAAAGAGATTAAGTCATCCATGCAAATTCACATATCAGATAAGCGATGAAGCTGAGATTGAAGCACAAGCACCCTGTATCTCAACCTAGGCTTTTAAGAGTTGCTCTATCTTTCATCCTTACCTCAATTGGCAAATTATCAGACAGGACACTGAAAGTATATGAGGGGCTGAAAATTAGATTTTTTTTTTTTTTTTTTTTTTTTTTTTTTTTTGAGACAGAGTCTCACTCTTTCGCCCAGGCCGGACTGCAGTGGCGCTATCTTGGCTCACTGCAAGCTCTGCCTCCCGGGTTCACACCATTCTCGTGCCTCAGCCTCTCAAGTAGCTGAGACTACAGGCGCCTGCCACCGTGCCTGGCTAATTTTTTGTATATATATATATTTTTTTTTAGTAGAGACGGAGTGTCACCTTGTTAGCCAGGATGGTCTCGATCTCCTGACCCCGTGATCCGCCCGCCTCGGCCTCCCAAAGTGCTGGGATTACAGGCTTGAGCCAGAAAATTAGATTTTAAAAAGGATTTGACTCAATAATTCTCAAACCATAAACTTTTTTTAGTTCTGTTATTTTTTAATCTTTCAGTTCTGTGCATTTGTGCTTATTCATTGTTTGCTATAATTGTCTTTTCTTAAAAAACTGTGAAGAATACTACTTTATTGTAAAAGTTACAAACATTTTTGATAGCTTGGCATTTGATACTCATTTGTGTTTATTAGGCAATGGGCATAGAGTTCTAACATATTCTTATGATGTGGCAATTATCAATATCCTTTAAAATCTGTTCATTTTCTACCAAGCTTTGAAATATTTTAAATAAAGCATTTGACAAAAAACTCCATACCTTTGCACATTAAAAAGAACCAACAAAGTAGAGAAGGAATTTTCACCAACGTGATAAAGGTCTATGTGACAAGCCCACAGCTAAGGTCACCTTTAATAATGAAAAACTAAAAGCCCTTTTTCTAAGATCAGGGACAAGACCAGAAATGCTGACTCCTGACACTTCTTTTCAACATAGTACTAGAAATTCTATCCAGAACAATTAGGCATGAAATAAATAAAAGGCATTCAAAGTGGAAAGAAAGAAGTAAAATTATCCCTGTTTGGACATAACATGAGCTTATACGTAAAAAAAAAAAAAAAAAAAAAAAAAAAAAATCTTACTGATTCCATTAAAAACCTTTTTATAGCTAACCAACAAATCAAGTAAATGTACATGATTTTTTCTGTACACTAACAATAAACTGCGTGAAAAAAAAGTTTAGAAAATAATGCCATAACAATATCATAAAAATAATAAAATACTTAGGACTAAACTTAACCAAAGAGGTGAACGATTTGTACCTATAGACTTAGAGAAAATATTTGCAAACTGTCTGATAAGAGATTAGTATCCAAAAATCTATAAAGAACTCTTATAACTCAATAACAAAAATCAAATAACCCAATTAAAAGTTGTATAAAGGACTTGAATAGACATTTCTCCAAAGAAGATATATGAATGAATGACCAAAAGCATATAAAAAGACATTCAACATCAACATCACTAATGACCAGGTAAATGTAATTCAAATCCAGTGAGTTATCTCTCACCTGTTAGGATTACTACTATCAAAAGAAAATTAAGAAAAAACAAATATTGGTCTGGATGTGGATAAATTAGAATCTTTCAGAATTGTTGAGAATGTAAAATAGTGCAGCTGCCATGGAAAACAATGTCAATGTTTCTCAAAAAGTTAAAAATAGAATTATCATATGGCCCAGCAATAATACTTCTGGCTACCTACCCAAAATAAATGAAAGCAGTGTCCTGAATAAATATTTGTATACCTATGGTCACAGTATCATTATTCCCAACTACTAAAACGTAGGGGACATAGGACAAACATAGGACAAAAAGTATTCAATGTCCAATGAATGACTATGCAAAATATTATATATAATACAATGAAGTATCATTCAACCTTAAAATGAGGGAATTTCTGTTATATTCTATATCATGGATGAAACTTGAGAACATTATGCTAAATGAAATGAGCCAGTCATGAATACTGCATGATTCCAGTTATATGAGCTATCTAAAATTATAAACGTCTTAGAAACAGAAAGCATAATGGTGGTTTCCAGGGATGAGGGTAGAGCGAAAAGGGATGTTGTTGTTTACTGGGCATAGAATTTCAGTATTGCAAAATACAAAAATTATAGAGCACTGTTGCACAACAAGATTCATATAGTTAACACTACAGTGACGAACACTTAAAAATGGTTAAGATGGTAGATTGTATGCTATGTATTGTTCATCATAACAGTAATAATAATAAAGGAATAAAGCTCTGAGACACGCTAAAACGCAGATGAACCTTGAAAACTTGAAACTTCTTGAAGGAAGCCAATCACAGAAGACCATAGTATGTATAACTCCATTTATGTGAGATGTCCAGGATATGCCAATATATAGAGACAGAAAAGTAGGCTACTGATTGTTGGCTTGTGGAGGCATGGTGGTACAGGGTTCTGGGGAAAATAGAAAATAGAGAGTGACTCATGGGTACAGTGTTTCTTTTCTGGGAATAATAAAATGTAAATTTTCTTGTGGTGATGGTTGTACAACTGTATTAGTCCATTCTTACATTGATACAAAGAGCTACCTAAGATGGTAATTTATGAAGAAAAGTGGTTTAGTTGACACAGTTCCATAGGCAGTAGTGTCCAAAGCTTCATCTGAGGAAAGACAAGTTCCTTCTGCCTATGAGCCTATAAAATGAAAACATGTTAGTTACTTCCAAGATAGAATGGGGTTAAGGCATTGGGTATATGCCCCCATTCTAAATGGGAGAAATTGGCCAAAACAAAGGGGCTAAAGGTCTCATGAAAGTCTGAAACCCAACAAGGCACTCATTAAATCTTAAAGCTACACAATAATCTCCTTTGACTCTATTTCTCACATCTAGGCCACACTGATGTAAGGGGTGGGTGCTGAAGGCCTTAGGCATCTTTCACGCCTATGACTCTGCAAGGTACAGCCTCAGTGGCTGCTTTCATGGGCTGGTATTGTGTGCCTGCAGCTTTTCCAGGTGCCTGACACAAGCTATTGGTGGATCTACCATTCTGGAGACTGGAGGACAGTGGCCCTCTTCTCATAGCTCCACTAGGCAGTGGCCCAGTGGGAACTCTGTGTAGGGGATCCAACCCCACATTTTCCATCTGTACTGTTTTAGTAGAGGTTCCACCTCTGCAGCAGACCTCTGCCTGGATGTCCACGCATTTTCATACGTCCTCTGATACCTAGGTGGAGGCTCGCAAGCCTCAACTCTTGCCCTCTGTGCACCCACAGGCCCAAAACTATGTGAAAGCCTTCAAAGCTTTGGGCTTGTACCCTCTACAGAAATGGGCCAAGATGTACCTTGGCCCCTTCTAGCCATCGCTGGAACTGGAGTGACTGGGATGCAGGGATCCATTTCCTAAAGCTGCAGAGAAGCAGGGCCCTGGACCTAGCCTATGAATCCACCTTTTTCCTATGAGGCCTTCAGGCCTGTGATGGCTGGGGCTGCCGCAAAGGTCTCTGAAATGTCTTAGAGACATTTTATTCATTGCCCTGGCTGTTAACATTGGACTCCTCTTTACTTATGCAAATTTCTGCAGCCCTCTTGAATTTCTCCCCAGAAAATAGGTTTTTCTTTTCTACAATATGGCTGGGCTGCAGATTTTCCAAACATTATGCTCTGCTTCAGTTTTAAACATAAGTTCCAACTTCAGATCATTTCTTTGTTTATGCAAGTGAGTATAGGCTTTTAGAAGCAGATCACACCTTGAACGTTTTGCCGCTTAGAAATTTCTTCTACCAGATACCTTAAATCATCACTCTTGAGTTCAAAGTTTCACAGACCTCTTGAGTAGGGTCATAATGCCTACAGGTTCTTTGTTAAAGCACAGCAAGAGTGACCTTTACTCCAGTTCTCAATGAGTTCTTCATCTCCAACTGAGACCAACTTAGCCTGGACTTCACTGTTCAAATTACTGTCAACATTTTGCTCACTACCATTCAACAAGTCTTGATGAAGTTCTAAATTTACCATCATCTTTATGTCTTCTTTTAATCCCTCCAAACTGTTTCACCCTCTGCCTATTACCCTGTTCCAAAGTCACTTCCACATTTTCAGCTATTTTTATAGCAATACTCCCTTTCTCTGGTACCAATTTTCTGTATTAGTCCATTTTCACACTGCTATAAAGAGCTACCTGAAACTGGGTAATTTGTAAAGGAAAGAGGTTTAATTGACTAACAGTTCCATAAGCTGTACAGGAAGCACGGCTACGAGGCTTCAGGAAACTTACAATAATGGTGGAAGGTGAAGGGAAAGCAAGCACATCTTACCATGGCAGAGCAGGGAAGAGAGAAAGAGAGAGAAATGATAACACAAAAATTGGAATATCACAGTTTTATAATCACTAATTATATGTTGGATATAGTTAGTGATTATCAGTGGTTGCTTACACTGGTAGGTAAAAGATTAAATAAGAAAGTTACGGTGGATATATCAAATGTACAAGACATTAATCTAAAATCCATTGTGTTTAATATTATAAGCTCCTAATATTGTGGAACAAGAAGTACTCAATATAACCTATGAAGTATTTTAATCAGACTAGTAAACAAAAACAATCAGTATATATATAAATTATTGGAACTAGAAGAACATGTTAAGCAAATGCATAAGTAAAGATAGATGGAACATAAGGTAGTTTTAGGGCAATGTTGATGATACTGTAATGGTGGGTGTATATCATCATACATGTGTCAAAACCGACGGAATGCACAAAGCTAAGAATGAAGCTTAAACTATGCACTTTACTTAATAAAAGTGTATCAATATTGGCTCATCGAGAATAACAAATGTACTACACCAATGCAAGTGTTAACAGAATCAGCTGTTTAGAGCTGCTAGGAGATGAGGTATATAGGAACTCTATAATGTTCCCTCAATTTATCTATAACCCTACAGCTACTCTGAAAAATAGCCTGTTAATTTAAAAATATCAGTAAAATTCAATGTGAAAACACTAGCTTTTATTTCGTTAAAGAACAAATGACAAAATGAAAAGGATCATCTCTTAGAGTTTAATAGTGATAGAAAAAAATCAAGATGTTATTTCACCTTAATTTTATTTATGGCACATGTTTGTGTACAAACACTGGAAGATAAATTCTGCAGTCAAA
Source organism: Nomascus leucogenys (assembly GCF_006542625.1). Classification (NCBI taxonomy): domain Eukaryota; kingdom Metazoa; phylum Chordata; class Mammalia; order Primates; family Hylobatidae; genus Nomascus; species Nomascus leucogenys. The sequence continues at coordinate 21,064,759 of NC_044390.1, forward strand.
TCTAACCATCAAATTATTTTACAGTACATGCCATTGGTTCCATATTCAGGAAGACCTTTCCTAATCCAAGATTATATAAATATTTATGAACAAGTTTTAGTAATACATATGTATAAGTGTGTGTGTATGCATGCATGTATTGTGTGTGCATGTTTCTTAGCAAAACACCAGCATGTAATTATACAGTGACTGTGGCTCTATCAATAGCTTACTATTGTATTATTTAGAACTTGTAATGCTGTTTTTACATTTTACTTCAGTTTTAAAATTGTTATTCAATATTATATGCCTCTTTCTCATTAATTCTTTTATACTATTTTTATAATTACTTTGTCCTTTAAAAAAAAAAACTTCTTACCTATTCATTTTGAGTTCTTTCTTGTATCTGGTTGAAAGTTGCGGTCAGGACGTTCTTCGCCCAGAGTCGTCGGGTTTCCTGCTTCAACAGTGTTTGGGCGGAACCCGGCGCTCGTCCTCCACCCCGGCTGGCCGCCCACAGCCAGCCCTCCATCACCTCTTCACCGCGCCCTCGGACTGCCCCAAGGCCTCTGCCGCCGCGCAGCCGCCGCCGCTCCAGCGCCGCCGCGCAGCCGCCGCCGCTCCAGCGCCGCCGCGCAGCCGCCGCCGCTCCAGCGCCGCCGCGCAGCCGCCGCCGCTCCAGCGCCGCCGCCTCTCCTTAGTCGTCGCCATGACGACCGCGTCCACCTCGCAGGTGAGCCATAACTACCACCAGGACTCAAGAGGCCGCCATCAACCGCCAGATCAACCTGGAGCTCTACGCCTCCTACGTTTACCTGTTCATGTCTTACTACTTTGACCGCGATGATGTGGCTTTGAAGAACTTTGCCAAATACTTTCTTCACCAATCTCATGAGGAGAGGGAACGTGCTGAGAGACTGATGAAGCTGCAGAACCAACGAGGTGGCCGAATCTTCTTTCAGAATATCAAGAAACCAGACTGTGATGACTGGGAGAGCGGGCTGAATGCGATGGAGTGTGCATTACATTTGGAAAAAAATGTGAATCAGTCACTACTGGAACTGCACAAACTGGCCACTGACAAAAATGACCCCCATTTGTGTGACTTCATTGAGACACATTACCTGAATGAGCAGGTGAAAGCCATCAAAGTATTGGGTGACCACGTGACCAACTTGTGCAAGATGGCAGCACCCGAATCTGGCTTGGCAGAATATCTCTTTGACAAACACACCCTGGGAGACAATGATAATGAAAGCTAAGCCTCAGGCTAATTTCCCCATAGCCATGGGGTGACTTCCCTGGTCACCTAGGCAGTGCATGCATGTTGGGGTTTCCTTTACCTTTTCTATAAGTTGTACCAAAACATCCACTTAAGTTCTTTGATTTGTACCATTCCTTCAAATAAAGAAATTTGGTACCCCTCCCCCAAAAGAAAGAAAGTTGTGCTCAGATTGACAACTAATTTTTAAAATCCTTTTTTGTTGTTGATGTGAGCAATTTTTTATTCTAAATTATACTAACCAGTTAATTAGAGGATGTAGCAAAATATAATTGTATATTCATTTTATAATTGACTAATGTACCTTAATCAAATTTCATTCTTTATGTAGTCACATGGTTTTCACTTTCAAACTATCGTAAATCCACAAGAAATGAAAATTTCAGCTATCTATTGAAATATGTGTATTTGTTATTTTGTTTTATTGTCTCATTACTTTTGGTAGAATATTTGAAACAATGATTATTGAAAATATTTTCTGAAAAATTGGCCTCCGTTTTTAGTATGTCGTATTTGAAAGTAGAGTTTCAAAACCCACTCACATATTTTAAAAATTGTATTTTATACTGGAACCATTTTATAATTCAGTGAAATTTTCAATTCTTTTCTATTCTCAATAATAGTTATGCAACTTATTTACCCTTCTAAATCTGACACCTGAAAGAGTACATGTTCTGTGAAATAATAAATCAATGAATGAATGAAGTGCACATTATCGAATATCATGCTTCTTAATGCTGTGTGTTTATGTTTTCATAGAATCTTTTCTAATACTACATATGGCATTTGGAAACTTGAAGAAGCTTAATTTTACCTACAGTGCTTATATTATGTAAATTCATATTGTCAATCAACATTTATAATTCTTACTATTAGGACATTATTGTTTAGTGTTTTTATGGAATGTACATATAGATGCTTAACAAAAATTATTTTCATTTTTCAGTAAATATACCATTTTTCTTTGACACTGAAGTGATGTTACAGAATGTGTCTAGCTTTTAATTTAAAGTAAGTTTTATCCAAGTCTATATTGCTCATACTAGTTCAAAGGTTATTCTCACACATATCACAATAAAATATGCATCATCAATTGTACATTGACTAGAACTGGCTCTGTATCTGTGAAAAATTTTAGACATATTACCAGAATATCTTTGCATTCTTTAGTTGATGACTAATTATTCACTGACTACCAGCAGAGGGGAAATATACAACTCTTATCTGGAATTTAATGGCCATGTGAAAATAAAATGTCTGAGATGAGGGAGCTATTTTCTTTTTATAAAATAATTGCTATACAGTCAGCAAGATGGCAGAATAGGAGGTCCTAGATTTTATAACTCCCTACAGGAAGTTCAAATAGCACCTATCCACAGAAAAGAACACCTTACTAAAAATCCACCAACTGGGAATAAGCCTGAGTCACCTTTGTGGTCTACAAAACAAAATAAAAGGCAAATAAATAGTGAAAGATAGTCTCACTTTGACTGCATTGGTCCTCTGCTTTCTTCATGTCAGCACAGGGCCACAGAATTCCCAAAATAATGTAAACAGTGTCACACAATTCACAAAACAATGTGAACTACAAGTATATACAGATAAAAATTGCATACAAATTGGAAAACATATGAGAAGTTTGAAAAAACTTAAAAAAGGAAATCTTGAAAATAATGAGTACAATGATTGAAAAGTGCAATAAAAAGCTTTAACAGTAGGCTCCATAAAGCTGAAGAAGTAGTTAACATGAAGACAGAACATTTGAAGTTACCAAATTGGATGTGTAAAATTTAAAAAAAGCATTAAAAAACCCTAAAGGAGTTATAGGACATGATTAACATATCTAATCTGTACATAATAGGAATTAAAGAAGGACAAGAAGGCACATTTAAATAAATAATGCCTAAATATTTTCTGAATCATGAGAGTAATACCAACATTCAGTTATAGGAAGCACAGAAATCTCTAAACAAATTCATTCCAAAGAGGAGTTCAGCAAGACACCTAATACTGAAACAATAAAAAAAAAAAACAACTAATTCTGAGAATAGCAACAGATTTTTAAAAATCATATACAGAGTGGTGGCAATGTGACTATTAATAGATTTCTCAGAAGAAGACCTACAGGCTAGAAGAGAGTGGGATTATATAGTCAAAGTGCTGAAGGAAGATATCTGTCAATCAAGAACAGTTTACCAAGAAATGCCGCCTTTTCAAAGTGAGGAAGAAATAAAAACTTTCACAGACAAACAAAAGCTAAAGACATTCATCACCACTAACTCTGCCTTACATGAACTGCTAAAGAGAGTTATTTAAGATGAAACAAAAAGTAACCAAATGTTATGATTTGGCTGTGTCCCCTCCCCCAAAATCTCATCTTGAATTGTAACTCCCATAATTCCCATGTGTTGTGGGAGGGACCTGGTGGGAGATAATCAAATCACGGGGGCAGTTTCCACCATACTGTTCTTTTGGTAGTAAATAAATCTCATAACTTCTGACGGTTTTTTGTAAGGGGTTTCTTTTTTCACTTGGCCCTCATTCTCTCTTGCCTGCCACCATGTGAGAAGTCCCTTTTCTCTTTTCTTCATCTTGCTCCATGATTCTGAGGCCTCCCCAGCCATGTGAAACTGTGAGTTTATTAGACATCTTTTTTCTTATACTCAGTCTTTGGTATGTCTTTATTAGCAGTGTGAGGACAGACCAATACAGTAAATTGGCACCAGCAGAGTGGGACACTGCTGTAAAGATACTCAAAGATGTGGAAGTGATTTTGGAACTGGGAAACAAGCAAAGGTTGGAACAGTTTGGAGGACTCAGAAGAAGAGAGGAAAATGTGAGAAAGTTTGGAACTTCCTAGAGACTTGTTAAATGGCTTTGACCAAATTCTAATTATTATATGAACAATGAAATCCAGGCTGTGGTGATCTCAGATGGAAATAAGAAACTTGTTGAGAGCTGGAGTAGAGGTAATTCTTGCTATGTTTTTGCAAAGAGACCCATGGAATTTTGCCCCTCACCTAGATTGTGGAACTTTGAAACTGAGGGAGATAATTTAGGATATCTGTCAGAGAAAAATATCTAAGCAGCAAAGCATTCAAGAGGTGACTTGGGTGTGTTAAAAGCTCTCAATTTTTTAAAGGAAACAGCATAAAAGTTCAGAAAATTTGCAGCATGATGATGCAGTCGAAAAGAAAAACCCATTTTCTGAGAAGAAATTCAATCCAGCTTCAGAAATCTGCACAGTGACCAGGATCCATATATAAATCACCAAGACAATGGGAAAAATGTCTCCAGGGCATGCCAGAGCCCTTTGCAGCAGGCCCTCTCATCACAGACCTGAAGGCCTAGGAGGAAAAAATTGTTCTGTGGGCTGGGCCCAGGGGCCCACCTGCTGTGTGCAGCATAGAGACTTGGTGCCCTGTGGCTCAGCCATTCTAGCCATAGCTAAAAGAGGCCAAGGTACAACTCGGACTTGGTGTTGAGCCTGTGGGTGCACAGAAGTTGATAATTGAGGGTTGGGAAGCTCTGCCTAGATTTCAGAGGATATATGGAAACACCCGTGTGTCCAGGAAGTTTGCTGCAGGGGCAGAAGACTCATGGAGAACCTCTGCTAGGGCAGTACAGAAGGAAAATGTGAGGTTGAAGCCCCCACACATATCCCTACTGGAGCAAGGCCTAGTGGAGCTGTGAGATGAGGGCCACAGTCCTCCAGACCCAAGAATAGTAGATTCACTGACAGCTTGCACCATGCACCTGGAAAAGCCACAGACACTCAGCACCAACCCATGAAAGCATCCAGGAATGGGGCTGTAGCCTGCATAACCACAGGGGTGAAACTGCCCAAGACCATGGGAACCCACCATTTGCATCAGCATTACCTGGATGTGAGACATGTAGTCACAAGAGATCGTTTTGGAGAGATCATTTAAAATTTCACTGTCCTGCTGGATTTTGGACTTTCATGAGGCCTACAGCTCCTTTGTTTTGGCAATTTTTCCCAGTTAGAATGGCTGTATTTACTCAATTCCTGTACCCCCATTGTATCTAGGAAGTAACAAACTTGCTTTTGATTTTACGGGCTCATAGACTTGCCTTGCCTCAAGTGAGACTTTGGACTGTGGACATTTGAGTTAATGCTGAAGTAAGTTAAAACTTTGGGGGACTGTTGGGAAGGCATAATTGGTTTTGAAATATGAGTACATGAGATATGGGAGGGTCCAGGGGCAGAATAATATGGTTTGGCTGTGTCCCATCCAGATCTCATCTTGAATTATAGCTCCTATAATTCCAATGTATTGTGGGAGAGAGCTGGTGGGAGATAATTCAATCATGGGGGAAGTTTCTCTCATACAGTTCTCATGGTAGTGAATAAGTCTCACAAGATCTGATTGTTTTATAAAGGGTTTTCCTTTTCACTTAATTCTCATTCTCTTTTGCCCATCACTATGTAAGAAGTCCCTTTGCTCTTCCTTCATCTTCCACCATAATTGTGAAGCCTCCTCAGCCATGTGGAACTTTGAGACCATTTAATATTTTTTTGTTTATAAATTATTCAGTCTTGGGCATTTCTTTATAAGCGGGATGAGAACAGACTAATACACCAATTAATGATTTAATGGTTATAAAAGCAAAAAGCTTAGTGATATAAGTAATACAAAGCCATATTAAGAACACTCAGTACTGTAATGGTGATTTGTAAAGAAAATTTATCACTAATATTAGTGTTAAAAGACAGAACTATTAATAACAACTGTGACAAAATAAATTGTCAAGAGATACATATTACAAAATAATGTAAATTTTGAATTAAAAAACAAAATTTATATGGTGGGGGAAGTTTAGAGTTGTTTTATGCAAAGTTAAAATATTAACAGCTTGAATTAGGCTGTTATAAGATGTTCTATGCAAGCCTCACGGTAACCAGAAGGCAAACATCTATGCTAGATGAACAAAAACAAAACAAAAAAGAAAAAAAAATAAAAATAAAAGCATACCACTAAAGAAAACTATCAAACCACAAAGCAAGATAGCAGGAGAGGGAAAATGAAACAAAGTACCTGCAAAACAGCCAGAAATAATTAACAAAATGTGAGTAATAAGTCCTTATCAATAATTACCTTGAATGTACATGGATTAATTATTCCAATAAAAATATGAAAACTGACTGAATAAACTACAAATGCAAGACCCACCTCCATGCGGCCTTTCAGAGATTCACCTCAATTTTAACGGGACTTATAGACAGAAAATTAAGAAATAAAAAAAATACACCATGCAAATAGAAATCAAAAGTGAGCAGAAGTAGCTATACTTAGACAAAATAAACTTTAAGTCAACAAAGAGACAAATCAAGACATTATATAATGTTAAATGCGCCACTTCCTCAAGCAGATATTGTAATTATAAATATATATGCACTCATCAGAAATATATAAAGCAAATATTAAAGGACATGAAGGAAGAGATAGATTGCAAAACAATAATGTTAGGGGACTACACTTTCAATAGTGTACAGCTCATACAGAGAGAATATTAATAAGAAGACAATAGACTTGAATAAGAACTTAGACCAAATGGACCTAGCAGACATATACGGAACATTCCATCCAACAGCAAAATAATTCACATTCTTCTCAAGCACACACAAAAGATTCCCTAAGATAGATCATATGTTAGCCATAAGGCCATAAGATAAGTTTTGTAAGATTGAAGTCATATCAAGGGCCTTTTCCAACCACAGTGGTATAAAGCCAGAAATCAATAACTGAAGAAATATATGAAAATTTACAAATACATGTAAATTAAAGAAAATGCTTGTGAACAACCGATGGGTCAATAAATTAAATCAGAAATTTAAAAATTTCTGAGATAAACAAAAATGGAAACAACATACCAAAGCTAATGGGATATAACAAAAGCAGTTTTAAAAGAAACTTTTGTAGTAATAAATGTCTATCTCATAAAATAAGAAAGATCTCAAATTAGAAATAAAATGCTATGCCTCTACAAAATACAGAAAAAGAGCAAGCTAAAACAAAGTTTAGCATAAAGAAAGAGATAATAAGATCAGAACATAAATAAATAAATTATAAGCTAGAAAAGCAAAACAAAAGATCAGCAAAACTAAGACTGGCTTTTCTGGAAATATAAACAAAATCAACAAACCTTTAGATAGACTAAGAAAAAAAGAGAGAAGACTCAAATAAAATCAGAAATAAAAGAGGTGGCATTACAACTGATATCACAGAAATACAAATGATAATAAAAGACTATTATAAATAAGTATATGCCAGAAAGTTAGATAAATGAGAAGGATAAATTCCTAGACACTTAAAACTTATTAATATAAAATCATTTAGAAATAGAACATCTGAATAGACCAATAATAAATAATGAAATTGAATCAGTACTAAAAAGCCGTCCATCAAAGAAAAGCACAGGATTTGGTGGGTTCACTGCTGAATTTTACGAAATATTAAAGAGGAACTAATACCAATCCTTTACCTGCTATTTCAAAAAATTGAAGAGGATGAAATACTTCCAAAGTCTTTTTACAAGGCCCACATGCCCTGATTCCAAAACCAGAAAAAGAACATCACAAGGAAACAAAACAAAACTACAAGTCAATACTCTTGATAAACATAAATGCAAATTTAGTCAACAAAATACCTGCAAATCAAATTCAACAACTCATTAAAAAAAAATTCACCATGATCACATGGGATTTATTCCTGTGATGCAAAGATGGTTCGACATAACCCAACTGATTAATGTAATACATAACAATAACAAAATGAATGACAAAAATTCTACAATTATTTCATGAGATGCATAAAAAGCATTTGACAAAATTCAACATTACTTTACAGTAAAAACTTCCCATAAATTAGTTCTAGGAAATGTACCTCAACACAGGCCATGTTAAGCCCACAGCTAACATTATATCAATGTTGAAAGTTAAATCCCTTTTCTGTAAGATCCCAAACTACACAAAAATGCTTATGCACTTCTATTTAACATAGCATTGGATCCTTGCCAGAGTAATAAGGCAAGAGAAAGAAATAAAAGCTATCCAAATAGAAAAGAAAAGTAAGACTTGGTGTGGTGGTTCACACCTGTAATCCTAGCACTTTGGGAGGCCAAGGCAGGCAGATCACTTGAGGTTAGGAGTTCAAAACCAGCCTGGCCAACATGGTGAACCCCATCTCTACTAAAATTGTACAAAAATTAGCCAGATGTGGTTGTGGGCGCCTGTAATCCCAGCTACTTGAGCGGCTGAGGCAGGAGAATTGCTTGAACCTGGGAGGCAGAGGTTGCAGTGAGCAGAGATCGTGCCATTTCACTCCAGCCTGGGAGACAGAGCGAGACTCAAAAAATAAAAAATAAAAAAAATGAAAGAAAGAAGTAAAATAGCTACTTCTTGCTGAAAACATAATCTTAAATATAGGAAATCTTAAATAGTTTACCAAAAAACTTGTTAGAACTAACAAAGTACAGTGAACTCGCAGGATACAAAATTAGTGGACAAAAATTAGTAGCATTTCTATACATCATGATCAATTTTCTGAAAAAGAAATGAAGAAAACAATCTCATTTACAATAGTTACCAAAAAACAACTCTTAGAAGTAAATTTAACCACGGAGATGAAAGACCAGTATACTGAAAACTATTAAATGCTAATGAAATTAATTGAAGAGGACAAAAATAAATGGGAATATATTTTGTTCCATGGTTTAAATGTTTTCTCTATAACTCATGTTAAAACTAAATCCCCACTGTAATGGCATTAAGAGGTGGGGATTTGGGGAGGACTTTATGATTACATAAGGTCATCAGGGTGGGCCCCCATGATAAGACAGCCTATGGATTGGGAAAATATATTTGTAAGCCATATACCTGATGATGAGCTAATATCCAAAATATGTAAGACACTCAAACAACTCTAAAGAAGGAACACAAGTAATATAATTTTAAAAAGGTACAAGATATAGGAATAGACATTTCTCTAAACAGGACGTATCAATGGACAACAGATATATGAAAAATGCTCAACATCACAAATTATTAGGGAAATGCAAATTAAAACAACAATGATATAGCGCATTACACCTGTTATACAACAGATAAGTTTTGGCAAGGATATGGAGAAAAGAAAACCCTTGGCCATTGTTGGTTGAAATGTAAATTAGTAAAACCATTATGGAAAACTGTGTGAAGGTTCTCAAACACTGAATATAGAATTACCATATAATGCAGAATTTCAATTCTAGGAATTTATCCAATATATTATAAATAAGTATGTTGAAGTATGTACTCCTGTGTTTATTGCTGCACTATTCACAATAGATAAGTTATAGAACCAACCTAAGTGTTCAACTATAATTTTATGAATGGTTAAAAAAATATGGTATATATACACATAGAATGCTATTTAAATTTAAGAACAAAAATGCATTTTGTCATTTGTGAAAACATAGATAGAATTGGAGAACATTATGCAAGTGAAATAAGCCAGACACAGAAAGACAAATACCTTGTGTTCACACTTAAATATGAAATCTTAAACAATCAAACTCAAAGAAACAGAGAGTAGAATGGTGGTTACCAGAAGCTAGGGCGTTAGGGGGTAATGCAGAGATGATGGTTAAAGTATACAAGCCTCAATTAGACAGGAGGGATATACTTTCCTGTTCTTTGATTTATACTGCACAGCATGGTGAATATAGTAAATAATAATGTATTGTACATTTCAAAATTGCAGAGTAAATTTCAAATGTTCTCACCATAAAACTGATGTTTGAGGTGACTAGGTTAATTAGCTTGATGTATTTTACAATGAACAAAAATTTCAAACAACATGTAATTGATATTTGTTGGCATCTCTCTCTGTCTCTGTCTGTCTCTGTGTGTGTGTGTGTGTGTGTGTGTGTGTGTGTATGTGTGTGTGAGTTTCTCAATCAAAAAGTAGTTTAGTAGAAAATAGTAGTGGGACAATTTTTAGAAGATCTGCATCTCAAATTATTGCATGAGAAGCAATATTTCTGAACTGCAGCAGAACTTCATTCCTTCCAGGGCAGAATGAGACAATTGCACTGATACTCATTCAAGTGTGTTTCCATATTTATTACGATACAATTAAACACTTCCTTACAAAATGAAAATAAAGTATTCTGAGACTTTGGAAAATAATTTAGTGTTAGCAATTCTGGCAGTTTTAATGGGTAAGAAAGAATCTGAAACTAAAACTAGAAGGTACCTTAAGAGTCTGCTAACACCAAAATTACATACTTTGTTTTATTATCCTACAATTTTTGTCATGCTTGTTTTATAGATGAAAAAATTTTATTTAGTATAAATTATACATATGATATGTATTTAAAACTGATAAATCAAATCTGAATAGCAAGTTATTTATACTATCCCTTATTCAAGAAAGTATATTTTATCTAGGCAAGTGTAAAAAAATAATAAAACTCTAAAAATATATCTTCCCTAAATTGTACCATCTAAGTGGTATCTAAAGCATCTCAGTTACTAAACTGAGTTCCTCATTGCCACTGGAAAACAAATATTTATTTCTCATATTTCTGGTAATAGAATCATTATAACCTAGTTCCCTTGGTTCCAGATCTTTAAGCTATATTTCATTTGACTTCATCTTTCTAATCTTTAATCTGACTTCTGGTCATTTTTTCTTTTTTTGTTGCCAGCAATGTTCCTTTCTGATATGATCATTGGTGTAAGGTGAACAATGATATCTTGTGTCCTCCATGGAATATTTTTCTAGAGCTTCATCCCATCAATTTAATATTATTTTCTAATATGCCTCCAAAAGACCTTTTTTCCCCTTGTTACCTTTATACTTTCTAAAATCTCACCTTATTTGCTATTCACCTTTTAATTGTCCTTTAGGATCTAACTTATGACCAAATTTTCAAATGTCTTTTTCTTCCCAAGTAGATTGTTATTCAGCTTTCCTTCATTTTGAGATCTTGTAATTTTGTGAAATTTATTTTGTATTGAACATATACAATATTGTTTTTAACCTGTATCTACTATACAAATTTGCATTTTATTTTATAGGTTAACCCTTTCTGATTAACTGGTTCTGTGGTAGTTATTATGTTCATGTTTAATTCCCTAATCAATGGAATAAAATTGATGATCAGTATTTATCAATCTTCAATATTAAAAATTAAATTATAATGCATTGGGTTACATCATTTATATATATATTTTAGGTTCTGGCTTTAATTTTTTTTTTAAGTATGGGTTCTTAGTGATAAGTTTCAAGATCTACATGAAATTATATTTCATTTTTATCTGAAAAGTATTGATGAGAATATATTACTGCCACAAGAAGCCGACTCAAAATATCAACTGTTTAAAATTTGAAATTTGATTTTATTTTATATAGGTATCCAAGGTGATATGTCACCTTTGATTTGTGAACTTCTCAGTGTCTCTTTTGTTTTTCTGATATTCCAGGGTGTTGCCCTATAATGTTAGTAGTAAGACTCTCAGTAATACAACCGACACTTAATCTGCATCTAAACAACCATCCTACTTTCAAAGGTAAAATTTCCTTCATTTGAAGAACATTACCCCAAAATTTTATGTAATACTTGTGTTTACATGCTGTTGGTCATAAGTTAGTCACATGGCTTCTATAGCTACAAAGGATGTTTTGAATTGTTTTTGAGTCGCACTGTGCCCATCTAAAATTGTTCTTACTGTGGAACGTGTGTAGAAAAAATATAGAATACAAATAAGCTGCTTCTCTCTCACATGAGGAAGCTCTCTTGTTAAGACTAATTTTAGGCAACATCTCAACTCAAAAAACATATTTTCATTCTTAGGCTACGTAAAGAATCATTGTATGTTTCCACAGTAACTCTCCAAGATAGAAGTTATTATCATAATTATTCACTAATATATCTTTTTTCTTTTTCAGTAGACTATTAGCACATTCAAGGAAATAATGTGTTATTTAATTTTTCCACAATGTATCTATGGTGGTACTTGAACCATAATAGGTCATCAATAAAAAATTAATGAATGCAGTGCGTTAATAGGTGCCCAAGATAGGGAGAGAAATTTCTCAAATTAATGTGTTCTCATCTGAATTGACTGCACTTTTCCTAACAATTAATAAATGGTTAACTCTAATTTCTTTGCACCTCTTCTAATTTTTTCATTTTTGCTCCTGTTGGCATTTTCTTATAATGTTATGTTTTATTCCACTCTCATTTTATTGCACTTCAATTGCCATTATGACTACTGTTTTAATTATGTTACTAAAAAGAAACATTATTTTAAGTGACCACAACGTAGTTTTAAGTTAACCTCCTGAACTTATGTTCATCATGTTAGTGTCATTCTTGGTTGATTAAAACTTGGTTCATGGAAAAAGATGTGGATTCTCTCAAAATTCCAACATTTTTTGATCCTCTGTCAGGACTTTGAACAAGAGATAAAAGAGTATAGTTTCAGTAACAGACCGCATATAGAATGGGTACAACATAGTAAGGAGAGGTCATGACACAGGTCTTTATGATTTGATGCCTCTGTAACAAATGTAGACTCTTCAGCCTCAAATTTTCTGGTTGTGTGGCAGACTTTGAGTGTCATCTACTGAAAAATAAGTAAGTAGCTTTAAGTCTCATTCTCCATAGATATTTGGCCTTGCAGTGAACACTGAAGGTTGCAAGGTCTTATTCCACAAAAAAGAGACAATTTTATATAGACAGGTTAAAACATCTCTGCATAGGTTTCAGCTTGAGGACCCTAGCAATTAAAAATCTTGCTACAGAAGGCTTATCAAACAAAAGGATACCAAATGTCAGACTTAAGACCCTCAGCTTAAATAAAAATGTAAATAAAACAAAGAGTAACAATTATATGATTTAATGTTGTTATTGCCTGTGTTATTCTTCTATAAAAACTGAATGACTATTTCCACAAATAAACAGACATATCTGCAAGCTAAATGCCCCTCTATGACAAACTTGTATTTACATATACCTCCTTTATATTTGAAAACACTTGCTTAATATAGGGTAAGATTATCTTACCTGAACTGTTCATGATTGTCAAATTTACAATCTAAATTATTAATTTTAAATGATAATAAAATACGTTTGTGCCAAATAAGAAATTATTTGATGGTAGGAAAACTTCAGAATCAAAGTAGATAGCAAAGACATATTTCTACATGAACTGCTCAAAAAATCCATTTTACATTTTCCAGCAATCAAAGGTTGACTGTACTTGAATGTACATTCAAAGAACTCCACCCATGGTTGAACTGCAGATGTGTTTATATTCGGTAATAAACAGAGATTTCTATAAACCTGAATTGATTAAATGGTTATAAAAATAATTTCCCATAAAATCAGTCATTTCATTTTAATTACTGTCTGTAAGCTCACTCTGGAGAAAAGACTTTAATATATATAATCATTTCTTAGCCATTACTTAGAAAATAAATGTAGCTCATGTATTTAAGTATTTTCAGAAAATGCAATTTCAAAGCAAATAAAAAGCTCATGGCTTTAGAAAAACAAAAGAGTTTGTATGACCATTTACCAAAAAATAGAAACACATGAAAAAATGCTCATCATCACTGGCCATCAGAGGAAAGCAAATCAAAACCACAATGAGATACCATCTCACACCAGTTAGAATGGCCATCATTAAAAAGTCAGGAAACAACAGGTGCCGGAGAGGATGTGGAGAAATAGGAACACTTTTACACTGTTGGTGGGACTGTAAACTAGTTCAACCATTGTGGAAGTCAGTGTGGCGATTCCTCAGGGATCTAGAACTAGAAATACCATTTGACCCAGCCATCCCATTACTGGGTATATACCCAAAGGACTATAAATCATGCTGCTATAAAGACACATGCACACGTATGTTTACTGCAGCACTATTCACAATAGCAAAGAGTTGGAACCAACCCAAATGTCCAACAACGATAGACTGGATTAAGAAAATGTGGCACATATACACCATGGAATACTATGCAGCCATAAAAAATGATGAGTTCATGTCCTTTGTAGGGACATGGATGAAACTGGAAACCATCATTCTCAGTAAACTATCACAAGGACAAAAAACCAAACACCGCATGTTCTCACTCATAGGTGGGAATTGAACAATGAGAACACATGGACACAGGAGGAGGAACATCACACTCTGGGGACTATTGTGGGGTGGGAGAAGGGGGGAAGGACAGCATTAGGAAATATACCTAATGCTAAATGACGAGTTAATGGGTGCAGCACACCAACATGGCACATGGATACATATGTAACAAACCTGCACATTGTGCACATGTACCCTAAAACTTAAGGTATAATAATAATAAACAACAACAACAACAACAACAACAAAAACAAACAAAAAACAAAAAATAGAAACCATTACTTTCTAAAATCAAATAACGTCTATGATTTTGTCTCATCCATTCCAATTTTTTAAAAATTATCTTAAAAATTATTACAGCATATTTTGGCTGATATAAAATCTCAAATCTCAAAGGTGTACTTTATTCACGTTACTTTTTGTTTGTTCAATCACCATGGCTACTCACATTCAACTCTTAACACCTGCAAGTGAATCAAAGCCAACTTTTAAGATGTTTTGGCATCTTACATCCTCATAGGGGAAAAGAGAAAGTAAAACTCTTTTTTTCTGACCTTAAATTACAATTTACATGAATAATAGCATCAGATAGCCAAGCTGTATTTTTTTCCTGGTCTATTTCAATTTCAATGATTCTTATCTTCATGAGACTCTACTTATAAAGACAAGTTAAATGTGCATATGAAGGCAAATAATTTTGCTAGTGCTTCAGGACCCATTTGCTGATTTAACTATAATAAACTGTGGCATATCTTTTATGATTACTTACACTAGATGACTGAGTAATGTCTCATCATATATTCCTGAACTGTTTAAGTAATCATGTCTGCTATTGTAAGCTTTATCTGAGACTAATGGACTGCAATGTGAGTTATGAGCCCTCAATTGAAAGTTCTGCTAGAATATGAGACTTAACTTTCTTGCCACAAAGGTTACATGATATGTGAACATTATAAAAATATGTATATATGAACACATGACTATTGGCTAATAACCTTGGCTTCTTTTCTGATTGAGTAAAGAAAAAAGAAAGCACCTCATATAGTAATAAAAAAGTTTATATATTTTACTCATCAATAAAACATCTTTTTTTGGAAAATAAATGAATTTAGTTGATTACCTAAAAATCAAAAGCTTGAGATATTTGGCATTATTTTTTAATTGTATGAATGTTTATTTAAACAAGTCCAGAAATATTATTCATTCATATTTTTGCATCCCTGGTTTTTAGTGCCTAAAAACTGAGAATTTTGTCAAAATTTCTATATTATTCAAAAACACATTTATTCAAGTGTGCCCCTACGGCACCTTAGGAGACTTGAAAATTTTTTAACAATTGTTAAAACCAAACTAGTGTATTTGATCAAAGGCATCTGATTCTAGTAACTATATACAAAACGAGGTAAAAAATGAATAAAGAATTTTATTCTCATTAGACATAGCCATTTTGATGTCTGTGGTGTTTATCAAGTCTGACCGCTTTAATGACCTTAAGACAAAGGTTTCAACAGTGTACTGTAATTGACTAACACGCATAATAGCAGAAGAGCAAAGCAAGGGGTAGAAGTACCATTCAAAATCGCTAAATATAATATTTTGTTATCCTAAAAACAACATACTTCTTACATAGTGGGCTGCAGTTAAAGAGGATTTAGGGATATTCTCTGTTTTGAAATAAAATTGGAAAAAAAATTAGAGTGATCGTTGAAAAGCTCAGTTTAATGGCTTTTTTGAATTGTATATATGTTAGAAAGTGGAAAGTCAGGAAGACATTAATAGTGATATATTAATTTGTTTTTGAGAATGGCCTTCTACATAAAATTTATAACCAAGAAAAACTGCATTTTTTAATGACAACAGATTGAGTAAATGTGTTAGACAGATGTTGAGGACATATTTATCATGCTCTAAAAAATGTTTAATTTAAATATTTTTACGTATTTACATATTTCTTTCTCAATTGAATTTTAGCATAAAAGTGAATTATATGTAATATAGAGAGAAAGAATTCATTTGAGGGCAGGAGAGGTATTTTGTGTATGTGTAACTGACGACGGAACACATTATTGTGCACTTTTCTAAGGAGACTACAAAGAATTCTCATATCACTAAGGAATGAAAAAGGGATGCTATGAGAATTAACTAGTTTGCCTACCATTCAACTTCTCTAATGTTCAAAAAATTTGTCACAGAGGACTACAAACTAAAGGAAATTGAAAATATTCATCTAATTTACTTTTAAAAAATTGACCTACGCCAAGAGTATAAAATTATTATAAATTTAGATATCTTGTTTCAGCAATAGACCTTAAAATGTGTCTTAGAAAAATAGGAATGGTGTTTAAACCAACAAAGATCAAAAGAGACAAAGAAGGCCATTACATAATGGTAAAGGGATCAATTCAACAAGAAGAGCTAACCATCCTAAATATATATGCACCCAATACAGGAGCACCCAGATTCATAAAGCAAGTCCTGAGTGACATACAAAGAGACTTAGACTCCCACACAATAATAATGGGAGATTTTAACACCCCACTGTCAACATTAGACAGATCAACGAGACAGAAGCTTAACAAGGATATCCAGGAATTGAACTCAGCTCTGCACCAAGCAGACCTAATAGACATCTACAGAACTCTCCACCCAAAATCAACAGAATATACATTCTTTTCAGCACCACACCACACCTATTCCAAAACTGACCACATAGTTGGAAGTAAAGCTCTCCTCAGCAAATGTAAAAGAACAGAAATTATAACAAACTGTCTCTCAGACCACAGTGCAATCAAACTAGAACTCAGGATTAAGAAATTCACTCAAAATTGCTCAACTACATGGAAACTAAACAACCTGCTACTGAATGACTACTGGGTAGATAACGAAATGAAGGCAGAAATAAAGATGTTCTTTGAAACCAAGGAGAACAAAGACACAACATACCAGAATCTCTGGGACACATTCAAAACACTGTGTAGAGGGAAATTTATAGCACTAAATGCCCACAAGAGAAAGCAGGAAAGATCCAAAACTGACACCCTAACATTACAATTAAAAGAACTAGAAAAGCAAGAGCAAACACATTCAAAAGCTAGCAGAAGGCAAGAAATAACTAAAATCAGAGCAGAACTGAAGGAAATAGAGACACAAAAAACCCTTCAAAAAATTAATGAATCCAGGAGCTTGTTTTTTGAAAAGATCAACAAAATTGATAGACCGCTAGCAAGACTAATAAAGAAGAAAAGAGAGAAGAATAAAATAGACGCAATAAAAAATGAAAAAGGGGATATCACCACCGATCCCACAGAAATGCAATCTACCATCAGAGAATACTACAAACACCTCTATGCAAATAAACTAGAAAATCTAGAAGAAATGGATAAATTTCTTGACAAATACACCCTCCCAAGACTAAACAAGGAAGAAGTTGAATCTCTGAATAGATCAATAACAGGCTCTGAAATTGTGGCAATAATCAATAGCTTACCAACCAAAAAGAGCCCAGGACCTGATGGATTCACAGCTGAATTCTACCAGAGGTACAAGGAGGAACTGGTACCATTCCTTCTGAAACTATTCCAATCAATAGAAAAAGAGGGAATTCTCCCTAACTCATTTTATGAGGCCAGCATCATCCTGATACCAAAGCCTGGCAGAGACACAACAAAAAAAGAGAATTTCAGACCAATATCCTTGATGAATATTGATGCAAAAATCCTCAGTAAAATACTGGCAAACCGAATCCAGCAGCACATCAAAAATCTTATCCACCATGATCAAGTGGGCTTCATCCCTGGGATGCAAGGCTGGTTCAACATATGCAAATCAATAAATGTAATCCAGCATATAAACAGAACCAAAGACAAAAACCACATGATTATCTCAATAGATGCAGAAAAGGCCTTTGACAAAATTCAACAACCCTTCATGCTAAAAATTCTCAATAAATTAGGTGTTGATGGGACGTATCTCAAAATAATAAGAGCTATCTATGACAAACCCACAGCCAATATCATACTGAATGGGCAAAAACTAGAAGCATTCCCTTTGAAAACTGGCACAAGACAGGGATGCCCTCTCTCACCACTCCTATTCAACATAGTGTTGGAAGTTCTGGCCAGGGCAATCAGGCAGGAGAAGGAAATAAAGCGTATTTAATTAGGAAAAGAGGAAGTCAAATTGTTCCTGTTTGCAGATGACATGATTGTATATCTAGAAAACCCCATTGTCTCAGCTCAACATCTCCTTAAGCTGATAAGCAACTTCAGTAAAGTCTCAGATATAAAATCAATGTACAAAAATCACAAGCATTCTTGTACACCAATCACAGACAAACAGAGAGCCAAATCATGAGTGAACTCCCATTCACAATTGCTTCAAAGGGAATAAAATACCTAGGAATCCAACTTACAACGGATGTGAAGGACCTCTTCAAGGAGAACTACAAACCACTGCTCAACTAAATAAGAGGACACAAAGAACTGGAAGAACATTCCATGCTCATGGACAGGAAGAATCAATATTGTGAAATGACCATACTGCCCAAGGTAATTTATAGATTCAATGCCATCCCCATCAAGCTACCAATGACTTTCTTCACAGAATTGGAAAAAACTACTTTAAAGTTCATATGGAAACAAAAAAGAGCCCGCATTGCCAAGACAGTCCTAAGCCAAAAGAACAAAGCTGGAGACATCATGCTACCTGACTTCAAACTATACTGCAAGGCTACAGTAACCAAGACAGCATGGTACTGGTACCAAAACAGAGATATAGACCAATGGAACAGAACAGAGCCCTCAGAAATAATACCACACATCTACAACCATCCAATCTTTGACAAACCTGACAAAAACAAGAAATGGGGAAAGGATTCCCTATTTAATAAATGGTGCTGGGAAACTGGCTAGCCATATGTAGAAAGCTGAAACTGGATCCCTTCCTTACACCTTACACAAAAAATTAATTCAAGATGGATTAAAAGACTTAAATGTTAGACGTAAAACCATAAAAACCCTAGAAGAAAACCTAAGCAATACCATTCAGGATATAGGCAAGGACTTCATATCTAAAACACCAATAGCAATGGCAACAAAAGCCAAAATTGACAAATGAGATCTAATTAAATGAAAGGGCTTCTGCACAGCAAAAGAAACTGCCATCAGAGTGAACAGGCAGCCTACAGAATGAGAGAAAATTTTTGCAATCTACTCATCTAACAAAGGGCTAATATCCAGAATCTACAAAGTACTCAAACAAATTTACAAGAAAAAATCAAACAACCCCATCGACAAGTGGGCGAAGGATATGAACAGACAATTTGATTATTATTATCACTTAACAAAACACTTTGCATTAATAAAAAGATGATATATAATAGCTATAACTATCAAAAACTTGGAGTTTATCAAGTGCAAAAAAGTCATTGGCACAGAGCGATAGAAATGTGAATTTTTGTTCTTATAATGAACTAATTTGAACTCCATATCCTTAGTTGGATTCCTGCAGATTTTCTTTGGCACTCCTGTTTTCGAATGCAGTGAAGTAGTTTTAAAATGAATGTCTATGGAAGCTGTTGGACGTCAAAAGGCCGGCAATTGAAATTGACAAAGATCCTTTTGAAAGGGTCAAGAGTTAAAATTTCATAATGCAACTTAAAATAAAAGAGATTGACAGAAACTTATCCATCCAAATAGAAAAATACCAAATAGAAAAATAAAGGCCAGACAGTCAAGTCCAAAACGGACCTAAAATAATGGTCCAAAAGATAAAAAGAAAAACATTTAGATTACCTTCCAGTAAGCAAATTTTAAGATTATTAATACAATGAATGTTTGGAAAGACTTTAGTGAGATCTAGATTTTTCAAATTGCAAATTTCTAAGGGGAAGAGAATGACGAACATAAGGGAGATACAGTTCAAGGGTAGCAAGTGAGAGAAGGAGCCTCTTTGATAGCTTTCTTGTTAGTATTTTTCTTTAGTGGAAAAGTTCTGTCAGTGGATGGGCTAGTGTAGGGCAAATTCTGTGTCGCTTTTTCATTTTATATTTTTCTCCTTTTTGAAAAGAGTTGATTTTTTTTCCTCATGTTTTCTCCTTCGGTATTCTACTAATTTTAGAGTCTACATAGGATGTTTCTAGATTAAGTTGGAAATTTTATTTTAGAATCAGTTAAAAAATTGGTCAAGGGAATAATTCTGAGTTTAACATATTAGATAAATTTACATTAAATGCTAGCCAAATTACGTAATTTTCTGGGAAGCCACATCATCAGTATTAAACGGATAATATATTAAGTATAAAATAATAGTTTTATTACACTGCTTAATATTTTCATAGTTTTGTACAAAATTATGTAGACTTTGAGGTTAGATAGCAGGTATTATGCATGTAATACAGTCTAAATTTGTGGGATTACTTATATATACTGAACATGCAAAATGTGATATTTTGATATATGCGTACATTTTGAAATGACTACCACAATCAAGCTAATTAACATGTCCATTACCACACATACTAACCTTTTTTTGTTTAGTGAGCACACTTGAGATCTACTCTCCTTACAAATTTCAAGTATGCAATACACTTGGATGATTTAAATGTTTTATTTTCTCTTTAAATAACAGCACCTCTTCTAGATGAAATTTATATGGCTCCTCGAATATGTTATTATATTATAAAAGCTTAATACAATTATCAACTTTAATGAAAATAATATCATTAAAATAGACAATACCTTTTATATAATTTTTCTCTTATTTAATGCTTAATTGAAAATAAAATAAAACAACATGCATGGATAGAGTTTGATGATGACTCAGCAATCTATTTATTAAGCCATTTATTATTTCAGCATGTTATTTCAATCCTAATTGTCATATTGCTTTCCTGAATAATGTGAAGTCTCACCACTTCTCAGGATTAGCAAAGATAAATTTCATCATCACTTAGATGCCCATAAAAGTTAACTGCTTTTATAGTAGAATGATTTATATTCTTTTGGGTATTATTGCAGCACTATTTACAATAGGAAAGACATGGAACCAATCCAAATGCCCATCAATGATACAATGGATAAAGAAAATGTAGTACGTATTACACACCATGGAATACTATGCGGCCATAAAAAATTAGATCATGTCCTTTGCAGGGACATGGATGAAGCTGAAAGGCATCATCCATAGCATACCAACACAGGAATGGAAAACCAAACACCACATGTTCTCACTCATAAGTGAGAGTTGAGCAATTAGAACACATGGACACAGCGAGGGGAACACCACACACGAGGTCGTGTCAGGGGTTTGGGGGCAAGGGTAGGGAAAGCATTAGGATGAACACCTAATGCATGTGGAGCTTACAACCTATATGACAGGTTGACAGGTGCAGCAAATCACCATGGCACATGTATACCTATGTAACAAACTTGCACATTCTGCACATGTATCCTAGAACTTAAAGTAGAAAAAAATAAAATAGAAAATAGGAAATTACAAAAAAAAAGTTAACTGTTTCAGAATTGAGTTTTTAAGATGTCACCTAGTTTTTAAACACAGAATTACTTAACAGTTGTATCTAACTTCTTGTTTTTAATTCTGATTTATAATTATTTAGTTGAAATATTCCAATATAATTTTTTATTATGAAGATCTACTGTCATAAAATTAGCCTGTCTAAAAATGTTTTTAAAATTTTGAAAAACATAGTTCTAAACAGAAATTAAAGTGAAACTGAGGCTAAAATTCAATTGCTTCTTTATAAACCTTGTCTCTCGAGTTATATCATATTATCTTTCAATTGTTCTTCTTAACAGTACAGTCATTCCTTCATTTTTCTATCACCATATTTTATTTATTGTATTATATGGTCACTGACTATCTGAAATTAAAATGTAAGTAGAATAAAGCCTCATATTCTTTTGTTCATTAGTAATTATCCAACCTATGTTTTATTTAAATTACCCCATGACGAAGAAATCCCTTTTAGAGTTTGATCTGCCAATTCAAAGGATACCGTAATCATCACTCTTGTTGTTGTTTACTTTAAGTTCTGGGATACATGTGCAGAACATGCTGGTTTTTTACACTGGTATACATGTGCCATGGTGGTTTGCTGCACCTACCAACCCGTCATCTAGGTTTTAAGCTCCACATGCATTAGGTATTTGTCCTAATGCTTTCCCTCCCCTTGGCCCCCAGCCCCCGACAGGCCCCAGTGTGTGATGTTCCCCTTCCTGTGTCCATGTGTTCTCATTGTGCAACTCCCACTTATGAGTGAGAACGTGCAGTGTTTGGTTTTCCGTTCCTGTCATAACCAACACTCTTAAGCTATTGCGTTACACAAGAAGAAATTCGTAGAGTATGCTGATTGAATATTTATGTAGGAAAACTGCAATATATGTACACAGCAAGAAAAATGAGAGAACTCTTCAAATTGTAACCATTATCTTGAAAGTTATAGATGAAAACATATGTAATGGTTTTGCTGTTGCCCACACAAAAACAACAAAATAATTATTAAATTGTAAACATTCATAGAAAATTATTCTTTAAAGCTTACCTAAACTTTTTCCTGTTTATTTTTTATATTTACCTATTCTGAGCATTGAAGTTATAATCATTTCACAATAGTTACTCTAATTTTGTTCTCAGGATAAAAACAAGATTGACGCGGAGAAATTATTAAATATTTTCCTACATTGGTTTCCCAGCTTTGAAAAAGTTTCTAAAAATACTGTTCATTTTCTAATGAAAATAATAAAGGTATACATACTAATTGATGAAACTTTACAAACTACTAAAATTCAAAAGCAAATAATAATAGTAGTAATAGTAATAATAATTTGACAACACAGAAACAATAATCAGTAATGGGGTTACATACTTTGTTCTCTTACAATGAATTTAGATGTAGTGGAGATAATACTGTATATGCCATTTTTATGCTACTTTTGTTCACTAAAGATTCTTCCTATTCATTTCATTTTTTATCTTACCTTGTATCAGAGGGGGATTATTTTGTTATTTGTATTTGTTATAAATTTTTAGTTGTAATGCCATAAACTATAATAAATTCTCAGTTAAGTGGTTAACAACAAAGGTTCTGAAATTAGATTTTGGCAATTTGAATCTGAACTATATCTTTTACTAGCTATTTTATGTTGAGCAACTAATCTAACATTATTTATGGTTTTTCATCTATTAAGATATGGAAAATAACATTATCTATAGAAAGTCACTGTTTTGAGGATTAAAGTAATCCTTTCAAAATCCTTAGCATGCAGCAAATGCTTAATAAGCTTTAGCTATGTCTCTTTACTTATCCTTTTTGTCTCCTTTGTCAACTACCACCACTGCTATAATGATGACTTCTTTGAGGTCAACTACTATTACCAAACCTAAAACTTTATTCTAATAAGCAGCAAGAGTCAAATTTGAGGGTCAGACAAGCTTGGATAAAATCTTTACTAGGCTTTTACTAACTACGTGGATTGGGAAAATAACCTAATCTCTCTGAATCCCAGACTTCTCATTTCTAAGAATAGGGATAATGATACAGCTACAAAGCTGTCATTTTTGATGTGCGTTAATATGGCTTGCAAAACTCCTGGCATGTATTAGGTACCAAATCAATATGTCTCTGTTTCCTCTCCCAATTTTTACTAGTTTAATTCAATTATTGAAGTCTAATTTTGTTCCAATTTTATATAATGATTATTAATACATACAATAATTTATGTTAACATTTTAATGAGGAAAAGCAGGAATTTCTGAAGGTCCAAATGTTTATAACAGGAAGAAAAATAAGAAACACTGTGAAAAGTTTTCTGATGTTGCACAATTATTTTTAATGATTTCATTTCTAAATATTTGTTCTAATATTCAGAACAAAGCAATTTGAATTCATAAAAGAATGTTTGTATCTTAGTTTATTGTAGTTTTTGTCCATATTTTTTAGAAATGCATTTATGAGATAGTAGTGTTTGATTAAGTTGCATAAGAACAACCTTTGTTCAGAGTTGCAATCAATACATTTTTTTTTTTTCAAAAGAAATGTCTAAAGTCATGTTAAACTTAAACAGTGCAACCCTTTCCCAGGGGATTAAAGATGTCTCCATCAAGAGTCATAAAATATTTTTAAAAATATTACAATAATAAGCAAGATTACTTATTTTGTCTCTGTAACATTTAAAAACAACTTTCATATTTGAAGAGTGCGCTTTTAAAATGAACATGTTTATAATTACACTGAAGGTGTTGGAAATGATGTAGGTAAAGGCAAAAATCTGGAGGCAAAGGTGGCAAGAAAAACTTTAAACACCTGTTCAAATAAAAGCTGTCGGCTTTGTCTGAAAAGCAGTTCTTGCACAGAATCTATATAGAATTTTCCTTTCTGAAATGTTTGCATTTTTGACAGCCACAAAACCAATGCAATGAAATTCAATATGTGTAAGTTAAGAAAAATGCGCCAGGCGCGGTGGCACACGCGTGTAATCCCAGCACTTGGGGAGGCTGAGGCAGGCAGATCACAAGGTCAGGAGATCGAGACCACCCTGGCTAACACGGTGAAACCCTGTCTCTACTAAAAATACAAAAAATTAGCTGGGCATGGTGGAGGGCACCTGTAGTCCCAGCTACTCAGGAGGCCGAGGCAGAAGAATGGTGTGAACCCAGGAGGCAGAGCTTACAGTGAGCCAAGATCGCACCACTGCACTCCAGCCTGGGCGACTCTGTCTCAAAAAAAAAATAAATAAATAAATAAATAAATCTAGAGATTATGAACTCACTAGTTCATGACAAAATGAATTATTTTAAAAATATGAATAATTTTCATGAAGCATTATCAACTATCATTTTGTTTCAACATCATTATAAAATTTCTATACACTTAAATAGGTGTTTTGCCTATTGACTTTACATTTCAAACATTTTGGAGGGTATATTTTTTTACATAATAAGCTCATTAGTTTCTTCTGTAGAGCAATTAATGTAGGTTATTACCACAGTACAACTCCGACTAGTCCTTGAATTTCAGTGCTTTAGATGTTAATATGGTTTTGATCTGTGTCCCCCCCAAATCTCATCTGGAATTGTAATGCCCATGTGTCAAGGGAAGGACCTGGTGGGAGGTTATTGGATCATGGGGGTGGTTCCCCCATACTGTTCTCATGATAGTGAGTGTGTTCTCACAAGATCTGATTATTTAAAAGAGTTTGGCAGCTACAACTTTGCATTCTCTCTCCCGCCACCACAAAGACGTTCCTTGCTTCCCTTTCACCTATTGTCATAATTGTAAATTTCCTGGGGTCTCCCCAGCCATGCGGAATTGTGAGTCTATTAAAACTCTTTTGTTTATAAATTTCCCAGTCTCAGGTAATTGTTTATAGCAGTGTGAAAATGGACTAATACAGATGTCAATTATATACATATATATTTTTTTCCAAGTTTGGCATGAGAAACATAATACCCCAATAAAGAACAAAAAAAAATGTAGATAATGGAAAATTATTTACAACTGAAAAGACAAACATAAAGATAGAAAGTAATGTAATTGCCTGTAATCCCAGCACTTTGGGAGGCCGAGGCTGGTGGATCAGGATGGTCAGGAAATCGAGACCATTCTGGCTAACACAGTGAAACCCCATCTCTGCTCAAAAAAAAATACAAAAAAAATAGCCGGGCGTGGTGGCAGGTGCCTGTAGTCCCAGCTACTTGGGAGGCTGAGGCAGGAGAACGGCTTGAACCCGGGAGGCGGAGCTTGCAGTGAGCTGAGATCTCGCCACTGCACTCCAGCCTGGGCAACGAGCGAGACACCGTCTCAAAAACAAACAAACAAAAAAACAAAAAAAGAAAGTAATGTAATTAAGGTCTCAGCTAACAATATGGAACATTGATTTTTCTTTGTTATTTAATATGGTACACATAATTATCAATACATATTTGCTCATTTGAAATAAAAGTATCAAAAGCACTTCTGCTGAAATTTCAGTTATGTTTAATAAGACTAGTTTTATAATGAGATAAGATGAGCAAAGTGTTTGGGGGTTAGAGACGTATTTTATTTTAATTTAAGAAGAAAATGTATTTTCACAAGAAAGGGAAATCTATCATTTATAGAAGGAGCTATTTTAAAAAATTAAAATCCTTTAAGAATTAAATACACTAAATATCTGTTTCTGAGAAAGTTTGATATTCAGATTCCTTACTGTATAGAGTTTCTCAGCCTCTGCATTATTAATATTTTACACTGAATAATTCTTTGTTATAAAGGGGTGTTTTAAATATGGTTTTTCAGAGAAACAGAACCAATGGAATAGACAGATAGGTAGATAGATGATAGATAGAGAGAGAGAGACAGATAGAGAAAGAGGAGATTCATTATGGTACTTGGCTCACACAATTATGGAGTCTAAGTCCTATAATTTGTCCTCTGCAAGCTGGAGAACCAGGAAAGCCTGCATTGTAACTCCCTTTCTGAGGTCTGAGAATGAGAGGATGGAGGCACTAGTGTAATTTTCGAATCTGAAAGCTAGAGAACAATTAGCTATAATGTAATATTGCTACGGGATTACTGGGGTGTCGTTTTTCTGATCGGAAACCTGTGGCCAGTGGTGACTTTGCTTGAGTTTTGCCAAGGCCCACTGTATTCATTCTGCCCACTTTGCCTGGAAGACTGTGCTCAGCTGGAGCACTACCAACATGGAACCCACACCTTCAAGGAAGACTATGAGTCAGGCATGGAGTGGTGAGGGGTGTGTGAGTGAACATGGGGTCTGGTCATTGTGCTGTCAGACATACCAGCTGCTGCCACAGGGCAGGCAGCTCCAGGTGCCAACATGGGTGCCTGCTCTCTGCAAGGCTACAACTGGACCAGGTGCACTGCAAGCAGCTTCTCCTACTAGCACCAGGGAATGTGTTGGTGCCCGGAAGCTTAGAGATGCCAGGAACACAGGGCCCCAAAGAGAGAGTTACAGCCTTGACTTGGGGAGCTCCCAGATCTGCACTCCCCAAAGGGCTGCAGCTTTTATTTCCTTCTCTTTGCCCACAATGTGGTGAGCAAGGGACATGTTTCAGCCCTGTTTGTGTTACAGCTCTTTTAGCCTCGCCCTTTGGCAGGTCCCCAGTTCTTGTCCTGAGACCAGGAAGAATGAGGTATGCAGACAAGTGGAGGGTAAGCAAGATGAAGAGGAGCTTTATTGAGTTGATGGAACAGCTCAGTCTCCCACAGGGGTAGCCCCTTTCCACAGCCAAGGTGTCCCGATCAAGTATTCAGCTCCTAGCAGAGAGAGTAGGTCCTCTCTACATGTAGGTTGTCCCAAGTGTTCACTCCCACCAGAGAGGGTAGCTCTTCTCTGTAGCTGGACATCTGTTGTCTTCAGCCATTGGCAGAGAGGGTAGCTCCTTTCTGCAGCTGGTCATCCCATCATCTTCAGCTATCAGCGGAGAGGGCAGCTCTTCTCTGTAACTGGTCATCCCGTCATCGCTCTTTCCTCTACTCTGACTGAGCCGGACATTTTATAGGCTCCACAGGGGAGACAGTAACTGTTGATGGGTCCATGGGTGGCCATGGGCAGGCCAGGAAAAGGCACAAGTCCCCACTCCAGTTGGCGGGACTGGCAGCCCAGCCCCCAGCCTTCAATCCCTCCCTGGCCTGAAGGTGGGTCCTCACTGGGGACCGGCCCCTTCTGCCCAGAAGCCCTTCTGCCTCCTGCCAGCATCCATGGGGCCCAAGCTGCTTGAGCCAAGGGACACTTGCAGGCCAGCGCCGAGTTTCCCTCAGCCACCCCCTTGGATTCACGCCATGGTAGTTAGCACCCTGTCCAGAGCAGGCAGAGGTGGCAAGTCGCTGGCGTGTCAGCACTGCCCCGAGCATGCGCACATCCAGGGGGATGTGACGTAGCCCAGACTTGGCCCCAATCCTGTTCCAAGATTGAAGCTGATGCCAGGAGCAGGAAGAGACCAGGCAGTGGGAGCAGACACCTCTGGGCCTGCAAGGTCGGGTGGGGCCTTCCCAGGCCCCCAAGGGTGCTGAGAGGCTCAGGTTCACAGTACTGACTTGGGTGGCTACAGCTGTGCCCAGGGCAGGGCGGGTGGCAGGACTCCTGCCTGCGCCTGGCCCCCCAAGAGCACAGGGAGGCCTATGTCCACCGCCTTGACTTGGGCAGCTGCTGCCGCACATAGGGCTGCTGTCTGCTCCTGTCTCCCTTTGGCTCCTTGGAACATGCACCCTGGCCACGCCCCCTTGCAGCCTGGGGCAAGGGCTCCAGGTCCTTGCTGTGCCTGAATTGGCATCCAGGGCAGGGGCAACATTGCTGTAAGCTCCCCTTGGCCCGGGTACTCAGGGGCGGCCCCGGCCTACCCCTCGCCTGGCTCGCGGCCCTCCTGGGAGCACCCAGGAGCAGATTGCAAACCGCTGGCCCTGAGCCTGGCCATCTGGAGTGTCAGGTTCTGCGGTCACCCCAATGCAGGGCGGCACCACGCAAAGCCTCCTTCTAAGGTGCAGGAACCCAGCACCCTCAACAGGGTGGGTGAAGTGGCTGCACCACTGGCCAGGTCCCCAAAGCGGGCACCGCTCCCACATCCCGCCCAGGGCCCCCAAAGTGCGACCCGAACACCATGCCCCAAGCCAAGGCTTTCTGCCTGATGGCACTGCTCCTCCACTGGCAGATGACCTGTCTACCCCCCTCACGGTGGTCCCCTGGGCAGCAGGTTGTGGGGCTGCTGTCTGCCTGCTCCCCAGGCCCTCCTCGCAGTGGTGGCTTGATGGCAGTTACGCTACAGTCGGCCTACCGCTGCCATCAATATCTGAGGCCAAGAGAAGATGGATGACCTAGATCAAGGAAGGAGAGTGAAATCACCCATCCTTCTGCTTTTTGCTTATATCAGGGCACTCAAAAAATAGATGATGCTGGCCCACACTGATGAGGGCAGATCTTTGCTCAGTCTACTGATTCAAATGCTAATCTCTTCTAGAAACAGCCACACAGAAACATCCAGAAATAATTTTTTACCCCTTATCTGGGCATCCCTTAACTCGGTCAAGTTAACACATAAAATTGACCATCACAAGGAGTGTCCTGCTCATTGTAGAATGTTTAACAGCATCTCTGCCCTCTACTCATAGATGCTAATAACACCACCCACCACAATCTTGACAGCCAAAATTGTCTCCAGACATTACTGATATTTCCCATGGGGGACAGTGTTGCCCTAGTTGACAACTTTTTAATACACAATAATGGATACATGTTAAGATTATATGTAAGATTATAAGATTATATGTACCCATTATTTTAGTTTTTTTTTTTTCCCCATTTGGGGCTATTACAAGTAAAGCTGCTGTGAACATCTGTTCACAAGTCTCCCTGTGAATATAGTTCTTCATTTATCTTAAATAATGCCTAGTGAATTTACAGAATACTTTGTGTGGAACACCATCTTTCCATGGTAGTGCTGAATGGTCCTCATTCTGAGGTAGTCTATATGCTTCATTGCTAAATTATCTCTTATCTTCAACCTTAGAACCTCTTTGAATTTACTTCTCTCACAATTGCTTATAAGTTTCTCTTATGAATGGGGTCTTTTTGTTACAGCTCGTCCATACTTGACTGAGGGAAGTTCAATGCGTTTTCTCAGATCTCTTCATGTCACACTCAGGCAAATAGAATATTCCTGTTCCTCCTTTGCAATGTTGAGACATAATAAACTTTACTTGGCTCACTAGGCCCTTTCTATCTACATGTGTTTTTTGTGTGTATTACAGATATTTTTATTTTCATAATGCTTTTTTTACATAATTTCAACTTTATTTTAGATTCAGGGGATACAAGTGAAGGTTTGTTGCATAGGTATATTGCATCATGCTGGGGTTTGGAATATAAATGATCCTGTCAGTCACCCAGGCAGTCATCATTGTACACAATGGTTAGTTTTTCAACTCTTACCTGCCTCCCTCTCTCCCCCATCTAGTAGTCTCCAGTGACTATGGTTTCCATCTTTATGTCCATGAATACTCAATATTTAGCTCCCACTTATAAGTGAAAACATGTGGTATTTTGTTTTCTGTTCCTGCATTAATTTACTTAAGACAAATGATCTCTAGATGCATGCAATTTGTTGCAAAAGGCATGATTTTATTATTTCTTATGGGTGCACAGTATTCCGTTGCATATATGCACCATATTTTCTTTATCCAATTGACCATTGATGGGCACTTAAATTGATTCCATGTTTTTGCCATTGTGAGTAGTGCTGCAATGAATATGCAAGTGCATGTACGTGTCTTTTTGGTAGAATAATTTGTTTTCTTTTGGGTAGACATCCAATAATAGGATTGCTGGGCCCAATGGTAGTTCTGTTTTAATTTATCTGAGATCTGTATACAAAAAGAGAAAAATAAACTCTTTAGACTCACATCCAAAAGAAATATGTCTGAAGTTCTATTACACCGGATCCATTTTCAGATTTTTCTTTTTTCTTTTTTTTTTCTCTGGATCCAGGTCTCAGATATCAATGATAGCCCTTCTCTCACCCCCACGTTGACTTCCTTTCTTCACCAGAAAGCTGAAGAACCAACGTATGAATCTGTGGTTCAGGGGTTGAGTCAGATCACAAGCCCAGTTTGTGAGCACTGGCCATCATCACCCTTAAAGCTAAAGAATGGGCATTGAAAAGCAATGCAGAAGAGCTTTGCATTACTGTGACCTTAATTGCCAGAGGCAACAGCCAAAGGCCTTGGGGAAATTATCTACCTGCCACTTTCCTCTTCTGTGTCTTGCATAAGTGCATCTTATGTCAGAAAAAAAAAGAAAAAAATTTATATAGATTTTCAGGGTCTTGGTTTGAAGGGAGTCTCAATACATTTTTATAGTTTTCCAATTTCTCCAAAGATGAGAAGGGAATTATGTTAGAATCAATCCAGATACCATCCCAATTTACCATTTTTGTATTGAAAGAGAAGCCTCAGAACCTCACTTGTACAGATATCAATTAATGTTGAAGTACTTAGGGGTTGTAGAATGTTTTAAGTGAAAAGGGAAAGTCAGATTTTAAATAGGAATACCTAAAACTATGTCACAAAAAAGTGGTGTGACTCTACAACACATGTGGAAAAAGTTTAGTTTCATGCTTAATTTTTGTCAGGTTCTAACTGAGGTCTGAGGGGAGTCGGTGGGTGAGTGGTGGGTAGCTAGAAAAACACTCGAGGAATTGTAGGCAGTTTTGACATGGCTTTACTCTCTCCCTTATGCTCCACCTACTAGGCCGAGGGTGCCCTCTGAGAAGGAACATGTGCTTATAGGGTGGAGTCCTGAATCCACAACCTACAACAAGAATACAGAGAGCAACAGCTCACTACTAGGATCTCAGCTATGCTGCTGATGATTATTAGGGCCCAGAATAGGCCAGAGCCTAGGGATGCCCACCATCTCTGCAGGAGGTTGTTAGTAACGCTCTCGACCACCTTAATTTTCAATAAGACCCCCTGCAGGGCTGCTGTTATGTTCTGCCAATTGTCAGGGATAAAGGTACAACACTGTGTTCCTAAAAGGACACAGGTGCCTCCTTGAGCAGCAGTTATAATATCTAAGGCCATTCGGTTTTGCACACCACCTTTCCGATTTGATTAGCCTCATCTGTTAACAGGAAGGAGGTCTCAGCAGTATCATCCCAATCCCAGGTAGCTCCCATCTTTGCTAACTGATGCAACAGTTTTATTACATGAATTAAATGGAGCACAAATGCCCGCCAATATCCCAGGAGGCCTGAAAAGTTTGCAGTTGCTTCACCATGGTGCGCTGGGGATATGCCTGAATCTTATCAGTGATAGCCTCTAAGATGGCCTTTGTCTTACCCAACAGGATAACTCCCAAGAATTTGGAAGATAATCCAGGCCCTTGGACCTTGGATTCATCGACGGCCCAACTGTATGATTCCAAGTGTTGCCTCAAGAGGGGCGCCACTACTTCTAAATCTGCAAATTATACAAGGTTAACATAATATCATCAATATAGTGGAATAGGCAGACCCCTTCTGGACATTGTCAGGTGGCTAAATCATAGCAAACAGACCATGACATATGGTGGGGCTATGCACATAGCCCTGCCATAACACTGTGAAAATCCATTGTCGCCCATCCCTAGTGAAGGCGAACTG
Organism: Nomascus leucogenys; assembly: GCF_006542625.1. Taxonomy (NCBI): domain Eukaryota; kingdom Metazoa; phylum Chordata; class Mammalia; order Primates; family Hylobatidae; genus Nomascus; species Nomascus leucogenys. Next base: position 21,097,326 of record NC_044390.1, read on the forward strand.
TTCCTTGCTCTCTGGAGCAAAGTCTACGGAGAAAAACGCTTTGGACAAGTCCACTATATAGTGGTACTGTCCCAGTTTTGTTGTCAAATGGTCCATCAAATTCATGATTGACGGTACAGCTGCATGCAATGGGGGTGTTACTTCATTCAGTTTCTGATAGTCCATCGTCATCTGCAAAGTTCCGTCAGGCTTTCTTACTAGCCACACTGGAGAATAGTAGGAGCTATGGGTGCCATGCACTATCTGCACCTCCTCCAGCTTTTTAATTGTTTCAGTTATCTCCGTACGCCCACCTAGCAAACGGTGTTAATAGGTGGAAGTAACCCATCAGGGTTGTGGCAGGACCTGGGGCTGGTGATGTGTATGTCCATGCAGCATCAGCTTCACCATGCGCGCTGGGAGTCTGAATTCCCTGGCCATGGTTTGTAATGCCAGGCCATGTAAAATATCCACCCCCAGAATGTATTCCAGAATGGGAGAGGCATATACAGTATATAAACAGTGAGCCAAACAGCTGAAGCCAAGGTGCAGAGATACAGATTTCACTTTTACTGACTGGCCTCCATAACTGTCAATGTCAGTGTAAGCAGGTTTGCCCAGAAACTTACCCAGGTTCCCATAAACAAGGCTGCAATCTGTGCCAGTATCCACCAGTGCCAGTACCTGCTGTACATTGGTGGGGGGCCAGTAGATCACTAATTCCACATGTGGCCTCTGGTCATCTGGTATCGCCCAAGCTGGGCATCTTGGCCAGTTCTCTAATCAAACAGAGAAGGCTCTACATTTCCACCTGGCTGCAGCAAATAGTCTTTGAGCTGAAGCACCCAGGTGGGACTGGGTCATGCAGCAATGTCCTTCTCCCACTTGGACATTTTCTGAAATTGCTGCTCCAAAGACAACTGTCTCCACAAAGGTAAGAGCACTTCATTGGGCTACTTATTGGGTTTCTCTACGTCAACTCTGGCCAAAATCAGATATATCCACATCTGTGAGTGTGTCACTTGTTTAAGCCCCCTTTTCTCCCATGGAAGTCCCCCCAGCAGGTGGGGCATCTTCCCCTTCTTTACAGCATGGACCCCTCAGTCCCATCAGTGGCCTTCTGCTTCCCCGAGGGCCACCAGCCATAGCAGTTGTCACTTCATGTATGTGACACCCTACGTATGGGGTAAGGACAGCAGCTAGGGAGCCAAAGGCACACAGGGGTACAGAATCCAACACGAGATCCCTCACGTGGGAGGTGAAATATTCATCATCTGGCCCCTGGGCATTCAGGTCAAACGTAGCTGACCGCACACCTATCTCCTGGATGACTTGCACCAAATCAGCAAACGACTGCCATTTACCCACGATTTCAGGTATTTCACAGGCATCATTCCACACAGTCCATATGGCTGCCCATAGCCACTCAATCAGGGAATGGTCACCTTGTACCAACTGCCCGCTCACCTGCAACTGCTGACAGAGGGAGGAGTGAGTCATAATAGAGGCCAGTTTTTCTATCTCAGAGGTGGAACAGGGTACACTATCTGTTCCCTTGTCCCACAAACAAAGCACCCGGGTGGGCAGAGGCTCCCCTGGATGTTGGCATCACTGCTGTCTAATTCACGCAATTCAGTTGGGGTATAGGCAGTATATGAAATGTGTTGCCTTATGATGGGGGATCCCTGAGCTTGCCCTTGGGGCCCCAATGGCCATTCACAAACTACCTTCTGATGGACCACTCGGCGAGCCTGCAATGGGGTTCTTCGTCCTCAGTATCAGATCAAGTGGGGGTCTCTGGCCGAGATGATGGACCCAGGCCTGCATTCACAGCAGCCTCTAATTCTTTTTCCAAGCTCTGAAGCCGGGCCTCCAGGAGCCCCACCTGTGCTTGGAGGTCCCCATTCATAGCAGTTTCTAACTCTTTTTCTGAGCTGTGTAGCGTGGCCTCCAGGTGCCCTGCCTGCACCTAGAGGGTGGTTACCTGCATCCCTCAGGAACGGGGTGTGTACTTCTTGTAGTGCAGTCAAAAATGCCTGTCCAATTCTTCCAGCAAAAGCTCACTCCTTCTTGGTGCTCTGTGCTTCCAGCTGCTTCAGTGCCTTCTCCATGCTCACGGGGGACCCATCTACTCCAACCAGGTTTCCAGCAGAGTCCATCCAAGCAGCACAGCTGTCACCAGGTACCACAATCCACGTTGTGGCAACAAGGTTGACCCAGAATCAGTAGGGACTGAAGCCTCATTCACCTCGAGATCCTAGTTGTAACACCAATTGTCACATTCTAACTGAGGTCCAAGGGGAGTCGGTGGGTGAGTAGCAGGTAGCTGGAAAAACACTCGGGGAATCATAGACAGTTTTGACATGGCTTTACTCTCTCTCTGGGTGCAAGTGAGCCATATGTACAGTGTTAGCAGGGTAATTATACCTTTTACAGACAATAGTGGCTCCGAGCCAAGCATGAGCTCATGTGGGTGATCACCTAATGCATCTCATGTGGTGTGGTTACATAATGTGCAGGGCTGTGCAACTGCACTCCAAACCCACTGAGTCATGCTGAGCTGGAAGGCCACTTCAGCCTACTCCTGACCTTATAATTTTGTATTTATAATTTTATATTATTTTCTTTTTTTTTTTCAAATGGAGTCTTTCTCTGTTGCCCAGGCTGGAGTGCAATGGCACGATCTTGGCTCACTGCCACCTCCACCTCCCAGGTTCAAGCAATTCCACTGCCTCAGCCTCCCAAGTAACTGAGATTACAGGCGCATGCCACCACACCCAGCTAACTTTTTTGCACTTTAGTGGAGACGGGGTTTCACCATGTTGCCCAGGCTGGTCTCGAACTCCTTTGCTCGGGCAATCCACACGCCTCAGACTCCCAAAGTGCTAGAATTAGAGGCATGAGCCACTGCACTCCCGGCCTATTTTCTTTTCTTGAGATCCCTCAAATCATACAAATTTTCGTTCTCATAAAACACCTGTTTTCGCTTCTCCTTTCTACAAGTTCAAATATGGATGTTGAGAGTAAGTAACTGGCAAGAGTTTTTAGAGAACATGTCTGGATGGGTGATGTATATTTGAGAGTTGTCAGCATGTAGAGGAAGTTTAACACCATAAGCCTGTATGATATCACAAAGTAAGTATAGATAGAAAAAAAGTCCAGTGAATGACTCCTGAGGCACATCAAAAATTTAGAGGCCCTGGAGAATTTGGTGTTAAAGTTACTGCAACAAGATGAGAAAGGACCAGTAAAAGACACTGGAAAGAAAAAAACAAAGTAGGAGAATGAAGAAGTGTATAGTTGATTCTAAATGAAAATATGCATTTCTAAGAGGAAGTGATCAGCTATGTCACATGCTGGCTAATATCATTAAAATCACTGATGAGGATAAAAATAACAAAACAACAGAAAACATATCCCACGTTTACTTAATTCCAAGCAGTGTTCTAAGCATGTCAGATCTTTAAAAATTCATTTAATCCTCACAACAATTTCATGAGTTAAGTATTATTTCTCATTTTGCAAATGAGAACTCTGAGACCCTTAGAGATTAAGAGACATGCTCAAGATCACACAACTAGTAAGTAGAGGGGTCGGGACTTGCACAAACTCTAAGTCAATATGATTAACTATTCTTTTATATGACTATTTCTTTGTCAGTGTTTGAGAACAAGTAAAAACCTTTTTTTATGTTCTTTTCATGAGCTTTGTCAATGACTATTTTAGGCTTGGGATTGTCTATGGGATTCTGTTTATTTGGTATAATTGTGGGCAATTTATTTATCTCATAAATTAATAACTTACATGAACTCATAAAGGGACTCCAACATATGTGAAATTTTTAAATCCAGGGCTAGAAACCATTATTCTTCCTACTTCACCATCTCTTCCATTATAATCATATATCTAAATTTGAGGTTTAATTGTCAAACACTGACAAACCACTAAAATGTGAAGAAGGGCAGTAACTGAGCCATTGGTCAAAGTCTGGACACACCTATTTCTAATTGGGAGATGGCAGTGGCTGCAAAAACCATCCTCTGAATATCTGGACAGAGGCTCTTGAGACCATGTGGTGTATTTATCCTCCAAGTTACTCCAAAACCAGTCCCGTAGGAGTGGTCTTCAGCCCTGTTGCAAGAGATTCTCCTAGCAGGGATCACACCCTCCAGCAAAGTCCAAACCATAACGAGATTTCCTGGCAAATTCCTTGTATGAGGAATCAAACCTTGAGAAACCCTGAAGGAGAGAATTTCCACTGATTTCAGCTGTGCCTAATTTGCCATTAAAGTTTAGAGAAGATAGTAAATTCATCAGTGTTAGTTTTTTTGAGATATTCTCTTACTGTAGAGGACCAAAAAACAAACAAAAAACAAAAAAGAGGAGAAGGGGAAGAGAGGAGTAGATGCAGTAATTTCTCTTTGGAAAATCTTTGTCCTTTATGCCACTTCAGATACCTATGACTAAACAAAGATGAGCATGAGTGGTAGGGAGAATTTATGTTTTGCTGTAAGTTTTGGTTTAGTATAACAAAACCGATCACATTCAGCTTATAAAAACAGGCATAGAAAGACAGAGAATCAGACACCCTAAAGTTGCTCAGTGGAAACTCTGTGATGTGATGTGACAGAGTGTCACTAGTACCTGTGGTGCAATCTGTATTTATAAACAGAGTTTGCTACTTGTCACAAATCCAGAAAACAAATACATTTGTTATACTGTGATGCCCTTAGAAAGAATTGCATTTGATCATCTACCTTGGTCTTCTCTGAACAATTTCAACTGAAATAAAAGCATTACAGTAATATTTGAACTAAAAATCCCACTGGATTGATAAAAGATAGTGTCAAAAACCTGTTTCTTTGAAATATTGGGAAGATTCCCAGTGGGGTTGGAGGTTTGTGGAAATCCTACCTTTAACAAAATGATGGAGAAATCACAAGTTTACTAGAAACAATAAATCAGGGGAATAATCCTCACTTAATTAAAATAATGTATAGAGCCTATTAAAATTTGTAAAAACCCATTATATTAATTGTGCCACTGGCTCACCTTCTAAGCAGCCAGTGGAGAGGTTCATGTGAAGAAGAACTAACACTCCTGGCCAAAGCCCTGAATGAGTTTTCAATGGACAGCCAGCACCAACTTAATAGCCACATGAGTGAGAATTTTCAAAGTGGATATTTCAGCCTCCAGTCAAGCAAAACTACTGATGCCCCATGGAATAGAGATGAACTTTTACTTATATTATCCAATTCCTTTTCATTAATTTACTTGATATTATTTTAAATCTATTCTTTAGAACAGAGCTGCTGAAATAAATATAATGCAAGCCTCGTATATAATTTTACATTTTCTAGTAGCCACATTACAAAGAATAAAAACAAACAGGGGAAATCAGTTTGAAAGAGAAATTTGATTATCTTAATATATCAGAATTATTATAATTTCAACATGGAATAAAGAAAACAATAACAGCAATAAACCTTTGTGGCCGGGTGCGGTAGCCCACGCCTGTAATCCCAGCACTTTGGGAGGCTAACGCAGGTGGATCACCTGAGGTCAGGAGTTCGAGACCAGCCTGGCCAACATGGTGAAACCCCGTCTCTGCTAAAAAATGAAAAATAAATAAATAAATAAATAAGCCAGGCATGGTGGCAGGCGCCTGTAATCCCAGCTACTCAGGAGGCTGAGGCAGGAGAATCGTTTGATCCTGGGAGGCAGAGGTTGCAGTGAGCCGAGATAGCCCCACTGCACTCCAGCCTGAGGTAGAGTGAGACTTCATCTCAAAAAAAAAAAAAAAAAAGTATATGGTTAATTTTATTTAGAAATACCCTCTACTCAGGCCAGTTCCCACCTTATATTCATGAGTGCTGTTTCTTGATTCAGTGTTGAATATGGGAGTAGTGAAACATTTCAAATTACAAAAATGATCCTGAAAAGAGAACAATTAATAAGAGTGGATATAAAATAATTATTGTGTTTGCGCTTGCTTTTCTTGGTTGGGTTAAAGATGGGGATCTTTTACCAAGAATGAATATTATAAGATAAAAGCTATATAGAGAGACAGAAAGAGACTCTTTTAGACTCTATTTCCTGGCTGTGGAGTCAGGCCTATCCACTTTGGAAGGGCTCTCTTCCTCACCAGTTGTGTGACTTCGAACTTGCTAATCAAATACATGTAGCCCCCAGTACCATTATATGTGTAATTGGATTACTAATATTTACTTATTATGGGGTAATTGGACAAAATAGGAATATATATAAATATATATAATCCTATTTATATTTACACGTGTTTGGGTGTGTGTGTGTGTATATATATATATAACATAGATATAAAGAGAGAGAGAGGAAAATGCCTGCTTCATAAGTATTCAATGTATGGTAGCTATTTTTCTCCTTTTCCTTCTCCTCCCACTTATCCTCCCTCTTTGTTAAATGATATAGGTTAATATTATAAAGATAATAAATACTCTGATATACATAAAATGTAGAAGTTTATTATATTTTAAAAACAGATAATGAAGATTTAGACTTTGTTAACCATTTTTATTTTCGTATTATTCTATTACACAATTCTAAAGTTTTAACTTAGTTGAATAATCTTAGTAATTGAATGACTAGGTCATCTAGGGTCTACAGAACTAATAATAATTATCAAAGACAATTGTTCCTAAAATGAGGCCAACTTTTAGGAAAGCCTTTTCAAAAGGTAATTATTGGATTGATAGTATTTAGTTGATTTTAAAATCCATATCATTATCATTTGTTAATTTTTACTAGAAATATCTGTGTTTTATTTAAGTAGAGAGTAGCATTTAATATTAAAAGCTTTTATGTAATTAATGGTTCTCCACAAAATTTCAAGTAACCAGTCAATACATAACCTATGTGCTTTTCTTTAAAGATACCTAATTTAACTTGTATTATTGGTTCATTAACATTGAACTCATGATTAATAGCACTGTAACTCACGCCTAAATGAAGCTTAGCTAACACATGTATTTTTTCACAAAGCATTTTGGCCTTAAGAATGGGAGATTTCCTTCAGCACTATACTTGAGCACCATTTTAAAAAACAAAAACACCAAAAAAAAGCAAACAAAAAATGAAAGAAGAAAGAAAGGAAAAGAAATAAAGAAAGAAAGAAAAGAGAATAAAAATGAAAAATGTGAAAATGTGGCACTAAGTAGACCAAGAAAAGAAAGCTACTTTACAATATGAGAGCTGAAACAGGAAGGCAAAGAGTCACTTTGTTCAACCTCAGTTGAAAACTTATTAGGCAATTCAAAATTTTTGCTTTTTCTCTGAAATCTGTGAATGACCACAAAACTGCCATTATAGATATTGGGGTTGTAAATAAATTTTAGCAAGTAGAAGCATTTGCAAATATGAAATACATGAGTAAAGAGGGGTGACTATATTACAATGAAATTCTCTCTCCAATGGATAAGTCTTTTAAAATTCACTGGAACTTGATTCTATTTTCCAAGTCTTTATATATTAAAACTATAAATTGCATGTCCTAGAAAGAATGTAAATCACAAATTCAAAAAGAAATTATCACCTTTTTTTGGCATTCACTGTGGGAATTGGTGCAAATTTGCATAATAATAAATAGAGGCTGATTTTGATGTACCTCAAAAGACACCTAGTTTAGAAAATTTGTTCTCTACCATAAAAAAGGTTTTCCTTGTACCACAATGTCCTGCAATTCTGAACAACAGCAACTAAAGAATAGCTTTTCTTTTTTAATTTTGTTTCAGAAATGCAAGTTACTACCCTAGAAGTTTATGTACATCCTCAAAGTAAATATAATTAGAAATATCTTTGAATTTTGACTTAATCATGATCTAATTTCAAGCTTCATTCCAGGGAATAATGATGCATGTGATACCACATTTTGTAGCCCTTTCAGTCATAGACTAAAATAACACAGATGTTGCCAAACTCAAAAATAAAGTTAAGGACAGAATGTACTCTGACTATGTGATGAGGGAATACCTCCCAAGAGAGGAAATGTTAACTTGCTGAACACTTTTTTTCTGCCTATTAATTTAAATTTTTCTTTTGCAGTCTAAGATGGGCATCTCAATCACCATGCAATTCATTAATGAGCTTCATCCCATTTTGTTCTATCTTCCTAAAGTCATCTGAAATGGACAAACTGATCAAGCAGATCGATTTTGACATTTTCTAAAATCAGTGAAAGATGATGGACAGTGCCTAGACAATTTCTGAAGAGCACTTTCACTTTCATAAAAATAATGTTCTCTGAAATATTAATTCAAACTTGAATATTCCAACAGTAAAATAGATATTGAAGTTATGGCTCATTATTTCTTTCACACTATAAAGTCAAACAAAAGTACTTCTCTAACAGTAATCACATATTTAAATTAATGGCTGTACTATATCTTCAAAATAAAAAATACATATTTAAACAAAAAAATATAAAATAAGAATGTGATTTCACTGAAACAGGGGGGGAAATGATTACTATATTGCTAAATGTGCAAAGTTTAGATGAGATTCCGTGATGTGCTGACTAATTTTTAACAATTTGTTCTACACACACACACACACACAATCTCTTCATTTGTAGTATTTGTTAATTTTCATTGTGTAAGTACTCCCAGCAATACTAATTTTAAGATACCAATATGTCAGTAAAGGAAGCAGAGAAACCAATAATAAAAGTATATTCTTAAGTAATATGGTTTATCTTGTATTACACATAGCTATTGGGAGGAAAAAAGCCAATTTTTTTGAAACATAATTGACCTCAATTTTTATTTATTCTGAATATTTTATTCATTATTGAAATATTTTAATTCACTTTAACGTTTAAAGATATAAACTGTAATAGATAAATATCTACTTTTATACCTAAATAATTACTATTTATGAGCATAAAGTTGTGCATCATTCCACTCTCACTCACTCAGGACATCTGAAATACTAGCTACAAGATATTCCACGACCACCTCAGCCACCATACACATTAAATAGACAGGGAGATTGGCCCAGAGAGTAGACAGAGACAGAGCTCCAGCTTGCATGGGGCCCAGGGGTGTTGTGCATGGGACAGCTGCAGTGGAGCATGATCATAGGTGCTAACTGCCAGGTCAAGAGAGTACAGGGCTGTCTTACCCACAGGACTGAGGCACATCTCTTCTGCAGGCACTTTTGCCCAATACCTGCACCCCAAGGCCCTACCTGGTTGTTCCTGCAAGAGCAGAAGCACAGCACAGCCCCTACCACCCACCGTGGTTGCTTTGCTGGCAGCCCTGCCTGAGTGCTTTCCTGGTGGCCTGAAAACATTTTGCATCCCTCAGCACAGCCAGGGCCTGACCCTAAGGGCCAGAAGACAGAGCTCTGGGCCCAGTCCCAAAGCCCCAGGGCTGCAGTACATAGCTCAGTAGTGCCAAAATGAGATCTGTAGCCGGCACTCAAGCTAGGGAGGAGCCTTCACTCTCAGAACACTATGAGGGGTGAGACTTGGGGTCCTGGGCTGGCATGGCAGCAGGGTATGCCTCACTCTGTAGTGCTGGTTTAGGAAAGGTGTGGCCAGTCTGCCAGCCACAGCTTCTGTCTGAGGGAGCCCTGAAGCCTGGAACACCTAAGAAAGGAAATGCAGGCAGTGCCAATGATGGGAGTAGGCTCCCTAAAGCCTGGGAGCAGACCTGGCAAGGAGGTTACCTCTCTTCCCCACCACCAAAATGGAGCACTGCTGTGACTTCACTGAAATACAAAATATCTGGCTGAGTAAAAGCCTATCTGCCAGCCATTACTCTTAAGTATCTTCTACATTAGTCTTAAACAGCAAAAATTACAACACCAAAAATATTCTGCCATTATACATTGCCTGTGAAACCCAGGGCAAGAACCTAGCCACAAATAAAGATCACATACAGAGCCTTGGCCCGCTGAAAGCACACAGAAATGAAGCTAATTGACTATACTCAACTTACACCACAGCTTAAACCTCAAAGTAAATAAAGAATATAAATACAAAAAAAATTGCATCCAAATGACAGAAAAGCCAATAGGACAAAGGAACACCAGAAAGAATCAGTGCAAAAACTCTGGCAATCCAAAAACTCAGTGTCCTCTTACCTCTAAATAAGCATACTAGCTCCCCAGCAATGATTCTTGAAATAATAGACATGGAATTCAGAAGGAATGGCAAGGAAGTTCATAGAGATTCTGGAGAAAGTTGTAACCCAATCCAAGGGATCCAGGAATCCAATAAAATGATCCAAAAGTTAAAAGACAAATTAGTCATTTTAAGAAAAAACAAAACCAAATTTCTGGAATTGAAAAATTTACAACAATAATTTTTTTAACAGAGTTGGTAGCATTAACAGCAAACTAGACTAAGCTAGGGAAATAATCTCACAACTTGAAGACCAGTTCATCAATCAACTCAGTCAGACAAAAATGAAGAAATAGTCATTTTAAGAAATAAACAAAACATCTAAGAAAGCATTATGAAAAGAGATCTAATAAACAACTCCTTGGCATTTCTCAGACAGAAGGAGAAAGAATAAGCAACTCTGAAAATGAATTTGAGAATATGGGGCACAAATATTTCCCCAGTCTTGCTAGAGAGATTTACATGCAAATTCAAGAAATACAGAAAACCTCCATGAAATGCTATACAAGGCAGCTATCCCCAAGGCACATAGTCATCATATTTATTAAGGTCAATGCAAAATAAATCACATCAAAGAGAGCTAGAGAGAAGGGTCAGGTCACTTACAAAGGAAACACCATCAGGTTAGTAGTAAATGCCTCAACAAAAACCTCAGAAGCCAGAAGAGATGGAGGACCTATTTTCAGTGACCTTAAAGAAAAGAAATTCCGACCAAGAATTTCATATCCTACCAAATAAAACCTCATAAGCAACGGAGATATAAAATCTTTCTTAGAAAAGCAATCACTAAGGGAATTTATTTCCACTAACTTGCCTTAAAAGAGGTCCTTAAGAGAGTGATAAGCATGGAAATGAAAGAACAATACCTGCCACCACAAACACATTTAAGTACACAGCCTACTGACACCATAAGACAACCTCCTAATCCAGTGAACAAAATATACAGTTAACAACATGAGGAAAGGCTCAAAATCTAGGATATCAACATTAACCTTGAATGTAAGTGGTCTAAACATCCAACTTAAAAAGTTATAAAGTGGTAACTTGGAAAAAAAGACAAAGCCTAACTGTGTGCTGGCTTTAAGAGACCCATCTCACATATAATGACACTCACAGGCTCAATGTAAACAGAAAGGGAAAGATTTATTATCCAAACAGAATACAAAAAAAGAGCAGGAGTCACTATTCTTATGCCAGATAAAACAGACTTTAAACCAACAACAATCAAGAAAGACAAAGAAGAGCATTCCATAATGGTAAATTGTCAATAAATAAAATATATATATATATATCCTAAACCATAGCATTCACACACTTGGACCACAGTGCAATAAAAATGGAAATCAATACCAAGATGATCTCTCAAGGGTGCACAATTACATGGAAATTAAACAACTTGCTCCTGAAAGACACTTGGGTGAACAATGAATTTAAGGCAGAAATATAAAGAAAATATTTGAAACTATTGAAAATAAAGATACAACATACCAAAATATTTTGGATGCAGCTAAAGCATTGTTAAAAGGAAAGTTTATAGTGTTAATTGCCTACATCAAAAAGTAAGAAAGTTCTCCAATTAACAATATAGAATTGCACCTAGAGGAACTAGAAAAAAATGTACTTAAAGGTAGCAGAAGACAAAAAATAAGTAAAATCAGAGAAGGACTGAATAAAATTGAGATGCAAACGTCTATACAAAAAATCAATGAAACCAAAAGTTGGTTCATTGGAAGAATAAACAAAATGAATATATGGCTAGCTAGATTAACAAAGTATAAAAGAAAGAAAATCCAAATACACAGTTAGAATTGACAAAGATGAGATTACAACCAAATCCCACAGAAATATAAAAAATCCTGAGACTATTGTCAACACCTCTATGCACACAAACTAGAAAATCTAGAGAAAATGGAGAAATTCCTGGAAACAGATAACTGTCCAAGATTGAACCAGGAAGAAAGGAACAGACCAATAATAAATTATGAAACAGAATCAGTAATAAAAAGTCTACTAGCCATAAAAAGCCATGGAACAGATAGATTTACAGCCAAATTCTACCAGACATACAAAGAAGAGCTAGTACCAAACCTAATAAAATTATTCCAAAAAATCAAGAAGCAAGGAGTCTTCTCTAACTTATTCTATGAAGCCAGCATTATTTTCCTACAAAAATGTGGCAGAGACCCTATGAAAAAATAAAACTGTGGGTCAATATTGGTGATAAACATAGACCACAAAATTCTCAACAAAATGCTAGCAAACTGAATCCAGTAGCACATCAAAAAGTTAATTCACCATGATCAAGTAGGCTTTATTCCTGGAGTGCAATGTTGGTTCTACATTTTCAAATCAGTAATTGTAATTTACCACATAAATAGAATTACAAACAAAAACCATATGATCATGTTAATAAATGCATTAAAAGTTTCATATAAAATTCAACACCTCTTCATGATAAAAACACAAAAACAAAAAAACCTTGAGAAACTAGGAATTGAAGGAACACACTTCAAAATAATAAAAGGTATTTACGTCAAACTCAACATAATACTGGATGTCCTAGTCAGAGAAATCAAGTAAGAAAAAAAAATGCATCGAATAGGAAAATCACACATCAAACTACCTCTTTTCACCAATGATATGATTCTAAAACTAGAAAACCTTAACAGCCCTGCCAAAGGGCTCCCAGAGCTGATAAACAACTTCAGTAAAGTTTGAGGATACAAAATCGATGTACAAAAATAAGTAGCATTTCTATGTACCAATAAATTTCTAGATGACAGCCAAATAAAGAACACAATCCCATTTACAATAGCTACTGAAAAAGAGAAATACCTAGAAATACATCTAACCAAGGAGTTAAAATAGCTCTACAAGGAGAAATACATCTAACCAAGGAGTTAAAATAGCTCTACAAGGAGAAATACAAAACACTGCTGATAGAAATGAAAAATTACACAAATAAATAAGAAAATGTTTCATCTTTATGGATTGGAAGAATCAATATTGTTAAAATGGCCATACTGCCCAAAGCAGTTTACAAATTGAACATTATTCCTAGCAAATTATGAATGCCATTTTTCATAGTACTAGAAAAAAATCCCAAAATTCATATGGAACCAATAAAGATCCCAAATAGCCACAGTAACCCTAAGCCAAAAGATCAAAACTGGAAGCATCATATTACCTGATTTGAAACTATACTACAAGGCTACAGTAACCAAAAGAGCATGGTACTGATACAACAACACACACACACACAGACCAATGGAAAAGAACATAGAGCGAGAAATAAAGCTACTCACAGAGAACAGAGAACCAGAAATAAAACTACAAAGTCATTTGATCTTTGACAAAGTCAACGATAACAAACAATGGGGAAAGGACTCTCTATTCAATAAATGGTGCTTATATAACTGGCTATTCATAAGCAGAAGAATGATACTGAACCCCTACCTTTTACCATATACAAAAATTTACTCAAGAATTATTATAAAGACTTCAAATTATAAAAGTCCCATAAAAAAAGAAAAACCTAGGAAATACTCTTTTCAATATTGTTCTTGGCAAATAATACATGGCTAAGTCCAAATAATATATGGCTAAGTCCCCAACAGCAAATTCAACAAAAACCAAAATTGATAAGTATGACCAATTAACTACAGATCTTCTGCACAGTAAGATAAACTATCAAAGACGTACACAAACAACTCACAGAATGAGAAAAAGTATTCACAAACTGCATCCATCAAGGGTCTAGTATCCAGAATCTATAAGAAACTTAATTCACCAACCCCAAAATTACTCAATTTCATGAACAGACACTTCTCAAAACAGAACATATGCAGCCAACAAATATAAGAAAAAATGTTTATCATCATTAATCATCAAAGAAATGTAAATCGAAACCACAATGAGATACACAACTGTCACAATCACTTTTCTTAAAAAGTCAAAAATTAACAGATGTTGGTGAGGCTGGAGAGAAAGGGAACACATACGCTATTGGTGGAAACGTAAATTTATTTAACCACTGTGGAAAGAAGTTTGGAAATTTCTCAAAGGACTGAGCTGAACTACCATTCAACCCAGCAATCCCATTATTGGGTATATATTGAAAGGAAAATAAATAGCTCTGCCAAAAAGACACATGCACTTGTATGTTCATCGCAGCATTATTCATAACAGCAACAACAAAAAAATAGAATCAATGAAGGTGCTCATCAATGGTGGACTAGATCAATAAAATTTAGTACGTGTATACCATGTAATACTATGCAGTGATTAAAAAAAGAACAAAATCATGTTGTTTGTAGCAACACAGATGCAGCAGAAGGCCATTATTTTAAGCAAATTAATGCAGGAACAGAAATAATACATGTTCTCAATTATAAGCAAGAGTTAAACATTGAGTACACATGGACATAAAGATGGGAACAATAGACACTTGGGAATACAAGAGGGGAGAAGGAGGGGGCAAGAGCTAAACAACTACCTATTGTATACTATGCTCACTATCAGGGTGATAGGTCCAGTCAGACCCCAAACATCAGCATAACACATATATGTTTGTAACAAACCTGCACATGTTTCTCCTAATTCTAAAATAAAAGTTGAAAAAGAGGGAAAAAAGTAAAAACATTAACAACAACAACAAAACAAAAATAAAAGAGCATATTATGATCTCATATTTACACATGATTTAATGAAAGGGGGTTATGTTTTGATCGCTGTGTTTGAATCTAAATTGACTATGTCTTACAGGACAACAGCAATAAACTTACATTGAAGAGAAATTATTTGAACCTTTACATACCATTATCTATACAATAACATGTGAATCCACTAAATTTGGGGTCTTTACTTCGTAGTCATAGTGCAGATTCCTGCTTGTCTTTGGAATTTTCTAATCCTATGAAGGGAATTGATCTAAATTATATGCATTTTTCACTTTAAACACAATATGATATGTTTAACTTTTCATGAGGTGAATTCAAATATGCATTTAGATTATTCAAACTCTATTACAAATATCAATAAATTGTTATCAAATATAGTTACTAAGTCTGTACCAGGTATTTATCTGTGTGCTAGATATACAATAGTGGCCACAACAGAAATCTGTATCCTCGTCAAACTTAAATTGTAGAAACAAGAGAAAACAGACAATTAAGCAGGATACACAAGCAAATTCTATAGTATATTAAAAGGTGATGTGTGCTATGAAAAAAAAAAGAATCTATTAAAAGATAATGGAAATTTGGAATGGGGAATAGCAGAGGAGCAGATTTCAGAGACAAATAGAACAGTCAGGGTAGTCTCATTAAATTGGAGAGGTTTAGCCAGGTAGAAATAAGCACACCTGGACCAAAAACTTAGTTTCTAATATCATTCTTCAATAAAAGAACAAGGGATCCTTAGAAAGTGGCTAAATGTAGGACTGATGCAGTGAAAATACAAGATAATCCTGAAGCATCCTGTAGTAATAGAAAGTAAGGAGTGAACAAAAACAAAATAGTAAGTGCATGTCAAAGAAACACAGGTGCCAACGTTTAAGAGATCTCAATAGATGAAGCTAAAACAATTTGAGCAATAAAAATACATGTAACGTTGGATTATAACCCAAAGTATCAGATAAATATGCATAAGTCTATAACGATATCCATAAATGATTGAATAGGTAAATAGATAAGGGATAATGAACAAACAATTCTAAAATTTTTATGTAGATATAACTTTTCTAGTACATGGAGCTTAATTTCTGGCTCCCTTGAGGGTGGATTGAATTGAATAATTTGTTTCCAAAGGATAGAGTATGAAATGGAAAATTCTGTAACTTTATAATAGAGGAAACTGACATACCCTATCTTAACCATGCAATGAAGGGTGACAGCCTCAACGATACCATATGGATATAATTTATCCCCTAATATGATGCAATAATAATAGCACTTTACTTCTGTGGTATTTTTTCCAAAAACACATAATGCATTCTATATTTGAGAAAAATACTTTAAAATCTCAAATTAAGAAATATTTTATGTAGTATCTAGAGTACTCTTCGAATTGTTAAGGTGATGAGAAACAAAGAAAATTTGAGAAATAGACATAAAAGAGAAAAAAAGGTGGCATGACAACTAAATGAAACCTTGAATTTTGAATTGGATGCCCAGGAAGTAAAAGGACTTTAGTGTGAGTACAAATAATGCCTGGAAATTAGTTAATAACAATGTACAGATAGTGATGTCATAATTTGACAAATGTATCAGATTATTTGAGATTATAACATCTGGAAAAACTAAAATTGGATGAGGAGTACAGAGGAACACTACATTATATTTGAAAATTTTCTATGCAACTAAAATTATTCTAAAATAAAATGTTCATTTTTTAAAGGTGTTATTTGAGCAAAATAAGGGAGTGACCCTTGGGAGTATTGAAGCTGAGGGTGTGAATGGAAGTATCACAGCTAAAGAAAACAATCAAACAAAGGTTGAAAGAGAAGAGATGCTATTTCTCAAAGGGCATAAGTCTTGGTGTGTTTGCCTGAGTATGCACACACACGCACTCTGCATCTGTAGAAATTTCTGTGTGTGTTTGCAAGACTGTGGATGTGTGTTTTCCTTTCACAGTTTATGTCAGATACTATTTTTATTTGCCCTTCTCTTAACTACAAATACACTTATGACCTTATATCTTGAGAAAAGACTTGTTCTTTAATGGAACCAAGGACAATGAAAGAAAGAATATGGTATGAGTATTTCCATATTCATTTTTACCTGGAAACTTTATGTCATTGTTTCTATCACATATAAAACAAAAACATTTTACTACACTTTCTAAAATGTCCCAGATCTGTCTTTAATACATGAACATTTTTTAAGGAAATTTTTTGGTTATGATTCCAGTTCCCAACTTAATATGAATCTTTACTTTTAAGTTGTTATAATTTACTTTATTATTTGCCATGTGTATAATTAAATCTTCACATCTTGATCATTTTCTAAGTATGAAAAAATCTTAGTATCTTCCATTAAGAAATTGACAATTGTGATATATTTCAGTGATTTTAGTGATTTCCTGGGCACCTAATGTCTCATGGTCATCCCAAACTCAAGTTTAATCTTTCTGCTGAAGTTCATCTTTGTCACAGGTTGCATTCCCTAAGAAGTAAATTCTGAGATGGAGACTTGTATATGGAAATGTTATTGCAGAATGCTTTTAGAAACTAGAACTCTGAAGGGTTTGAGAAGCAGGGTTGAACAAGGAAAGATATTGAACAATGATGCTTTGCAACAAAGGCTCCAGTCTATTTTTATGGAGAGTTCTGGAACTGAAGTGATCCTTCAGAACTGAGGGTTGAAAATAGAATGTGAAACATTCATACTTTCATTGACATGTCATTTTTTTGATCTTCTATTTCTGATAAGAATCTTCTGTCTGCTTTTACTTCCTTAAAATCTAGGTGTATAATGGTAAAGATGGGGCACTGTAGTCAGGTACAAATTCTAACTACCATCAACTACCTGTATGACATACTGAATTAGTTTCTATCTCTTGGATCAATTTTGTGACTTTAAAAAGTAAACAATAATTTAATTTTTAGATTATGGAATCTAAAATTGTCTGAAGGTACCTAAATAATCATGGATGAAGTAAAATAAAGACATTGACTCTTGACAACGTACAATTTGGGAAGAAAAGTAAGTAGATATATAAATAAAATAAGACTTAAGGTAGGTGCTGGATTCATGGCGCTTAATTGTTAAATTCCTTCTGTCTGAAACCTTCCCAATAAAATGTACATGAAAATGACATGGTTCTAAATGTATATTTTCAACATCTTTTTTTTACAAAACTCTTGGACAAAGGGATGATATAAAACTAAAAAATACAGAATCAACTTCTTAGCCTACTTTATGAACCACCCTTGTATTTTTTTGTCACGTGAGCTCATACTTACACACAGGCACACCTCATGTCAGGAATTTGATGTGTTCCTAAAGCTCAAAGTTTAAGGTTTTTATTTATTTTTTCTCATCTTTAAAAGGTTTTGTGCCATTTTGTCACCTCGTGAAAAATAGCACTATGGGTTTCTCCTCACAGGAGAGAGACTTTATCCAGGTCATTCAGCTTTTATTGACTTCCGTGTCTATTCTAGTAATTTATGATATCTTAAACCTGAGCTTTATCCTTGTAAGTGTGATGATATGTTTAAAAACAAATTAAAAGAAAAAGCCACACGTTAATTTTTGTATTTTTAAAGGACATCCCTACAGTCTTTTACTCTAGGATCTACTGCATAAAATACCTTTATTATTATTAATATTATTATTTTCATTATTATTACCATGTTTTTCTACTATAGTTTTTTTAGGATAAGGATTATAACATAGCTTTTTATTTATTTATTTTTGGCAATTAACATAGCATCTGGCACAGAACAGATGCAAAATAAATTTGGACTGAAGCATATTCAATTGTGCTTTGATTCTTTTTTTTTCTTTCCTGTTTCTACATTATTTTTCTGCTCCCATCTTTTTCTTTGACCACTTTTCTTCTTTCACAGGAGAAATAGCAATGTGCTATTTTGTCATCTACTAAAAAATAATAGCACATCATGGCTTTGTAAACACTGGATTGAGAACTCTTTCCAGGGCATTGAGCATTTATTGACTTTTAGGTCTAAATTAGTAAGTTATGATGGCCTTAAACCATTATCTTTCTCCTGTGCTCATTTCTATTGTTTATCTGTCTTTGGTTTTTCTTTTCATTTTCAAGGGGGTCTTTTATCATCACCTGACAGCAAGGTTCAATATATAGCAGAGAGCAATTCCTTTAGTACCTAGATAACAAGAAGTCTAATGATGATTATAAAAGAAAACATAAACAAGTTGGTGAAGTATGAAATAAAAATAAGTATAACTTCAATGAGATATTCTTGTACATAAATATTATCTAATGTATTGAAAACTAAAATTGATTATCTTCTGCCCATATATGGGATGACCATACAATTTAATCGGTCTTGCGACTTGTCCAGATCATACGTTAATTTCTCAAAGTGTTGTATAGATTGTTGTAGAATTCTTTGATTTAACTTGCAAATCTTTTTTCATCTCATTTATAACTTATTATTTGAAGTAGTTATTCAGTGAAACAGTAGCATGTCAGAAAAATACAAAATGGTCTGTGAAATGAAAAGGACATTAGGAATAAATGGCACTGGTAGCATAACAGACAGTACTATGTCCCATTTGTGTTTTAGGCAAATACTTTGGCAAATACAAGCAGGCTACATATGTTCTTACCCATGAGAAATTATTAAATCAATTGAGATGTGAATGAATTTGAGCAGGAGACTATATTGATGACTTTTTGTATGTATCTTTCTAATTTTGTTAGGACGATCCTGAACATTGCTTTAAAAACAGAAAACCAACAACAACAACAACAACAACAAAAACAGAACTCCCTACCCAACCCAGCCCAGTGTAATAGGTTAGCCATTATCTTTGATTAAAAATCTAGCTTTCGGCTTGGCAGGTGGGTCACACTTGCAATCCCCAGCATTTTGGTAGGCCGAGGCAGGTGGGTCTCGAGGTCAAGATATGGAGACCATTCTGGCCAACATGGTGAAACCCTGTCTCTACTAAAAATACAAAAATTAACTGGACATGGTGGCACATGCCTGTAGTCCCAGCTACTTGAGAGGTTGAGGCAGGAGAATCACTTGAACCCAGGAGGCGGAGGTTGCAGTGAGCCGACATCACTCCAGCCTGGCGACAGAGCGAGACTCCGTCTCAAAAAACAAAACAAATAAACGAACAAAAAATAGCTTTATTCCTGCCACACTCCTCTTTCTCTCTTTCTCTACTTTTTAAACTTGGTATTCTTTCCCAATAATTGGCATAAAAATGTTACTTCCTATAGTAAAAGGCCTTCAGAGCATCATGGTATCCAGAGGGGAAAGTTACCTTAGGATGAATGAGGGTAGAGGGTTGATTTATTTAGATTTGTATACTTGTGGATCAAACATACTAAGAACAGTAATCTAAGCTCACACTTAGGTTTTAAAAAATAGGATATTGTCTAGTACATTTGTATTTGAGAATTATCAGTGAATGTTCTTTTGTGAGAAAGTAACACATTTCTTCACTGAAAGTGCCATCTCTCTAGGAAATGGAAATGTTTTTGAGGCTTTATCATTTAAGCCTTACTTTGAGAGAAAATTCATTTTGGCAGTGACTCAAATACCAACTCCTGTATGCAGTACACATATCTTTTTTGTTGTTGTTTTATCCACCTAATGTATGTGAAGCCTGAGGCTGGAAGTAGGACATATAAATATACACAAAAATATGCACTTCCTCTGCTCTTGAAAAGTAGCGAAATTGAAAATATGGGCAGACTTAACACAAGACTATCACAAATAATACAAAACAATATACAGCAGTATACAGGTATTGATCTAAAGTGTTATGAGAATTTAGAAGAGGACTAGATGAATTCTGGCTGAGGGAAAATATTACATGGTGGCAGAGGGATTTTAGTTGTTATGAGTAGAGAAGATCTTATTGGAAAGTATGGATTTAAGGAGGATTAATATACTGTGGGAAAGGTCTTATGTAGGCTCCAAACACTGAATAGAGAGATCAAATGTGTATGTGGGGGATTTTGTTCAGTTTGGTTAAAACTAAAATTCAGTGAAAAGATTTATAGCTATGGTTGTGTAGAGAGAGCTATGGAAAGATTTTATCAGGTATGATACGAATTTATGGCACAGCCATTTAAATAGGAAGTGTTACTAATTAGGAAGGTAAATAACTACAGTTAAATAGATATTTCTTTGATGTATAAAGATTGAGAAAGAGACTTTGTGACAAATATTTACAAATATTGTAAGATTTTTGAGTTTATATATGCAATGCTAATTTTTAACTCTCATCTCACATTACAATTCAGTTAATTTGCTGCGAGTTTGGGTCTATTGGCAAAGGTACTAAAAATCTTTGATTAGTTATTGTATTTTATTTGGCTTTATCATTTCGTTTGCATTTAAAACAAACTTCTAGTCCTCAAGAGCACTGAGATGTGTGTCTACAGAAGGAAAATGGGCATTCTCTCCTAGAACAAAGTCCAGTTGTATCAGTGTCTTCAGGATATAGTTCAGGAGGGGTTAGGATAAATTGCTGGGAACATTATCTTCCTACCAACTTCAGAAAAAGCTTGGTGGAGTTATCTAAAAAAAGCACGTGGGTGTAACTCTAGAAATTGTTCTTGTCTAATCTCACTGAGAAGTGATTTTGTTGTGGTCATCTTAGTCATCCACTGATTTCTCTCTCTTAGTTGTTACCAAGCTATTTCTAAAAGGAATTTCTGTAAGTTTTGCCTTCTTGCTTCCCAACTCTTTTTAGGCTTTGTAGCATGATGATCTCAGAAAAAGAATACACATATTTTGTTTCTAAAAAGTACCAGTAATCTGTATATATGCTATAAAATATTTTTAGCCAAAATTTTACATCTCATGAGCTTGGAAAGCTATAGCCTAAAAACGTGTCTCTAGGCCCTGTTATTTCTTGTGGTGCCATAAATAGGAAACTGCAATAAAAGTTTTAATAAAGCAATGTGTGCTTTTCAGAGATCCTAGATCTACTGAATTTACTTTCAAGGTAAACGCGAGCAAAAAAAGTAATAATGTTTGTAATATATTCTTTAGCATTTCAAAAATGCATTCATCAAATACACAATAATGTATGAGGGGTAATACATCTCTTAGCATGTATTTATTTGACAATTCAGTTGAAAGAAATAAAGGAAACACCATACACCTTAGTTTAGAACATTAAATAGTCAATAGTATTCAGGAAAATGTAATATTATCACTATTCACTTATATTGGCTTTCTCTTAATTAGCATTATTTTGGAACAAGGTTATTACCAACCTAGGCTAGCACTCTTATTTCCCTCTAGCTTCAACCCCCACATGCCTATGTTTGTTGTTGTTGTTGTCATTTTTGAATTGGACTGATTTTTTAAGACTTTATTTTTTAAAGCAATTTTAGGTTCACAGCAAACTGAGAAAAAGGTACAAAGACTACCCCATCCCATATTTCCCCTACCCCACACATGCATAACCTCCTCAATTATTGATATTCCCCACCAGAGTGGTACATCTGTTATAACTGGTAAACTTACATTGACACATGATCACTCAAAATTTATAGTTTACATTAACGTTTACTCTTGGTGTAGTACATTCTATCATTTTGGAGACATTTATAATTATACGTATCCACCATTATAGATTTATACAGAATATTTTCACTGCTTTAGAAACCTCTGGGCACTACCTATTCATTGTTTACACCCCTGACTCTTGGAAATAGCTAATATTTTACTGTCTTTATACTTTTGCCTTTTACAGGATGTCATATAGTTGGAATCTTACAGTATGTAGCCTTTACAGGTTGGCTTATTTCACTTAGTAATATGAATTTAATTTTCCTCCATGTATTTTCATGGCTTGATAGTTCATTTTTTTAGCACTGAATAATATTCCATTGTCTGTATGTGTAGTTTATCCATTAACCTATTGTGTTAGTCCATTTTCATATTGCTATGAAGAACTGCCTGAGACTGAGTAATTTATAAAGGAAAGAGGTTTAATTGACTCACAGTTCAGCATGGCTGGAGCAGCCTCAGGAAACTTACAATCATGGCAGAAGGCAAAGGGGAAGCAAGCCATCTTCTTCACAAGGAAGCAGGAAGGAGAAGTGCCAAGCGAAGGGGGAAGAGCCCCTTATAAAACCATCAGATCTTGTGAAAACCCACTCACTATCATGAGAACAGCATGGGGGAAACCACCCCCATGATTCAGTTACCTCTACTTGATCTCTTCCTTGACACATGGCAATTACAGGGATTACAATTCAAGATGAGATTTGAATGAGGACACAAAGCCTAACCATATCACCTACTAAAGTACATCTTGGTTGTTTCCAACATTGGGCAATTATGAATAAAGCTACTGTTAACAGGACTGTGAAGTTTTCTGTGTAGAGATAAATTTTCAATTATTGGGGGATGAAATACAAAAGAGAATAATTCTTGGATTGTATCGTAAAAGTATGTTTACTTTTTAAGAAATCGCCAAACTATCTTCCAAGGTGTCTGCACCATTTTGCAATTAAAATGAGTTCTTGTTGCTCCGCATTCTTACCAGCATTTGATATTGTCAGTGTTTTGAATTTTAGCAATTCTAATAGTATGTAATGGTATCCTATTGTTTTAATTTGCTTTAACCTGATGACATATGATATGAGACATCTATTCAAGCACTTGTGTGCTATGTATCTTCATTGGTGAGGTGTCTGTTAAGGTCTTTTCACCATTTACAAAATTGAGTTGTTTTCTTACTTTTGATTTTTGAGAGTTCTTTGTTTATTTTAGATAGAAGTCATTTATAAGATATCTCTTTTGCAAATATTTTTCCCAGTCTGTGGCTTGTTTTCTTATTCTATTGGCAATGTCTTTTGCAAAGTAAAACATTTTACATTTAATTAAGTCTAGCTTATCGATTCTTGTTTTCATGGATTGTGCCTTTGGTGTAATGTTTGAAAAGTCATTGCCAAATCCGAGGTAATCTAGATTTTCTCCTTTGTTATTTTCTAAGAGTTTTATAGTTCTTAATTTCAATTTAGGTTTGTGATTTATTTCTAGTTAATTTTTGTGAAGGTTGTAAAATCTGTGTCTAGTTTTTTTTTGTATGGATGTCCAGTTATTCCATTTGTTAGAAAACAAACAAACAAAAACCTGTATTTGTTCCCATTGTATTGCTTCTGTTACTTTGTCAAAGATCAGCTGATGATATTTGCATGAGTGGATTTCTGGGCTTGATATTCTGTTCCATTGATCTATTTGTTTATTCTTTCACCAAAATCACACTTTCTGGATTACTGTAACTTTATATTAAATCTTGAATTAGGTAGCGTCTGTCCTCCAACTTTTTCACCTCCTTCAATATTATATTGGGTATTTTGGTCTTTTAGTCTCTACATAAGCTTTACAATCAATTTGTGGCTATCTACAAAATAACTTGCTGAGATTTTGATTGAGATTGGATTGAATATGTAGATCAAGCAGCAAAGAACTAACACTTTGGCAATATTGAATCTCCCTGGTTGTAAACATGGAATATCTCTTCATTTATTTAGTTTTGTAGTTTCTCTCATATATATCTTGTACATATTTGATAGATTCTTCTTTAGCCTACTCATGTGACAAAGGATTTCAACTGCTTTTCAAATGATGAATCATACCTGAATAAATTCTATTTGTTTATAATGTATAATTCTTTTTACGCATTATTATATTTTATTTGCTAATATTTTGTTAAGTACGTTTGCATGTATGTTTGTGAGAAACATTAGTTCATAGTTTTCCTTTCTTTTAATGTCTTTGTGAAGTTTTGGAATAAGGGTAATATAGGCATCATAGAATGAGTTAGGAAGTATTCCCTCAGTTTCTATCTTCTGGAAGAGATTGTAGATAAAACTTGATACCATATCTTCCTTAAATTTTTGATAGAATTCACCAGTGAACCCATCTGTGTCTATTGCATTCTGTTTTGGAAGGCTATTAATTGTCTATTTAATTTCTTAAACATGTATAGGCCTATTCAGAATGCATATTTCTTTTTGTGTGAGTTTGGCAGTTTTTTTCTTTCAAGGTATTGGTCCATTTTACCTAGGTTGCCAAATTAGTGGGCATAAGACTTGTTCTTAATAGTTCTTTATTGTCTTTATAATATTTGTGAGATCTCTAGTGATGTCCACTCTTGTTGCTGATATTAGCAATTCATGTCTTCTTTTTTTTCTTAGCTATTTTGGCTAGAGCCTTACCTACTCATGAATTGTATTGTAGTAATGAATTACCTATTGTATGAATTGTTCATCTAGGTGTTTGTATGTAGAGAAACTAGCAATTTCAAGATGAATCAATAAATACTATAATTTGTGATCTAACATTACACATACACATACACAAACATAAAATAAGCCAGAGACAAGAAGAAAAAGAAAGAGAAGGAAAAGAGGAAATAAATGAATGAAAAAGTTTTTTGAGTAGTCTCATCTCAGGATAAAAGGTTTTAAAGACAAAAGCTACGTTCTCTCATGTAAGCATAGTATTTTGTTATAATGCAAGCCTTCATTCTTTTTTAAAAATTATCTTCTTATTTATCTGCCCACTGGTACATTATTGGGATTCCTCTCAAGTGCTAAAATAATTAGCATGAAGATGTCTCAAAATATTTATTAACTATAATTCTACACAATGGTATTAATTAGTACAATTTATTTAAAATATCCCCCTCAGTTCAATGGGACTAATAATATTGAAATCAATTCTTTCAACGTGGTTGTTGTAATAATCATAATTAGACATGGCAGGGCTCAGTTTAATCATGTGCTTCTTTGGGGACACACTGGCTTTCAGTCTTTCTTGATAAGCACTGTATAATTAATAGAAGTGGGTTATTGCCAACACTCTTTGGGAATTATTCACAAACATTCTAATGAGGGACTCTTACTAAAGGATGAAATTAAATTAGACAATTACCTTGTTTTACTAATTGTTTTCTTGACTCTCAGAAAAGTCATTTTAATAAGTGTTTTCATATCAATTTATCCAACTTTTTTTGACCAACTACAGTTTGTGTAAAAAGATTTTGGAGGACATGATAAGAGAGAATGATTTTTCAGTCCTAAATTCTTTAAGCATTTTGAGCAGACAGCAGGCAAACAGAGCTGTGAAGAACTCCCTGAAGAGTTAGAAAGTAAATGTCCGTTATGCCCTTTTGAAATCTGAGATGGGGGGAAAAAAGCTCAGAGGCATCAGAAAAGACAAATGTAAGTTGTGAGTGGATTCACAGAGATTATCTTTCAAAGATACAGGATGTAATTATATTTGTTGACTAAGTACAGAATGAGAAGAACACGGTAACTTTTATTTGGAAAACTGAAATATGAATCTAGCTGTCAGAACAAATTTGATAATTTTTTTAAAGTTTTATGCAGAAAGTTGCTATGTAATTACTCTAACTTATAAGTGTCATTGTTAACTGACATTTAGGACATTTTTCCCGTATGTGGCTAAAGGCTTTGCATTTCTAATACTATAAAATAAATATTAACTATAAGCCTAATTACTATAACAATAGTTGGATTAACTTATGAATTGGCATGGATAAGCATAGCACACTTATCAATCTGAATGAGTCAGAAAGATATTTTAGCACAGAAGTATAAGGGCCACTTAAAGTCTGCAATATCCTAATTGACTTAAATGACATGACTTAAATGACATTGACATTCACAATATTTAATAAAAGTTTTTCTATGGTGACCTTTCACATGAAAATGGTTATGCCTTTCTGTAAATGATGGAATTAGACTGTGCATTGTGGAAATGGTTCAAATCTCTTTGCTTATAGAGATATAAGGGTAATGCCATTAATTGTTAAAAATAATTTCCCATATTGAATACACGTCAATGTACTTGTAGTAGTCATAATATCAGCTGTGCTAACAAATACTTTAATTCATAATAAAATGATCTACTTAAAAACATTCTGCATCGGTTCCAAAAGTTGCATGGAGATATAAAAAGTACAATTTTTTTAAATGAATGGATCAAACTTAAAGAGAAATTGTATAGTAATTACTAGTCTATTCATGGATAAAATTTCAAAAGCAGTATTTAACAAATATTAACTTCAGATTATTTTTTTAAATAACAATTTTTATAGTCTATTTTTTTATGGCCCCTGCTTTGTCTTAACTCAAAACATCCAAGTACTAGGAAACTGAAAGTTCCGTTAATTACGTATAATTGCAAATACAAATGGCTAACATCCCCAGGAGTCAGACTACCTGGTTGCATCTTGAAGACAGAAACAACCTTCTCTATCTGAATTATTTGACTGATTTTACAACCACTCATTTCAAGGAAGGAAGATAATGGGGCTATTCCCTGTGAGTGACTTCATCACTTCACTCACGTTAAGCTATTTTATAGCTTGGCAACAGTCCAGAAACCTAACCAGAGGAATATTGACAAAACTCCTGGTGCATGTAGAACTCCCTAGCTGCATTCAAGCCTTTAAAACACAACAAGAGAGTCTGTTCAAGCATGTGGAAAAAAATGTTTTTGGGTTATCCAGACACTCACTATTGCTGTACTTCCCTGTGGTTGTATGAGTGTAGAGTCAT
Source organism: Nomascus leucogenys (assembly GCF_006542625.1). Classification (NCBI taxonomy): domain Eukaryota; kingdom Metazoa; phylum Chordata; class Mammalia; order Primates; family Hylobatidae; genus Nomascus; species Nomascus leucogenys. The sequence goes on from NC_044390.1 coordinate 21,124,741, forward strand.
TTCAATTTTATATCTAAAATATGCTGTCACTTGTGGCAGTAAAACCTGCAAGCTAAGGTTAAAAGATTATAGTTGGTTTTGAAAGCCTTATTGTAATTACCACAGTTCTCAAAAATTGATTAAAATAATGATAAATGTGTATCTTTGAAATAGGTGTTAAAATGACAGTGGTCTGCTTCAGGAAACGTGAAAAAAATCACCTACATTCTAAAAGAATAATTTCCAGAAATACAAAGGTATACAACATTAAAAATGGTTAGGACTCAGATAATATATCAGCTTCTTTAAAACTGCCATGTAGAGGTAATATCTGGAATTATACAAAAAGATTAAATTTTACAAACTGATGAGGGCACAAAAATAGTATTCTAATCTTTTAAATAACTGCTACATTCTAGCATGAGAACAATTGTATATTAACTGTACCTTTTCTAGAATTCTTACAATTGATAACATTTATACAAATGTCTATTTATACTAGTGTTAAACATAATGTGGAGGTTCTGAAGAATAAACTATAAATTATTTCACTTGGTTTCAGAATTGAAGAATCATATTCCAATTTTTTAATATCCTATCTATAGAATTTGGGATAAATCACTGTATTTCTTTGAATATAATTTCTTTTATCTGACAAATAACAGAAATAACTAATACAAATATATCTAAACATTAATACCTGTCACTTGGTCCAAATACATCAATTAGAAAAATAAAATGAACAGAACTGATAAAAAAAAACTTGATTCAACTGTATGAATTTGAGAAACTCATCTTATATTCAACAATGTGGATGGTTCAAAGTAAAAGCACGGAAAGATATACCATTGAAACACTAAATTTAAAAAGTTCCTGTATTAATCGCTAATAGACTTTAGGGTAAAGATAATTACTAGAGGAAAAGAGAGACATTTCATAATGATAAAAGGGATAAATCTATTAGTAAGACATAATCTTATCTTCTTATCTTAAAGTACAGGGTTAAGAATTCTAAGCTGAGCAGGTTTATTTTTATTTTTTTATTTTTATGCCACTTTACAATGCTAAGGCATGTCTTCCAGTTTGCATTATTTGTGACAAGAATTCTGGTGTCATTCTTATCATTGTTGAATTCATGTTATGTGTCTTTTAGCTCTGGCAGCTTTCAGAATTTTCCTATTTATATTTGATGTAGGTGTCATTTTACCATATTTATTCTGCTTGAAATTTTCTGATATCCTGGGATATAGAGATTCATTTCTTTTATGGAAAATTTCTACTATTTTTTCTTCATACATAAATTTTTTGCTCTATTTTCTCTTTTCTACTTGTTCTACAATTTAATATATATTATACTTTATGTCATTGATAACTAAGCATATAAATCCTTAGTCTAGAATTATTCAGTCCCAGGATTTCAATTTGGTTTATTTTTGTAGTCTTCAGTTTTCTTCAGATATTCCTCATCTGTTCGTTTATCGTTTCCATCTTTTACTTTGGGTTATAATTTTCTAATTCCAATACCTGGGTCATCAGTGTTTTGGAATGTAGTTGTTTTGACTCTGAGTTTTATTTTCTTGCTTTTTAATATCTCTTTTAAGTTTGTAATGTATGGAAGAAATGATAAATAGAATAACAGTGGAAATTAATATGTACTACTGTTTTGCTTTGTTTGTTTTTTTGCTGTTGAAAAAAAAGCATGTTCCCTCTTATATCTGCTGGTTAAAGTGAGGAGGTGATTATTCACATTTCACCAGGTATGAATTAATTTGAGAGTGGGTCATAGTTTTAGGCGACTGAGCTCACCTGTTATGCTGCTGCTCCAGATGGTAGCATCAGCATTTTTGTTCTTTATTATTATTGAGCCTTGAACCAGGAAGGAATGGGGCTTCTACTTACCTTCAGATTCATTAGTAGCATGGCCTCTAGTTTTGAAGATAGTTAAAATACACAAATGCCCTGGTAATTGATTCTTTTAGTCCCAATTTCCTTAATTTAACATTCAAAAAATGGAAAAATAGATAATATTGAGAGATTGCATAACGATTTAGCTGGTGAAAACTAAAACAATGAAAAACAAAATCAACCCAAAGTCATCCTTATCTGTGGCAGTATCTCTGTGTGTGTGTGTGTGTGTGTGTGTGTGTATGTTTATATATATATATATATATAGTTGTTTCACACATAGTACTTTCCAAAGTTAAGTGGAAACCTCCCATATAAATTATAGAGTGTTAAAGAATGATAAATTATAAATAAATATTCCCCATATATAATAAAATGTTATAGTATGAAATGGCATTTGAACACAATTGCTTGGATTTGTAAGATATAGTAACTACATTTCTCCTGAAAAATTGTTCATATTTTCAATGCTAAGCAAACAACCTTTGGCATCTCTTGTTTGATTTTTCTTCCTGTAAGAACTTGCACATTTTTATCTGAAATCCAGCTCAGATGTAATATTTTGTTTCTGCCAGCAAGCTCACCCCCATTTTTTGCCTTGAACATAAAATAATGAAACTTAGAGATTTATGAGCCCTAAGATTCCTTTTAAAGAAAAAACTTGCTTGTAAAACTAATAAAGCAAGGTCATGAAGATAGTATTATTCTCATTGATTCAATTAATAATTATTTAATTTTTTAACTATAATTTTTTATAATTTACAAACATTTCTAAAATATTCCCATTTCTCCCAATGCATGCTGAAGAACTATGTGAGCTAGATACCTGTTGTGAAAATAGTTTGATTACGATATGGAATATAGAGCAGGTGCATATCTCCTCAGTGAAGGACAGAAATAGCACTAAAAAGATAAATAATTTTTTTTTTTTTTTTTTTTTTTTTTTTTTTGAGATGGAGTCTCGCTCTGTCGCCCAGGCTAGAGTGCAGTGGTGCAATCTCAGCTCACTGTAAGCTCTGCCTCCCGGGTTCACGCCATTCTCCTGCCTCAGCCTCCCAAGTAGCTGGGACTACAGGCGCCCGCCACCACGCCTGGCTAATTTTTCGTATTTTTAGTAGAGACTGGGTTTCACCATGTTAGCCAGGATGGTCTCGATTTCCTGACCTTGTGATCTGCCCGCCTCGGCCTCCCAAAGTGCTGGGATTACAGGCGTGAGCCACTGCCTCGGATCTCCACGTCTTTCTATTTCTACTATGCAAAGAAAAAGTAACATAAATGTACATATGTGTAAGTTATTCCGCTATGGAAAATGTATTGAGCTAAATTTTAAAAATGTTATCAAGCATTTATGCTTTGGCATACTATATATAATACCTATGCACAAAATCATGTTTTTTGCAATATACAACAAACTGCATCTAGTATTTTAGAAAGAACCTGAAACTGTAGTTTAAGAGTTCAAAATCCTACTCTACACTGGATAAGTGACTTAACTTCCATTCATTTAAAGTATCAATAATAAGCGTTTTTTTAGTTTTATTTTAGGAGGAATGCATGAGATGTATGTGCAGTGTTACTGGCATATAAATTATGTTTATGAATATAAATAATTATATTAGGAAAATCAGAGGATTTTTTCTGAACACATTTATAAATACAAAACCATAAAGGTACAATTTTGCTCTGGCATTGATTTTTTGTCTGCCTCAGCTTCTTCATGACAACTCTAGATATATTTAACCATCCCACAGAGTTTTCATGTGGATTAGCCAGTAGGTGGTTTTGTGCTACTCTATTAAGTGTATTCAAGTGGTGATATTTATATCTGGGAATATGTTTTCAATGAGTGACAACAGAACATAAAAAAGAAGAAAGGGCTGGAAGTTTTTCCTATGGGTCAAGCAATTTGACAGCTTCCCTTCTTATTTTTTATAGGAGATTTCCTTATATTAATCCTGTTTATATTGTGAGCACACATTTTATTGAAACAGGTTGAAGTATTCATGAATCCATGTATTAGGTTAAAATTTGTTTTTGTTTTGGTTTATTTGCACTGGGGAAAATTGAGAGAGGTTAAGGATTTATTGTACAAAAGAATTATGGAAAGGTCACTATATTAGAAGATGTGTGAGGCTGCTTACAATAGTCTTATGGAAAATGGAAACTATTTTAATGAATTAACCAGAAGAAAAATTAATACATTGTGATGCTGCAAAACCAGATATAGGATGAATTAAAAAATCAAAGTTACATGTTTCTTCTCTACTATTTTGTCATAAATCTAGAAAACTTTCATCGGTGTGGTCAAAGGTAAGAAGTATCAATAATCTACATGCACTTGCCAAAGCAAACCTCACTCTTTGGGTTGTTTCTCATTAGCTGGATTTCACTGAAGGATATTGAAAGTCCAGCTTTTCTTATCCATTCCTTTAATCACATCTTGGAGCAATTCATCTTGCTTGAGTATTTCTTTAGTGGGCAGCTCATTAATTTTCATGACATCTTCTATTGCTGAATAGCTCTCATTATTTACAACAGAACAAAACTACCAATGTTTTAAAAATTTTCCTAAATATATTTTCCTGCCACCTCTGACACCTCTTCACTTCTTTTCAAATATCTACCTAAATATCTGCCTAAAAAGAGATATTTATAAGTACAGATATCTATATTGATCTATATTTATAACATCTGCACCTATAAATTACTACATCTATCTATCTATCTATCTATCTATCTATCTATCTATCTATCTATCTGATTGTGAGACTGTCAAATTAATTAAAAGGAAAATTTATACACGAAAAAGCAAAAAGCTATAGTCAATAAGTAAATATTTGACCGAATGAATGACACTTGAGACTATTAATAAATTGGGTATTGACGGCTTTATGGTAACTACTTAGTAAGTTCCCCATTGTTTAATTGTGGTAGATCATAGAACTTGCTGAAAACAACATTGGCAAGAAAACTATTAATAGTACTCATGATATTGTAATCTCTAAGAACACAGTAATAACATCAATGATTTCTGTTAAGAAACTTTCTGTGTGTGGTGTGGTCTCAGAAATACTGAGCTGATTCTACCTGTTAACAGAGTCAGCGTTTCCATATTGTCTGGGTGTCTTCCAGATTAAATTGCCTGAGCCTGGACTATATTAGCGATTCTATAGTAGCAGAATTGCATCTGGAGAACATACGTATACTTTCTTTCTTTGCAATTTTCACTTGGTTGTATTTATTGAACTTACAGAAGTGCTGAGTGAGTCATGGCAAGCAATCTGTCAAGTAAAAGATGCCATCAGCTTGGCTCAAGTTAGCAAAGAGACTCAACATCTTTATAAGCAAGTGGCTGGTAGGCAACAACTTTGCTTCACGATTGTGTATGTAACAAATGAAATAAATGTTATTAGATGCATGAAGTTATAGTTGTTACAGATTTTTACTTTTTTTATCTTACGTGGAAATGCCTTTTAGAACATTTCATTGAGATGTCCATTCAGACAGTCTGTATGTTCCCAAAACAAGGCTAAGTAAAACATTTCCATTGTTGAGTGATTCCAATTTTTCCTGTAACTTACCTTTTAAATTGTAAATTTTCAAAAAAATAGATAAAATCCAGCCCATCTGCCTGATTTTTCAAAAGAAGAAACTAAGAATTAAGCATCTCACATAACATCTGTGGTCTCCAGGTATATGTGGCTTCACTATTAAATTAGAAGTTGTACTGACTATTCATAACAAATTACAACTCTGTGATTCTGTCATTCTAAAATACTATGCTTGTCAGTTTCTAAAAAAAGAAATTTTTCAAATTTTTTCACCTGACATGTGTCTTTTGCATTTCCCTAGCACTGATGTCAGCACTTTGCAATAACAAAGTGACTCTCAATGGAGAAATGGGGGCAATTTTGCCCTTTTGGGTACAGTTTGCACTGTCTGGAAACACTTTTGGTTGTCACGACTGGGAAGGTTTGGTGTCACTAGCATCTAGCAGGTAGAGGCCACAGTTATCTGACCCAAATTGCCAGTTGTTCCTAGATTGGGAAACAGATGTAATCCTACACAGATTAAATTTAATTGTTCCTAAATTAAATTGTTCCTAGATTGGGAAACTGATGTAAGCCTACACAGATTAATCTAATTATTTTAACATACACCATACTTTTAAGTAGAAGTCATATTGTTTTCTACATTTGTCTAAGAGTATATAAGAAACTGAGAAAAAGAGGCTTGAGCAGTGTCACAGAGGTAGAAATGGTTGAATGAGTTGAACCCAGATCTACCTAAATTCATAATCAATGCTTGATCTAATCTATGCACTGGTACTTAAGACAATGCTGACTTCTCATGGCAAAGTTACCAAGCAGTCAGTGGTAAATCATTCCTCACCTTGTACCAAGACAGTTAACCAACACCAGGGGAATTGTAGAATGCCCTTTAGCATGTTGTTTTCCTTTTAGGTATAGGGCATTCAGCTACCTGTTCTTTTATCTGTCATGGCATGACCAAATGTGATTCAATGATTTCTCTCCTTTCCACTTTATATTAGGTCTGTCAGTGACTTCTCTCATATTTCTTTCCTTTTGACTGGGTGGGAGGAAAGAAATGAGGTGTGAAAAGTATAAATCTTCTGGAGTTTACATCAGTCTGTGGGTAGCAGGTGTTCACACTTTGTCTTGAGTATTGATGCACTATTTTTCCTATTTATGAATTGTATGGATTATTTGCTACAAATTTGCACAAGGAATATGGCATGGTTTGAGGGGTCCATGGTCAACTAATAGTCATAACTCTTAAATTTTTCAAACTTATGGAGTAAATCACCTTTTATATAATAAACAAAATTTTAAAAACTTTTTTCTGCTCATTTTTTAACTAGTAGTGTACAAATTTGTTGAAACGTTTGCTTACTCTTTTGTCCTAACAGCTACATTGATGTTATTTAATCATTCTTTTTCTTCTTTTACTTATTATACAACCTGTTTTAATTGTATCTTTACAAATCTCCATATACATTTTTAATTGTTAACATGGTTAGCTGCTTAAGAAATATTTTTCTATCTAAAAATATTTTTAAATGCTTCATTTATTTTAAAATTAACACCTATTATTTGAGTAGTTTCTGGAAAAAAACACTAATTGCTACCAAAAACACAAAGGGCACCTACATGTCATCCTAAATTTGCTTTGAAAATACTTGGCTAAGCAACAATTTATTAAGTATTCACAAGGTGCCTGTGAATGCGGTAAGGGCAGAAGATAAATAGACAAACAGTACAATTCATCTTCCCTAGAGAGATTACAGTTAGTGAGAAAGATCAAAGTGACATTTACAACAAACTGTTTATACAGCACACACACACACACACACACACACCACACACACACACACACACATTCTGTAATTAGAAAATGGGTATATTTAATTTTGGCTGGGTGTAAAAGGATCTATAAAATGCAACATGAACTATAATATTACTAAGTAGATTGTTCGACTAAAATAATACACTCTTTTTTAAACTTTTATTTTAGATTTAGGGGTACATGTTCAGGTTTGTTATATAGATACACTTATGTAACAGGGGGTATGTTGTATAGATTATTTTGTCACCCAGGTATTAAGCCTAGTACCCAGTAGCTTTTTTTTTTCTGCTCCTTTCCCTCCTCCCACCCTCCACCATCCAGTAGGCACTAGTATCTGTTATTCCTTTCTTTGTGTCTATGAGTTCTCATCATTTAGCTTCCACTTAAAAATGAGAACACGCAGTATTTGGTTTTCTGTTGCAGCGTTAATTTGCTAAGGGTAATGGCCTCCAGCTCCATATATGTTCCTGCAAAGGACATGATCTCATTCTTATTATGGCTGCATAGTGTTCCATGGTGTATATGTACCACACTTTCTTTATACAGTCTATCATTGATGAATATTTAAATTGATGTTATGAGTTTGCTATTGTGAATAGTTCCGTAATGAACATATGTGTGCATGTGTCTTCATAATGGAATGATTTATATTCCTTTAGGTACATACCCAGTAATGAGATTTCTTGGTCAAATGGTAGTTCTGTCTTTAGCTCTTTTAGAAATCGCCACACTGCTTTCCACAATGGTTGAACTAATTTATACTCACACTAATAGTGTATGTTCCCTTTACTCCACAACCTCACCAGCATCTGTTATATTTTAAGTTTTTAATAATAACCATTCTGACTGGTGTGAGATGGTATCTCACTGTGGTTTTGATTTGGATTTCTCTAAAGATCAGTGATGTTGAGCTTTTTCTCATATGCTTGTTGGATGAATGTATATCTTCTTTTGAAAAGCGTTGACATCAAAAGCAATTGCAACAAAAGCAAAAATTGACAAATGTGATCTAATTAAACTAAAGAGTTTTCTGAATAGTAAAAGAAACTATCAACAGAATACCTACAGAATGGGAGAAAATTTTTACAAACAACGTATGCAAAAAAGGTCTAATATCCATCATATTTAAGGAACTTCAACAAAATTACAAGGAAAAATAAACAACCCCATTAAAAAGTGAGCAAATGACATGAAAAGGCACTTTTCATTTTTTTTATTATACTTTAAGTTTTAGGGTGCACAACATGCAGGTTTGTTACATATGTATACATGTGCCATGTTGGTGTGCTGCACCCATTAACTCATCATTTACATTAGGTATATCTCCTAAAGGCACTTTTCAAAAGAAGACATACGTGCGACCAACAATAATATGAAAAAAAAAGGCTTGACATCACTGATCATTAGATACCATCTCACACCAGTCAGAATGGCTACTATTAAACAGTCAAAAAATAACAGATGCTGGCAAGGTTGCAAAGAAAAAGGAAGGCTTGCCCATGCTATGTCCTGGATGGTATTGCCTAGGTTTTCTTCTAGGGTTTTTATGGTTTTAGGTCTAACATGTAAGTCTTTAATCCATCTTGAATTAATTTTTGTATAAGGTGTAAGGAAGGGATCCGGTTTCAGCTTTCTACATATAGCTAGCCAGTTTTCACAGCACCATTTGTTAAATAGGGAATCCTTTCCCCATTTCTTGTTTTGGTCAGGTTTGTCAAAGATCAGATAGTTGTAGATGTGTGATATTATTTCTGAGGGTTCTGTTCTGTTCCATTGGTCTATATCTCTGTTTTGGTACCAGTACCATGCTGTCTTGGTTACTGTAGCCTTGTAGTATAGTTTGAAGTCAGGTAGAGTGATGCCTCCAGCTTTGTTCTTTTGGCTTAGGATTGACTTGGCAATGCGGGCTCTTTTTCGGTTCCATATGAACTTTAAAGTAGCTTTTTCCAATTCTGTGAAGAAAGTCATTGATAGCTTGATGGGGATGGCATTGAATCTATAAATTACCTTGGGCAGTATGGCCATTTTCATGATATTGATTCTTCCTATCCATGAGCATGGAATGTTCTTCCATTTGTTTGTGTCCTCTTTTATTTCATTGAGCAGTGGTTTGTAGTTCTCCTTGAAGAGGTCCTTCACATCCCTTGTAAGTTGGATTCCTAGGTATTTTATACTAAGAACTGAACAATGAGAACACTTGGACACAGGAAGGGGAACATCACACACTAGGGCCTGTTGTGGGGTGAGGGGAGGGGACAGGGATAGCATTAGGAGATATACCTAATGTAAATGAGGAGTTAATGGGTGCAGCACACCAACATGGCACATGTATATATATGTAACAAACCTGCACGTTGTGCACATGTACCCTAGAACTTAAAGTATAATAAAAAAAATATATATAAGAAACATTAAAAAAGGAGGATGGGAGAAGGACGGATAATAAAAAGGATTATTTATCTTTTATCACAAATTTAAAAAAAAGAAAAAGAAAAAGGAAGGCTTATATACTGTTGGTGGGAGTGTAAATTAGTTAAACCATTGTGGAAAGCAGTGTGGAGGTTTTTCAATGACCTACAGACAGAAATACCTTTTGAGCCAGCCATCTGATTACTGGGTATATACCCAAAGGAAGATAAATCATTCTATTATAAAGACATTATGCATACATATGTTCATTGTAGCACTATTCCCAATAGCAAAGACATGAAATCAGCCTAAATGTCCACCAGTGACAGACTGGATAAAGAAAAATTGGCACATACACCCTATGGAATACCATGCAGCCATAAAAAGAGAACAAGAACTTGTCCTTTGCAAGGACATAGATGGAGCTGGAGGTCATTATCCTTAGTAAATTAACACAGAAACAGAAAACTAAATACTGCATGTTCTCACTTATAAGTGAGAGCTCAATGATCAGAATGCAGGGACACATAGTGAGGAACAACACCTATTGGTCCTATTGAAGATTGGAGGTTGGGAGGAGGGAGAGGATCAGGAAAAAACAACTAATGGCTTAATACCTGGGTGATGAAATAATCTGTACAACAAAGCCCCACAACACAAGTTTACCTATGTAATAAACCTGCACTTGTATCCCTGAACTTGAAAGTTAAAAAAATACAAACTAAATATTATAGCAAGGAGAACATTGTTAGGTAAAATACTTTCAAAGACTTCATCAATTCTATGATTAAATGTATATTCATTGTTTAGTCTTTGTTTAATATAGCTACCTTATCCCAGCAGGTGCTGAATAAATTATGTCACTTGACAAAAACAAACTGTGTGTTCATGTAATTCACCAACTTACTAAAGGAGTTGTTTGATATTTTTTTCTTATACATTTAAGTTTCTTATAGATGCTGGATATCAGACCTTTCTCAGACGCATAGTTTGCAAAATTTTTCTCTCATTCTGTAGGTTGTCTGTTCACTATGTTGATAGTTTCTTTTGCTGGGCAGAAGCTCTTAAGTTTAATTAGATACAATTTGTCAAATTTACTTTTGTTGCAAATGCTTTTGGTGCCTTCATCATAAAATCTTTGCTCATTCATATGTTCAGAATGGTATTGTCTAGATTGTCTTTCAGGGTTTTCATAGTTTCTGGTTTTATATTTAAGTCTTTAATTATCTTGACTTCATTTTTATACATGGTATAAAGAAGGGGTCAAGTTTCAGTCTTCTGCATATGGCTAGCCAGCTATCCCAGCACCATTTATTGAATAGGGGGTCCTTTACCTGTTGCTTGTTTTTGTCAGTTTTGTCAAAGGTCGTATGGTTGTAGGTGTGTGGCCTTTGGGTAGGTAATGTATTATTGCTTGTGTTTCAAAAACAAATTTTAAAAACCACTAAACAAATAGAAAAGCCGTTGTTTTGAATCATTTTTATGATGAATTCAATAAAAAGTACATCAATATGAGCAAGATATTACCTCGGATGTATGAGGTTGGTATATCAGAAACTCTTCATAATATTAAGATAGAACTCATTATCTCTCATTTTCTGTACAGATTATTATCTCTCAAAGCACTTCATTCCATTTGGAAATAACTGTTTCATTTAGCCTAGAAATTTTTGTAATTTTATTACATTGCATTTTAACGGGCCCAAATAAATTGACTTGTGTGTTACATATTTTTAATTAAATTTTAATAGATCTGAAACCAGATTTAAAATCATGTAATTTTTCTATGGTCTCTCATATAATAGCTAGTTTATATTTGTATTTATTCAGATCTAATACAGTACCTAGCAAAAATAAGCACTAGATATATGGTAATTTATGCCTATATATTTTCTGAAAAATTATAAGCAAACCTTTCAAGCAATCTACAATTTACAATAGAAATTGTAATGATGGTCATATTCATGAATATAATTTTAAATGTAAAATGCATTTGAAACCAAGAATTTTATTAAAAGAAAGCACAGCATAGATGCAAAATCTTCAGAAATGCCAATTTGTTCAAACAGTATCTTCAATTTTTTGCTGAAACTAGGCAGACTTCGTCTTCATCTATTTCACCAACGTGTTTATTAACTTTACAGATAAAGCACAAGTTTTTAAAGCACAGTGATTAATTAAAATAAATGGACTCTCCTGCCCTGTGTAAATCTGGAATTAACTTGGTAATGTATAAACAGTGAATGAAATCTGAAATATTTCAACAAAATTTGAAAGAAAATGTTTATTTCAGTTATAATTATTATTACTGCTGACCTAGTTATCTTCATAAGTCAATATTTCAAAGAGAAGAAGAAATAGCTTATTTCTTGTGAAATTTAAAATGAAAAAAATTTAAAGACTTTAAGAATTTTCTATAAATAATGTGAAATGCAATACTAATGCATCTAAGCTCAATTTATTTTTTAGTCATCATGGATAAACCATTTTATATGAAGATGAGTTTTACTTTAAGAAATGTTCTTGAATTGTTTTTGATACTGTCTTCTGAATGTTCAGTTTTCTCTATTCTCTTTTTACTGCAATTGTTTTAGTTGCAATTTGGGGATCCTGGATTGCATAAATATCTGTTAACTTATCTTCTTTAGTCTGTTTTTTGTTGTAAGTTTTTGGCTTTCTTTTTAATTTACATTTTCTTCAGTTCCCTGAATATTGTATAGTTTCTCTAGTATCAGTTTTGTTGTGTTTGATATTTCATTTTAATGTTACAGCTTTTTGTCAAGTTTTTCAGAAATCATTAATTGTTTTAAATTTAAGAATCAAGCTTGTCCAGGCACTGCTCATGGCTGTAATTCTAGCACTTTGGGAGGCCAAGGCAGGAGGATCACGTGAGGTCAGAAGTTTGAGACCAGCCTGGCCAACATGGCGAAACCTCATCTCTACTGAAAATACAAAAATTAGGCAGGGTGCAGTGGCTCACGCCTGTAATCGCAGCACTTCAGGAGGCCGAGATGGGTGAATCACGAGGTCAGGGGTTCAAGACCAACATCGCCAACATAGTGAAACCCCATCTCGACCAAAAATACAAAAATTATCCAGGCATGGTGGTGTGTGCCTGTAGTCCCAGCTACTCGGGAGGCTGAGGCAGGATGATCACTTGAACCTGGAAGGTGGAGGTTGCAGTAAGCCGAGATTGCCCTACTGCACTCCAGCTTGGGCAACAGAGTGAGACTTCGTCTCAAAAAACAAAAAAAGATCGGGTGTGGCGGCGTATGCCTGTAATCCCAGCTACTTGGGAGGCTGAGGCTGGACAATTGCTTGAACCAAGGAGGCGGAGGTTGCAGCCAGTAGAGATTGTGCCATTGCACTCCAGCCTGGGCAACAGAGCCAGACTCCGTCAAAAAAAAATAAAGCAAAAGTGAGAAACTACTCTGTACTCTGTGTTCTTCATTCTTGAGTGGACATTGCCAACCGTTATACTTCACTCTAGGATGAGTTGGTGAAGAGTCTTTCATCATATTGAGCTTTCTCAAATACCAAAATTCAGATGCTTCATCCTGAGCTATAATTCCACCCTAGTCCTTCCCAATCACATAATCCCAATTGTTTGTGTGTATTTATCTAAGAGGTAGAAGCTTGCCTTCTATTCTTCCTGTGAGGTAGCAGCTTGCCTTCTATTCTTCCTGTATGCATAAATGTTGGGGTGGTGCTGACAGGTGTTCTGCCTTTTATATCATGGCCTCTATCTCCTAGTCAAGAAATGCTGTGAAATTCATAACTGATAAATAACCTCTTTTTTCTTGCATCAACCCTTTCAAAGCATGTCCTAGTCTATGGCTTCCAGTAACCTTTATTATCAGCCTACACAATCAGTTCTTTTTCTTCCAGATTTTGCTACAACCATCTTTCTACTAATGGTCCCCCACTGCTGTTGTGTTTATTGATTTGAGTTTATATGTCTTTCACAATAATTTTAATTAGGAAACCAGATAAATTCAGTTCAAAATATTGAACCAGGATCCCTAATTACCTACTTAACATGTGTTATTTTGATTAGTCTGAATTCTTGGCAGGAGATGCTATCTTACTCATCTTTTCTTTCTTATTATAGCATTTGGCACAGTGTTCAGCTGAGTTGGCACTAGTGATGTTCACTTGATGAATTAAAGTTTCTCTGCAAAATGACCCTCAATTGACACTTACAGTCCTTCAGATAGTGAAAGGAAGAAATTATCTATTCATAGCTGTGTTTTATGCATTCTTGTTCTTTATTCTCCAAGAGGAGGCCTAAGAAAATGCCACTGTACTTCTACCAGTTAATCCAAATCTTGGTAAAGCAAATATCCCACTATGGACTTTGGAAAGAGAGTAAATTATAAACATGAAAATGAACGTATTTGTAATGTCATTGATTTAGTAAATGCTTCCAAATTGAATATATCATTGATCAATAATTCTATTAACTTGGATATCCAAACATGCTTTTAAGAGATTTAGAAGGAACTAGGTAATTGTGGATAAAAATAAACAGGTCAAATTTAAATTTGAGGCAAATACGATCATTTAATCCAACTTATATTTTTGATTTAATAACTATGCTAGTGCATTTTTGTTTATCCTAAATTCAAAAAATAAAAAAGTAGTGATTTAATTAAGCCATTTTCTTTTAAAACATTTTTGAAAATTGAAAATTTTGTTGAGCATGAGTTATGGTGATCAAATATTTCAGGAGGAGACATGAGTGTATTAATATTATAAGGAAAATTAATGTCCAGTTACAAGAAGGAAAACCCAGCATCTGCTATTAAGAAAAAGTAATTCTTGCAAGTCTAAAATGGTAATAGAAACATACACTCAAAGCCTTTACTATGATTAAACTGGATTTCTGAACTGGAAAGTTGGGCAACATACCCTGAGTAAAATTTGAAATTATTAAAAATAAGATTGATATGCAAGTTTAAAATAAAACAAACCTTAAGAACTGTTTTTATGCAACATTTTTATGTCATAAAAATGACGATTTTGCTTTTATTTCTAAACAGCATTTTTTTTCACTTGTAAACTCTTAATTGGCTGCGTTCTTATGGAAGCTATCTACACACTGTACTCAAATGATACCTGTCTTAAAATTTGTTGCTTATGTCACTGTTTTCTCCTATCATAAGGCTTAACACGTCCTCTATTAAACTCCTTTCAATTTGCTAGAAAGCTAAAACTCTTAATCTGGGTTGCTTGAGAGGGATCAACTAGGTCAACTATTTCAGCAGCATCAGAGATTTGTGACCAAAGTAAACAATAGCATTTAATAGGAAATATTCAAAACTGTTCATATCCAGGAGGGTTTTATAATAAACTTTCCCAATGATTTTCTTTTAATTGTATTGTTACATTCAGCATCATTGGTTAATAAAAGGAACATCGTTTTTGGAAACAGATGGTCCTAGGGTTCCACCTTGGCTCCACAATTTCTGCATCTTGAAAAATTTACTTAACATATTTATAATTCAGTTTCTACTTCTGTAAAGAGCTTGTGTAGGGATTAAATAATATAAGAGTGGCACAGTGATTGGCATAGTAGATTCGTAATATATGTCAGTTTTTTCTATCCTACCTAAGGACAGCATCACGAAAAAACAAACTGGAATGCCATGTTTAAAAAGTCATCATCTCAGCTCATGTAAGAAGTGTTTCTTGGGGGCAAGGGGAGGGACAGCATTAGGACAAACACCTAATGCATGCAGGACTTAAAACCTAGATGACAGGTTGATGGGTGCAGCAAACCACCACGGCAAATATATACCTGCATATGTATCCCAGAACATAAAGTAAAATTTTAAAAACTAAATAAATAAATAAAAACGTAAAAGAAGTGCTCCTTGTCAAAAGGAATTTTGTAAGGCAAACAATTAATAACACATTTGCCACTTAAAACTCTTTTATACTTCATTTACCATAACTAAAGTATGTTTTGCTTCAAGACAGACGGAATTTTCATTGGTGTTGACCTATGGGAAAGTAATACTGAACATGACTAAACATGGAGATATCTAGATTGTTGAATTAGCTCTCAAGAAACTAATTATTTAGACTTTTTGAAGAACTTGGTTTAGTCTAGCTTTATAATCAATAATATGTGAGAAATAAAAGTTGCTTTACTATTAAAGAGAATTAAATTTCTCTAAATGGGGAAACTGGCCAAATCATTTCTAAAGTATAGTTATGGGAGAAAATCCATATAGTGTATATATTTGTTTTGAGAGAAGTAAGATAGGAAGAAGGATACACATAAGAGTGTACCATTATTATGTTACCACTCAATAATTTATAAAGAATAAAAATATCAGTAACAAGTGAAGTTCTAAGAACAAGCAAAACGCAAACTCAAGACAAATAGCAGGTTTAAGGTTATGAAAGATTAAGACATTGAGAATGAGACTTAAACCAATTCTTTGAGTTGTTGAATGCATGATCCTTGCTTCAATTCCCAAAAAAAAGCAAACTTTTCATTAGGAAATAAAGTGAAATGTCCAATCTCATGGAATAAACTAACAGATGCAAGAAATGGGAAGTCTGTAGCTCAGCAGATAATAATCTTGCTTAGGCTATTTCCCAATATCTCTCATCTCAACATATCAGACTTGTGGTTGACTTAGAAACTGGGCAAAACCAGATTTACAGTGAAAAAATTCACAAGTAAGCCTAGGAAAAGTAAAAGTAATAATAGATTACTTTCAGTAAAACAATTGTAATACTAGGTTACTAGCTGTGATATTAGGTTACTATCATCTTTGAAGATGATAACAACTATTTTACTGAAAGTAACCTACTATTACTTTCTACTTTTTAATTTAATAATTTAATTTAATGTATTAATTTAAATTATTATTAGTTATGAACTCAAGATACTGGGAATTTGGAAATTAAAACAGGTGAATAAAATATAATTTCAATGTAATGACATTGTTTTTATCTGCAAAAGCTATGTATTTTTATTTTTGAAATTTGAAATTTATAGAAGTTTGAACTATAGTGTAAAAGGGCACAAAGAAGAAAATAAACATTCCATATAATGTCATGTTGTCAAAATTTATTAAAATGTCAGTATTTTAAATAATTATATGTATGTGTATGTAGGTATATTCACATACATACATAATTTTCTTTAAAAAACTGAGAAATTAATTATATAATAAATTGTAATCTTTTTCACTTTATAACATTGTGATCATTATCTCAATTAAAACATCATTTATAATTCTATAGTATTTAATCATATCATGATAATTACTTCATTTGTATCTTTGCCTCTAAATTATTCTATTTGGGAGGAAATTGTTGCTTATTAAGTTATTCTCAAATTTGTACTCTCTCCTGTAATATTAATAAATATTTAATATATAAAAGCCTGTAGCCATGTGACTTTGCAATGCCTCTCAGTAAAGAGTTGAATATAATCCCTTTCCTCCTCATTTACTTTGACTTGTGCCTTGGTTTTGTGGCTTGCTTTGTTTGAACAATGGAATATAAGCAAAAGTATAATAATGTAGCTCCCATAACTCCCTCGTATTGTGGGAGGGACCCAGTAGGAGATAATTGAATCATGGGGGCAGTTTCCCCCATATTGTTCTCCTTGTAGTGAATAAGTCACAGAAGATCTGATGGTTTTATAAGCTCCTTTCTCTTGGCTCTCATTCTTCTCTTGTCTGCCACCATGTGAGACATGCCTTTCACCTTCTACCATGATTGTGAGTCCTCCCCAGCCACATGGAACTAAGAGTACATTAAACTTATTTCTTTTGTAAATTGCCCAGTCTTGGGTACATCTTTATCAGCAGCCCAGTAGAACTAGGTACAGTCAGAGCTGTCCTGCAGCATTATGTGCATGAAATAAATGCTTAATTTTATAAATGCAAGTTTGGGGTTGTTGATTACCAAACAAAGCTTGACCAGTGCAATTATTATATAGAGTATTGTATCAACAATATCTGTAGACTTATCTTTCTGTGGGTTAATTTTTCCATTCTAATAAATAATGGAATATTCATGGGATACAGCTACATTCAAATAATTGGAATTTGCATTTTAAAAGGTACTCATATTTTAAAAATATTTAATTTGAATTTCTAAATTCTATTCTGAAATATACTTAACCTGTTACTCCATATATATATATATATGGAGCAAGATATATATATATATGTACATATATCCATATATATATGGATAAGAGGGTAAGTATATACCCTCTTACTCTATATCTTTATCTATATGGAGTAAGAGGGTATATACTTACCCTCTTATTGATATATATGTGTGTGTATATATGTATATGTGTGTGTGTATATATGTGTGTGTGTATATATATATAGTCATTCTTCTGGATCATGGCAGAAAGAGTGGGATATTAAAATGCATGTGTATAACATGATCTACCTACTTATGATGGCATATTAAATGAAAGTTACAATATATTAAACTGTAATATTTTATAAAGAGCTTTTTACTTTTTTGTCTAAATAGGAATTTACATATTTATTTTGAAAACCCAGTACACTGTATAGTTTGGAATACTCCTTGGAAAAAATATATTTGATACAGATGGCAAATTTTATCATCCCAATGCTATGATTCATTCTCAGATTGATGGACCCCGAAATCTTTAGAGAACCTCAAAATATCCTTGTTATCCTTGCATGAAATAATTTAAACATGTTTCATATTCTTAGCAAAAAGGAATATAACTGCACCCTCTGTTCATCAGAGAACCTATTATTTGTTAGAGATTCCATGAATATCAGTAGAGTGTTAATTAGGAGTACTAGAGCATTATACCTTTAGCAGGCTTTATTATGTCTTTACCTGTGTAAACCTTAAATTTAGGTAATTCTCTTTTAAATACACCTAAAGTACTACATATAATATAAACAGAACAAGAAGTTATTCAACCATACAACCATAGCAAAGCTGCTAAGTCAGGTCTAGGTGGTCTTTTGCTTGGTCTCAATACAAATTATTAAGGAACAGGATAGGAAACAATAAAAGAGACATTAACCATTGTTTGTCAGCTACTGTGCCAGGTGCTTTACAAATATTTTCCTAACAGCTGTTAATTGTTTCCCTCTATAGATTATTTCTGTCTCCTTTTAGAAAGGATGTTTTCCTTACCCTTAAGGGTTTAATTATAGATGAAAGCTCAAAAATTTGCTAATAAATATATTTATTACAGCTGGATGTGAACATGTTGATAAGTGATGCTCACAATTTCCACATCAATTTTTTTTTTTTGCACAAGAAAACCACTCTCGCTGTACTTCTCTTCCATTCTTTCCAAGTGCTGAAACTAGATCATGGTGTTGTAAGAGCAATGACCACATAAGTGACAACAAGAGAGGATGACAAAAAAAAAGGAAAGAAGCTGGATCCCTGAATGCTTCTATAGAACAGACTACAGATTCTCTCAATCCCTTACTTATTTCTTCACAGCTGAGACAAAAATAAATCTTAACCTAGTTTAAATCACTTTATCTTCAGACTTCTTCTTTTCAGTGATATATATGCTGAAAACACTGAGGAATCTTAGTCACCGTTAACAAACACACACACATACACACACACACACACACACACACCTCTGAACTATGTGGTGCTGGCTTAAAACTTCAGAGGCAGACAGTTTGGCAGGCTGAAAAGCTGGTGATCCTCATTATGCAATTGCAAAACATTTGGTTAAATTATTGTGTGATAACCTTGAAGGCAGACCACATGCTCACCAAGCGTACAGTGACAGGCGAAATGGATGAGAATCCAATAATTTGAGGTCTCTCAGAGGTTTGGAAAAGCTACTCAATTTTAAATAGCAGGAGATATTATTCTTATTCAGAGATTTTCTCTGAGGCCTCTCCTTAAGCATTTCAGCCAGATCTTGTGATTTAGACCCATGGCAAAAATTCATTAAAGAGAGGTGTTTCGGGTGGCTTATTGCTTTGCATGACTTCATTAAAACCAGTGGGCAACAGATGACACACACAGAAGCCAGTAAACAAAAAAGAATCCACGAGCTTAACTATGATGTCAAGAAGAGATCTTTAGGTTTGGTTACTCAAAAGTGGAATTTTTCTGGAAGCAATTATACTAGAAACCCACTACATAATTTTCTTGCCAGAGAAACAAGCCTAAATTACAAAAATACCTGTGATTGTTTCATTTCTATAAAAGCTCCTGGACTCTCAAACTTGCTGTAGCAGGAAGTAGATTCCAAAAGCTCATCACCCCCTGGAAAAGGCACATGTTCCAATGTGCATTTCAGTGTGGTTGTGAAGAAAAATTATGTATCAGTCAATGTAGACTGTGTTTTGCTGCATTATCAAAATGTCTGTGGCATAAGACTTTAGAAAGTTTTATTTCTCGAGCCTACAATGTCTGATGTGAGTTCAAGCCTCTTTCCTGGGCTGATGGCCTCTACAATTTAGCACTGTACTTTTGTACCCCCATATTAACATACGTTTACACCATCACAAAGGTGCTTTCATATATTTTATTGGCCAACACAAGTCATATGATCATAGTTATCTTTACAATGGCATGTGAGACCAATTCATTCCTATGCTTGTAAGTAGGGAACAACTTGCTAGCATTGAACACTAACACTATCTACCCTAAATCACTAAGAAACTACATCTCCAAGAGCAAAACCAAGAGACATAGAGAACAAGATACAGAAAAGCAATTTCCAGAGAGAACCAGGTACAACCAGGTGGGCTAACCAAATAACTTACTTTACAGACAGAACAGGATTCTCCTTGATTCCTGCCTATTCAAAATTGATAATTGAATATGCTCAAATTCTTCCTTTTTCCAAACGGTAGTGTTTATTGGATTTAACGAGATCCAATTCCACCATTGTATATTCAATGTGAGAAGGTAATTTATTTTTTATGTATACATCAGTTTTTCAGGATTACATACCAATTATATGGAAGAGAAATTACATTACTTAGAGATACTGGATTTTGAACTGGATGAAGCAATTGCTTAGAAATTTGGATTTTTTTCATTGTAGAGAAAGTGTGTTTTCTGTAAGGGAAGACTGATCTGCATGGATACTTGTTGGAACAGAATTGCAGATGATTACAGAGACGGTTAACTGTCTCTGAAATCTATTTTAAGTGTCCTCTTTTTTGACAGAGCCCCTAAAGTTTTAATCGGGCATATGACCATCTATGTCCTTTGGGATGCTCTGGAAAGCAAATGCCAGGGCAGAATTTGATGTAAAAGAGATTTAACTTCCAGGGTAAGTGGAAAAGTGTTAAAAGTTGGCAAGGAGCACTTTCTGACCACGATACAGTGTAGTATCTGTGAAAGGACAAATGGAGGTAAGTTGACTGGGTAATAAGAGTCTTGGAATTTAGTATAGCTTTGAGAAACTATATGCCAAACCAATAAGCAGTTCCAGAAAAAAAAAAAAAGAAAGAGAAAGGAAGAAAGAAAGGATGGAAGGGGAGGGGTAGGGAGGAAGGAAGGAAGGAAGGAAGGAAGGAAGGAAGGAAGGAAGGAAGGAAGGAAGGGAGGAAGGAAGGGAGAAGGAAGGAAGGAAGGAAAGAAAGAAGGAAAGAAGGGAGAAGGAAGGAAGGAAGGAAGGAAGGAAGGAAGGAAGGAAGGAAGGAAGGAAGGAAGGGAGCGAGGGAGGGGGAAGGAAGGAAGGAAAGAAAGAAGGAAGGAAGGGAGAAGGAAGGAAGGAAGGGAGGGAGGGAGGGAGGGAGGGAGGAAGGAAGGAAGGAAGGAAGGAAGGAAAAGAAAAGCCTGCTAGTGAATTGCAAGTTGAGCAGAAATGTTTTAGCATGCTAACAAACTCTGAATAGCTCAGTACAGGCCGAAGAGAGCATAACCTTGGCTGAAATGCTACAGTGAATTAACCGAATAAAGTCAGACAACTACACCTATTATACTGTCTTCTCTTAAGGGAGATCTGAATGGCATATTTCCATGGCGGCCCTAACAACCTATCTAAAAATTACCTTTTTATCAGTTTCTCTTACAGCTAGGTGAGGCTCTATATCTTATTTCTCTCAATGGAGTAAAAGAATTAATTTGCAGCCAGGCTTGGTGGCTCATGCCTCTAATACCAGCAGTTTGGGAGGCCGAGGCGGGCAGATGGCTTGAGGTCAGGAGTTCGAGACCAGCCAGGCCCAAATGGTGAAACCTCATCTCTACTAAATGTACAATAAAAAAAAAAAGTTGGCCGGGAGTGGCGGCAGGAACCTGTATTCCCAGCTACTCAGGAGGCTGAGGCAGGAGAATCACTTGAACCCAGGAGGCGGAGATTGTAGTGAGCCAAGATCATGACACTGCACTCCAGCCTGGTCAACAGAGCCAGATGCTGACTCAACAACAACAACAAAAAGGATTAATTGGTTCCACTTAAGTACTTCAGTATAGCATTTTATAAGGCGATTGCTTGCTTTTCATTTTCTCTTTTTTTCTCCATTGTATAGGCTAGAATTTGGATGTGTTTATGTGAAATAAAGATTCTAGGTGATAACAAATCAAAAGAAATCTGAGCCTCTATGACTCTCTGGTGGGCTACTTCCATGTTGTATCAGCTTCCCACTCCTGAACCAACTGCCCATCTCTAGGCCATCACACAAGGTATACCTAATCCTGTATCTTGTTTGGGTAGAGATCTTGGATTCTCTTTGTAGTAGCAATTAAACTTACCTAATATAAAAAAAAAATCTCCAATACCTAACACAAAAAAGATTATCCCAATATAGGAGCAGAGACAACTGTAATTCAGAAATACATTCCCTAAGTTTCTATCAATAGAACTAGTTATCAGTGGAACTAGTAATAAACAGAACTAGTACTCAAATTCAAATTGTAGAACAAGCCCTGACCAGAAATTGGTTTAGTGTTTAAAAATCTCTCCTACATTCAGATAAGCAGAATTCAAATATTAGTTCCAGTATTTACTAGCTGTGTGATTTGTGGCAAGTCTCTAAAACTCAAGTTTATTTCTACTTTAACATGGTTATTATAATTGTACCTGTTTTATAGGGTTATGAAGATTAATCAAATAAGTAAAGAACATAGTATTCTCAATAAATATAGAACTTAAATGTTAATCATAATTATTGCTGTCCTCTCTTTTTATATTCCTTCCATTATTCTCCTTGTTCCCCAGCTATTTGAACCCATATTTATTTGTGTCCCGCAAGTTGAAATCACAAATACAGTGGCTGACATTTTTAAGCAATACCATTTTAATACAAAAAAATCTATTTTTTCTTTGTTTACTTATATATTTTATTTTAATAAAGTACACAAAAACATGGAACAGACTGTGATAACTTGGTGTATATTCTAAGGTAATATTTTAATAATTTAAAATGTATAGCAATGAAAGAAAAGTTGAAGGATTATGGAGAGATGCCAAGAAGAAACTCAAAGTGTTGAGGAGACAAATAAAAATGGTACTAAACATAAATGAATTATCAACAAACATAAGGACATTTGTAAATCAAATATGACCAGAAACTCAGAAAAACCACCAAGAAACTTAAAGAATATAAACTGTACTTGTCAGAGCAGAAAAGGTGTAGTCCATGAGGAAAAAACATACTTAAATAGTTATAAGGTTAGGAAAAGTAATGATTTTTTTAAGTGAGTGGTTGTTCAAACATTTCTAGTAATGTAAAAATGAGATGGGAAATCATAAATAAATGCCATGTGAGACAAATTAAACAGTCAAATCTATCAGAATCAATGTGATTTAAATATATTTATTTAGGTAAAAAACTGGACTCTGGGAGTATTGATATAGGGAAAGGAGAAAATAAAATACATGCACATTTTATGCCAATGAGTTTTTGGAAGAACGTATTTGAAAAAACAGTAATTTTAATGAGGGAGTTGGGCTGAAAGTGCATTTGGCTTCTAAGGAAGAGGACTGGAACTGACCTGAGGTGTTTCTGTTTAGAAACAGCATGTTCTGGCCCTAATTTGTACACACCATCTGTGATTAAACATGCAAATACCTATTAGCTTTGGAAGGTTAACTAGACTTCCTTGATCGAAGCTGTTTTTCACTAAATTGCTGCTCTGTATGTCTTATACCATCTGAACGTTTACACATTTATTTTTTTATTTTCTTGTCCTCCATTAAAGACAGATCTTAAGTTCTAGTTCTGTTCTAATTTGTACATAATGCAGCTATCATTACCAAAAATATATATTATTTTGATTTTGGTTATGTGAGGTGTTGCAAAGTAAGCTAAATTGACTCACCATCTTTGTCTCTGTCTCTCTGGGAAAAAATTGACTATTTCTTACATGTTCAAGGCTAATCTCACCATCTCTGCCTTGTATCTGATCATCTCCTCCCTATTCCCTCCACTAAGACTTTCTTATCATTTAGCCATGCTTTAGTTTTGAATTTAAAAAGAAAACAGAGGAAAAAAAAACCCTTAAATCCACATTCGCATTGACTGTAATCGTCTCTTTCATTTACACCCAAGAATCGAATTAACTCTTTGATTCATGCTAAGGCTTGTTTTTAATTTTTCTTCTATTCATTTCTCAAACACTTGAAACCTGGTTTTTACACGGAAGTGTGTGCTGAAACAAGTCTGGTTAAAGTTGTGAATGGTCACTCTGTATGAATATTGACTTTCAGTTATTTTGCTTGGTTCCTTTTCAACTTTGTTACACTGTTGACCACTTTTAGTTTTCACTTGCTCTTTTGTCTTGAAACCCTGGATAACACACTTTCTCCTGAATATACTCTACTGCATCTGCATCATGGCCTTTTCCGTCTGTTCAGTTCTCATCTCTTGGTGTTCCCCAGTTTTCATTATCCACCACCATGACTTCTAAAGACTCCCCCCTTTTTTTTTGGTGAGAACACACATGTCAATGATTTTACTCATTATTCATATGCCTGTGAGTGTCAATTTTTGTATCTGCCTTGAGTTCTTTCCTGAGCTCATATTTGCCTATTAAATTCTATAATAAAAATTCTGATTTACATATACTATAAGGCACCCTTAACTCAATGTGTCCTCAAATTTATGAGACTCATGTGCGGCCTATTGCACTAAGCAGGCAGGTCCCAAACTGATTTATTACCTCCCATCTACCACAAAATCTGTTCCTTTTCCGATGGTAGCAATGAAGAATATGGTAAACTAGCAGTGTCTCAAGCCATAAATCTGGATTTAAGTGCTGGTTAGTCTTCTCTTTCATCCCTGCACTGAAACAATGACTGAAGTCATCCCCATTTTCCCTGTCTCCTTCGATACTACTTATTTCACATGACAGTCACTGCTCACAAGATTAATTCCACACCCTTCAAACTGTACTTTTTCTCTTTGCCTTTTTCCCACTCTTTTTTGTCCTCCATGTTGTTGTCAGAATGTTTTTCCTATCACTATGATTATATTTTATTTTGCAATCCTGCCCCTATATCCTCTCTCACATTATGTTTCAGTATCCCCACCACTCACATTCCTGGTTTTTAAATGTCTTAAACATCCACAATCTCAACACACTTTCCATCATATCAGAACCGCTGCATAGCTCTCTCTTTTGCCTAGAACTCCCCTTCCAATTTAGTTGTCCTAACTTGCCTAATTTCTAATTTTCCTCAAAAGTCAGCTTAGCTCTGTCATCTAGAATATTCTCTTTAGCCTCCATAGCAAGTCTAAATCTTTTTAGATACAATAGCACATGGTTTAAATATTTGTCCCCTCCAAAACTCATTTTGAAAATTTATTCCCATCATAACAGTATTAAGAGGTGGGACCTTTAAGGGGTATAGATTAATAGAATAGATTAATGCCATATTGCAGGAGTGAGTTTGTTATAAAAGGGCAAGTTTAGCCCCTGACCCCTTTTTCTCTCTCTCTTCTCGCTTGGCCTTCCACCCTTTGCTATGGGATAATGAAAAAAGATGGCCCTAAACAGATGCCAGTCCCTTGATCTTAGACTTCCCAGCCTCCAGAAATGTAAGAAATAAATTTCTGTTCTTTAAAAATTATCCAGTCTGGGATATTCTGTTATAGCAGTACAAAATAGACAAAGACACTCACCATCTCAAACATAGTATTACACTGTGTTGTAAATGCTTATTTACTTTCCTGTTTGTCCCTCTAGGACAACATTCTTTGCAAGTTATATTTTGCTACTAGCAGTTAATTTAGTACTTCCTATTATAAATGATTCATTCAGAACACTGATATTAGCGTCAGATGTCCTGGAATCAATATTGTCACAATATATATAATACTCAACACATTGATAAGCTCTCATCTACCTCATTTATATTATTTTTAAAATGAGAAACACAATGATACCTACAAATAGTTATTTAGAAAGAACAAATGACCCACTGCATAATATAGGCCTAGACATAGTCTGACAGTAAATGCTTAACTTTGTAAATGTTATGCAGTAGTTGTAGTAGATTAATACAGAAAATTATTCTACAAATTAAAGTGGGAAATTTTAGGAACAGCATATTACCATAGATATTAGATAAATAATGATTTTTAATTAATAGAATACATAATAATTTTGCAAGAAAACCTGCCAAGTAGCTGGAAATCAAATTTTCCATATAGACTTAGAAGAGTGTATCTTGTCTCACACCAATAAATTCTACCAAAATTGTAGACAAATAGTTTTAGTGCAATGCAATGGGACTGGATTGAGGATATAAATAATAGAGTGGAAGTTGTAATCATATTCCTGTTTCATAAGTTTACTATAAGTATTCAATACGATATGGAAAATGTATTCTGCACTCTATATGAAAGGTTTCATGTATAAGTATGTGGTGTGTTTTTCTCTAATTTGTTCTTGAAGTGTCTGTCTTTCTAAGTGGCCATAAACTGTTGCCTTTCCCTGAGGGAGCTCCAGAGGATGTAGCTATGGCTGTTTACAGTGATGTGCCTTTAATAAGACACCTCTTTATCCTGTCAGACGGCCTAATGTGTAAGCATCTGGCCTGTAACCAAGTGTCTCTCTCAAAGGAAACTTGTTTATATTGTCAAATACCCTGTGGCTTTTGCCTGACCTGTGTTCAGTTTATTCCTACCAAGATAGCTACTTTCTAGAAGAGCCCTGACTGAAAGGAGAGTTAAGTTTGAGTGTATTGATCAGATGAAATATGGAGGAGGCAGTGAAACAAAACACATGAAATAACAGAATCCGTACATTACTTACAGTTCCCAGAGAGAAAACGGCCTTATGACCTCATGCTCACAGAGCCAACGGGGATGGGGAAGCCATCCAGGACGTGCATGTTTAACTAGAGGGTAGGGAGTGCACGTGAGAGAGAGCGAGAGAGGTACTGTAGAACGAAGGCTTTCAATGGGATACCTGGCATTACCAAATCAAGTTTCCTATGGAACTTCTTATTTTTTTATTTTTTATTTATTTTTTATTTTTATTTTTATTTTTAGACGGAGTCTCGCTCTGTTGCCCAGGCTGGAGTGCAGTGGCGCAATCTGGGCTCACTGCAAGCTCCGCCTCCCGGGTTCATGCCATTCTCCTGCCTCAGCCTCCCGAGTAGCTGGGACTATAGGCGGCCGCCACCATGCCCAGCTAATTTTTTGTATTTTTTTTTTAGTAGAGATGGGGTTTCACCTTGTTTGCCAGGATGGTCTCGATCTCCTGACCTCGTGATCCCCCTGCCTCGGCCTCCCAAAGTGCTGGGATTACAGGCGTAAGCCACCGCGCCCGGCCCCTATGGAACTTCTAATTGGTGGGTTTAATGCAAGCAGGGGTGAGTTCCAAAAGGTCACCTTGTGACTGAGAAGCATATCTGCTGCATAGCCCATGCAGGGTGTGGGTGGCAGTGGGGTGAATCAAGTAAGTTTTATCTAGCTGTCTGATACGAGTGTGGTCAATAGAAGGTGGTTGTACAGGGCGGACATCTGCATCAACCAGCTTGAGAAAGTGAGAGGAGGTGGAAAACTAGAAACTTTGGTAAGGGTGTCTTAGCCCTGCTTCTGGTGTGAGAAAGTCTAACTTATCTTTAAAATGGATGCTGAGGCAACATAAAATTATAAGAATTTACTACAGTATCATTTTTACTTATATTACTGTTCTCTATCTTCTTTTACTAACTTATGGTGGTTATGTTTTTCTATATGCCTTCTTTCACTAACTTATTTTGGTATATTTTTCTATACACTTCTTTTGTGTCTACTTTTTGCTATCACTAAAACCTGATTATTTCCATAAGCCTTCAAATAATTTTTTTTTAAAAACTGTTTAGAATTATTTGACTTCCTAGAATATAACACAGCTGTTTCACATTTTCTTCCTGTCTATCCCTTGCTATTGTATTAGCAACGTAAAAACACATTCTTCTAACAATTCATAATCTTTAACCATAAAGTTATTCATTGACTCTACAGACCCCTTCGATCTTGCCATATTAGAAAGCGATATTATATATCAAACTTCAACAAAAGACCTTTAACTCATGTATAATGTCTGCCTCTCTCAAGCCATTATTCATTCTACATTTTCTCAGACTTAGTATCTACTCTAGAATCAATTGTCATATTTTACGACACCAAATATGTTATTGGATGAAATAAAATCAAGGTATGCATTAAGTCATTGCTATGTGCACTGCTCATGAAACAGAGATAAGAGAGTTAGGGATATAAAGAGAGTTAACATAGCAATATAGGGAACATCATTATTTTAAGGATATTAGCCCTTGGATAAAATTGGATGTAAGGTACGGAGCGGCTGATGATAGTAGAAGGTGAAATAACAGTTTATATTAAACAGAATATAAAAGCAGGAGGAAAAGATATTTGTCTACTTTGTTCATTGCTCTTTTTGTGCTTTGCATTCATTCCTTTATCCTCAGTGTTTAGCAGAGTGCCTGGCACATAATGGGCATGGAATAAATATTTTTTAATTAACTTGTTTCCCTTAAAGGGTACAGGTCAAAGAGGATCAGAAGCTTTATATGGCCCTTGGAAAAAAAACAGATTTTAATGATCAGATATGCAAAATTACAAAATTCTAGGTTCCTAAAAAGCTAATAATTGTGCACTCTCTCTTACCAAACTCTCATCCCACTATGGAAGAAAAACAATAAACCATAATACCCCACTCCTTTTGTTTTTTTTTCTGTTATCATGGATTCTGAATGGCGAGAAAGTCAGAAATACAATTTGGGTACATATTACAAGTGATTTTGAAAGCAGATTGTAGACTCTTTACCTGTTTATACAGCAAGGGAAAAATAGTAATGTTTATTTTAAGCAAAGTAAGATCATGATTTGAATTATACTTTGGCAGGAAAATTATGGTAGGAATCTGCAGGCTCATTTGAAGGGGGAAAATATAGGGGACGAGATCATTAAAGAAGCATGTCAAAATGTGATTCGTCCTACAGGAAGAATCCCAAGAATCCCAAGGTTAAGACTTAAATATAGACTCCAATACCGCCACATTCTAAATCAAGTTACTGAACCATCTATTCAGGATATGCTAAGAGAGTATGAAAGTGGTTCTACTAGCAATAGTCTGTCATCTTCCATTAGACAATGTAAGAAAAGCAGAGCATTTACTAAGAATTTAATGAAAGTGAAGAGTGAGGTTTTCTTATTTCATATAAGAGCTATTAGCATATTATATTATATGTCAATCATTCCCATCAACTCCAGTCCAGTGAAAAGGTATTCAACTAAACAAATTTGGAAATCTTTTAAATAAAGCTTTACAGATAGAGTTGAAGTTATGTTTTTAATTTCCTCTACAATCTCACTTTTTTCCTTTCCTTTTCAAAGTTAAGTACTATTGCATCTGTTTTTATCATATTGCTTATGCATATGACTATATATGCACGTATTTGCATACATACAAATACATAATACATATAGAAACAGTAAAAGTAGATTGTTTCAAATGTATGAAAATAAACTTGCTGTCATAATATATGTTTTCATATATTTTGAACAAAATTATTTTTAAGATGTATCCATCTTGGTAAATATAAATCAAGTTCATTTATTTTGCCTTCCACTTGACATGCCATAGTGTGAATATTTTATAATTTATTTGTACTTTCTAGTATCGAAATCTACTTTATGAGGTTTCTTTACTTTTGCAAATGATATGACAATGAGTAACATTATACTCCTCTTGCTAAACAAGGTAAGTTTCTCTAGGATGTATTGGCAGCAGGGATTTTGCTGGGTCCTATATGAGCATCTTCTAGGACTTTCTTTGCCTTTTATACTCGAAAGGATACCTATGGCATACATATATTTTTTATAATGTTGAAGTTCTACTTCTGCATTTTCTATTTCATTTTATTAATTCATTTGCCTATGCTTAGCCCATATACCATAATCCTTGAATTTTATAGCTTAATATTGTCCCTTAAATCTTTATGTCATATCTTCACTCCTTATGTTGCCTCTATGTTGTGTTGACTATTCTTGACCTTAAAAATTTCATACAAATTTAAAGAAGATTTTTCGTTTTCATGAAAAAAATCCTTAGTGGGTTTGATTTTATTGCTTTAAATTTTTAGGTTAATGTATAGATAATTGAAATCTCTTGAATGTTAGACATTTGTATTTATAAACATGATGTCTTTACACATTTCAGTCTTATTTTAAAACATTCATTAAAAAGTATAATTATACCCATAAATATTTTTCCTATTTTACTATTCCAAAGTACTAAAAAAAACTCCTGCCACTGTGTTATTTTAAAATTATATTTTCCAATTAGTTTTCAGTAGCATATAAAATTGTTTTTTATATGCATATACATCCATGATACTGCTGTGTTTACATATAATTTTGATAAGTAATCAAAAATTTTGTTAGATTGTCCATTGCAAATATTATCTTCTGATGAAGAAAAATATTTCTCACCTCTAGTTCTTGTATATATTATTATTATTATAAATACAAAACCACCCATGTAATATGAAAAGCAGTAAAAACAATTATGTTATTTTTACTTTTACTGACACTAAAGGAAATATTTCTAATAGCTCTCTATTTACTAAAATATATGGATTTTTTTTTTTGTTTAATTTTGATCTTGTGAAGGATATTTGCTTCTATTCCTTCTTTGCTAATGTGTGAATTTTGTTAATAAATAAATGTTGAATATTTATCAATTTTTGCATGTGTTGAAATCATTATCAAATTTTTCTATTTTTATTTAAAAATAAGGTACATCTTACTGCTAGGTAAAATATTCTGGCTTCAAACATCCATTCCATTCCATTCCATTCCAAACATCCATTCCATTCCATGATTCTCCACAATATATGCAATTTATTCATGAGTGAGACTGTCTACATGATTTTCATTCATACATCTGTGCTTCCACCACTGCAGGAAATTTATTTTTTGCTCTCCTAAAAACATGGGGGACTAGGCCAAATCATCTCTCTTCTAAAATTTCACCTCGCTCTTTAGAATCCATACTGATGCCAGTTTCTTTTTTTAAATTTCTAATTGAAACAAAATTGTTGTACATGTCTTGGGGGGTGCATGTGATATTTTGATACACGTATATAATGTGTAATAATCAAATCAGAGTAATTAGAATATCTAATGCCTCAAACATTTATCCTCGTGTTGGAACGTTTCAATTCTCTTTTGGCTATTTTGAAACATACAATAAATTATTAACAATAGTCATGCTACTGTACTATCAAACCAGGTTTTCTTAATTTTTGTTGCCTTTGTAGACAATTATAACATTAAAGAATGCAGGCCGGGAGCAGTGGCTCAAACCTGCAATCCCAGCACTTTGAGAGGCTGAGAGGGGCGGATCTCTCGAGTCCAGGAGTTCGAGACTAGCTTGGGCAATGTGGTGAAACCCTGTCTCTACACGCCTGTAATCCCAGAACTTTGGGAGGCCGAGGCAGACAGATCTTGAGGACAAGAGATTGAGACCATCCTGCCCAACATGGTAGAAAACCCATCTCTACTAAAAATACAAAAATTAGCTCAGCATGGTGGCACATGCCTGTAGTCCCAGCTACTCGGGAGGCTGAGGCAGGAGAATGGCTTGAATCCGGGAGGCAGAGGTTGCAGTGACCCGAGATCCACCACTGCACTCCAGACCGGTGACAGAGACTACACCTCAAAAAAGATAAAATAAAATTAGCACGGCATGGTGGTACAGTGCCTGTGGCCACAGCGACTCCAGAGGATGGGGTGGGTGGATTGCTTGAGCTCAGAAGGCAGAGGTTGCAGTGAGCAAATATTGCACCACTGCACTCCAGCCTGAAGAATGTAACGTTTCAACTTAAATAAGCCAATTTTCTTTTTACCACTGCTGGAAAGAAAGAACCTTGCCTAAAGTTGTTATCTCATTGGTGTCTAGCACACTGTGGCATAAGATTGATAATCACAATGTGATATTTGATTGAATGGATAACTGATTAAAGAAGAACACATGGAGATAGAAATATAATATGTAAATAGAGAGAAGACATGCATACACATACACGTACACACACACAAGTAGAGAAAGCAAGGTACATATTGAGGAGAATGGATGAAAAGTGGCATGAAATGTTTTTAAAAACCTTGATATTGACAAAAGCAAAACGCAAAGTGTAGGTGAGTATTTTAACAGATATTACATATTGTTTGAAAGCAACTGTTTTGGGAAAATTTGATGTTCTATTAAATTTGTTCTCTTAAATTATCACAATTTGTCCGCTTTTTTAAACCAGAGATCATAACTCAACAACTCTACTCTGAATGCAGTGGTGTTATAAAACAATGATAAAGAGTACTGAATAGACGACAGAAGATCTATATTTCTATAATATCTGTATTTCTAAAATCTATATTTAAAACCAAGTTCCACCATTAACTATTTGTTTGATCCTGAGCAAAACATCAGTTATCTCTTCATTCTTTTTACATTTCTGTGAGATAAAAATTTTGCCCATAACAGCGTTTATTACATCACACCTATCTATCTTTCTATTTATCTATCATCTATCTTTCTATTTGTCTATCAATCTAGTGTATCTATCTATGTATCTATCTAGTGTAAATACACTAGTGTAGATAGATACATAGGGATGCATGTATGTATACACATATTGATATATAGTACATGTCGATATATATATACACATACACACCTATCAATCTACCTGTCTACACATATACACATATTTATATACATACATATATACACATACATACACATCTATCTACACATACATATATACATATGTATACATACACCGCTATCTATACACACTTTTTTTTGTGTATATATATATATACACACACATCACATACACATATTTTCACATTTCCAACTCTCTTTCTCTAGACATGTTTATCTGTAAACACACACACACAGAGATTCTGAAATGTATATATATAGGTATATATAAACACACATATATGTTTCTAAAATATTGCCTACTGTATTATCCCTTGTAAAATCATAATGTACCTGAACTTATAATTCCTACGAACATATTTATATAAGTTCTGAGAATTCCTGCTGTAAAGAAACTTGTTGGACCATTCAGTCTTACATTTTGTAGAGGTACTTGTGAAACACTAAATAGATATGATATTTTCAAGATAACTTCCTTAGTGTGATTGTTATTTGGTAATTCTAACCCTAGCGATCTATTTAAACAGAGAATAATTATAGAACTGCAAGAATAATATCCCACAGAAAATCCTTTCATTGACTGCAGCAATTTAAGCTGATAATTCATCTTATGCCAAGAGTTTTCATGTTGAAGATCAACAATAAAATAGAATACTAGAATATCAAAAGTTGCCATGGGTGAGATAATCTAAAATTCTTGGGCATTAATATTACGTGGAGAAAAAGCCAATAAGTTTATTCATGTACATACCTTACGAAACAGCACAGGAGGCCGGGCGCGGTGGCTCACGCCTGTAATTCCAGCACTTTGGGAAGCTGAGGCGGGCAGATCACGAAGTCAGGAGATCCAGACCATCCTGGCTAACACAGTAAAACACCGTCTCTACTAAAAATACAAGAAAATTAGCTGGGCGTGATGGCGGGCGCCTGTAGTCCCAGCTACTCATGAGGCTGAGGCAGGAGAATGGCGTGAACCTGAGAGGCGGAGCTTGCAGTGAGCCGAGATCGCGCCACTGCAACTCCAGCCTGGGAGACAGAGCGAGACTCTATCTCAAAAAAAAAAAAAAAAAAAAAAAAAAAAGCACCACAAGAAATATTCAATATGTACAAATCATGTTCAGTGATTTTTTACCTTTGTTCTTTGGAAACGTGCAGACATTTTTCTATTTGTGCATAAATAATTATTTAATTTTCAGCATACACCAGAAAACATTTTTAAAATATGATGTTAAAATATACGCAAGCATACATTATATTTTAAATTAAATCAATTCAGCAAAAGTAGAAAAAAGTTTAAGTGACTTGATTTTTATGAAATATCTTGAGCTTTAATATTTGAGATAAAACAAACTGAGTACAGAATGAAAACTTGTCTTGGAATTCCCAAAGAGGTTTTATGGCCACTATCAGAATTAGTGAAGCAATGTTAATTTTTTTTTTTTTTTTTTTTTTTTTTTTTTTTTTTTTTTGACACGGAGTCTCACTCTGTCACCCAGGCTGGAGTAAAGTGTCATGATCTCGGCTCCGCTCTCTGCAAGCTCTGCCTCCTAGGTTCATGCCATTCTCCTGCCTCAGCCTCCCAAGTAGCTGGAACTACAGGCACCTGTCACCATGCCTGGCAAATTTTTTGTATTTTTAGTAGAGACGGTGTTTCACCGTGTTAGCCAGGATGGTCTCGATCTCCTGACCTTGTGATCTGTCCGCCTTGGCCTCCCAAAGTGCTGTGATTACAGGCATGAGCCACTGCACCCTGCCAGCAATGTTAATATTTTTAAAGAAAAGGCTTTTTATTTGTTAAAAACACATTATTAGTACTGACTTTTAGCACTTTGTAGATTTCTTTTTTGTTATCGTATGTAAGTTATGAAAACTCTCATATGAAAGCCAGAAGTAAAAAAAAACACATGACAAACCTACAGCCAACACCATACCCAACAGGCAAAAGCTAAAAGACCTCCTTGAAAGCTGCAGCAAGACAAGGATGACTACTCATAGCACTCCTATTCAATATAGTACTGGACATTCTGGCCAGAGCAATCAGACAAGAAAAAGAGATTAAAGGTATAAAATAGGAAGAGAAAAAGTCAAATAATTTATTCTTATGGGTGATATGATTCTATACCTAGAAAACCCCATAGACTATCCCAGAAGGCCCCTAGAACTGTAAGTGACTTCATTAAAGCTTCAGGATACAAAATCAACATACAAAATCAGTAGCATTTCTATACACCAATGATATCCAAGCTCAGAGACAAAACAAGAATGCAATCTCGTTTATAATTGCCACAGAAAGAATAAAAAATAAAAAGAAACTAGGAATACAATTTACCCAGGAAGTGAAAAATCTCTACAACGAGAATTACAAAAATTGGTAAAAGAAATCAGAGATGACACAAACAAATGGGAAAACACTTCATGCTCATAGATAGGATAAATTAATATTGTTAAAATGGCCATACTGCCCAAAGCAATTTTTAAATTCAATGCTATTCCTATCAAACTACTAACATCATTTTTTTCATAGTATTAGAAAAAATGATTCTAAAATTTATATGGAACCCAAAACAGAACCTGAATCACCAAAGCAATTCTAAGGAAAAAAAAAAAAGTCAGAGTCATCACCTTACCTGACTTCAAACTATACTACAAGGCTACAATAACCAAATAATCATGGTACTGGTATGAAAACAGACACATAGACCAATGGAACAAGATAGAGAACCCAGAAGAAAACTACGCACCTACAACTACCTGATCAACAAAGTTGACAATAACAAACAATGGGGAAAGGACTCCCTTTCAATAAATGGTGCTGAGATAACTGGACAGGCCATATGCAGAATATTGGACCCCTTCCTTTCACCAAATAAAAAAACTTAGATTAAAGACTTAAATGTAAGGTCTAAAGCCATAAAAATTCTAAAACTAAGGAAATACCATTCTGGACATAAGCCTTGGCACAAATTTGTGATTGAATCCCCCAAAGCAATTACAACAAAAACAAGAATTGACAAGTAGGACCCAATTAAACTAAAAGACTTCTGCACAGCAAGAGAAACTATCAAAGAAGTAGGAGTTAAGTATTGCATACACATGGACACAAAGATGGGACCCATAGACACTGGGGACTGCTTGAGAATGGAGGGTGAGAGGGAGTCACGGATTGAAAGGCTACCTATTGGATACTATGCTGACTATCTTGGTGATGGGATAATTGGTAGACCAATTCTCAGTGACACGCAATTTACCCATGTAACTAACCTGCACATGTGTTCCCAGAATCCAAAATAAAAGTAGGAAAAAAAAAGGAAAATAAATCAGAAAAAAACATGATGAAAACAGAATAAGAGATATTTTCATAATTTTACTGAGCAAATAAAATACTTGTGAAATTAATGAATAATGATGAAACAACAACAGATGAAAAGTAAAATAATAGACTTGACATTCTTAGGTTAATTATCTAAACCATAATTGGCAATGAACAAAAGGAATTTAGAGAGTTTGAAGACCTCACATCTCCTCAATAGAAAACAGAATATGCTCTGTTTCAACAATAGTACTTCCTACACTCAATTTTTATCATGTAACTACTAGTTTCCTATCCCATTAGATTGTAAGATTTTTGAAGATAAAGAATGGGTACAATAGTTTCCTATGTTAACCAACAAAGGTAATAATGAATTAAACAAATATTGACCATTTGGATTTGATATTTCTGGTATATCCTATGGATTCTCTATCTCCTTGAACCTACCATATTAAATAGTACTTGTATTATTTAATGGAATCTTAGTTTGTAATTATTAAATGTGTTATATTCCAGAATGGTTGGTTCAAATTTAATCTTACTTAGTTTTAAGAATTACACTTTAGGAGCTATATTCAAATTGAAACTTATGCAAGGGAAATAAATGGTTATAAAATATACAAACCATAATTGTTGGAAGGTGAGTCAGCTGTCCTGAAAATGGCTGAGTCAAAATAGGAAGAGTGGTAGGATAAAATGGTTGCCTTCAAATATCTGGAAAGCAGACTAACATAAGTGGTATCAGATGCCACAGATATTGTTAGATCTTATTATCTAGAGGGTTAATAAGTTCCATGAAAGACAAGGATATACTTTCCAATTGTCTGCCTCAGAAAGTAGAGAACTTCTATCATTGGTGGTCTCAAAGCATAGCCTGACAAAAGCGGACATTTGCAGAGGAATTAAACATCAGAAAGTTAAGGTTTTTTAGTATTTCATCTAACCCTTATATACTATAAATCTTCATTTGTGGTTAACCTCGGCAAATTTGCTCTTGGCCTCTAAGAGAAAGTGATAGTTTTACTAGATAAATGTTCTGTTCATTCACTGGTGTCAAACTATAAAATCAGCTTGTTCTTTCTTTGCATTATCTGTAAATAAAATGTCTCTGGGTTGAAGTCATTAATCTTTTCAGCTGTGCTGTAAATCTGACATCTCAAAAGGGTTCTTTCATTTTGGTAGAAATTTTATTTCATCTAGCACGTTGAAAAATGAATTCTCTATCACATGGTGAAATATGTAGTTTAATAATGCATCAAATTGTGTGTCAGCCAATAGATCTTTTGAACCCTCCGTTTGCCTCTACTTGAATGATTTTGGCCTTTGTTCTGTGTCATAAAAAGGGTCTTAACATGTGGAAGAAATAATCATAAACTTGAACAAGATTTTATTCTTATACACATAAACTTGAAGAAATTCTTGACAATGACAGGGCTATCAAAGGAGTTTGGCATCCATCTGGGAAGGATCTCCTGAAGTCCTCCTCGCCTCACGCGATTTGACTGATCCCCAGGCAAGTCGATTGGTGCCAACTTAAGTAAGCAGTATCTGGCCAGTAACTTTCCATAATGCTGCCAGTCAAGGATCCAGATGATGCCACCACTGCTGTTACTCTTGCTGGGGAAAAACAAAACAAATGTGTCAACTAAGTTACTCAGACCTGCAGCTGTACTATTCCCTATACATCCATTGTACTTTTATTTTACGTCTAAAAAAAAGTAAAAAGAATCAGAGTTTCAAAAATCATGTAGAAAACATGGGGCAGTCAAAAGTGCATTTACTTACCAATTACATCTCTTGGCTTAAAACAATATTTTCAGCCCTTGCTAGTGCTCAGTGTATTTGACCAGCATGTATGATACTGTTTTATTGTTGTGAAGGTCATGTTTCTTCTTTTGTGGTCTTAACAGCATTTCTCAACTTCATATTTAGTGAAATGCAAAGCCAGGCCTAATGCATCCTCAGGATTTGT
This sequence comes from Nomascus leucogenys, assembly GCF_006542625.1. Taxonomy (NCBI): domain Eukaryota; kingdom Metazoa; phylum Chordata; class Mammalia; order Primates; family Hylobatidae; genus Nomascus; species Nomascus leucogenys. The sequence goes on from NC_044390.1 coordinate 21,162,831, forward strand.
ATGATGTTAATACCCTCAAATTTCAATCTTTATATGAAAGTAAAATAATACAATCAGTGAGACTGAAGAAGTGATTTATTGTAATACTCTACTAGAATGTTTTCCAACTAGGTTGAGCTGATTAACAGACCCTGATGATAAGCTTTCATATGATTATATACATAATAATTTACCTGGCAATCTATCCCAAAGTACTGTCTTGCTAAGTCACATTAAGGAAGGTAAGCTATGAACCTATTCTAAGGTATGTTTTAATGGGGATGGATAATTAATCCTCATTTTGGGAAAATGGGTTGAAAACTAAGTGAATTGTCGAATTTTATGTGTAAATATCCATTTATATACATATTGAATTTACAGGTAAACCTCCAAACATTCTACCCTTACATCAACAAATTTTAGTCCAGGCATAGTGGCTCACATCTATAATCTGAGCAATTTGGGAGGCAGAGGCTGGAGAAGCACTTGAGCCCAGGAGTTCAAGACCTGGGCAATATAGTGTGACCTTGTCTCTACAAAATATAAAAAAATTAGCGGGGTATGGTGGCACATGCCTATATTCTCAGTTATTTGGGAGGCTGAGGTGGGAGGAACACTTGAGCCTGGGAGGTCAAGGCTGCCGTGAGTTCTTGCAGTGCCACCGCACTCCAGCCTGGGTAACAGAGAGAGACACTGTCTCAAAAATAGTAATTATTATTATTATTTTTAATGTTCCTTAAAACAATTGAATTTATCATAGGAATTATTCTTCAATAATTTAATTCCTATTGCATTATGTTGATCTATATTTCAATAGTTTTATGAGTATTTTAAAATATAATTAGCTGAAAGATGCTTCAGAGAAAATCAATAATATATCCAGTACTGTTTTTTTCTTTCTATTTTATTTTAGAGTCACACTTGGCTAGTCTATTTTATTATTAGCGTTCACATTGCATACCTATCATGTAGTGGAAGAAGAGCAAATGATTTATTCCTTCTTCTTGAAAAGCTAACATTAAATTGTATTAAATTTTTTAAATCTCAACTTTTTTATTTTTAACTTTTTTATTTCAAATACAGACTATCTGTTCATTTTTTGATGGCCAATAATTTATCCAATAAGAAAACCCAAAACTCTTTGGCATAGTGCTTGATATGCAAAAGGCCTAAAGGTCTATTTTATATCATCAGTCCCATCTCTATACTCTTCCCCTTTTAATCTGTTCTCTACCCTGACATTTCCCAAGAGTATATCCTGTGTCAAAATATATTCAGTTTAAAAAATTAAACCAAATCTCTAATTCATTAATGTAATATTGTGAAATTTCCAAAGGAGGAGAGGATATATTATGCAGTTTTTCTTAACCTTATTTGACCACAGAAACCTTTCAGTGACGAACATATTTCTTTTATAATACTTTAAGAAACACATTGCGCAAAATGCTTCAACAACCTTTATGGCCGTTTTTTTTGTGTTAGACACTATGCAAAGTCATGCTTCTGTGCCTGTTGTAGGGAAAACCTTTGCTTTTCTCCTACTGGTAAAAATCTGTGTGTCTTCCTTCAAGGCTCAGTCCCATTGTCGGTTCTTTTTCAAATATTCCCCTTACTTCCACAGGCTATGCTAATTTACTACTCTCATTGGATCTTGCATAGCTCTGTGTTTTTCTCTATCTTAGTTTTCATATTATATCACCATTGCTATATTTTATCAAATCTAAGGCATCATTGGCTGTGTCCGGTTCTAAAATTTCTAATCCTCAAAGGAAACAAAAATCACTGTTGATATTGGTAATATGATATATAATGTTTCATTCTACTTAGAATTATCTTATGCCAATATAAATATGCCTTTAGGATTAAACATATATTTAATCATGTAGCACTTTTGTGTGTACATAAAAGGAAAACATAAGTGAAATAAACTTCTGGAACTATTCCAAATTCTGACTCAACTTTACTAAATTATGTTTCAGCTTGAATTGTCAGTGTTTGATATTCAGAATCATTCTCTGTCATCAAGAGGATTTGGTAATTTGTTTCTTAAGAGAGTGCTCCAGTATGGCCTCTGAGATTTTCTTCCAAGCCACAGCCTCCCATTTTGTAAGTTTTGATGCTGATATCTTAATCATACAACCAAGTTTCATGCATGTTGAAACAATGATAAAAATGTGACATTGACAGATTGACAAACTTTGATTTTAATACACTATTGATTGTAACATACATCCTAATTTTAAATGTTACAATATGAAAAATATGTACCTTATAATTGGTGACTTATAGGATTTTTCCATTTCCCAAGAGCTTCATTGCAGAACCTTATCATTTTCAGAAATATATACCAGTACTCTCAACCCCTGTACCTCTGACACATGCAAACATTGTTAACACAGTTTTGAGAATCAATGTTTTGTTGATTGCCTTTGTAAAAATATCTGCTACTGAGTTCTATGACATGTATTTATTAAATACTTTTGATGTTCTAAACCAGAAGCTAAATGATGAATAGGTGTGTGTAGGTTTGGACTAGTAAAACAATTTCTCAATGAGCAATTTCTCACTGTCTTTAAGAGTTACTCTTGGTAAGAGGAAGTTTGTAAGTACTGAACCAATGTGCTTTTTAAAATGAAAGAGTCCTGTCCAAGCTCTATTTGAAGCAAAGAAGTCTGAGTGTTTACCGTTATTCATCAATTATGTTTTATATATATATATGAAACAATAGCATTATCTACTTCCTGGTAATTTTTATTCATACTGAAAGAAAATTTTCTGTATAAATTCAACTCAGAAAATAGTTCGACCCATTTATCGGAACATCCTTCCCATATATATGTTAAAAGCAAATAGAATTTGCTTCCTAAGATGTAAGTCTGTTTGTGTGAAAAGATGGAGAATTGACTGAAGTAGTTGAGCAGTCTTTATTGCTAACAGAAAATACTAACTTAAAAAAATGTTAACCTCATTTAAATAATATAATTCAGCAGTCTCCTAACTTGATTTATTTACTGATAATTTGACATGCTATGAAAATCTGTCTGGGGTTATTTCCAAATTCAAAACAGAAAGTAAAGTCTGTAAAATCTACCTTCTAGGCAGATTTTTTTTCTTAAAGTCATAGTTTCTTACCAGAAAGCCACAGCATCTATTATGGGCCAAACTATCATAATCCAGAAGTTTGGGATATTTTGGTTCTTGGGTTAAAATGCTATTTATAATTGGTTGTCTTTTTTTTGTTGTGGAATATTTAAGATAACTTTTTTAATGTTGATGAAACATTTCAAATAGCATTTAGGAAACATTCAGTTTGAGACAAGAAGTATTTACTCATAAGTCTGCCTTCATTTAATGTTCATGAACAAGTGTGCTGCAGGATTTATTTACTGAATTTAATATGAACAAAATATGGCTGGGAATCAAAATTTTACATAGGGATTAAAATAAGGGAGTTATATTTAGAAAGCTGTGTGAGGGAAGATGAACTTTTTTTTTCTCTTTAGCAAACATTAACGTCTTAAATGAAATAAAGATGAATAAAAATAGTAAGTTAAATATTGCAATCTAGTGAGTCATATAAAATACTTCCATTCAAGGGAATAAAAATAGCAATGAGAGTATTGTTTGGAATCTAAATAAAAATAGCTTTGATGATGTTTTACACATAATGACATTGTTTTTCAACTCTGTTTCCAGAACAGAACAATAAAAAATTAGTTTACTATAATTTGAGCATTGTCATAATAGACAATCTATGTATATGTTTGCACATGTTTGTAAGTTTGAACCTAGCAGAACTGAGTAAAGCCCAAAGAACATTATCCTCATACATTTTGAATATAAAAATACAGGAGTTTAAGCTAGTATTAGAATTTCCAAAATACATAACATCATTCTTTTTTTATTTAATGAAATATATAATACTTCACAGTTTTGCAAAGTGTTTTTTTCTTCTCTTGTAGTAAGCACTAAAATTATTTAATTTGATTATATAATTTGTTATTGACTAGTTGGTACAGCAATACATAGTTTTCAAATTCCTTTGATGAATTTTGACAATAGCCTCAATTATTTTGTGAGGCAAAGGTGATAACTACCACACTACAGAAACCTTAATCTCAATTATTTCATAATTATAGCTAGCACACATATCAAATACTAATCACTAAAACATAATTGATTGATTTTAAGTTCTGTATTATTCTCAGCAGCTAAAATGTTGAGTAACTGCATCAAATATTTTAAACAAAAATTTTCTTCTAAAAGCGCCAGCATTTTTTCCTGCAAATACATCATGATTTTCTATATGAAGTCACAATAAAGTAATTTAATTTAAATATTTGAGTCATTTCATTAAAATATATAACTTCATAAAAATTTTTAAATGTTAAAATCAAGTAAAATATGGGAAACTGTGAAAAGGAATTTAATAGTGAATTTAATAGTATATATATATACACACACACACACACACACATACACACACGCACACACACATACATTGTTTTAATTGCAGAAGCCATTATTTTTTAATGGAGCAGAGCTGCCACAATGCACAAATCCAATGCTCCTATTCAAAAGAGGATTCATCTGAAACCTGATTTATTTATTGCTCATTCCAATCTCTTTAAGTGTAACTTCTTAGCTACAAAGCTAAAAATAAACTAACAAAAAATAGCAACAATTAATACAATACACATGCACACACAGAAAAGTATGCGTTTCTAAATTCACTTGTAGGTAGGTTGTTTCAGGATCATTTCAATTCTACACTCTGATGCACATCTGTGATTTCTGATTCAAAATTGAAATGTGTTGGGGCGAAGAGAAGCATGGTGCAAGGCATTCATTCATTGACACAAATTTTAGCAAGGCTTCCTGAGATGCTGGCTTCCTGAGGCCTCAGCAGCATCTTGGTCAGTCATAGCAGGAACAGCATGACCCTGGAGGCTGAGGATTGTTGGAGGAAGCTTCATCTAGAACCTACCACTCTAGGACTACAAAAAATTTGTAAGCCACCTTGGACTTAGTTATACTCATTTCTGCAAGAATTGTTTTCTTTTGTCTGCAACTGACCTGTTACGAATGGTTTTAGCAGTCATTCTCAAAAAGAAATAAGCCTCTGTGACTGGTCATCTGACACTTCTTTAGATACAAAGGTAGTGAGCACTCATCTAGTATTAGAGAATGGCAAGTGATCTAAATTATATTTTTAACTGGATCACCCTGTCTGCTATACCAAACAAAAGGCCAAATGTATTAAGGAAGAAGTACAGACACAAGTTTAATGGAAATTGCAGAAGAGATTACATTTCAAAAGTCATTCTATGATGCTAATGCCAGCATTATTTTAATACTAAAAACAATTAGAATAAATCCACAGAACTGTATCCTCATCAACACAGTTACAAACATTCTTAGTATAGTATTAGCAATTCTAATCCAACAATGTATAAAAAGGATAATGCATTGCGGCCAAGTTAGATTTATTCCAGTATGTAAGATGAATGTAACTTTTGAAAAATCAGTGTGCAAGGTATGTGTGTAAGGTGGATGTCACTATTAAGAGAGTAAAACAGAAAAAAAGACCATCTCAATAGATGCCAAAAATGTATTTGTCAAAATTCAACAATAATATATATTTTTAAAATCTCATGATATTCTGAAAAGAAGGGAAATGCATCAATATTTTAAAGGTCAAACATGAAAAGATTTAATTTCAATGCTGGCCACTTGAAATCATGGGAATGGAGTGAGTTGCCCAAAGATACTATGTAAAATGAGAAGTGAAGACCTAGGGGTAGTTCATCTGTCAAATTTAAAATCAAGTAAAATTATGGGAAACTGTGAAAAGGAATTTAATAGTGAACATATTTATTGAAAGAGAGCAAAAGCAATGTTATTTTTGATGCTCAGGTGATGATAATGTGCGTGTGTGTGTGTGTGTGTGTGTGTAGTTTTCTTTAGAAGAGATGGTTAAATACTAGCAAACATCTCACTGAAAGATGACTGAATTGCGATATGGCAATTAGGTCATTACCTGTCTTTGGAAAAAGTAATTTAGGTAGCATTATAGGGTGAGGCTGCCCACTGAGTGGTGTAGGTGAGGAATTTGAGCCAATATACATCAACTGTTCTACCAGCATTAAGAATTTTGGTGGCAAATAGTAGGCTCAATTGTGGTGGCTTCAGAAGGGCCTCTGACTCCTTTGAAACCGTTACTTAATATAAGAAAGAGAGGCAAATGTTTATTTCCTGAGAACAATGTGTCAATGGAAAGTAAGAGTTTATGAATACACAAGAGAGAAGGGCAATTATAAAAACACAATCTTGAAAGAGTAAGAATGGCAAGAGATCAGATGGTGGTTATAATAGTGTTGGTGATGAAGATTTAAAGTTCTTTTGTCTTTAAAAATATTAAGTAAAATAACTTTACTTGTACCTTTTTAGCATGGTTTTTAGAGAGTTGTATGTTTTAAGACTACTTAAAATACAGTAAAAAACTGTACAGATAAATCATTGCTCAGACAGTGTTGGGCATTTTATAAACTTCAAATTAACAGGCAAGAATGGAATGTAACCTAAAACAATAACTGAGAATAGATCGATTGTTTCATCAGAGACACTGCTGTCTTGGGTTTTCTGGTTTGTTCTGCAGTCTTTTTCCAGGTCACAGAGCACATCAATAATTGTATTGTTTTAGAATCAGGAAAAGTGTTTTAGAATTATTGTAGATACTAGAGCTGTGACCATTTTTTAAGTCTACAAAGACTTCTCTTCCATTTTATTCTAAAATGTGCTTCTAAAAGCCATCATTTTTTATGAATGTTAACATGCTAACAGGCACTGCCCTTTACCGAAAAAGTCTCAATTGAATTAGCATTATAGGTACTTTGGCAGTTATTTAAGAATGAAAAATATATTCTGTGGCCTAAGTATATTAAATTTGCTAGATGGGATTTTTGTTTCAAAGAAGCATTCTAAACCACTATTGTAACCCCTAGCATTTTGAATATTAATGCCTTTGGTTTGGAGACAGTTCGTATAATAATTCAACATAAGAAACACAAACTATTAAAGAGAAAGATCATTTTTCTACCTACAGATCTTTTAGGTCTGATATGCTTTGCTTTGTTAAGAACATGAATGTTATTTTTCTATTGTTTACATTTACTTGCACCTTTTTTACATTCACTATTCAAAGACAAACAATTTGAATAATTTATTTACTCTCATATTATTTAAAGTCTAGAGGGTTGTTTATATTTAAGATTTAGTCATTTTAATTAAAAGTTTTCTTGCTGTCTTAGTAAATTCTGAACCAATAAATGAGCTCAAATTAATTTATAAGCATGTTTTTAATTATTCCAATTGAAAAGATGCTAGAATATCATGAATGTAAGGAGCGAATGCCTCTCTGAGGTAATTTGATTTCTCCTATACCACAGCTATAGAGTTGGAGGCATAGTAGGTATTTCATGACTACATATCCCAAAATAAATCCTAGGATAAAACATTCAAAGAAGAATGACAAAAAGTTAGAAGAAGGGAGGAAGATGGAGAGAGGGGACAGTAGAAAGAAAGAAGGGAATGGAGAGAAATAGGCCATTGGGTGAATGGGATTCTTAATATAAATTATCGTCCCTCTGGCTACCCTGAGCAAAAAAAATAATGACAGCAAGTTATAAGGATACATGGCTGTCTCCAGAATTCCAAGGATATGGACACAGCTGTGTCTCAGGAACAAACTGGAACCAGGGACTACAATACTTGCCAGGTTCATGAGTTTGTGACCAGTCTGGAGACTCTCACCCAGGAAGGCCTTGGTTTAAGATATAACGTTCTGTAATTGCCCCCCCTTAAAATTCTTAGCCTGGCGCAGTGACCTGTGCTTGTAATCTTAACTACTCGAGAAGCTGAAGCAGGAGGATCCCTTGAGGCTAGAAGTTCAAGACCAGCCTTGGCAACACAGTGATACCCTGTCTCTATACAAAATTAAATAAAATAAATTCTTAAGCATTTTATCTTTGAAATTGCACGGTATAAGTGAATTTTGACAGGACACCAGAGCACGTTAGGGCTTGAAGCCTACGTGCTTGTGTTGTCCCACCTTCCACTTCCTCCTCTCCTCCAGGCTACCCTCTCCCTGTTCTCTGGCACCCTGGCCTGCTTGTATCACCCCTCAGCTGCCCAGTAACCCCTGCTACTCCTGCCCCTGGAAGTCTTGGCCCGTGCCCTGCCACTTATTCTGCAGGTTGAGGCTGTCCTGTACCATTAAGTCAGTACACCTACCAAGTGTATTCCAGTGCAGAGGTCACAATCTCTTGGGGGGCTTCTGTCACTGTGGGTTGGGGCTATGGGCTTGTAGGAAAGAAACATTGCTTTCTTCCCCCCTCTCGGGGTCACAGCATCTCTGTCCAGTAACTGGCAAAAAGAATAACCCAGAACTTCTGCTTCAGTAGGTACTTCTGAGGGTCCTTACTTGTCTTGCAAGTGTCATTTGTTCATAAGGGAGCAAAACATTAGGAAAATTTTAAAAACACAATGACAGGTTAAAAGAGAGACTACCAAGAAAAGGTAGAAAAGTTTATATTCCAGTGCCTTTGAACAGCACTTTTTTTCCTGCTTTTTGAACTAGAGTGCTCATGTTTTCATTTTGCACTGAGCCCACAAATTATGTAGCCAGTCCGGATACTAGCAATACATTTCCTATTCACCTCATCATTGTTACTTTCTAAATATCTGATTTATTCTTCAATTTCTGGAGGTCAACTCATCCTCTGATATTCTGGCCCATAAGGCAAACATGCATGTGCACTCACAAACACACACAAATATGGTTTCTGGGGGTATTTTAGTTGTCATATAAGTCACTAAGCAATTATTTATTAGCAATAAATTCCCAGAGAAGAGACTTTTAATTCTCTTTGGTCAAGCTTAAAAATGCCTGCTTCCACTCTAAACACATGAATTTTGCGGGTGGAAGAAAAGTTCTCAGAAAAAAGTGGAGAAATTATGTCAACTATATGCATCATAAAGGAAAATGCAGGCTGATAGGGTATTCATTTGAATAGGGATTTTCAAAGCATCCATGTAAAATTGCATTCTATAAATGAACATAGTGATACACTAGACAAAATTCAAAACTCTTCTAAAAGATATCAAAAAATTAAAGTAATAATAGGCAACTTGGTACATGTATAGGAAAATTATACCTCAAAACTATGAGTATAGGTTAGTATCATACCCTTGCTCCCCAAATATACACTAAAACCAAGACCACCTGTGTAAACATAACTTACCTGTTTACTGTAGGAAATATAAAAGTACAAACAAATACAGACCTTCACTGTTTGCTTTAGAATATTTGTATAAACCAGTTTAACCAAGCAACCAATTTTCTCATCTAGGCAAACAGCTTTCTTATTTGGATAACAGTTTTCTCACCTGGAAAAAAAATAACTTTTTTTATCAAAATTTATCTCAGACCCTTATTCTACTACAGTATATGTCCTCTTATCCTAAAGTATAATTGTGTGAATTAGCTCAATTCGAAAGTTAATTACGTTGAAATTCTTATGTTGAACAATGTGTATCCAGAAACCCAAACCTATAAATACCCTTCTCTAACTTCTTTTTTGAGGTACTACTAAGACTTGTCAAGATAATGAACTTACTAGAGAAAATTTATATTTAACTCAGTTTTGCTTGAGCAATAGATATCTTAGGATATCTCCACGGGTTAGGTAAGTCAACAATCTTGAAAGTTCCATTTCCAACAAGCCAAACCTCTCCACTGTCATGGCTCAAAACCCCTGAATTGGAATGAGCAAGGTTCCCTGAGGCTTCTCGGGCCTTCTGCTTGGGGACCTCCACATTGTGGTGACAAGGTGGGTCCCTCACTGTGTCTTAACTCCAATTTATTTCTGTTGAGCTCACAGATGTCTTCATCCCTTTGCATAGGAAAACTTTAAAAGAATGTTAGTAGGACAGAAACAGATGTACATCTAATATTTTCATCTCTCAAACTGGTTCTGATGAAAAATAAAATAATATTTTCATTAGATTGGCTTCTTTAAAAAAAAACTTGCCTTTGAAATTTATCAAAACATTATAAAAGCTTTCTATGTGTTGCCTTGTTTTGCTTAAAAAAATTCTGGAATTAGAAAACATTTCATTTTAAACATTTTATTATTTGAAGACTGGCTTTATGGCTTTATTAGTTCTTCAGTTAGAGGTGGCCACATTAGTTTAGGGGTCTGAGATACGAAGTACATAAGCAATACAGTTAATTTTTACCAAATTCTCAAGGGATCATTTTAATTTAACTCCAATCTTCCCCCAAGTTAGACTTAATTCTTTTTTTTTTTTTTTTTTTTTTTTTTTTTTTTTTTTTTGAGACGGAGTCTCGCTCTTTCACCCAGGCTGGAGTGCAGTGGCGTGATCTCGGCTCACTGCAAGCTCCACCTCCCGGGTTCACGCCATTCTCCTGCCTCAGCCTCTCCGAGTAGCTGGGACTACAGGCGCCCGCCACCACGCCCGGCTAATTTTTTGTATTTTTAGTAGAGACGGGGTTTCACCGTGTTAGCCAGGATGGTCTCGATCTCCTGACCTCGTGATCCGCCCGCCTCGGCCTCCCAAAGTGATGGGATTACAAGCGTGAGCCACCGCGCCCGGCCTAGACTTAATTCTTACATGTGTTCACTCTGTAACTATAATTTATGCTTTGATATTTCTAAATGGCCTAATTTTACCAAGTATAATTTAAAATTTTAGTACCTCCTTTGGAGAATTGCCAATGTAAGCCCAATTGTTTTCTTGATAGGAACATTTGAACTAAATGGAAGCAAAGATTTGAACATCTAATGATTTGTGTTTTTTATTGTCCTGAGGAAGTTTATACTCATCTGATTGAATCCTGTCATTGTAATTACGTTTCTCTGGTTTAATATGTTCCCTATCTCTCCTCATGACTCAGGATCATGACCCCTCTTGTAGGTCAGAAATTATTGAGGCTATACTACGTCTCAAAGATTAAACTCCCTTCAGAAAAGACCAAGTTATGGTTGAATTTAAGCTCTAGTCTCAGTCTGAACTGAGATTTGGTGTTAAAGACATTCCAAAGCCTCGATAGGATACTGAGAAATTTACAGAGAAATTTGGATTTGTTCTAGTAACAAAAATTCCAGACCTATAGCAACTGGCTTAGATGTTAGTTTGTAGGAGCTTCATATGAAAACAATTTAAAAGTGAGTCTGGGAAAATTCTGAGACTCATCTGAAAGTTCCCAAATTGCCCAGGACATAGAGGGTTTAAGAAAATATGTAGATGAATTCCAGAAGATTGTTTTCTACTTTGTTCCCTCAGATGTTTTGTAGTCTTTATTTATTCTAACAGCAAAAGCCCTACTCACACTAGGGTTAATTTTGAGATGCGATCCATTCTATGAGCAGAAAAAGGATAAATTGACAAAAGATGGGTAAAGTTATGTCCATAAAATGATTTTTCTAACTTAACTTAAAATTGGAATCATTGATGTACGTATTAACAGTTGGACCTTTAATCTTTTTAACTTCCATGATCTCAGAGTTTCTACCCTAGAATAAATTTATCCCGATGAAATTATGTCAGTCATTGAGGAAAGAATGAAAAGAAATGTATTTTTTAAAAATTAATGTAGTAAAAACTAAAATTGTAACTTAGTTAAGAACAAAAAGGTTATGAAAATGCACTTATCCTTTTTCTTCTTCTTCTTATTTTATAAATGGAGTCTTACCATGTTACCCAGGATGGAATACAATGGTGCTATAATATGTTGCTGTGACCTCAAACTCCTGGGCTCAAGAAATTCTCCCACCTCAGCCTCCCAAGTAGCTGAGATTTCAGGCACAATCGACCACACCAGGCCAGTATCTTCTAAATATGTAACAAGGTGTGTATAAAACACATGGATCATGCACATTTTCAGATAATTAAGCCATTTCAGAACTTTAGAAACCAGAGTTTAAGTGTTTTATTATGAAATATCTTACAGAACATACTTCATGGTGACACCAAGAGCATTCACTATTCACCTAACAAAATCTAGACAGCTGTGTTTCATCAGCATTCAACTTTCTATTTTCATAAATTGTCATATTCAAAGGTATTGGGTATTTTCCATTTATTTTTAAGAAATATATATGTTCTGTGGTATAATGTGATATTGGACACATGTTGGTATTCTGATTAAATCTTTTGTTTACTGAAAGATAAGCATTTCTCATAACTTAGAATACCCTAGAATATATATTTTTTTCCTAAAAAATTAAATTTATATAAATGTATAGACATTAAGAGGACAGGTTCTGAAGTCACACAGTTGGAGTCCAAATCTTGACACTTGGGGCCTGGCACGGTGGCTCACGCCTATAATCCCAACACTTTGGGAGGCCGAGGTGTGCGGATCATGAGGTCAGGAGATAGAGACCATCCTGGCTAACATGGTGAAACCCCGTCTCTACTAAAAATACAAAAAAAAATTTAGTCAGGTGTGGTGGTGGGTGCCTGTAGTCCCAGCTACTCAGGAGGCTGAGGCTGGAGAATGGTGTGAACCCAGGAGGCAGAGCTTGCAGTGAGCCAAGATCACGCCACTGCACTCCAGCCTGGACAACAGAGCAAGACGCCATCTCAAAAAAAAAAAAAGTCTTGACACTTAATACTTCCATTATGTTGGACCTTAATCAACCTCTCTGAGTCACAATATCCTAATTAGTTAAAAAGGGTTAAAACATATAGTATTGTTAGGAGCATTAATTGAGCTAATATAATGCAAACTTATAATAGAACTTGAATTAACATGTAATATGTATTTTGTTATTGTTGTTGTTATTTATCACACATTTTATGTAAGAATAGCTGTTAAATGAAATTCAAATATTGCACCCCCTACAAAAGACCACAAATGTTCTCTTGATGATGTAGAAATAACTCAGGATCTTTTAGAGCTATAATTAACATTTTAGGATCTGTTGTTTTGTTATAACTATACAGATGATATTTGTAGGAAAACAAGTTCTGAGAAGTTAATGTCAGAGCATGAAAGAAAAATATGACCTTTCTCAGAAGAATTGTTTTTCTGGCAGCCATAGAGGATATTCCCTGAAGATCATGCCCTGAAGAAGAAGCTCTTCAGTTTATTAATATGTAATACCTCCACAATTGCCTTACATCTTGGATGTATTGTTAGGGTATCAGATTTTGTATTAGATAGCATTCACTAAGTTCCTCTTCAGTACTGTAATCTCGGTATCTCAGTGGCTTACCATCGCCAGTGTTAATTTTTGATTCTCATTGTATAGGATTGCAAGTCACTATAGATTGGCTTTAGCTTATTTCTGTGTCTTCTTTGATCTAAGATCCAAACTGAAGGAGCATCTTTTAACTGTTACACCTATGTTTTATTGTGGTAGGAAGGAATGGGCATAAAAGAGCTGAGGAATCATGTGGTACCCCTTAAAGTTTCTGCTCAACATAGGTGCAGTATATTTTACAGCTGTTCACATTCAGTTGGCCAAAGCTGTTCATATAGCCAAGGAATGTCACTGGGGCGGGGAAGTAAACTCCATCCCTCCAGGAAGCTGCTATAAGTCACAAGGCAATTCACTGAGATGTGTAATATGGGAAAGAACAGCAAATAATTTTAGAAAAATTTTACAATTTACCACGCTTAAATCATTCTTTTCACTGTATATCTCTTACGTGCAGTAATATTTTGCTTTGTTATATAATTTGAAAATCACTTTGTTGAATTGCTAATAAAACTTGAAAATCTATGAAATGCTAATGGTTAATTGTAATGTTATTCTAATATTTAAATTAAGCACTCTATTTCAACACTGCTTAAATTGTTAAATGTCAAAATATGAAATGTGTTGGTTTTTTTATCTGCTTCTCTTTGTCAGTAATTTGAAAAGTTTATATTTCATTTTAAGTTCTAGTGGTTAAATTTATAAGTATTCTTTTGTTTCATTAGAACTGCTGATTGACTTCCCAGAATGAATTGTAAAGAAATTATTATAATGGCACCTCCTCAACCACCCATCCTGCTTTCTACTACCAGAATTTGACATGGATTGTGATATGGTTTGGCTCTGTGTCCCCACCCAAATCTTATCTCATATTGTAATCCTCAGATGTCAGGGAGGAGCCTGGTGGGAGGTGACTGAATTATGGATGCTTTGTAGTTCTCATAATAGTGAGTTCTCATAAGATCTGGTTGTTTGAAAGTGTGTGGCACTTCCCCTCCTTGCTCTCTCTCCTTCTCTCTCTCCTGCCTCACCATGGTAAGACATGCGTTGTTTCCCCTTCACCTTCTGTCATGAGTGTAAGTTTCCTGAGGTGTCCCCAGCCACACAGAACTGTGAGTCAATTAAACCTTTTTACTTTATAAATTATGCAGTCTCAGGTAGTTCTTTATAGCAGTGTAAAAATTGAATAAAACAGAAAATTGGTACTGGGAGAGTGGGGCACTGCATAAAAATACCTGAAAATGTGGGAGCAATTTTGGAACTGGGTAACAGGCAGTGGTTGGAACAGTTTGAAGGACTCAGAAGAAGACAGAAAAATGTGAGAACATTTGGAACTTCCTAGAAACTTGTTGAATTGGCTTTGTCTATTGTAATATGGACAATAAAATCCAGGCTGAGCAGGTCTCAGATGGAGATGAGTAACTTATTGGGAACTGGAGCAAAGGTGACTCTTGCTATGCTTTAGCAAAGAGACTGGTTGCATTGTGCCCTGCTCTAGGGATATGTGGATTGTTGAACTTAAGAGAGATGATTTAGGGTATTTGGCAGAAGAAATTTTTAAGTAGCAAATCATTCAAGAAGAGGCCTGGCTACTCCTACACTTGATCTTAGCCAAAAGGCTGAGAAGCGATAGGCCTGGCTACTCCTAACAGCATACAATCATATGCATTTACAAAGAGATGGTCTGAAATTGGAAACTATGTTTAAAAGGGAAGCACAGCATAAAAGTTTAAAAAAATGTGCAGCCTGACCGTGTGGTTAAAAAAGAAAAACTTATTTTCTGGAGAGAAATTCAAGCCACCTGCTGCAGAAATTTGCATGAGTAAAGAGGATTCTAATGTTAATGGCCAAGACAATGGGGAAAATGTCTCCAGGACATGTCACAGACCTTTGTGGCAGCACCTCCCATCACTGGCTGGAGGGAAAAATGGTACTGTGTGCTGAGCACAGGACTCTGCTACTCTGTGCAGCCTCAGGACATGGAACCCTGTGTCCCATCCACTCCAGCTCCAGCTGTGGCTAAAAGGGGCCAAGTTACAGCTCAGGCTGTTGCTTCAGAGGGTGCAAGCCCCAAGTCTTGGTGGCTTCCATGTGGTTTTGGGTCTGCCAGTGAACAGAAGGCAAGAGTTAAGACTTGGAAGCCTCTGCCTAGGTTTGAGAGGATGTATGAAAAAGCCTGAATGTCCAGGAAGAAGTCTGCTGCAGGTTCTGGAGCTCTCTTTGAGAACTTCTATTAGGGCAGTGCAGAGGGAAAATGTGGTGCTGGAGCCCCTGCACAGAGCCCCCACTGGTGCACTGCTTAGTGGAGCTGTGAGAAGGGGGCCACTGTTCTCCAGACCCCAGAATGGTAGATGTACCTACAGCTTGCACTGTGCCCCTAGAAAAGCCAAGAGCACTCAATGTCAGCCAGTGAAAGCGGCCACAGGGGTTGTACCCAGCAGAGCCACAGGGTTGGAGATGCTCAAGGTTTTAGAGGCTCAACCCTTGCATCAGCATGTCCTGGGTGTGAGACATTGAGTCAAAAGAGATCATTTTGGAGTTCTAAGATTTAATGACTGCCCTGCTGGGTTTCAGACTTGCATGGGACCTGTAGCTGCTTTGTTTTAGCCAATTTATCCCATCTGGAATGGGAGCATTTACCTAATGCCTGTACCCCCATTGTATATTGAAAGTAACTGACTTGTTTTTGATTTTATAGGCTCATAGGCAGAAAGGACTTGCCTTGTCTCAGATGAGACTTTGGACTTGGACTTTTGAGTTAATGCTGTAATGAATTACAACTTTGCAGGACTATTGGGAAGGCACAATTAGTTTTGAAATGTGAGTTGTACATGAGATTTGGGAGGGGCCGAGGGTAGGAATGACATGGTTTGGCTCTGTGTCCCCACCCAAAACTCATTTCCAATTGTAATCCCACATGTCAAGAGAGGGGTCTGGTGGGAGGTGATTGAATCATGGGGCAAACTTTCCCTGTAATGTTCTCATGATAGTCAGTGAGTTCTCATGAGATCGGGTTGTTTGAGAGTGTATGGAACTTCCCTTTTCTTTTTCTTTTTTTTTTTTTTTTTGCAGTCTTAATTTTTTTTTTCTTTTTTTGCAAACAAAACAATAAACATTTTCTAAAAATACATACAAACAAAAAGATGCATATCAAACATATTAGGAAGGTTGCACATAGGAAGACCGGGAATAGAAATGGGGGGTGGGAATGAAAGAAAATAAATGAGAGAGGGACTTTGTATGGATCAATGATAATAACTCAATCCTCTATGTCTTTGACAAAGAAAAAGGAGAAGGAAGAGGAAGAAAAAGTGGGATAAAGGATCGGAAAGGGAGGAAAATAGAAAAAATTAGAGTATGACTCCAGGGTAGACCTGTTTTGTTGTTGCTGGGTTGGTTGGTTTGTTTGTTGTATTTTTCATGTGTTTCGCCATGTTGGCCAAGCTGGTCTCGAACTCCTAGCCTCAAGTGATCAACCCGCCTCGGCCTCCCAGAGTGCTGGGACTACAGGCATGAGCCACCATGTCCAGCCCCCACACTGCCTCTGGCCTCCGTGGTAGACCTCCCAGAAGGGGCGGCCGGGCAGAGGCGCACCTCACTTCCCAGAGAATGGCTGGCCGGGCAGAGGCGCTCCTCACATCCCAGACGGGGCGGCCAGGCAGAGGCGCTCGTCACTTCCCAGACAGGGCAGCCGGGCAGAGGCGCTCCTCACTTCCCAGAGGGGGTGGCGGCCGGGCAGAGGCGCTCCTCACATCCCACATGGGGCGGCCGGGCAGAGGCGCTCCTCACCTCCCAGACGATGGGCAGCTGGGCAGAGGGGCTCCTCACTTCCCAGATGGGGCGGCCAGGCAGAGACGCTCCTCACTTCCTAGACGGGGCGTCGGTTGGGCAGAGGTGCTCCTCACCTCCCAGACGGTGCGGCCGGGCAGAGGAGCTCCTCACACCCCAGAGGATGGGCGGCCAGGCAGAGACGCTCCCCACCTCCCAGACGGGGCGGCGGCCGGGCAGAGGCTGCAATCCTAGCACCCTGGGAGGCCAAGGCAGGCGGCTGGGAGGCGGAGGCGGCAGCGAGCCCAGACCACGCCACCGAGCGGAGACCACGCCACCGCACTCCAGCCGGGGCAACACCGAGCACCGAGTGAGCGAGACTCCGTCTACAGTCCCAGCACCTCGGGAGGCCGAGGCGGGTAGACCACTCGAGGCGAGGAGTTGGAGACCAGCCAGGCCAACATGGCGAAACCCCGCCTCCACCAAAAATACCAAAACCAGCCAGGCGTGGTGGCGCGCGCCCGCAATCCCAGCCACCGGCAGGCCGAGGCAAGAGAATCACGGGAGCCCGAGGCAGGGAGTCTACAGCGAGCCGAGACCATGCCGCCTCCCTCCAGCCTGGGCAACAGAGGGAGACCGTGCGAAAGAAAGAAAAAAGAAAAGAAAAGAAAACAAAAGAAAGGAAAGGAAAAGAAAAGAAAACAAAGAAGAGAAAGAGAGAGAGAGAGAGAAAAGAGAGAGAAAGAGAGAAAAAGCGGCACTTCCCTTTTCTATCTCTGTCCTGCCATCATGTGTGAAGGTCCCTGCTTCCCCTTTGCCTTCTGCCAAGATTGTGAGTTTCCTGAGGCCTGCAGTCATGGTTCCTGTAAATCCTGTGGAACTGTGAGTAAACTAAACCTCTTTTCTTTATAAATCACTCAGTCTCAGGTAGTTCTTTATAGCAAGGTGAGAACAGACTAATATGATATGTTTATACTACTCCACTGTCAAATGCCCTTAAATATACTTCCTTTTACTTGATGTATAATTTTAAAATCATACATTCATAGTTTAAATATTATTAAATGTGAAAAAACAGCATATTATATTACTTCCTACCAAATTTCTTTTATGTTGGGTCTCTTTCTGTTGCAAGAAACAGAAAATTTGAATTAGAAAGAAGATTTATTTGGCTTAGCAGTCCTTTTGTTACTAAAATCTGGAGCTCAATTAATGTGTTTAAGGTTCTTTCTCAATTTCCCCTTTTTGATTTTACAATGTTGAGTTTTTCACAATTCCCTTCTTCTCCTGTGGTTGCAAAATTGCTGTGGTGACTGGGAAGCTTACATATAATCTAATTAAAATGAAAAAAATTATTCCTGCAATCAAAAAAAGTTGTCCTCTGTGTCTTAATCAGTGATTTTTCAACCAGGGACAATTTTATACCCATGAAGATATTTGGTTAAATTTAAAGACATTTGTCTGTGTCACAGTGGACATGGAGTGGGTAGATGCTACTTGAATCTAGTGAGCCGAGACCAGGAATGCTGTTGAACATCCTACAGTATGCAGGACAGCCCCCTATGGCAAATAATTATTTGGCTGAAAAATCTCAATAGTGCCAAGTTTGAGAAACCCTGGTCTAAAGTAAGTGATGTGCTTATACCTTGCCAATAATTGCAAGTAGGAGAAAGATATGGTCATAAATATAAACTATCTGAGTGGGAGTTATAAGAGAGTTCTCTTATGTCATGAGAAAGATGGAGATGTGGCCACAAAAATACCGAATTCAGTTTTGCCAGAAATGATTATTGTTCAATAGGCATCTACTACAATACCTTTCCATATTTACTTTTTGAGTATATATAATTTTTCTATGTTTTTATGGCTTAAAATATGTACACTCTATTCTGTAATCATTTCCATAGTTGTTTTTGGCAGTAGTTCTACTTTTACTCAGAGTCAATAATTCTGCATCTTCTCTATTTATCACACGCTAATAATAAAGTTTATCCACTAATTGTTTGTTCAGTATACAATCATGGAGTAAAATCTCTGAATTCTTTGGATTAGAAAATAGCATTTTTACCAAAACAGTAGTGCATTAGTTATCTCTTGCTGTACAATTAGCCACAATTAAATATATTAACTTAAAATGCCATCCATGATTATTGCTCATGAGTTTACAAACTACATGCTTCTGCTGATCAAGATCAAGTTTCAGCTTAATCTCAGCTTCAAACCCATTTCTACATCCACTAATCTGTGATGTGAGGGCTGGGACTTTGCAAACCACATTCTGTTCTGCTAGTTGGCTCCCTGTTAGGCTCTGCCAAATGGGATGCTGGAGGGCGTCTGGAAGTCTGGAAGAAGAAAAGATTGCTCCTACCTGCTTGCTTCCCATTCTTGACAGTGTCCTGACAGCAACGCTTCTCAATCCTGGGAGCAGCGATGTATTTTAATTTGAAAAACCAGCTTTGTCTTGCCCCTTCAGATAACCCTGATGAATCCGCATGAGTTTGGCAATGCACATCTATCAGAGGTCAAAATTTCAGGGCTGCCTGGCATCTCCTCCAAGCTTCTAAGTGGTGATAACCCCAACCTCTGCCCTAAGGGTGGAAGCCAGTCTTTTTACTATTCCGATTTCATTTTGCTGAGAATTTTTTTCAATAGGAATACAACATTTTTTTTTTTTTTACTAAATATTCTCTACTAAAATAATTGGTGTCATACTGTGTTCTGACCGGATCCTAGTTGCTACAGTTACTCCTTACCATTCTGAACTGTTGTTGAGATTTTCTTCCCACAATTGTTCCCTTTTCAAAAATCACAATTGTAGTACTTTGTAAAGGGAGGTAAAGGAATGAAGTAGAAGTTCACTTCCCTTCATCACTTCCCTTCAAGAGGACAAGACTTAACAGAATATTGTCACAACCCTAATAAAATACCTCACTAGTGTTCAGTTTATTATTGAATCAATCCCGTTAGTAACAGATTACTGATCAGATATTCCATTTGATGTCCCTCTTTCACTTTCCATAAATTTATGCAGCCTTCTGTCAACTATTTATATCAGAGCCAAACACCAAGTAACTTGGCCTGCAAAAGGAAATTCAGATGCCATTTACCAGTTTTGCTGCTACGAGTGATATCTTTTAGGTTGTATTTCATGTAAGAAATAAGTTCCATTATCTTTCTGATATTTAATGTATGACATGACTAGAAAATGCCTTCACTCAGAAACTTGCCAGAGTCTCTTCCTAACACTGTTTTTGATAACTTGTTTTTCTCTGGGTGTCACACAGTTTAAAACTGAGATATAGAGTCCCAATATTTTAATGTGTGCAGATTTGATAAATATTCACAATGACATTTCAGGACTATTGGCAGATATGGGCAAAGTGAAGAACCGTGCAAGTGCAACACTCTTTAAACAGGTCCTGGATGCAGTCTGGTATTGTCTAATCACTTTCTTAGGCCACCACTTTAAAATTGTTCTCGCTTTCAGCATATTTATATTTTCTGAAAAATAGAATTCTTACTGTCTCTGAATTTGGTTAGGAAAGTATGGCTACCTGTTTAGGGTTCTCTAGAGAATTAGAACTAATAGGATATATAATATGTATATATATAATATATTTTATATATATAATATGTATATTGTATATATAATATATATCATATATAATATGTATATTATATATATGATATATATTATATATTATATATATTTTATATATATATATCTTCTGTGGATTTAAAACATGGAAGCATGGTACTGATAGCTTTTGTCTTTTCAATTTATTTTTGTTGTTGATTTTGGTTGGAGTGCTTAATAGCATCCGTATATATATGGTACTGTAGTCACATCTCCAGTATTGGAATCACTGTCCCTATACTTCAAATCATCCACATTTTTGAGAGAAAAGAGTCAATTTCCCAAATTTTCTCAATGAAGTGAGGCCATTTTTCTACCCTAAAGGAGATAGGAGTGATATTTAATAATATTTAACAACTTACTTTCTAGAGGGAAAAATTAGATGAATAAACCCTCATTTGTAGTATTTGCTGATTTTTATGGTGTTAAAATTCACAGCATGTTCTACTTGAAGCTGTCAGTATATTGTCACTAAACACAGAGTTGGGACAAAATCACTCTCAAAGGGAAATACAAGTTGGCTCCAGCACATCACTGTCAGACATAAAACAGTCAAATACTCTAGTCCAACTTCAAGGCACTTCCCTACCCATTAATCCAAACTAATTCCAGGATAGGCAGCTCTGCCTGTTTCGGGAATCAAATGATAGTCTTCAAACTTGTGAACTGTACATTTGATTAAGCCATACTTATTGATTAATCTGTTAGGGACATTTTGTTCTAAAAAACATTTCTAAGAAGACATATTAATACCACTAGCATGCTTAAACCTTCTGAAAGAGTATCATATTACTTTGAGTATTTCCAAATACAGTATTTGGTTACTTAATGTCACACATTGCTCAGAAACAGATAGCAATTATTGTAAAAAATACATTTAGATCTGAATGTTTTAAACATGACATCATAATTGTTGATATTATTTCTTAAATTTATTTCGTACTTTGCAATAACTCACCAACAGATTCAGTGATTAAAATGCATACACGTGATATTCAGCAAAAGCTTCTTATAGAAACCCTAAAAAGTTGGGTATTTGATGCTGATTGTTGAATGAATCATTGAAATGAACAAATTAAACATTTTTTACTGTTTTTCTCTGATTTCTTTTTGGTTTTCTATTCAAAATTCTATTCTCTTCCACCCTTCCATTAAACTCTCCACCCATTCTCATGGTTTTCCAAAGCTTTTGTAAGCATATACTTGATGTGTCTATGAGTATGTGTCTCCACTCATGTTTATAGACCTTGAAATAGTTCCTTTTCTCCTTTTACAGACGGGAAGGTCATTTTTTTTTTTTTTTTAGAGCATAAGGATGTAATTTCTGAAAACTGAAATGAAAATTTTAAAAGATTATAAGGTAGAAAAAATAGATGCAAAAAATAGATGTCCTAGTGAAAATAGAAGACATTTTCTATTCTGAATAATAGTGATTATAGAAAACAGCTTTCAATTGTTCTATGATTGTTGTTTTGTTATGATTGCAGCCCAATTACAATGTACTATAGTAGTCTACCTAATCATTAAAAAAATTGCTTTTTATAATAAAGACAATTTTAATATTCATAAAACTTCCCTGTGAACAAACCATTTTTTTTTTAACTTGGAATGTAGTTGGCAGTGTTTAATTTTTTTTATATAAAACATTAAATTTTGTTAGAAAATAGTTGTGTTTCTAAATACACGTAATATCTAATATGACTAATTCTGTTAACAATATTTAATTTTGAAATACTTCCTCTATGCCAGATACTGCTTTAAGTTTTATTTGTATGTGTGTGTACAGTATATGTGTGTGCGTGTATGTGTATTCTTGTTTAATCCTTGAATTAAATTCAGAATTAAAGCCTGCTTTAAGATGAAGACATTGAAGCATGAAGAAATTAAGTCACCATGCAAGTCACATGCTGGTAAGTAATGAAGCTGAAATTCAAGGTCAAGCAACCTAGATCTTAGCCTGGGCTCTTCAGAGTAGCACTACACTGCACCTCTATCTCTATTAACAAGTGATCATCTGGGATGGTGAAAATATAAAACATGATGAACTAAGAATTAAATAGATTTTAGAAACAGTTAGATTCTATACCATAAACTTTAGTTCTTTTCTTTTCTTCTTCTTCTTCTTTTTTTTTTTTTTTAAGACAGATCTTGCTCTTGTTGCCCAGGCTGGAGTGCAATCAATGGTGAGATCTCTGCCCACTCCAACCTCCGCCTCCCGGGTTCAAGCGATTCTCCTACCCCAGCCTCCCAAGTAGCTGGGATTACAGGTGCCCACCACATGCGAGGCTAATTTTTTGTATTTTTAGTAGACCAGGGGTTTCACTATGTTGTTCTGGCTGGTCTTGAACTCCTGACCTCTGGTGATCAACCCACCTCGGCCTTTCCATGTATTTCTTTTTTATAACTGCCTCTTTCAAATAAGTAAGATTAAATATTATAGGAATTAAGAATTTTTTACAAAACTCATATTAACGTACACATAAATCTTGTAGACTAATGTAAAAATATTGTTTAATTTGTGTTTTAGTTACAGAATTACTAAGGTATTGTTACCCTTTTCTTCAATTAATAACATTTCATTTTACAGCTTATATATATATATGTGTGTGTGTGTTCTTGTATGTTATGGCATATTAACATACTATATAGTTAGTTTGATTATGTTACACTACATAATATCCTTAACACTTCTGCATTAATTTATATTCCATCACTTATTTATGATTAGTGCAGTCATTATAATAGTCGTTGCAATAGTTTTCCACGTGGCAAGACTAATTACCACCTCCAGCTTATATCATTACAATTCACATTTTCAGTGACCACTTCGTTTTCTTCATATGCAGAATTCTTTCACACATATTAAAGTACACCCTGATTTTCATCTGGGGACCACTTTTCCACTACTCATCTAATGTAAATGCTGGAGACTCCCACATGCATGAGAAACAGAAGGAGAGCACTGGCTGCCTGTGGAAGAGCAAGAGAGGAAGAGAAACCAACAGTGAAGAAGATTTCAGCCAAATGTCTGAGGGGTTCGCTCAATGTCATGTTTGAGCTAGCGTAGGAAGAAGCTGCAGACACTGCGGTGCCTGCTCTTTGGGATCTTCTCTGCAGACCTTTTTGGATCTGGTGAGAAAGATTGTGAAAAAGATTGCTTCTCTTAGAAGTATAAGGCCTGGTGAGAGGCTTTTCCCGTCAGAAGGACAGGAAGTTTTTTCCCATAACCTTGTTCCCCACAGAATAAAGGCAAATGAACTGCTGTAGCAAAGAGAAAGATACAACATGTACCCCACTACCCCTGAAGAGGATCAAGGCATTCTCTACCTTCTAGACTTGAGACAGAAAACAGAGTCTGGCTGCCTGCCAAGCGTACTTGCTATAAGGAGAATGGGCAACATTACTCAACAAGCTCCATTCCCAACACCCAGAGATTTAGGGCTACCTAAAACTGACACTGCAGTGGGATAAGGGAAGCAATTCTGACCCAGAGAACATTAACATTTCTACCAGTTTGCCTCACTTTAGACAGGTTTCTTCATGCCTCTAGGTGCCTGATCTTTCATGTTAGAAATCTTGTAATTGCTCATTTTCTACCCACTTTGATATGTAAATCTTTTTAAAAAGCCTCTTAACAACTTTAATTCCTATGAATGTCTTTCTCAAGCACCTGGGAGTTAGTGATCTCTTTGCTAATGTCTTTGAAATGTAATCATTAAAGAAGGGAGTGCCACAGTCTTCCAGCTTCGGTGGGAGTTTAGGAGGCTAACTCTGGTTAGGACATCCTTCTTCAAGTTGTAAACTACCTTCTATCATGAATATAAAAGAAAGTTTACTTTTCCTTTGTGTAAAGCCATTTAACAAGTACAAATGGCTTATGATTGCGCCCTCCAACTCAAGTTCTCAGTAACTCTTGCATCCCCTTTTCCAGCGGAGTTGAGGTCAGAATATTTTCTGATCTCTCTCCCTTATTGAAACAGCCTTGAATAAAGTTTTTCTTACCTGTGTAACTTTATCCAGTGTAACATTTACTTTGACAATCCCTGTTCGAACAGAAAATGGATTATAGAAGAGGGGGCCAAAAGAGAATACATTTTAAAGTATCACAACATGTTGAATGCCACTTACTGAACAGAATAGTAACACTCCCTATGTTTCAGTCTCTGACTTACAAATTGGGAGTGAAAATGCACGATGAAATCTGTTTTAAACATTAAAGGAATATAAATTGTGAAGCTAATTGGTGTATGTTAATCAATAGATACATTTCCTTTGTTTTTAATATTTTCCATTGGGAATGCTATGTGAATGTTTCTGAACAATTTACACATTAACTTCTTTCCTTCATCTCCTGGTCTTTAAGATGAGGTCCAACCTAAATCCAAACTCTATTACAAGTACAACTATATACTAAATCAAATGTTATCTTTTAGTTGATTCTAAAGGAAACCAAAATGTTTCATCCCAAACTGTACTTCTTTGACATATTTGAAGACGGCTGTTCAGAGAGCCAGTAGACAAAAGTAGCCCTGAACATCTTTTATGGGGGAGATCTGAATCTGTAGAGAATCTGCACTGATGCAACCAGATTTACTCTGAGGCTTTCTCTTATATCTAGGAAAGATTAACTGAGAGTCTCACATGGTTACTGATCTGAAAGAAACATTTTCCATCTATTCTCTCTGAGGGCTGCTGCCTGTGAGGTCTCATCTGTATAACAAGACAACCTTTGCTAGCCAGGCCTCTGCTTCTCTCCCTCCCATATCCTGTCTTACCACCGTGACCTATTTCGGGCCATGCTCCGACCCCCATATTCTCTACAACTCGAAGATGGTATACAAAGGTCAAACATTATACCTTTTTGGAGGATCTTCTTTTGTAAGATTCTTGTGGCACATTAATAATTTTGTATGCCTTTTCTTCTATTATTCTGCCTTTAGTCAGTGAAGCTTCAGAGAACAAGAGGAAAATTTCCCCTTGGCCTCTACAATTCTCACTTGGCTTTCTTTTTAGGCATAGATAGGTATATTGAAGAAGAATCATAATTTTATATTCTTAATTCTTTGACTACTCGATAAATATGTATTGATAGTGTTCCTAACAATACTGTGTGGAACTTTAAAGGCTATCTATGGCAATTGTTTTCTGCTGAAACCCATATTTCAAGGAATTATTCTCAACTCCTTCAAATTTTTTTGAATGCTCTTAACACAACATTCTAAAACTAAATGTAGACGACTATTGGAAAAGCCCATGTTACTGAAGCCACCAACTAAATCCAGATGTTCAAAAGGCCAAGCCATTATGAGATGATGCCAGAGTTTTGTAGGGCACAATAATTTAGGTGTATGGGCACAGAATCAAAGTATGTAAAAATTCCCCAAATGACCTTTTATTTTCCTTTACAAATACTTTGAAGTTTACCTATTGTTTCTACTTTCAAAGCACATTCTTCCTGCTGCAATTATAGAATTGTTTTCAATGGTATTGTCGTGAGTAGATTTTTATTACACATGCAATTTATTAATATGTAATAATATAAAATGAGACCATAAAGAGTATAATATGTACACGTATTTTCTGATTATTCTTTCCTATATAGTTTTATCTTGTTATATAAGGCATTACTGAAATGTATTGAAATCCACTACAGAAAATTTATCATATCATTATTACTACTCTTTATTAGTGGTTTCCTTGTATAACAAAAGGTACAATGGAGCAATAGCTTTTAAAAGAACAATATGTAGAATTCTCAACTGAGTTTGAACATATTTAGAAAAATATTTCATTTTAAACTCTTCTGTTTTTCTCATTCACTTGGATTTTTGTCACCCAGTTTCTAATATCCATGCTTAAATATGTGACTTTAACATCTGGCTTACCAGAAGTAAATAATAAAATTGACGTTTTCTTCCTTACATGTAACCTGGTTTTATTTATGGAGATTAAAATTGAGCAAACTATTATTATCTGCTAACAACCAAAAGTATTAAAATATGTGAGTATATATACCTTGAATATACTTTTCCATTTTTGCCCTCAACAAAGGCTGCTGCTACTAGAGTGATGTTTCAGATACAAGTATCTGAATAATATTTCATTTTATAATTATAAATGTTTCCATGGAATACCCATCAAACAGGATAAAATTTTAGCGTTTTAATGTGTCCAGAAGCCTTTAGGACCTACTGATCCGTGAAACATTGCTGACACGTAGTAAGAGATGTATACATCTAAATTCCCTTTCCGGTAGACTTGATCCAGTCGATAGTCTAGGGGTGGCTGGAGGAGCAGCAGTGTAAAGGCAGGGTTTTGAGGGCAAAGTGTTCAGATGGTGTCCATTATTTTGGCCCTGCAGGTATCACCATTGCTGTCTTGTAATGCTTTCTCAACCTCTCTTACCTACCTCATTCACAATCATATTTTAATCTCCACAATTACTTTCTTTCTTTTGAACAGTAGTAGACAGATATAGCATAAATATAACAAACTCTTTCAAGATTTTTTTTCCACTCAGAATACCCCTCCTCCTTTGGTTTCCCTTGCAAATTTATTGAAATTTTTTTTTTCTGATTTTATCTTGTGTCTGAAGCCTTTCTTCACTAGCACCTTGGAATTACTCTGTACAGTAAACACTTTTCTCTGCATTAAACATTATTCAATTATTTTTTAATATCACTGAATATCTGAATTTTCTTCTAGGCGTATGTTTTCCACTAGTCTGTGTACAACTTGAGGGCACGATAATGTCTTATTTATTTATGTTTCTTTGGCATTTAATACAGTATTTAGCAGATATTTGGTATAGTATTTAGCAGTTATCTACTGAATTTGGAGGTGCAAGTGTATGTGTGTGGCACTAACAGTATATTAATAGTCACATACATGACAGTAAATAAGAAATTTGATATATTGAGGGGCAGAGAGAAGTGATGGTGGTGAGCTTTAATAATCTTATCAAAATTTCAATTAAACCAAAACAAAAAGGAAAAGATTGATTAAAGAGAATTTTGAGTTAGTTTCCAGTAATTTAGGATCCTGTGAATTAATAATTTAGATAATTTATCCCATACATTTCAGTTGATCAAGGTCAGATGTTTTATTTTCCTTAACTGCAACAAGTATATTTAAGTACCGAGGTATCTTAAAGTAGTGTTATTAGATGAAGGTTAAATAGTTGAGGAAATGGATTGACTCATGTCCTGAAATCTTTTTAGATGAATATTGTCAACTAAAAATCAAGAAAAAAGTTAAAAAATTTCATCTGATAAAGCACATCCAATTTTTCCAAGTTCTTGTTACTCAGACTCTAAATCTGCCTTTTTATTTAACACCTTCCTTTGCCCAGCATCAACTTATTTCTAGCAATCAATTACTCTGTTGTACTGAATTTTCCCTTGAAATGTGAAATGCATCCATCCACTCTTTTCTTCTCATGCTATTACCTATTTCATTCCTTCTCACTCTGTGCAATTCAACAATATTTTTCTGGTTTTCTTGCTCAATTTCTCCCTAAAAGAATTTGAAAATCAATGCGTGTATTCACATGCTGTTAAGATAAAATATAAAATTTTTCATCAATTTTCAACAATTATAGAGAAATTATAATGATTAACATCATCGAATAAACTGTTACAACACTGTTTAAATGTTACCAGTAGTTTTCAAACACTATAACAGCTTACTATTCCCCCCATTCATTTAAATGTCCATGTAAATAACTTTTTACACAATCAGAAACTCTACACTGTTGCTTGAAATTATGGTTGAATTTATTGAATTCAAAATTACATTTTACTTTTCCCATGAACTTAAGTTTAATCTAGCTTTATGCTTTAAAATAAAAACTGTGCAAATTTAATTATTTAAGAGCTTAAATCCTCCGTGTATATATGTATGTATACACAGATGGTCGGCAACTTACCATAGTTTCATAAGCTTTAGACTCCATCCATGAGTTTTTTTTTAACTTTATGATGGCATAAAAATGGTATGTATTGAGTAGAAATTTTACTCCAGTATTCAATAAATTACATGAGATATTCAACACTTAACTATAAAATAGTCTTTCTGTTGGATGATTTTGACCAACCATAGGATAATGTAAGTGTTCTCAGTACATTTAAGGTAGTATAAACTAAGCCATGATGTTTGGTCAGTTAGGTGTACTAAATGCATTTTCAACTTAAAATATTTTCAATGTGTAATGGATTTGTTAGGAGGAACCCTGTTGTAAGTCGAAGAGCATCTGTACATGTATATGTCTATATCTCCTTTGCAAATGACCACACTCATATGGTATTGTATAGCTAACCTTACTATCTTTGGTCAGTTACTTTCCCACATTTGGAAAGGGGAGGGAGCATTCTGTAAGGGATTGCCCCCTGTGATGAATGACTCTATGCTCTCCTGTTGGCAACTATCCTCAGCCTTAGGTTGTGTTGAATGCATAAACGTGCACATATACACACAAACAAAAGAGCTCATCACACATACTAGAATCGATCTTTTTAAAAATCATTCCCTTTTTAAACCTCCAGAGAATCCTACAAAGCCATATGTTCAGTTATGCACTGAGATAAAGTGTCAAAAGATTGAGAAAGCATGCTGAAATGGTTGAATAGTAATCAGTTTAGCAATTCCATTTATAGCTTTGTTTTGAATAAATCTAAATTTAAACTATTTTATTGGTAAAGCAAGCACAGCATCACAATTTAAGCAACATTCTTCAATACGGAGTATTTTATAATAGCAGTATTATTTGCTTAATCACATAAAAACTAATGTGTTTTTGATAGCCTTTGAATAACTGTTATTAATCTTTTTTGTTAAAAAAAAACATAGGACTTTTAGAAAATGTGCACATTCTAATAGTACCTTAAAACTTTTATTTATTTTTCTTAAGTGGAAACAGACATGAGCTCTCACAACCTGAAAATGAGAAACGTTTGTTCTTTAAGACCAAAATTATAAAATCATTTCAAAATTAATCATGAAAAAATATGCAAAAGTTACTATAAACAGCTCCCTAAGGAGGGACACCTTAGACACTGACACATAAGCAGCAAGAGTGAATAAAATATTGAAAAGTGAGTCAATCCACTAAGGGTGTTATTGCTGCTGGAACATATCAGAAGGACATTCACTGAGGCAAGGGCATTTCAAGTTTGATTCAAAGAAATACCTCTTAGAACTAAAGTCTCTGCCTGACTTGTCCAAATGGCACACAAAGCTGTTTTATAAAGATAAATTACAAGGACTTTATACCAGGAATAGGGTCAAACAAATGTTTAGTTCTTTATTTTGCCAATTTAATGTAAACAGTCATAACCATCTATTTTAATTTTTGTTTTATTTATTTATAATGAGGTTGAGCATACTTTCAAATACTAATAATCATTGGTCATTTGTATATCTTCTTTTGGCTCTTATATCTTCTTCTCCTTCTCGTCTCCTTCTCCTTTTCCTTCTTCTTCTTCCTTTTGTTTTGAGACAGAGTTTTGCTCTGTCTCCCAGCCTGGAGTGCCATGGTGTGATCTCTGCTCCCTGCAACCTCTGCCTCCTGGATTCATGCAATTCTCCTGTCTCAGCCTCTCGAGTAGCTGGAATTACAGGTACCCACCACCACTCCTGGCTAATTTTGTATTTTTAGTAGAGGCGGGGTTTCACCATGTTGGCCAGGCTGGTCTCGAACTCCTGGCCTCAAGTGATCCACCCACCTTGGCCTCTCAAAGTGCTGGGATTACAGGTGTGAGACACTGTGCCCAGCCTCTTCTTTCTATTCTAAAGTTATGTGTTTATCTTAACTCTATTTATTTGGTCTACTTTTGGAATTGTAAGAATGATTGTCCCTATAGCAATCCATTGTATGTTACATACTGTGAAAATATTTTCTTTTAATCTACCATCTGATTTTAACTTTGTTTATAATCCCTTTGTTTATAATCCCTATGTTTATAATCCATATTTCCACTCTTGGAGGATCTGATTCTTGTTATATGTTCACCAGTTGTATATTCACCCTTAATGGAAAGAGCTACTGCCATTGGGCAGAGACGTCAGGCCTCTAGTTATAAAACTACGTGTTTACTTGTTAGACCCAGGTAAATTTACTAAGGCAAAGACAACCTCGTGAAATATCTTTGACAAATGACTATATGGCTCTCAACAACCCTTAGCTTCATGTTGTGCACGATACTCTTCTTTTAACTGTTTTACAGTCATTAGTACGTTTAACCAGCACTCAATTAATATTAAATAAATAAATAATACTTGAATATGCTACTAAATGGAAATCCCAGCTGAATAAATGTCCCTGACAATACATGCAAAAATTTTGAGGAATCATTTAATTATTCCATTCATTTATCTATTCATCCTTTGTAATCATGGTGTTTAGTTTCAAATACAACTTAAACTTCTGTATTAAATAAAGTTGATGAGACTAAGTAATACAGTGAGAAAATAATTGAAAATAACAATAATGTAGTGAGATAATATAGAACTACATTAATAAATCTCCTTATAATTCTACGATTGCTCTCTGTACTTTCTAAAAACTATAGCAGAAAAAAATGGATACATTTAAATATCACTGGCTCCATCACAGCATTTATTGGAATTTTTTTTTGAGTGGAGGATATTGTTCACTGACAAGTACTCTAATTTAAGCATCAGGAAACTAGGGCCAAAATATCAATTCTATTATTGCTAACCTATAAAATTAAATTCACCCTCATTAAGATTCAATTCCCTCTGCTTTTACATAAATATGAGTAGTTACATAATTGCTGTGGGGATCAAAAGGTGCTATGGAATCATAGGCAATTCCATCATTTCTGTCATTTAAGCTGTAAACACATCTTAGAAATGTTTGGACATAGTGTTTTAGACCATAAGTTTGCCTTACAAATTGAGTTCAGTCACCTTTGTTTTATGTGTTAGCAAACAGAGGCTTAGAAACATTATTTAAACTATTTTATTCATTTATGTCACACCTCTGCTAAATTATATCTTTAAATGAACTTCAGCATGTAAAAATAAAATAAAACACTGTAAAGTAAATTATGTGTATTAAATTGCCTTCCATATTTCAAATACTTTTCAGTACTTTTCTTTATATTAAGCAATAAAACACAATCAGACCAATATGGGTAACCATCTTATTTTTAAAGTATGTGTAAATGTGAAATAGGTGACACTTTACTTCCCAAACTAAAAATACAGAAAGTTAGTCAAAATAATCAGAGATCAACTTTTAGATGCTTGATCTATATTTTAAGAAACAGTTCTTTATTATTGCTACAAAACATCTAAAATACATAAATGTTTTGCTTTATTTCATAGCTAATCTTTTTGAAATAATAGAATTCACTTGCTATCTCTAATTCTCACTTCTCATTTCACCTTAATAATTTGGCTTCTTGTCACTCTAGCAAGCTGCTATCCAGATGATTTATAATGAGTTTATAATTGATAAATTAATGTGCATCTTCTCTGTCTTCATCACTTTTTACTTTTTATAGTATTTGTCAGCATAGCCTTTGTCTTCTGTGATGTTTTTCTTCCTACAAATCTGTGATGTTACACTTTTACACTCTTTACATTCAAGAATAAGAAAAAAGGAACTCATTATTTTCATTCCCGAACCTCTGTATCATTTTTCTTTTCTCATAATGTAATCACAATTCAGGTCAGACAGACTCATGGCACTGGAGACATAGTCTACTGTTCATTCCACATCATATGATTGATTTTTTAATAAGAAGCCCTGTGTACGATTCTAAATATACTAAAATCTTTCACTTTTCTATTTAATGCTCTCCAATTCCACTTCAAAACATAATCAAATTCTTTATGCTGACTTAGAAAGCTCCACCCCATTCCTATTCCTCTTATGATTCCATCCCTTGCCACTGAAGTTCCTAACATAAAGAACATCTTCCTGTCTTTTGAAATCACCTGGTTTCTGCATTTCCTTCTCAGTAGGCCTTTGCACTAACTGTACCCACTATCTGGATCACTCTTTCCTTTTATTGTCATGTTATGGCTGCATTTTTCCCATCATATCCCATTTTCAATGTCATCTTCCCAGAAACACCCTCTCTGACCAGGCTGCTTCAGAACAGAAGCTCCCTCAAGAACGGGGAGTGGGGAAATTCTCTGGTTGGAAACTCGGAAAAGTATTTAATGACACCTATGTGCCAGGCACTTTCCTGTGACCAGGCATTATGGTCATGAATGTGTGAATTAATACGTATTCATTGCCTTAAAAAGTGTTTAATATATTCATTGCCTAAAAAAATATTTCCTATCCTAGGAGAGTGCCTAGCACACAGCTTTCATTAATACTTTTTAAGGCAACGAATACATATTAATTCTAATTCACAATTCTTAATTCTAATTCACAAATATCTTCACCCACAACTTTTTTCCATCCTATAATTTTCAGACTATTGTTGTCTCTTCCCTTAGAAACCGATTACCTGTCAGCTATTTCAAATATAACTTCTCTGATCCTGTTACTTCCATTCTTAAAAATCTACACGGACTCTCCACTTCTTAAAAAATGAGCCCTATTCATGGCTTTCCATGATTGGATCTATACTTGCCTGTTCTGTGCTGTGCTACTTATGTCCTCTCTGCACTTTTTTATTTTTCTAACCTCTCTTTCTTAAAAGTAAGATATAGGTATAGCAAACCACCACAGCACATATTTACCTATGTAAAAAACCTGCACGTGTACCCCAGAACTTAAAATAAAAATAAATAAAGTAACAGAAAAATTTGCTGAAAGGAAAGAAAAAGTAAGCTATTCCATTCACTCATCTAGATAGACTGGTGTTACCTGTTTCTTGAATATATCATATAAATTTCGTCAACTATAGTTTTATATTTTATTTCCTAAATTCAGGCCAGTTCAAAACCTTACCAGCTAAAATTATACAACTGCTAGTCTCATCTTAAATATCATTTTTTCAATAAAGACATCAAGTCTCTGAGTAGAATTAATGTCTCTCTTCTGTAAAGAATATAAGAATCACTTTCCTGTAAGCACAAAGCAAATATCTCACATCAGTTGCCCAGTAACCTGTTGCTACACAAGATTACCAGCTTCTTTAGAACAGAAATAAATTCTTAGTCTGTTTTTAATCCTACGTTTCATTCAATGCAATATTTTAAACAGAAAGAAATTCAATAAATAGATATTGAACTAATATTTGCATGTTTTAAACTTCATAATATTAATAGTGTGATGTTTTAATTTATTCATTTCAGGGATTATTTCACTAGGTATATAAAATATACACATTCAAAATTGCCAATTAGGGAGGAATTTCTTAAAATTATAGCTGCCTTTAAATTTCAAAGTTAAAACTAATAGTCAAAGATAATTAGTCTTACTATTTTACATATGGATATTTTGTCCATTTTATATTTTATCTCATGTATATTTTACATTTTAACTAATGCTTTTCTCTTCCTCTATAATTTTCTTTTCACTTTTTGTTTGTTTGTTTTAATTTCGTATCCTTAGGGCATAAAGCTGACTGTTGGAACTTGCCCAGTTTAATGCCTTTTACTTCAATTATAATTGCAGCACTTTTTTGAAAGTATTTTTTTATCATTACTGGCTCTGAATATCCTGCTGCTTGTGAAATATAAGCTGTGAAAAAACCTAGCAATTCATCTATAATTCAATATTTGTTCTCCTGGGATTCACATTCTTATTTCTTACATTAGGTTTCATAAAATTCGGTTCTAAAAAAGAGTGAAATAAAAGTACATATGTATCTAAAATATTAAAATACCACATTGCACACACTAACTCACTGGTGTTTAATATTGAATTGTATGAAATAATTTATTATAAGTGTATTTTAATAAATACATTAAGTATTTATATTTATTTATTATAATAATTATTATAATATATTATATTATATAATTTATAATAAATATATTATATAATATATATAATTTACAATAAATATATTATAATACATATTTATATTATATAACATATAATATATAATATATAATTTATAATACATATTATAAATATTAAATATTTATAATATTTATTATAAATACTTAAATCTCATAATTATTTACTGTAATTAAATCTTTAAATACAGTGATGCAAATTATGCAGCCTTTAATAAGCTCATAGATTATGCTTGGCTGCCATTTTAACAAAGGTTTTATGTAATGGTTCAGATCCCATTAGGAAAATAAAAGACAATTTATCTTATTCCTGTTAATTTGAGAATTGAGAGAAATTTTGGCTGATTGCTTTTCTAGGATATGTCATTCCTTACATGAGATTTAAAACTTTTGTATATTGAGAAATATAAACCATTCACTATTTAGTTTCCTTATCTCATCACTCCAAAATATATCACCTATGTCACATCTCTAATTAATCACAATAAAATGGGATTGATAAAGTAAGCATTATTTGATGGTTCTACCTACAGCACAGAAGATTTTTCTATCTATTCAATTTTTCTATAATTTCCTAAGGCAAATATCTTCTGTAGAATACATTAGGAATCAAGCAAATAATCACACATTTTGAAATGTACACTCTAGTTTAAATGACTATAAAGTCTTTTAGGGTAGTGCCTCTTTAAAAATGTCAATAAAAGAGATAATTCCTTCATATCATACACTTTTTTATGAAATTTTTTTACATTTTATTCCCAGTTTGTTTGAAAATTTCTCATTTGAAAAACAAAGGTTGTGAAACTTAGCGTTCTTCCTGAACAGCATACTATGTGGTGGAAAACATGTTTTTATATTTAAAATACTAAGCACTAAAACATAATAACCCAAATTCAAAATGAAAAGCATAATGAGAATTAAATAGTTTTTATATATTTTTGAGACAGTAATACAACTATTAGTGTTAAGCAAAGTACTGAACTATTTTTGTTCCTTGCTTTATTAAATACCTAACACAACACTAGAATAGAGATGTAGAGAAACTATTTAGCCAATTTCTAAAATAAATTCCAAAACATACACATCTACTGCAAACAAAATGGTAACTGTTAACTGATATACAATTATACTTTTCTGTCCCTTCTAATCAATATGCATATATAAAATTCTTTTTACATATTGAATCAATTGTTATAAATGTATGCCATTGATTCAGTGTGAGCAAATATATATTTTAAAAAAAGAAAAACCTACTATTATTCAGAAAGACTTCGTAAATTTTCAAATCTTTAAATTCACATATCTCTGTAAGAGATAGTTAATTTTTTCTCTCACTATTTAATACAGATTATCAGAAAAAATTTGTTTTTGGCTTAGTTATTTCACAATTTATCAATTCATTTTAAAAAGCTTTGTAACACCACATTAACAGAATGATAATAAAAACCATAGAATTTTCTCAATAGATGCAGTAATAGCATTTAAGAAAGTTGAGCATATTTTTATGATAAAATCTGTAAACGAATTAGGTATAGAAAAAGTGTACCTCAACATAATAAAGGCCATTTATGAAAAGCTCATAGCAAACATCATACAGAATAAACTGAAATATTTTCCTCTAAGACCAGGAACACGAAAATAATGTAAATGCTTGACACTTTTATTCAACATGGTATTTAACATTTTAACCAGAGAAATTAGACAAGAAAAACAAATAAGAGACATCCAAATTAGAAAGGAACAAGTAAAACTGTCTGCAAATGATCTAACTTTATATATAGAAATCCCTAAGAACTCCGCCAAAAAACTGATTGAACCAAAATCACATTCAGTACATTTCAGGATACAAAAGCAGCATACAAATATCAGTAATGTTCCTCTACACTAACAAGAAACTTTCAAAAATGGAAATCAAGAAAAACAATCTCACTTAACAGTAGCATAAAAAAATACTCAGAAATACATTTAACCAAGAAGGTGAAAGACCTGTGCACTGAAAACTATAAAACATACATGAAAGAAACTGAAGACACAAATGAATGGAAATACATTTCATGTTCATTGACTGGAACAACTAATATTGTAAAAATGTCCTTACTACCCAATATGATCCATAAATTCAATGCAATCCCTCTCAAAATTTTAATGACACTTTTCACAGAAAGAGAAGAAAATATTTCTAAAATTTTTATGAAACCGCAAAGACCAGAATAGCCAAAGCAATTCTAAACAAAAACAACAAAGCTGGAGGCATCACAATAATTGATTTCAAAATATACTAAAAAGCTATAATAACAAAACTGCATGGCACTGGCATTAAAACAGGCACAAAGACCTATGGAAAAGGCTAGATAGCTGAGAAATAAATCTGTGTTTCTATAGTCAATAGATCTTTGACAAATATGCTGGGAACACATAATGCAGAAAGGACAGTCTTTTCAATTAATGATGTTGGAAAACTTGGTATTCACATGCAGAAAAAATGAAACTGGACCTTTATATCACCCCGTATACAAAAATCAACTCAAAATGATTTAAAGATGTAAATGTAGACATGAAACTCTAAAACAACTAGGTGAAAACACAGAAAGAAAAATTCTTGACATTGATCTAGGCAATGATTTTTTGAATATAACCCCAAATCAAGGCAACAAAAGCAAAGTCAACAAACGGGATTGCATTAAACTAAAAAATGTATGCACAACAAAGGAAACAATAAACAGAGTAAAGAGGCAATTCACGGAAGGGGGAAAATTATTTGCAAACAGTACTTGCAACAAGGGCTTAATGACCAAAATATTTAGGGAACTCAACTTGATAGCATGAAAACAACCCAGTTAAAAAATTGGCAAGGAACCTGAATAGATATTTCTCAAAAGAAGACATACAAATGGCAACAGGTATACAAAAAACAACAAAAAAAAGTTCAACCTCACTAATCATCAGGGATATACAAATCAAAACCACAATGATTATTATTTCGCACCTGTAAAAACAGAGATTAACAAAAAGAGGAAAGACAACAACTTTTGAAAAGGATGTGAGTAAAAGGAAACACTTGTATACTATTGGTAGAAATGTGAATAAGTAGAACCATAATTAAAACCAGTATGGAGGTACCTCAAAAAATTAAAAATAGAATTACCATATGATGTAGCAATTTCACTTCTGTGCATGTACTGAAAGAAAATAAAATCAGTGTTTAAAATAGACATGTGGACTCCCATGTTCATTGCAGCATTATTCACAATGGCTAAAATACAAAATTAATCTAATTGCCCATCAATGGAAGAATGGAATTTTAAAATAGGGTATACACACAATGGAAAATTATTCAGCCTTTAGAAACAAGGAATGTTATCATTTGCAGCAACATGGATGAACAATAAGGCAGGCATAGAAAGACAAATACTACATGATCTCACTTATACATAGAATTAAAAAATGTGGAACTCATAGAAGCAGAGAGTAGAGTGGTGATTTCCAGGGGCTGAGGAGTTGGGGAATGGATAGGTTTTAGTCAAAGGTACAAAGTTTCAGCTGGAAAATATGTATAAATTCTGGACATCTATTATACCACATGGTCACTATAGTAATAATGCATTGTAAACTTGAAAATTGCTGAGAATGTAAATCTTAAATGTTCTCACCACTGCTCCCCCTATCCTCACACACACACACACATACACACAAAGGATAGCTATGTGATATTAGGGATATTTAAGTAGCTTGATTATAATAAACATTTAACAGTGAGTGTGTATATCAAAATATCACTTTACACACAGTAAATATATACAAATTTTATTTGCCAGTTATACCTCAATGAAGCTAGAAAAATTGTTTAAAATCTACTTATAACTAAGAATAAAATGCTATAGCTGTTTTCCTCTCTAAGTCAATATTTATTTGGGACAATTTTGTTATTGAGTACACAGCATGCCGAAATGGTGTTTCAGAGACTTCATCTGGCCAAGAAAATTTATATTTTGCTTGGGAGGCTGATTTTTTTTAATCAAATACGTTAGTTACTCCAATTTGATTTTCTCTCAGCTTTTTTTCTAGGTTTAATATTAGCCATATTTATATACAAGTTCTTTGTTTTATTTTAGGATATTTGTTATTTCTAGAGTTTTTCTCTCTACTATATCTTTGAGGCACTTGTTAAGTAGTAAATGTAGTATTGGCTAAAGTGGTATTCACACACACACAAACACACACACACATATGTGATCTTATTCTCATTAACAAACCTAACATTTAGCTAGAAAAATGTAACTATAATTATGATTTTGAGTTATATTTACTTTAATGTAATATGTTTTATATCTTATACAAATATAGTATGTCTCCTCTGAAAATTTCCAAACCCCCATGGCTTTGACTTAAATGTTGATAATCCTGACAATTTTTATATGTGTAAGCAAGAAGGTAAGGAAAGTCTATGTAAAGAATTTACAAATTTGAAATATTCATTTAGCAAATAATTATTTAGACTCTCTGCTAGAAATTAAATTTGAAATGAATAGCAAGATAGACATGGGCCTCTCTTCTAGGAGCTTACAATATAAAAGAGAAAGCAGGCAATAAAAACATAATACAAAATAATGTGATGCTGTGGTAGCAGAAGTAGTAGATACTGTAGGAGCACCTACTTCAGCTAAACAAAATGGGGAACCTGATAAGTAGGCAAAAATTCCTGAAGTGCATGTGGAGAGCATGACTTTTCAGCAGATATCTGAAAAAAAAAAAAAAAAAAAAAAAAAGATTTGTTCAGGAAAACAGAGCAGGAAATTATCAAGGAAGAGGTTATAGTTGGTAAGAAGATTTAAGGATGAGAACGATGAGAAGCATCAAGCAACGGAGAAGAGAATACAAACAATGGAATGATGAACAATGAAGCCAGAGAAGTACGCAGGAACCAGGGCTTGAATGGCTGTATGAGCCATTTTAAAGACTGGCTAATTCTGGGGAAGCCAATTTAACTAGGGTCTTCCATATGGAGATTTTCATTTCATATTAAACTCTCAGCCAGCTTACATTGAAGTAAATAAATTGTGGGGAGCGGTGCACAGGGGTGGAGGAATGAGGTGTAAAATTTAGGCAAGAGTATGATGAATACTTTTATTGTAGTTTTTAAAAAAGAAGAGAATAGTTCAAAAGTAGAACAAGCTTAATAGACATATTAAAAATTGAAAGGACAATGCAGAAAGAGAATCATACCTGCTCCTCAGATTTGGCTTCATATGGCAGGATGAATTGTGTCAAGGACCTGAGCAGACATGGAGAAGAACTATAATGTGGAAGAGCAGCAGAAACAGAAAAAAATAAATAAATAAGGAATGACAGGTTGTTACTCATTGACAGAGTATATTGGCCTATGAGCAGAATGCAGGAGAGAAAAAAAAATTAAGAGTTCTTGTATCCTTCAACTTAAAATGACAGACATGTTTGCTGTTATCTGTTCCTCTCGACTCATATTTTGTCTTAATGTATATGCACAGCTGTTGTTTCTGACCTGAGAGACGATATGTTCAGCCAATTTGTCTATGGTTTTAAAGATTTTGTTCCCACGGTTGTCATTTGTCAAGCTTTTAAACTAGTAAGTGTAGTTACAAACACGTTTTAATTCCTTGTGCGATAATTCCTTAGGTAAATTAACATTGTATTGCAAAACATTCTAATATCTGTATAAATAAAATGTTTGATAATCAAAATCTTTAAGCTATTTCAAAATCATTACCATGTATGTTTAAAAAACAGTGCATTTAAAATCGCCAATGTTTTGCTTAAAATTTTAAAAATAAATAGCAGAGAATAATTTCATTCTAGCAAACTGCTTCAAATGGTGTTAAACTGGCAATTTGACTTATTTTATAAAATTGATTGTTTAGAATAATGGAGTTTTGGTTTAGTAATGAAATATTTCTTATAGCTTTCAGGAAGTATTAGAAAGTCATCATGAGCGCAACGTGCAGGTTAGTTATATATGTATACATGTGCCATGGTTGGTGTGCTGCACCCAATAACTCGTCATTAACATTAGGTATATCTTCAAATGCTATCCCTCCCCCTTTCCCCCACCCCACAACAGGCCCCGGTGTGTGATGTTCCCCTTCCTGTGTCCATGTGTTCTCATTGTTCAATTCCCACCTATGAGTGAGAACATGCGGTGTTTGGTTTTTTGTCCTTGCGATAGTTTGCTGAGAATGATGGCTTCCAGCTTCATCCATGTCCCTACAAAGGACATGAACTCATCATTTTTTATGGCTGCATAGTATTCCATGGCGTATATGTGCCACATTTTCTCAATCCAGTCTATCATTGTTGGACATTTGGGTTGGTTCCAAGTCTTTGCTATTGTGAATAGTGCACATGTACCCTTAAACTTAAAGTATAAAAAAAAAAAAAAAAGAAAGTCATCATGAGTAGAAGGAGCTTTTTAAAGAAGAGTTTGGGGTCTAGAAAAATATGCTATTTCAAGGAGGCAAACTTTCTTAAAAATAAATGGCTGTCTTGGTACCCAGCCTTTCCATACATCTCTCCCCAAACACACTCCCATTACATAAAGATTTCTGGTCATACTCAAAATTATTTTAGAGGTTTATGAACTTTAAATAACTCATCATAGTACAAATTTGAGTTTGTATCCAAATTATATCTAAATTAATTAGCTCTTTGAATTTGTAAAGGTTATTTACAATTTTTAAGTTTCATTTTATTAAACTTATAAGAGGGGTTGATAAAAACTACTTTAAAGTAA
The DNA here is from genome assembly GCF_006542625.1 of Nomascus leucogenys. NCBI lineage: Eukaryota > Metazoa > Chordata > Mammalia > Primates > Hylobatidae > Nomascus > Nomascus leucogenys. The sequence continues at coordinate 21,204,217 of NC_044390.1, forward strand.
GAAAAATGATTAAAATGTGAATTTAATGAGTTAAAATATAGAAAACCTTAGTCTCTGCTTCATACATAATGAACTATCAAGAAATTATAATATTAATTATTTTATTATCACTGTGACTTTTTTCTGCCCACGACTAATTTCAGTTTAAAATACATATTGGAAATCATTAAATTTTTAAATAGAAAGTGGTCATAATGGTTTATTGAAAAATTGAATCTTCATGGTGTGTATAAGACATCAAGCAAATTCATCATTTGAACCTGATATTTGGTTGAGAAACCAACCGTACTGTGAGAAAAGCATTTGCCCTTTATAGCACAGATATTAAAAAGTGAAGATTGCTTTCAAGTCCCACTAAAAAAATATAGAAATCAGTGGAAAATATCTGAAAATCTAGCCGAGAAATCTCAATTTTGTAAGTATCCAAAGAAACTATATATCTATATCTAGATTTAGATCTATAGATATGTCACAGTATATTCCATAATGTGCCCATTATTTATTATTAACACCACCTCACTGCCATCTAAAACTAGGAACAATGCTTCCTAGAATCCCTTTCCATGCTAGGTTATAGGATAGAGTTTGCCAAGGAGGAACAAGTCGAGTAAGATTTGAAAGGCAGAAGTGACAAAGAAGATACTCTGCTCAAAAGGTCATAGAAGTCAGATGGAAAATTTTTGCAGAGCCCTCCAGAAGATCATGTTGTGACTTGACAAGCTTTGCAGAATTCCCCCCAAGAATGCCCCTTCTTCATAGTGACGGATAGAGGGAGCAGCAATTCAGCCAACTTCTTCTATACTCTCTTGGCTTCCATATTCTCATTATACTCTGGCTTCTCTACTCTTGGTTCTGAGGTTTGGCTGAGGTCTTAGTGATTGAGTATGATCTTTCAGACCTTCACTGACCTAAGCCTGTCTCACATTCTTGTAAGCTATAATTTGTATATTAAATATCTTATTTTTTGATGCTAGTAAAGATTCAATTTTCCTGAAAAAGCAATACAGATGCATCCTCTTGACACATGATGCATTACCATGTACATATCACACTGGCATTCTAATGATGACCATGCCTGATACGAATTTTAGGCTGCATGCATCATGTAGACAGTTTCATGTGCCACCACAACAACAGTAACAATCATCCTCAAAAGATTTATTGCATTCAGTCTACTAAAGTATTTCATTATCACGGTTAGTCCTCAATTTATTTGAAGAGGTAGAAACTCTGTATACCTTTAATTTACAAATTAGAAAATATTTTTTAAATGTGTTTTGGTAACTTACTTACTTGGTCATTACACATTCTATGCATGCAGCAAAATATTACATGTACCTCATGAAATTGTACAAAAATTATGCAACAATAAAAAAATTCCTAGCAACCGTACACCATTCATCAGAGAGACATTATATTTTTATGCCGATAGCAGAGTTTAGATGTTAATAAAATAAATAATCTATAACTCAAAACAATTGAATTTTGTCTTTCATTACAAATTGGTCTTTTCCTTAAAAATAGACAAATCTGTGTAAAGAAAACTGTTTTCCCAATTTGAAATCTTTTCTATAATAAGTCCATTTAAAATAGTTAAGGAGAGCAGTAGTCTGTGGAGATTCAACACCTGTTCCTTCATACTGACTGTGTACTCCTACAACCACACTATCCTCCCCAGCCTTACTATAAATTATTGTTTTACTTGGAATGTGTGTTTTATTCCACTGGATCAAAATGTAGATAACTTAATTGAGACAAAACTGTTGGCAGTGGCTGTGTTTCCCATTTCCTTATATTTCCTTCTGGAAGAGCCTCTCTCTGCCTAAATAATGGAGTGTTGATATTCCACCTTTGGTGATTTAACAGGATAGATAATTATTTTCATGTGTTTGGTGAATAGCCAGTGTTTCCAAGCAGTTTTGTAACCATAATCTAAGTAACTTTTTAAAAAAGGTACAATCCTAAATTGGAGTTCATTGAAACACCAGGTTTTCTTAACATCTTAAATAATACTTTTTATCTCCTTTTTTATTGATTCACAGTTCTCATAACATCAACTTAAATTTGAAGACTTGTCTAGAAAAGTGGAGTTTACTCACAAAATTGTTGCATTAATGACACAATCTACTTTTTTATATTTCCTAAATAATGCAAAACCAGTGTGAGAGTTGCTATCTCTTTGTCCTGCCTCAGGCTCTGGTACTTTCTTCTCATTAGAATACAACTAAAATTATTTTAAGTGCAAATCCATATGCAACTAAAGAAAAGGTTTTCTGGCAAATTGAGTTTTAGTATTAATAGTATTTTTTCCATAATTTCCCATAAAAGTCACAATGGCCCTAATTATTTAGCCTAAATTTGAGATGAACTAACCTTCACAAATTTAAGTTATTTTGGAAAATATAATGGACAAGTTTATGTATTCAGGCTTGTGGGAGAACTTTTTCAGCAGCAGCAGGACACTTGCTTTTCACAGGAAATTTTTACATCTTCCTAAAATAGTGCAATATTTTGGGATTTTTTTTCTCAAAATCTTGATAACATATGACCATAGTAGCATATAAGTATTTTTCTAAGTATATAAACACAAATAATGGTTGAGCTTCACATCATTTTTTTCTGACACCACAATCTTAAAAGTATATAATCTATAGTGTATAATTTAGAAATGAAGAAAATGAAATATAGGTGCTTTGATTATCTAAGTTCTTATGGTCAGAAATAAAGTGGACTGGAAAGAAACAAAGAAATAGGCTACAAATACTTCAGTAATTAAGTCAATATTTCAGGATTCTCTTTATACTCCTCTGACAAGCTACCTAAATATCAGTGTTTTCTTCTCTTCTACATTCTTATTCCCATTCTCCCATCCATCCTTATCTTTCAGATTCCATCCATTTATTGTCCTTTATCCTCTAGTCAATTTGCCCTTTATGTATAACCTAAGTTCCAAGTATTTTCACTATACATATATCACCTAGGCATCCTTTGTCTATTAAAAAATTAGAAACTAAAATAAATTCTTTGTTTTAATTTTCAGGGTTTGTTTTTTGTTGTTAGTTTAGATTTATCTTTTAGAGTCCATTCTGTTTTCAGGATTATTCATGTATCTTGTGTCACCTAAGAAGTAAAATTAGAATGTGCTTAAAATATGGGAAAATAGTAAAACATAGTAATCAGGGTAGAGATGCCACTTAAAATATAGTATGATTTCATCTTTTATCATTTGTAAGGATTTTTTAATGTTAAATTACATAGTTTCTATTCAAATAATAAAGGCAGAAAGATAATATGAGAAAACATTAAAATATCATAATAGCTCCAGGATTGCATATAGAATGAAAGAATTAAACATTCCCACTAAAACTTTTAACATGAACAGGTCATAAATGAGCCAGAGCACTGAAAGCAAGATCTTTCCAGCTTCATTGCACTAATTATCGATATTTCATAGAAAAGAGCCTTTACAATGACCTAAATATGCAAATCTGAAACTTGTCTCATCTGAATAAAAGTATAGAAGATAAAGTCTTTCTTTAGATATTGCTTTATTAAATTCATATTTAAGTTATGTAATTTAAAAATGACTCAATAGTCTTTATACAAACTTGAGTTTAAATTTTATTTTTTTTTGGAATCCATTTTCTTTACAAAGTTTTTCACTGTACATTAACTGAGAAGCTAACATTTGCTAAGAGTTGATGTTAAGTATTTTTCCCACACATATATATATACACACACACACACACACACACACAAATAACTATGTGAGATGATGAATATGTTACCAAACTTGATTGTGGTAATCACTTCACAAAGTGTGTGTGTGCGTATAATTACCTTAAATATATATACTTTATATTTGTCAATGTAGAAAAAGAAAATGTCATTAACATTGTGAAAAGGTTGGGTTTTCTGATCATCTTTTTCTTCTTCACTTTTAACTGACTTTTTTTCCCCCAAATGTGCAATGTGGAAATGATATCAAGTGTTATGTGGTTGGTGAGAAGGGAGGTTTCATGGCACAGAAAGTCGCAGGCCATGGTCAATAAAAGAGGCCAGAGGAATGGCACATGAGAAAAAACTCCTGTGAAATCAGCATGGAAGCAGAACTTGCCACTGCCCCATATTAACATTTTAATTACTACTGTAACAGATTACCATGAATGTATTAGCTTAAATCAGCACACATTTATTATCTTTCCATTGCATTATTTAAGAGCATGACATTGATCTCACTGAACGAAGATAAAAGTGTTGGAGACGTGTTCCTTTCATGTACTGTAGGGTATTCTGTGCTGTTTCCTTTTCCAACTGCAAGAGATTCTCCTTGTCCCATGAGCCTCTTCTTCCATTTTCACAGCCAAGAACATTGGGCTGAGTCCTTCTCACTTTACCCAATCTCTGGCTTTCTCCTCTGATTGTCTCATCTACTTTTAAAGACCTTTGTGATAATATTCATCCCACCCAGATAATCCAGGATAATCTCACTATCTGAAGATCAGATGATTCACAACCTTAATACCCCTCTGCAAATTTAATCTGCAAACCTAATACCTCTTTGCACTGGAACCTACCATATTCACTTGTTCTGAGGATTAAGACATGCCATCTTTAGGGTCATTATTCTATTCATCACAGTTTCCTATTCATGGCCTTCAAGTCAGGTAAGCTTTAATACTGGCTGCAGAAAAAGAGATGGAAAAATTAGGATAAAAAATGGGGAAAAAATGAGGATGCTTATTCATTGATTCACAAATATTGATTAGAGTACTATTTGTGATTCAATGCTTTTTTAGGTAGTAGAGATTAATGTAATATCAAAAGTGGATTATGTTTCTGAATGTTTATGTTTTAATTGAAACAGAAATATGAACAACTAATTACAAGATAATTCATTAATTCACATGTGCATTTTATATTCATTGTATATTAAGTACAATGGAAGAAGTATGATAATAAAGCTGTTGTTGGAAAAGAAAAAATAAATTTTAATTAAAGATTCTTCTAAAGTTCAATATTTACAGCATTATTTTAAAGTGAACTATATAACCATATTGATAGGGCAGTTTATCAGTTAATGCCATTTATTAATGAAGTTGGTTTTCTTTCCAGATATTTTAAAGCACAGAGATCCATTTAGTTACAAAAACTGAGATGTATCTGGAAACTATGACCTGAACACTCTCTTTATGACTAGAATTGAAATAGAGCAAGGATGAATTATCCACAACAATTTAAGTAAATCTCCTTCGTACCCTTTTTATATGAAATAATACTGAACTATCCATATGATTGAAATAAAAGATTTTACCTATTTGGGAGGATGAGGAAGTTAATGATATGGAGCAAACATATCCTCAACCTTTTCTGCCTATACCAGAAAGTCCTTACTTCTTGAGCTACTGAAAAGTTAAAGTTACAATATATGTTTTATATTATTGAAATAATATAAATAATATAAACGATGGACAAATAATATAAACAACTCAAATTCTCACCTTCTCTTGGACATTTGTTTGTCAGCCTTTTGTTTTCTTACTGATTCATTCTGTAAATATTTAGGAAATACTGGCTGTGCTCCAGACACTATACAATAGTCTTAAGATATAATAAAAATGATGACGGACAAGATTCCTGCTGAAAGTCTACTGGTAAAAACAATTAATCAAGTAATTAAAATAAAATATGATTGTACAAGTCCATAGTGCAATGGAAACACAAAATAGGGGCCCCGACCTACCCTATAATTTAGAGGATGTTTTGCATGTAAAATGCAAATTTTAAGAATAATGAAAAGATATTATTAGAGTCACTAAAGTTAAAAAAAAAAAGATAGATAAGAGTGCTATTTACTTAACTATTCTAGAAACAAAACTCCAGGAACTTCTATATACATGCAAGTTTTGAAGTGAGATTGCAGGGGAAATGAATTTTGCACAAGTTACTTTTATTTTTATAAATTTTTAGTATGGAGATAAAGTTATTACCAATCCATAGAATTGTTGTTAAGGACCAAATAAGAATGTGTATATAGCACAAAGTGTGCCTGGCATAAAACGTGTTCAGTAGACTTTAAGTATTATTAATATTATTAATGTATTTAGCTACATATCCCTTTCAAGCTAGATGGACTAAGAGAGATCTAAGAAAATAGGTGTGCATTTCAATGCAAATTTTATGAGAGTGAACAAAGATAGGAAATTCTCACCTTCCATTTGCAGAAATAAATTGTGCAGGGTGGAAGTATTCAGACAAACCAGTACATTTACAGGAAGAAAAGAAATGAATATTTTTCTCATAGAGGTAGGAAAAATAAGTTTTTATGAGATGTTTTGATATACATAGTTCCACCCAAATCTTTCACTAGGGATAATTTTCTGAAAACTATCCCCTAAGACCCAGCTTCATTCAGAATCTGGCATATTAGTGGCAAGTGAACTTGGCTCAAATCCAAATCCTATTTAGGAAATCCTTATTACTTTATTCTGCTTTCTTTTAGTTGAACTGATTCTTACCCCCCATCAACTAGCGTATTAGTCTGTTCTCATGATGCTAATAAAGACATACCCTAGTCTGGGTAATTTATAAAGCAAAGGAGATTTAATGGACTCACAAATCCACATGGCCGGGGAGGCCTCACAACCATGGTCGAAGGTGAAAGAGAGCAAAGGCACATATTGCATGGCGGCAGGCAAAAGAGTGTGTGCAGGGGAACTATTCATTATAAAGCCATCAGGTCTAGTGAGACTCTCTCACTATTACAAGAACAGCAGCATGGGGGTAACCACCCCCATAATTCAATTACCCCCCACTGGGTCCCTCCCATGATATTTGGGGATTATGGGAACTACAATTCAAGATGAGATTTGGATGGGGACACAGCCAAACCATATCATTGCAGCCCTGGCCCTTCCCAAATTTCATGTTCTTACATTTCAAAACACAATCATGCCATTTCAACAGTTCCCCAAAGTCTTAACTCATTTCAGCATTAACTCAAAATCCAAGTCTGAAGTCTCATCTGAGACAATGCAAATCCCTTCCACCTATGAGCCTGCAGAATCAAAAGCAAGTTAGTTACTTCCTAGATGCAATGGGAGTACAGAAATTGGGCCAATACACCTATGTCAAATGGAATAAATTGGCGAAAATGAAGGGGCTTACAGGCTTCATGCAAGTCTGAAATCCAATAGGACAGTCATTAAATCTTAAAGTTCCAAAATGATCTCCTTTGACTCTATGTCTCACATCCAGGTAATGCTGATGCAAGAGGTAAGCTTCCACAGCCTTGGCCAGCTCTGCCCCCGTGGCTTTGCAGGGAACAGCCCCCCTCCTGGCTGCTTTCACAGGCTGGCATTGAGTGTCTGAGGCTTTTCCAGGCACAAAATGCAAGCTGTCAGTGGATCTACCATTCTGGGCTCTAGAGAATCGTGGCCCTCTTTTCACAACTCTACTAGGCAGTGCCCCAGTGGGGACTCTAGTTGGGGGCAGAGTCCATGAGGACTCCACCCGTGCAGCACACCTCTGCCTGGACATCCAGGCATTTCCATATATCCTCTGAAGTCTAGGCAAATAACACGAGTAATATGTTATATTCCTGGAAGTTGGAAATGAAAATCTCAGCTTTTGAGTCAAATATTCTACTCATAAGTAGCTGTTTTTACTTTGAAAATAGTTCATCTCCAGACCTGATTCCCTGATTTGCAAAATGAGAATATTTTCATATAAGATCTGCATTATCTTTCTGGATATAATTGTGTGTGTGTGTGTGTGTTCATAATATAGTAATACTGGCTTTAGATAGATATTATTTATAACCACTCATAATGAAATAATGCTTATTTCCTACTCTTCAAGGTGCTTATTAACTCAAAGGAAGTTTGCTAGACTGACGTGAAATTCTACTTATTTATTTGATGTGTCTTTTTTGAGAGTTCAGTACGCAGTTATTGTTGGACATTTTGGCAAAAGAGGTTTCTCATTAGTTTCATATACAGTATGTTTATGGTGATTTTAAATAATAAGAGACAGTTGGTTTACATCTTCCTAGCTATGGAGAAAACATTGTAAGTGCTCTGAATTAAGCATTAACAGTTGTCCTTGACTGTAAAACTTGACCTAGTGAAGGGCCTAATTATTTATGACAAAACACATTGAAGTGACTTGCCTCTGTTATTTAAGAATATAAAATGCTTCCCTTGAATTTTCAATAAAAAACGAAACATTTTTCATGTTTTGGTGAAAAATGCACATGTAATTGGCTCTGTCACAGGTTTTAAAGCTCAAATTCTTGAAAAATAAACACTTGAGTATACATAGTGATTTTGATACGATGCAGCATTTAAAATCCAAGACATTTGGACTGTAGGTGGTTTATTAATCTTTCTCTCCACTGTAATTGCACCTTTATCCAATAAGTATATATAATTTCCTTCTTTTGGTAGTATAATTAAATAATTTCTTATACATCCACATATTAGTATGTTGGTTTCTCACTTGACATCTGCCCTCTCATTGTTATTTCTCCCATTCTTTCTTTTCAACCTATTTCAGCCAATACATCCCAAGCTGCAGGACCCCATGTTAAAGGGTGCATCACTTCACTGCTCTCTTGACAGCACCCCAACCACATTGCTCCATAGTCTTCTTACCACTCTCATTCCACTACCTCTTACACTTTGATCAATTCTACAATTGTACACTCTGATCCAGGAACCTGAGCTACTGAACTTGCTAAGGACAAGAAAAAAAGGCATTGGAAATATTTACAAACATATAATCTCCAGTCACATTGGATCTTATTTATTTTACCAATCCATTTACTTGTTCTTAATCAATACCTAATCATGTAGTCCATTCCTTTTCTTCTGCTAGCTCTCATGTCCAATGATCTAGATCCCCAGCTGTGACACACGCACACACACACACAAGTAAAAATAAAATTTTGTCATTATGACTACATAACACTTGATCAATCTTCCTACTACATCTCTGACTGAAAATCAATTTGTGTTTCCTTTAATTGCATAAATGCTTTGATTTCATGGATAGGAACGTCAGTGTTCTGCAAGGCACAACTTAACTTTTTAGATACTTCTATTTGTTAGAATGTTCCTTCTTCTAATGAAATGAAATCTAAATTAATATATTTATACTATTGTACTTAAGTAATATGAAGTTGAATATTTTTGCTTTACTTATTTTCAAACATTAAACATTACTTTTAATATTTCACTGTGTTCACAAAACTTTTTGACTTTTTATTTGTTTTTTTATTTTTCTTTCATTATTGTTTTCAGATAATAATTTTTCCAAAAGTAAAGGTAAGAGATTTCAGAAGACAAAACCAACAATCCAACAAAGACAATCTTTCTTAAACTCGAAATGTACTCAAATCTAAGCTTTGTATTAATTCAAAAATGAATGTTAATTCTGTAATTCTTAAGAGTTCAGTTATATTCTAGTTCATTAAAATGGTAGGTTTGTTACTGAGATTTACTAATAAAATCATTCTTCCAATGTCAGTATTCTTTTTACATTAAATGTACACCTACAGAAAAATTGTAAATTGATTTATCAAAGAACATATAAAAATCTATATTCATTGGCAAGAGAACATATCCTTTTTTAAACTGTATTAGCCCTCTACTTGCTAAGACATTGTTTAAAAAGTAGCCTGACTATTATAAAATCTTTTTCAATTAAAAGCAGTATGCAGCCAGGCATGGTGGCTCACGCCTGTCATCCCAGCACTTTGGGAAGCTGAGGCGGGCAAATTGCCAGAGGTCAGGAGTTCGACACCAGTCTGGCCAACATGGTGAAAACCCGCCTCTACTAAAAGTACAAAAGAATTAGCTGGGTGTGGTGGCGGGAGCTTGTAATCCCAGCTACTCAGGAGGCTGAGGCAGGGGAATTGCTTGAACCAGGAAGGTAGAGGTTGCAGTGAGCTGAGATCTCACCACTGCAGTATAGCCTGGGAGACAGAGCGAGACCCTTGAAAAAAAAAAAAAAAAAAAAAGCAGTATGCAATCTGTAACAACCTCCCCAGGTACTTAGAAGATTTCTCTCAAGTGGTAATGGCAATTACAAAAAGGAGCTTTGTGATATGTTTAAAATATGTTAGTCTTTGTTCAAAGTCAAAATGAATATTTTCACAGAATACATTGCCGCATGAGAGAAAAAGTATATAGCAGTAAGATAAATGAAGGCTAGAAGAATTGGAGAAAAATAGTAACTCAAGCTCTTCATCCTAAAAGTAGTGCTTGAACATGGGTTGAAGGAGGAAAAGAAGGAACTGCACACCATAAGAGAGGGAATAATATAGGCAAATATATAGATATATAGTATGAGAAACAGCTTTGATGAGTTTCAAGAGCATAGAGAAGACTGTTCCAGTTAAAAGGCTGGTGGTTCTAATTCAGGAATAAGACAATTACAAAATTGTATAATTACCAGCATTTGTGTAATGCTTTTGTTTTCAAAGCAATTTCCATTACATTTATCACAAATGATTTTCAAAATGACCTTGTTCAGTAAACATACTAAGCATTGCTATAATTTCTACAAAAGTTATGTAGGAGAGATGATGAGAGTTATCAGCAAATTCATTGTGCTGTGTTTAAAACATACTTATACAAATAAAATAAATGTGAGGAGTTTGAACTTTTAAAACCCTGAATGGTATGTGGAAGACACACATGATTTTGAATGAAATCACAAAAATTACAATGGAAAGATTGCATTATTGCAATTTCAAAAGAGTTTGATTTCACCCAAAATTCAACATGCCTGAAATATAACCTTGCTTCTTATAGATGTGAGATATAATGGCTTACATTAAAAATAATAGCCCTGAAGTTCCTCTTGAAAACTTTTCTAGATTTAAAGTAAGTTATGATAGAATTATTTTCCCTCTATTTTATGTTTTTTCATAGAAGTGAGACTTGCAATTTTAAGTTTATATTTACTTGTTAAAAGAAGAAGAAAGAAGTTAGGTCATAATAATCTATACTTTTCTGAAAAAATTGTGACCAAATAATTCACGTTGTAACAACCTGTACAACAGACATCATAAAGGGATGTTTGGAAGCCCTTCTGTGAGTATCTACAATCTTAATTAGATTTTTAAACAGAATCTAAGCCATCAGTTACTGAGGGTTTGAAAAATGTTATGAATGTATCTCTTATTCTTATATACACACATTCAAAGATATTTGTGCAATGCCTATTTAAAGCTATATAATTTTGAAAATAATATAGGGAAAATCAGTACTATAAACTGTATTTCATCTCTCTGAAATTCATATGTTGAAGTCTTACTTTACTCCTGAGGTGATAATGGCATTTAGAAATAGGGCCTTTAGCCTGGGCATGGGATTACTACGCCTGTAATCCCAGCACTTTGGGAGGCCGAGGTGGGCAGATCACTAGGTCAGGAGATCCAGACCATCCTGGCCAACATGGTGAAACCCCGTCTTTACTAAAAATACAAAAATTAGCTGGTTGTGGTGGTGCGCGCCTGTAGTCCCAGCTACTCAGGAGGCTGAGGCAGGAGAATCGCTTGAACCCAGGAGGTGGAGGTTGCAGTGAGCCAAGATCACGCCACTGCACTCCAGCCTGGTAGCAGAGGGAGACTCTGCCAAAAAAAAAGAAAAGAAAAGAAAAAGAAATCAGGCCTTTAAGAGATAATTAGAGTTAGATTTAGATGTGGTTATAAGGTGAAGACCTCATGATGGGACTCAGTGCCCTTATAAGAACTGGAAGAGACACCAGAGCTCTGCCATATGAAGACAATGAGAAGGCCGGCATTTGCTAGTCATGAAGAGTCCTCACCAGGAACCAAATATGCTGACACCTTAATCTTGAACTTCCTAGTCTCTAGAACTGTTAGAAATAAGTGTCCATTGTTTAAACCACCCAAAACCACCCAATCTATAGTATTTCATTAGAGCATTTTGAATTGACTGATATTGTCAGGCAAAGTAGAATGAAATTGATTTCATGAAGATCAAAACGGCATCTGTGAAAAATGACTTTCTGAATATCACAGGATACTTGCCCATGTGAGTAACCTAAAATGATAATAGACAATGTTATTATAATTGTTCACTACTAACATGTGGATTTAGTGAATAAATTATTTCAAGTTTTAAACAACTTATTTCCTGTTACCTATTTTTTGCAAAGGCAAGTGGTAATTACAAAATAAGAACACTATGAATAGCTTCTTATAAATCAAGCAAGAATTTCAAGTTCTTGAATACCACTATTTGATCATTGTTTAGTGTTTTACTTTCTCTGTATTCCGTATAATGTATAATATTAAATAGCTTATGTCCTTCTAAGAAATAAGCTATTTTGTAGGAAATATTAGTGCAGTTAGACATCTTATTATAATAACACTTTTTGGCAATACTCTTATGAATAATGTAGTAAATAACAGCTTACTAACCTGAAAGAGATGTTTTCTTAAAAATTGAAAACTGAACAAGTTTTATGCTCTTTTTTGCATCACATGTATTTTTATTAAATAAATGCAACAATTGTATGTTTTTTATCTTTAGAAAAACATTTCTCAACTTAGGAATTCCAATTATGCTGCAGTAAGACCCTCCTAAAGAACCTTCACCATGGAAACAACTATAAAACCATCATATATTAGGAAACAACCTGAAGACTTTAGATATTAATAGAAGCAGGCAGATATTGGAAAATAGTATACACTTAGAGGAGAAAAGCAGTATAAAGTTATCTCCTCATTTCTGTGGCTTTTATCCTGGAACTAATTGCATTTTCAGCATCAGGAGCATCACTGGTAGAAAAACCTGTAATCTAAGTTGGGGAAACAGAAGACTGTTGGAAGAAGACCATCATGACAATAAGTGTGGGAAACGCAAAAAGAAAAGAGACAGAGAAAAGATGCCCAAATTATGTCTTCCTATATTTTCCACTGATGTCTGAGCCACGCATACATAGAACAGACTCAGAGTAGTTCACCTAGAGGCAAAAATTCTGAACTGTTGCTGAAGCTGCCTTTTGTGAAAATAGTTTATAGTTTAAGCATAAGCAAGAAAATCACCTGATAAAATAAAAGAAACAAAATCATCAGAGAAATATGTGAACCCAAATAATTATAACGTAATATTCATAATGTCGAAAACACAATCTAAAACTACATGACACACAAAGAATCATGAAAATGGCATGCATTTCCAAGAGAAAAGAAAAAACATAGTCTGCATAAAGATAAACTATATATTCAAACTATCAAAAGTTTTAAAGCTACTATTATTAGTGTATTCAATGATGTAATATCAAATAGGCTCATTAAATGAAAGAAAAATATAAACCTCAGGAGAAATAGAAATGATAAAAAAGAACAAGATAGAAATTCTAGATAGACTGGATTAAATAATATAGGAAAGAAAATCACTCTGGAGACTTAACATCCCATGAAAGATGATAATTATATTTTAAATGAAGTAGAAAATAGATTAATAGAAAATATTCAAGGTAAATAACAGAGGGAGAAAAACAGTCTCATCAACTTTTAATGTAATATCAGACACATGTGTAATTAAAATTTTAAAAGGATAGTAGAGAGAGATCAAAGCAAAAAAATTTAGAAAATAATAGATAAAATATTCCCAAACTATAAGAAAGTTATAACTTTACAGACACAAGAAATTCAGCAAATAGTTAGAATAAACACCACAGAAAACCACTCTGAGAAATTCCATAGTCAAATGGTCATAAACTAAAAAATAAAAGTAGCTCTCAAAAGCAGCTAAAGAAAAAATGTGACATATTTTATACAGAGGAACAACGATTTGATCAATGGCTGATTTGTCCTCAGAAACTATAGAGGCCTAGAAAGAGAGTGAAGAAATATCTTTAATGTGATAAAATTAAGGAATCATCAACCTAGAATTTTATATCCCCCAAAAATAAAGATTTTCTCATAAAATTAAACTATGAGAAGTTTTCTTCATTATACTAGCACTAAACAAATATTTAAGGAAACTCTTTAGGATGAAAGACAATGATACCAGATGAAGACTATAATAGATCCACAGGAAGAAATGAAAAAGCATCAACATAATAAATATCTAGGCAAATAAAAATAATGTTTTTCTTCTATGCTTTTTCCCATGATTTGTTTTATAAATTATATAAGTATTTAAAGTAAAAAATTGCATTCAAATAAGTTTTAAAATGCAAGAAAGGATATACAGGACAAATAAAGGAATAAAACAAGAAAGACAAGTAGAAATCAAATAATAAAATTTTGACCCAAACCCAACAATAACAACAATCACAGTAAAAAGTTCATGGACTATTCAGGTCAATTAAAGGTCAGTTATTATCAGAATAGGTTAGAACAATAACTAGCACATAAACAAACAACAACCAGATACATGTTTCTTAAGAGAAGCAGATTTTAAATATAAAGTCTCAACATTATATGTAGTTCATATATGTAGGCTGAATGTAAATAATATTATTGCATAAGAGAGTTGTAGTGGCTATATTAATATTACATATAGTAGATTATCAGACAATATATTAACAAAAATAATAAGTGTTAACACATAAAAAATAGAAATATTAACAAATTATGTACATAACACAATCTAAAAACAAAGCAAAAATTCACAATTAACTCAATAAGTAATGCAATAATTGTAGACTTTAACAGTCTCCCTCTCAGCAATTTTCCAGTCATCCAGATAAATAAATCATATAAGAGCTTCACAAAACTACTACCACATTGAGTTTCACATTTATAGGAAATTATATATAACAACAGGTGGTGCCCATTTTACTACTACCAAGTTAAGACAGTATGTTACATCATGAAGCAAATTTCAATAAATTGGAAAACAGTATGTTCTCTGACAAAAATGAAATTAAATTAGAAATAATTAACAAGATTATAAGTAAAAGTCACATTTTAGAAATTAACATTTTATGGTAAAATAATTTGATCAAATTACTTAATGACAGAGAAAAATATTACGTTTTAAGGTTTATGCTGAATATAAGACCTATCAAAGTGTATACCGAATATAAAACCTATCAAATATTAAGCATTTAAGGTGTATACTGATATAAAACCTATCAGTGCTCACAGGAAAGTCTGTGGTATTGAATGGTTACATTAGAAAGAAAGAGAAAAAAAGACCTAAAATCAATAAACTAACTGCTCACTTTAAGAAATGAATAAAATAATAGCCCATAAAGCCCAAAATAAGTAGATGGAAAAAATTATGTAAGAGCACATACCAATGAAATAGAAAATAGACAAAAAAAAAGCCTATTAATGAAGTAAAAATTGAACCTTTAAAGTTAATTAAATTGATATATCTGTAACACAGCTATTCATGACAATTAAAGAAAAAAGATACATAACCTGAAAATCAGAAACAAAAAGAGAATATCCATGCCTATTTGATAAACATTATATTGATAATAAAATATTATGACACAATTAGGACAATACATTTTACAAATTAAAAAAATGAATATATAAAAGTCACAAATACGATTGACCGAAGTTGTCACTCTATCCTCACAATAAGTCAGAAAGCTGAACAAACTGATAATTAAAGATTTTCTTGGATCCATGAAAAAATTGGAATTTAATGCCAATTGGACACCTAAAATCTATAGAGACAGGCAAATACAAAAAAAAACTACGGGTAATATTAGCTTACTTTGAGCAGAAGCAGCTGAGCCCATATACTGATAAAAGCCTTTGAGTGGCAGTTTTGATGAACTGCTGGGTACTGAGTGTGAGAGTGACAGCATGAGATTGACGAACTTCTGGGGACCACAGTATTAGGTAATCCTCTACACTTTTGTGGATTTTAACCCCTTGAACCCAAACAGGTCTTAATGATGAAGAACCAGGAAAAATCCTCTTGTGTTCCTGGTAAAGAGATGGGAAATATAAACATTCTGAAATAGACTTAGAACATTCTCTATAACAAAGGCTTTATATGCAGGAATATAAGACTGTCAGAGATTTATGCATTCAAAGTTGGATTTATCAATCCAACTCCAGCATCTCTAGTCTTCTTGCCTCACCAAACAGAGGGACTGAAAAACACTTGTTAACATTACAGACCAGGTACATAGGCCCACAAAAAGTCTGAGATTTAATCATAAGATTACAGATCACTTAGCTTACCCATATCTCATCTACACATTAGCAGACTTTCAGGATAATTGTGGATTATAGCTGGAGGAGCTACAAGATACACAGTCATTCTAAGGAGGAAAGATAATATATGAGACAAAAGCAAGGACACTGAAGTAAATTAAGGCGTCTGACACCTACATGCATGGAAAATATGAAGCAAATATTAAAATAAGAAACAAAGTCCAAATTCTAACCAGATTAACAGTACACTTCACACTAAAAGCATATTTAACTTAGTTCTTGTTACATAACATACCCAGCTTTCAATATGAAATTGCAAGGCATTCTAAAAGCAAATAAATAACTAAATAAGAAAAGTCACACACAGTGTGAAGACATAAAGTAAATATTAGAAGTAGACACTCAGGTATAATACAGATATTAAAATTATCAGACAGAAAATGTCATATAATTTAATAAATGAGGGTTTCTAATGGAGAAAGTAGACAATATGCAATAATAGATGGATAATACAAGTAGAGAGATGGAAGTTCTAATAAATAATCAAAAGAGAGTGCTAAAAATAAAAAATACTAACAGAAAAGAAGATTAACGGATATATAATTACATCTAAGTACAATAAATTCTAGTGTTTTATAAAATTGTAAGATAACTATAATTAACAATTTACTGTGTTTTCAAATAGCTAGAAGAGTGAATTTTGAATGCTCTCAACCCAATGAAATTATAAACATTTGAGATAATGAATTTGCTATCACCCAGATTTCTTACGTTCAAAATATGTATCAAAATAATACATTGTGCCTTATAAATATATACAATTATTATGTGCCAATTAAAATAATAATATAAGCACAAAAAATACCGTGAGAAACAAGAAACATTTGATGTGTTCATTACTAGCCAGGACTAGCCAGGAATGAATCACTGAGCTACAAGATATTTTAATAAAAACTTACTAAATTGAAATGCAAAAAATGATAAAGAAGATAATGAAGAAGATAAAGAAGGGAGAAGAAAGAAGGGAAGGAGGAGGGAGAAAAGAAAAATAAATAGATCAGCACATACAAAACTGTGGGCAATTTCAAAATGTGTAACATACACATAATGATAATACTTTGAAGGAAAGAAAACGCAGTATTTATCAGAAAAAATATTTGAAAAAACAATGGATGAAAATTTTTCAAAATTAATTCCAGACCCCAACTATAGATCAAGAAATCTCAGAGAACATTGAATAAGCTAAATATAAAAAAATTTACCCAGAATAATAGCATATTAAAAACTACAGAAAACCAAAGACAAAGAGAATATGTTTAAAAAGCCACAGAGAAAACAAACAAAAAAATCTCACTCATAGAGGAACAACGGTAAGAGTAACATTAGATTCTCACCACAAACCTAGCAGACAAGAAAAGAGTGGAATAAAATACTAAATCTGTTAAAACAAAATAAAAATTAATCTAGAATTATAAAAACCCTGGAAGACAACATAATACCATTCAGGACTTAGACATGGGGAAAGATTTCATGATGAAGATGCCAAAAGCAATTGCAACAAAAGCAAACATTTACAGATGGGATCTAATTAAACTGCGGAGCCTCTGCACAGCAAAAGAAACTATCAACAGAGTAAACAGACAACCTACAGAAAGAGAGAATTTTTTTGCAACTATGCATCCAACAGAGGTCTAATATCCAGCATCTATAAGGAATTTAAGCAAATTTGCAAGAAAAAAACATTAAAAATTGGGCAATGGACATGAACAGAAACTTTTCAAAAGAAGACATACATGTGGCCAATAAGCATATGATAAATAGCTTAACATCACTGATCATTAGAGAAGCAAATCCAAACCACAATGGCATACCATCTCACACCAATCAGAATGGCTATTACTAATAAGTTAAAAAAATAACATATATTGGTGAGGTTGTGTAGAAAGAGAAACATGTATGCACTGTTGGTGGGTGTGTAAGTTAGTTCAACCATTGTGGGATACAGGGTGGAGATTTCTCAGACCTAAAGACAGAAATACCAATCAACCCAGCAATCTCATTACTGAGTATATACCCAAAGAAATATAAATTATTTTATTATTATGACAAATGCATGCATATGTGTATTGAAACACTGTTCACTGTTACAGTGGAGACTTTAATACTCTTTTTTCATAAATTGATAGACCCTACAAACAGAAAATCAATCAGACAGGAAAGATATAGCTGACTGGAATAGCATCATCAATCAACTTGGTCTAATTGGCAAGCAAAGAATACTCCATCCATCAGCAGATGTATATATGTTCTTCTTGAACTCACATAAAACATTCACCAAAATATACCATATTTTAGGCCATAAAAACACACTTTAATAAATTTAAAATAAATAAAGTATGTTCTAATACCACAAAATAATTAAACCAGAAATAAATAACAAATGATAGCTAGAAAATAACACAGAGATTAAACAATACACATCTTAGTAACATACAAGTCAAAAAATAGTCTCGAGAAAGAAAAAATAATTTAAAATAAGAAAAAATGAAAATAAACTGATCAAAATTTGTGGAATGCAGTTAAAACAGTGGAGAGGGACATTTAAACATTAAATATAAATAATAGAAGAAAGATCTAAAATAAATTATTTTATCTTGCACCTTAAGAAACTAAAAAAGAGCAATTTAAGCATAAAACAAGGAGAAAAAATATGTATATATATGTATATATATGTGTAAATATATACATATACCTACCATGGAATACTACTCAGCCATATAAAAGAACAAAATGATGTCATTTACAGCAACTTGGGTAAAATTAAAGGTGATTATTCTAAGTGAAGTAACTCCGGAATGGAAAGCCAAAGACCATATGTTCCTACTTATAAGTGGGATCTAAGATATGGGTATGCAAAGGCATATACAGTGGTGCAATGGATACTGGAGGTTCAGAAAGGAAGATGGTGGAAAGGGGATGATGAATGAAAAACTACCTATTGGATACAATGGACCCTATTTGAGTGATGTGTATACTAAAATCCCAGACTTCATCACTATATAATTCATCCATGTAACCAAAAACCACTTGTATTCCTAAAGCTATTGAAATGAAAAAAATTAAATTGGCAAAGCCTGACTGACAGCACCTCAGCCAGCTGAGTGATCAAGGTCAACATTACAGTCATAAATAATATTGATAGTATGTGTCATTATTATGAGGTGATAAAAATCGTACTTTACCTCTGTGATCTTCTTCCCTAAAAGTCGTATCTCTGGTATACTCATGAGAAAAAGACAGAAAAATTATAATAGATTGACCTCTTACAAATGCCTGACAAGTACTCCTTTAATCTCCAATGTCATCAAACGTATAAAAAGAAAACTCACAAGCAAGAGGTGCTTAAGGAGAAAGGAAAACTACAAGTAATGTTGTATACTGCATGTGGTATCCTGAATGGCAATCTGGAATAGAAAAGAAACGTTAGGTAGAAATTAAGAAGATCTCAATAAGTTATATACTTATTTAAAACAACAGCATCAATATTGGTTCATTAAATGTAGCAAATATACTAATTAATATAAGATATTAATAATAGGGAAAGTGACTATGGGATATAAAGCAGTTGACTATACTATCTCATCTCTTTTCCTGTATATATAAGACTGTTCTAAAAAATAAAGTACTTTGAAAATGTATATATATATAATATCCAAACATGCATATTATATCACAAGAATGATAGCAAGTTCCTAAATTTAATTCAAACAGAAAGAAATGGTCATAACTTTATGTTTGGAGAATGTATAGACACACAAAATAAAATTTAAATTAATACAGAAAACTTAAAAATTTTTATATTTTCTAACGATTGTAGTTTTACATAAGTTACAAAAATTGTACAGCGTTCCATATATTTTTCAACCAGTTTCCCCTCATATTTACATCCTAAAAGTATAATAAAATTTTATTTATTTATTTATTTATTTTGAGACAGTGTTTCACTCTTGTCACCCAGGCTAGAGTACAATGGTGAGATCTTGGCTCCCTGCAACCTCCACCTCCCAAGTTCAAGCAATTCTTGTGTCTCAGCCTCCCAAGTAGCTGGGATAACAGGCACCCGCCACCACCTCTGGCTAAGTTTTGTGTTTTTAGTAGAGACGGGGTTTCACCATGTTGCCAGGCTTGTCTCAAACCCCTGACCTCATGTGATTCACCTCTCACCCTCCCAAAGTGCTGGGATTCCAGGTGTGAGGCACCATGCCCGGCCCTAAAAGTAAATTAAATTAACAAAACTAAGAGTTTTCATAAGTGCTAATATGGTACTAACTCTACTGGACACTTTGTTCTGATTTTCCATGGCTTTCCTCTGTTTTGTTTGTTTGTTGTTGTTTTCCATTCCGCGATACAATTTGGGTTTTTACTTTGCATTTAATTTTTATGTCTCCTAGTCTGCTTCAAAATCCTTCAAGAGAGTTCTTCAGTTTTTCCTTGTGTCTTGTGACTATAGCATTTTTAAGAGTATTTATCAGTCATTGTGTAAAATATATTTCAATATGGTTTTGTCTAATATTGATTTTTTGCAAGAATATCAGGCAAGTAACATAATCATTCCAGTGTATCGTATCAGAGTCCAACATATCTATATGTCGTACTGCTGGTGCTTCTAATCTCAATTGCATGGTTGAGGTAGTGTCTGCCCTGTTTCTCCAACTTTAAAGTTACTCCTTTTTTTTTTTTGCCTTTGTAGTTAATACATATGTTAGAGGAGATTCTTAGAGATTAATGAAATATCTTGTGTCCCTTAAACATTTGCTCACTAATTTTATCATTCATCAGTGGATCTTACCTGTGACAATGATGTTCTAACAATGACTTTTAATTTTTAATTTTTTTCTCATTTTGTCTACATTATTAATTGGAATTCATCTGTAAATAAGAATTGATGTATTCAATTATTGATTATAACAACATAGACACCACTTTACTTATTTAATTATATGTGCTCTAATACCCTACTATCCTTATTCGTTTTGTTGCTTAAGTGCTCCAGCTGTATCAGGTTGGCTCCTATATCCCTTTGACATGCCCCCATTCTTATTCTTCTGAACGTTTATATTCTGGCTCCAAAAGATGCTCCAGCCTTTTCCTTTATTTCCCTACACAAGCCCTAGAACCAACTTCTCCAGTGACCCCTGATTCTTTTCACTGGAGAGTAGGATGTGAAACCCACTACAAGCATGCTGGCTTTGCCTGTAACTTATGGGATGTCATTATGTCTAAGCATTCACAGTAGTTGAATCTTGTAAAAATCTGTAGCTATGTTAACTCCGGGAGGTATATTTATTATTATATCTCTGTTTTCATGTATATTCAATGTAGTCATGTTATGTACATGTAATACCATTGGTTAATTCCATTTTAGGATCTTCCCACATTTTCTTTGATACAGTAAAAACTACACTTTGTGGTATATCATTAAATGGATTTTGAGGAAAAAAAGGTCATATATTCACCACCACAATTATAATACAGAACCGTTCTATCAATCACAATTATCCCTGTGCTGCTTTTTATAGATGATCTATATCTTTTCCTCCATAATCCTAGAAAAGTCCCTATCATTTTGTCTTATTGAATCTGGTATGTAAATCGAACTATATAATTCTGATTTTATTTCTGGCTTGCTTCACTAGGAAAAACTTTTAAGAGTGATCATTTTGTTGCACACACCCACTTTTTTTTTTAAGTGCTATGTAGTATTCCATCGGATAAATATGCCACAAATTTGACTCTTTAAAGTTCATCTTGGAGGAAGATGGAGCAAGGTGGCAGAATAGAAGTTTTCACTGATGCCCCCCCCACCCACAAGGACACCAACTCAACAACTATTTACACACACAAAACACCATCATGAGAACCAAAAATTAGGTGAGCCCTAATAGTTCCTGGTTTAAGTTCATATCGCTGAAAGACACTGAAGAGATATAAAAAAACAGTCTTGAATCTTTGCTGCCACTCCTCCCTCATGCCCCATCAGTGGTGGCTTGATGCAGAGTGCCTCTCTGGGCACTATGGGAGAGAGAGCAGAGCAACTGTGAGGCATTGAACTTCAGTGTTGTCCTGTTAGAGCAGAAAGGAAAACCGAACCAAACTCAGCTGAAGCCCACCACAGGAGGGAGCCTTTAAGCCAGCCCTAGCCTCTGGGGAACCTCTAACCCCAGTGGTCCAAACTTGAGTTCTCACAAACCTCCCCACTAAGGGCCAATGCACTCTGGGTCTCTAAGGAAACTTGAAAGACAGTCTAAGCCACAAAAACTGTGACTCTTAGGCAAGTCCTTGTGCTGAGCCAGAGCCAGAGACAGTGGAATGGGGAGGCATGCAACTCACCAGGACACCAGGTGGGGAGACTAACTGGAGTACAGGCCTCATCCCTCCCCTAAACCCAGGATGTACATCTTGTGGATCCAAACAAGACCCCCTTCTCACATGAAGAGAGTAGAGGGAAGAGTGGGGAGAACTGTCTTGTATCTTGTATGCCAACTCAACCACAGCAGGACAGAACATGTGTCAGAGTTGTGAGGCCTCCTTTTCTGGGCCTTGCTACTGGACAACATTTCTAGACACACCTTGGGCCAGAAGGGAACCTGTTGCTTTGAAGGGAAGGACGCAGTCCTGGTACTATTCATTCCCTGCTAACTGAAGAGCCCTGGAGTCCTGAATAACCAGCAGCGACACCCAAGTACTATATCGAGGGTGAGCCTCTGAGACTTGCTAGGTTCAGGGGAGACTCAACACACTCCCAGCTGTGGTAGATATGGGGCAACCAGACTCCCTCTGGTTCAGAAAAACAGCAGGAAAAGTAATGGAAACTTTGTCTTGCACCTTAGGTACTGGCAGGGCAACAGAGGGGTAGGGCACCAGGGGTCCCTAATTCCAAGACTTGACACTTTGATGGCATTTCTGGACCTGCATTGCTTCTAGAATGCAGTGGGAATGCCACTGCCCTGAAAGGGGAGCTCAGGCCAGGCAGCAATCACCACAAGCTGACTTAAGAGGCCTGAGGCCTTAAGGAAACTTCGGTGTTAGTCTGGCAGTACCCCCCATGTCCTGTGGTGGTGATGGCTATGAGATGAGTCTCCTCTGCCTTTGGAAAGTGGAGGGAAGAGTGGGCAAGACTGTGTCTTGCAGTTCGAGTGCCAGCTTAGGGACAGTACAATAGAATACCAGATAGACTTCTAAGGTTTTTGACTCTAGTCCCTGACTCACAGACATGACCTCTGGACCCACTTGGGTCCTGCAGGACCTCGCCATGGTAAAAGGAAGAACACAGGCCCGGCTGGCTTTGCCATCTGATGATTGTAGAGCCCTGGGGCTTTGAGTGAACATAGGCAGTAGCCAGGGAGTGGTTACAGCATGCCTTGGGTGAGACTCAGTGCTCTTCTGTATTCAGGCCTGACCCAGCGCACTCATAGTGGTGGTGGACCGGGGGTGCTTGTGCCACCTTACCTGGAGCTTTAAGTGGGTCAGACCAAAAGGAGAGACTCCGTTTGTTTAGGATAAAGTAAGGGAAGAGAACAAGAGTCTCTGCCTCATTCTCCCAGATCTTGTCTGAAACCATGGAGGTAGTACCTCTACAAGTCTGCAAGAACCACAGCAGTACTAGGCTTGGAGTGCACCCTAAAGCAAATATAACTTTGATTACAACACTCAAGTCCTTTTGAATATCTGGAAAGCCTTCCCAACGAGGAGGGTTACGAACAAGCTCAGACAGTGAAGACTACAAGAAATATCTAATTCCCTAATGACCAGACACCAAAGAACACCTATTAGCATCAACACCATCAAGGAAAACATAATCTCACCAAATGAACTAAATAAGGCACCAGGGACCAATCCTGGAGAAACAGAGATATGTGATCTTTCAGAAAGAGAATTCAAAATACTTGCTTTTAGAAAACTCAAAGAAATTCAGGATAACACAGAGAAGGAATTCAGAATACTATCAGATAAATTTAACAAACAGATTGAAATAACTAAAAATTGAGCAGAAATTATACAGCAGAAAAATGCCATTGGCATACTGCAAAAGGCATCAGTCTTTTAATAAAATGATAAAGCCAAAGAAAAAAATAGTGAGCTTGAAGTCAGGCTATTTGAAAATACACAGAGGAGGCAAAATAAAAAAGAATAAGAAAAAGAAGCACTCTTACAGTATCTAGAAAGTAGCCTCAAAAGGGCAAATATAAGAGTTGTTGACCTTAAAGAGGAAGAAGAGGAAGAGATGGGGTAGAAAGTTTACTCAGATGAATAATGATAGAGAACTTGCCAATCCTAGAGACAGATATAAATATCCAAATACACGAAGGTTATATAACTCTAAGCAGATTTAACCCAAAGAAGACTAATTCAGGGCATTTAATACTCAAATTCCCAAAGATCAAGGATAAAGAAAGGATCCTAAAAGCAACAAGAGGGAAGGAACAAATAAGACACAACAAAGCTCCAATATGCCTGGCAGCAGGCTTTTCAGTGGAAATCTTAAGGCAAGGAGAGAATAAATTAATGAAAGAGTGTAGTTGGATTGTTTATAACAGGAAGGAAAAATGCTTGAAGGGATGGATAACCCATTCTCTATGATGTGATTATTTCACATTGCATGCCTGTATTAAACATCTCATGTACTCCATAAATATATAAATCTACTATGTACCCACAAAAAATTAAAAATTAAAAAATAAATAAGAATTAAAAAAAGAAAATGCATCTTCTTTGTTTCCTGTTTTGGTAATTCTGGATGAAGCTGCTATAAAAAGTTATGTACAAGTTTTTGCAGGAACATAAACCTATCTTTTATATCTCTTTATGCATACCTAGGAGGATTGCTAGATTGTATAGCATGTGTATGTTTAAATTTTTAAAATTTTCTGAATTTTCTCAATATTTAAAAAAATACCAAAATTGTTCTTCACAATGTCTATGCCTTTTTTTTTTTTTTTTTTTTTTTTTTGAGATGGAGTCTTGCTCTGTTGCCAGGCGGAGTGTAGTGGCAAGACCTTGGCTCACTGCAACCTCTGCCTCCTGGGTTCAAGTGATTCTCCTGCCTCAGCTTCACCAGTAGCTGGGATTACAGACACACGCCACCACGCCCAACTAATTTTTTTACTTTCAGTAGAGACGAGGTTTCACCATGTTGGCCAGGATGATCTCGATCTATTGACCTCATGATCCACTCGCCTCGGCCTCCCAAAGTGCTGGGAGTACAGGCATGAGCCACCATGCCCGGCCTGGCTATGCCATTTTTTATTCCCACAAGCATTAAGAATTACAGTTGTTCCCTAGTCAGTATTATATATTGCCAGTTTTCTTTTATCACTTATAGTCTGTGTGTAGTGGTATTTCATTGTGATTTTAATTTGTATTATGTAATGACTAATTAAATTAAGCATCATTTAATATGCTTATCTGCCATGTGTATATCTTCTTTTGTTAAGATTCTTTAGCTGTTTTGCCCATTTTTTTTGTTTTATTTTGTCATTTGTTTTACTTTTGAGTTTTGAGAGTTTATTTTATATTCTGGATACAAATCCTATGTCCGATATGTGATTTGTAAATTTTTTTTCACTCTATGACTTGTGTTTTCACACTCAACAGTGGCTTTCACACATCTACATATTATTTGTTTAGTTTAGTTGTTGTTGCTGGTATTTTTGCATGTGAACAGAAATCGCATACACTTCAAAACTGAAATGTGGGTATGTCATTTATAATTAATGAAACCCAGAACATCCAATAATTCAGTGGATCATTATTTTTAATCAACTAATTAAGGTGTTTATACTTATGAAATTATAGTTTCATGTTGATTTATTTTATTAATGTAGGAAAGAATGTTTTAGTTACATGACTAAGCAATTCATTTTATAGCCATAAGGTCTAATTTTTTTCTGTTAAATATGGATAACAATAATCTCTTAAATTTGTTTGTGGTCCTTATAGACAACAGAGAAAGTGAAAGCAATGTGTAATTATAAAACCCCATATAAAGGAAAGGTATTATTGTAATTGCCATGATTATATTGTTATGTGAGAAATTAACAGCTAGGAAAATGGTAAAATGTTAGTGGGCCATATTTGGCTTTTATTACAGGCAAATACAACAAAATATTCATACTCCTAAAATAGTTTTTCTTTTGTCTGTAGAAACAATATTTATTTTACATTTCTTATCATAGCCATTTTATTGCTTTAGAATTTCTGAATGTGCTTTTTAAGCTATTATAAATACTTTGCATGGAATAAATACTGAGGCTTGGGGGAAGGTTTGGAAAAGGAGCAATCAAAGTCTGTTACACAAGTTTTGTTATGTATTAGACAGCTTAAAAAGAAAGTCATTAAAGTTGACAGTTTTCATATCAGTCATCCATAGTTTCATAATACAAAAGAAAATAAGATTTAAAGTCTATTATTTTTTGTTAAATCACATCCTTAAAACTCCTCTGGATGCTGCTAAGAAAATATACATTTTATAAATTTCTAACTGAAAATTTACTTAGACAAGTAATTGCAGCTAACCTCAGAATGATCAGGCTTTGTAGTTTGACAAATTGTCCTAAAGGCAGCCAAATAGGGAAGTAAGAGAACAAGTCTCACTTGCCAATGGATTCTGCTGTTTTAAAAATATACACAGGGTTTCCAAAAGCTAAATGGAAGAAGTCTATTTATAACAATTATTTTCATATCATCATTTGAGTTTTGATTACTCACAGGTATAATAATCTTATTTCAGATCTTGACTTTTTTTATTCTGTGCTTTGAAAAGGAGATGCTCTTTGAAATATTTGAGGTGATGATGCTGAAAACAGTCAAGAAGAAATTTAAGAGTCAATGGTAGACCAAGACAAATAAGAAACCCCACAGAGAATTTCAAGTTAGTGAAACAAACATATACATTTCAAAAGCATTGCAGTAGCAAAGAAAAAGAAACATTATATGTGAAATTATAGCAAGATAATTGCATATACACCAAGTAGTTTGGAAATTTATTAAATGGAAATGTTATATTTACTTTTCTTAACATGAAAAGTACATTTTAAAATTAGACCTCTTTTGGAGGTCTAATTTAAAAAACATTTACAAAATAGACTAATGTATGTACAATAACAACATCAAGTAAATTTGCTTATTGTATATTACAAAATGTCAACTGGAAGAAATTGTGGAAGTGGTGGGAGGTAGGTGAAGACTTTTTGAATTTAACTAACAAGATTCATATTTATGTCTGAGTTATATATTGTCTGTTTTGTTTGTCTTTTGCACGGGAAAATAAACTTAAAATCTTTTGGACAACTCTCGTAACCATTTCAAAATCTTCTTGGCCCCATCTCACACTCTAGGAACTGTTATAGCAAAGAATTCCTTGCAGAATCTCACTAGCCTCATGCAGGTGTAATTGAATAGTACATCATCTGACGCTTAGCCGCATACTCCCTGCTTCCTGCCTTGGAGCTTCCCTGAAATTGTAGCAGAGATAAATTTGAAAATCTGCCCAATGCTCACATGTTTAAATTATGAATGCGGTACAGTCAAAGCCCATGATGACACATTTGAACAATGAGGTATGAGAACAGGTACATAAATATGGCTTCAATTTGTTCCCTCAGATGGACAGTTCTGGGATGTATTATATAAGTCCTCTTACAAGATGCTCATGAGCTAAAGCACCAGTTTCTTAAAAGCATTGATCAAATCAATATAGCATTCTTGTGTTTGCTTTTCCACTTTTCCCATTATACTCCCCATATTCTGCACTTCAGCTCCCTAAGATAATATATTTTCAAGCTCTTCTTTGAGAAAAATTCAGGCTAAGACAGGTGTTCTTTCTTTATAGAGTGTGTGCCTTGTGGAAAGAATTCAGTCTTACAGATCTTTTCATACATATTGACCAAAAACATTTGGTTATATTGTTCTTTAGCAAGCACAAAAGATAATCAAATTTCTAATTAAAACGCAATAATTTTATTTCTTTTGTAGTACAAATATTGTAACACCATGAAATGACATCCCTAAATATAATTTTAGAAGTTGTTAATGTACTACATTAATTCCTTATGTTGAATTCTTAACTTTTTCTGTAACAAGAGATTCACTGTTAAAAATGTAATGTACAACAGTAGGAATTATTTTATTTTGAATAAGATTATACTATATCCTCTTTAAGTGAGATTTATATCAGATTATCTTTAAATGGCAATTCCTTCTGGGATTAAATGACTGTTTTCAAAATGTCCTTTTTGACAGATGTTTTAAAAACGACATCTATTGTATGAACAATGAATTCCTTTTCTGCCTTATAATGGCATCATTAGTCCACCAAAAAGTTCCACTCTTTCAAGTGAAGATCTTTCTGTTAGATAGTCATATGCGTATTTTGACATGTCTACATTATTGTAAAGTGTCATGTATTTTCCCTTTATAAAATACATCCACTTCGAGTAAATAATGCAAAAAATATAAAGAAACAAGGTACTGGGAATTTAAATTCTACATCTTCAGGTTATTGTGGAATTATTTCAGGCTTAGGTGTAACTGTTGCAGTCAGTCTTCCGGAATTTATCTTACCATGGGGATGTCACTACTGTGTTTTCATTGATTATAAAGGATTCTCAGCCTAACATAACATTATAGGTAGTAAAATTTTCAGTGGAGCAATTGTTACTGTTTAAGTGCCAGTTCAATATATGCAGTCACAAAATGTGATACTTTTTATCTCTCTGTGTTTCTCTCACATACACACACACTGCAGCATATGAAAACTGAAAACACTGGAAACCGTAGTGGAGAAAATGTATTCGCCAATACAGAATTTTCTCTGCATAAATAATATTTCAATGGTATGGTAGTTAAAGAAAAGCTTAGGAGACAGGGAAATTATATAACCACATTTGCATATTACTTGGAAAGAAATACACCAAGTAACAGATTCTGTCAAATCAATTTATATTTCAGATCATAATCATAAGTAAAACCTCACTATGAATCTTAATCAGCACACAGAACTATTACAAAGCATTCAGCATATCGTGGTAGCCATGGACTCGGAGGAAAAGAAAAATCATTTTTCCGTGCTTGAGGTTATCTATCAAGGAACTGAAGTAATATTTTTTTCTCAAAAATGCATTGTTGCCAAAAACTAGACACTAATAAGTAGGTGTGCCTTGCAATAGCATGACTACCCTTTTACTAAAAAAGTGTGATCTTGAACTCACAAGATGTAGTTTGAATGAATATTGATCACTAATATTCTATATGTATCTGTAGAATTATTTGTAATAAAATATATTTTTATGCCTTGGGTTATGCTTTTTCCCACCAATTCATGCATATATTGTGGTTTAATCTTCAATTAAATTCTTTTTTAATTAGAAAAAAACTTTTTAATGAAAATTTTGTTTTTTTTCAATTTAAACTATTTAAAAGGAAGGAAAAAAAGACGGGGAAAAAAGCTTTAAAATCAGACTAAAAATACCCAAGTTACTTATATTTCATTATGCATGTGACATTGTCACATGTGTCAAGCAGATCAGAAAGCCAACACAAAAAGATCTAGAAAGGACTCTGTCTTGTCAATTGCATTCATGTTAAATAAATAATTTATAAACGTACAATAAGAAAGGAGACATGTCAGGAGGAACAAGGGTGAAGACTCTTTCAAGCATTTCTGTTTCAGAACTTTGAAAAAAATAATTATTTCTATAGGATTTATTTTTAGCTTGTCCTCTTGAAAATCATTTTATGTAGCTCCTTTATTTTCACAATTTTCAGTGCCTAGAAATTATAATTATTATATTGTTAATATGTTTTTCTCTGATTTTAGTTACATGTATACATATTTTGCAATTGTTTCAATGTATTCCCTTTAATAAGATTATTCTAATTATGTATACATAAACATGGGTATAATAATAAATACAGATTTCCATTTTGTAAATACGGCAGATTAGATAAATACTCTGAATAACATTCCCACTAAAACAGCTAAAAATTGTACAAAAGACGTGAACATTTCATCTTAAATACATTGCCAAACTACTAATACTATAGGGGAACAATATAAGCCAAATCTAAAGTTAAAAAGGGAATCTTTTGAAGCAAGCAAAGTCAAAAGTTGGCTTTCTGCCTAGAGGGCTTCTACTGACCTTCATGATTCAAGACTTGGATTTGGGAGACGTGTGTCGGGGGAGGGATAGAGGTAAAAGAACAAGACATAATTTGTAGATCTTTCCTAAGTTTGAAAAACTAATAGAATACTCTAATATAAAATATGGATCACAAAAACCAGGAGATAGTTCCATTACATAGCAGGAGATAGAAATGCATCTTTACCGTCTCAAACAAATGTTGAATATCTGAAAAGGAAAATAAATATATCCTAATGATTTGTAATAACAAGACAGACCTTATCTAACTACGGTACTCAATTCCACCAAAATCGTGGTGTTCTCCAAAATCTCTAGCAGTTTGCTTTAAAGTAGACTTAGGTTTGTAGTAACCCATATGCCTATCAGAAGTAAAAGCAAATATTCTCTATATTCTCTGAAGGGAAGGTCTCAAAGATTCTCACACTTAGAATATAGCCCCCCAAAAAAGAAATCACAAGGCATAAACAGAACAAAGGCACCAAGAGACATCAGATGACAAAAGTAGACTTATTAAGATGTTAGAATTATAAGACAGAGATTATTAATAGACATATTTACTCTGTTTAAAAACTAAAAGACAGGCTTAAGGGGATAAAACAGATAAGGGGACTTTGAAAATATCCAAGCAGTTATGGAAATGAGCCCATACAATCCCTACATATAAAAAGCGTTAGAAGCAAAATATAGAAGAATTTAACATAAAATTAAGTACAGTTTAACAGACAACTAGTGACTGAAAAAATAAATATGAAAATATACTGTAATGGAATAAATAAAATGAGAGGATTAGAGAAAAACCTTTAACAAACAATAAGTCAAGTTCCATTAGGAGTTAAAAATAATAAGAATCATGAAATATTCATAGATACATAGGTTAGGAGTACAAAGATACAGGAATTAATAGTGGAATATTGATCTAGGAATAGATGAATAGACTACAGAGTTTAGAAACAGGCTAATGTCTATCTGGAAACATTAAAAATGATGCCTGGCATAAGAGGTCAATGGTGAAAAAGTCTTATCCAATAAATAGTGAACACCACAAAAAATCAAATGTCCACATATAATAGTTTAATTACAAAAACGTGAAAAGAAAATTGAATACAACTAACACAAGTTTAAAAAAATATATTCCATACACACACACACACATATGTATATATGTATATATATACATATATGTATATATATACATATATATGTATATATATGTATATGTGTGTATATATATGTGTGTGTATATATATATATATATATATTAGCCTGTTTAAAAACATACCTAAGACTGGCTAATTTATAAAAGAAAGAGGTTTAATGGACTCACAGTTCCCCATGGCTGGGGAGACTTCACAATCATGAGAGAAGGTGAATGAGAAGCAAATTCATGTCTTACATGGTGGCAGGCAAGAGAGCATGTGCATGAGAACTGACCTTTATAAAATCATTGAATCTTGTGAGACTTATCCACTGTCACAAGAACAGGATGGGGGAAACCACTCCCATGATTCAATTATCTCCACCTGATCTCTCCCATGAAACATAGGGATTATGGGGACTATAATTCAAGATGAGATTTTGGTGGGGACGCAAAGCCTAACCATGTCAATAATCTATATATGTGTGTATATATATATATGTGTGTGTGTGTATATATATGTATATATGTACATATGCATATATACATACATATATGTATATATACATATGCATACACATATGTATATGTATATATGTATATACGTATGTGTATATATGTATACTTATATGTATGTGTATATATGTATACACACATACACATACATATATGTGCCTTATATACAAATTTATGTCAGTATGCTATTGATATAGATATGATGAATATGATATATTAGACAAGAACACAAATCAATGTAAAATATTTTAGTAAATTCTACAATTCTAAAATTTAGAGTATTTTCACATTAAGGACATCATAAAGAGAGTTCAAATACAAGCCATAAACTGGAAAAAAACCCAGATATTTGCTACACATATTTGACAAAGGATTCGTATCCAAAGATTATATTATTACACACACACACACACACACACACACACACACAGGCATGTATGTGTATACACATTCTTACAGCATATTGGAGAAAGACAAACAATCCAAGAGAAAATGGATAAACTCTTCCAGAGGAAACTGAAGGGAAAAAATTAAAATGTCCAAAAGTATCAGAAAAGTTGTTTTAGTTAATTTATAATAAGAAGTAAAAATAAAACCACAATACATTTCCATTGTAAACAATAGATTAAACACACACACACACACACACACACACGTCTAAATATTTCAATAGTTGGTAAACAAGTAGAAGAGAGAAATACTGCTGAAAAGTAATTTGACAATACATTATTTCTAGATACATGTTTCTTAGGACACATAACCTAGAAGGGAGGGTGGTCTTAATTTGCATAACAGGAAGTATGATAATTTTCATGAGAGTTAAACCAGTAGCAACACAAGTCTGTAAGCCAGAAAAAACATCTATCCAAAGGAAAAGTAAACACTTATCTACACGCCATACATATTATGTCTATCTTTGAAGTAGAATGAAATAGAATAAATTAATTTAGCTACATTGCCACGAATCTTAAAATACTGTTAAGGGAAAAATCAGAGAAGAAAACATAATAGTATATCATTCAATCTTTATAATTTAAAAATTATGTAAATCTATGTAATCTACAGTCTAGCATAACAAGCTCACATGGCAAAATTGGCTTTTCACTCAAAGATGAAGGATTCAAGGAAACAATAACCTCCAGCAAATGAGTGCTTGTAATGAAATGGTTATGTGCTCTTTGAAAATGGGTAATGGCTCAATAAAATTTGAATTATTGCTCTACTTTATACCTCCATATATATTAGAAAAATTGTGTTGTTTTTTCAATATTTAATGAAAATCAAAAAATATATTCTTATGTGAAAATTTTGAGAGCTTCCATATTTAAAGGGGAAAAGCAGGCTAGAGGGGAGAGAAGGAGAGTATGCTCACATTCCTGGATCCACATGTTACAATCCACAAGGAACAGATAGAAGAATAGTCAATTATAGATTAGTCTTGCACTTAGTAAATTAGCATTTTACATAAGATAAGGTGAACATAGAGTGGCTCTCTGTAGAGATATTCAAAATTTTATCTGTAGCTATCGGCTTGGAAACCAAAGGAAAAACAGTTTCTTGCTTCAGTCAGCTCTCGGCTTAATATTTTTTCGTTTTGATAAGTGAATTGGAGTCCTGAGATTTTATTTTCCTTTTGCAAGCTATTTTACCTTTGGGTTTGTGGTAAAATCAAGTATATTTTTGAACTGACTCAATATATACATCCACATTGATCACATAGAATTAGAACATAGCTTTAATGGAAAATATTAATTTTCAGTAGCAGAATGATATGGTTTAGCTGTGTCCCCACCCACATGTCATCTTGATTTGTAGTTCCCATAATCCCCATGTGTTGTGGGAGGGACCCAGTGAAAGTTGATTGAATCATGGGGTTGATGCTTTTATAAGGGGCTTTTTTCCCTTTGTTCTGCTCCCATTCTCTCTCTTGCTGCCTTGTAAAGAGGTGCCTTCCACCATGATTGTAAGTTTCCTGAGGCCTCTCCAGCCATGCTGAACTGGAAGTCAATTAAACCTTTTTGCTTTATGAATTACGCAGTCTTGAGTATTTCTTCATAGCAGTATGGGAATGGACTAACACGCAGACTATGTAATTAAGTGAAGATAAAGGAGAGTTAACTAAAATTGCTTCCTACAGTTTAACTGAAGTTCTATAGAAGAAAATAGACTAAGTTGCAATAAATGCTAATATTATAAATCTTTAAAGCTTCCAAAATGAAATGGAAATTGCTGCAGTTTTTTTTGATGACTATAGAATTAGATCCATATAGGCATTTCACCTATATTCCTAATGCTTAAAGTTCAATTAAACTTAAAATATGTGATGCCAAATACAATTTTTATTAACTTTTAGGCCTATGGGTATTTTATTATGAAGTTAAATTTATCTACCTTTTAGATTCATTTAGGGTTGGCTAATTTAAAAGTTGTTTAGCAAAAGTTTTTTGAAGTCAAGGAGACTTGTGGACTTTTTAAAATCATTATTCATAAATCTTATCTTTCTCCTGTAAACAAACTCAACATGTGTGTATGTGTGTTTAAGTAAAAGTAAAATAAAATTCAACGTGAATATGAATGTACTTTATGCCAATTATTCAAAATTATATTTTCGCTCAGGAATAAGTGCACTTACTCTCCAGTTTTTCACATAAAATAAAAAAAATTTGAAGTATTTATGATGTGTTTCATTTATAGACATATCATAAAATTCATTTAGACTCTAAGAAAACAATTGAGAAACAAATGCAAGCTATATTACACAACATAGAAGCATGTGTAAATAGAACCAGGTGAGCCAAGATCCAAGAAAAAAATTTCTTTATATTATGTAAGGGCAAAAGTGTTTTTTTTGCATTATATAGCAATGAAACTCATTCAATTGACCCTGCAATATAAATAATTAAAGAAATAAAATTCAAATACATTTTCAGAAAAATATTTTTAATGAATAATTTATCTTCTGTTTTTTCATAGCCCTTGTCCTTGTGTCTATATTCAGACCACAATCTTACATACTTGCATAAAAATTAAGTATTCTTTATTCAAAGTATTTTTCTAATATATAGACACTTCCATCTACCATTTATTATAATAAATTTTCCTATAAATTAATAATTTTATAAAGTAGTATTAGTTGTTATATATGTAGCGATTAGTTGTATAATTCTTAAACTTTGCAGCAAAAGTTTTGTTGGAACCATATCCACAGTAAGAAGACATGAATATAAAAGCACAGGTTTTTTTTGTCTCTAATTCATTTTGTCTTTCATAACTTTCATCTCTATCTGAAACTGCCTTTGCAAAAATTACAGCTGAGGAAATTATGGCAGTGAAAGAGATCACACCTAACCGACTCCATCTTGCTTCTAACTTTTAAGCTGTCCTTATTCATTCCTGAGTGTAGCCCCAACTAACCTTGGGAAGGACTTTAGTTTATGGCTTGACTCTGAAACAAAATTGATAATAACCTTTTCCAAAAAGAACCTATTCTTGGATGGGGACAAGCCTGTCTTTGTAGGACTAACAAATTAGCCAGAAGATTAGAAATTATGATTTATGGGTCATGCAGCCTCTGGCTGCAAGAGTCTAAACCTCTACAAATTGCTCCTGGGAATAACATCACTACTGTAAAACCTAAGATCAGTGCTGGAGATATTTTGTAAACCCTGCTCCCAGTGGATCAGCTAACACCACTCAGACTCATAATTTGGCCCAACCAGTTCTGTGATTCCACTGAGGAATAGAAGACAGCAAGAAAACCTCACGTTGACTCCCCCTATAATTCCATCTTCAGCTTGACCAATCAGCACTCACTCCCCACTTCCCGAGCCCCGACCAGCCAAATTATCTTTAAAAATTCCTATCCCTAAATGCTTGGAGAGACTTATTTTAGTAATAATAAAACTCCGGTCTCTCACACAGTTGGCTCTATATGAATTACTCTTTATCTATTGCAATTCTCCCGTCTTAATAAATAGGCTCGGTCTAGGCAGCAGGCAAGGGGAACCCACTGGGTGATTGCAAATTCACACCCAAATGTGCACGCACAATTACACACACCTAAACACACAGAAAACACTCCAGAAGGGTAGAACATATACTCTAGATTGCACATTTGAGGAATAAAGTATACTTTAATTCCATATTCCTTTTAATATTTACAATACGCATGTGTGCATTTGTTGCTTGCTTTATTTGTTTATAGGAATCACTTAGATCAGGGGTACCCAATTCCCAGACCTCGGAATGGTATCGCTCCATGGCCTGTTAGGAACTGGACTCAAGCAGGAGGAAACAGGTGAGCCATCATTTCCGCCTGAGCTCTGCCTCCTGTCAGACCAGCTGTAGCATTAGATTCTCGTAAGACAGCGAACACTATTGTGAACTCTGCATGCAAGGGCTGTAGGCTGTGCACTTCTTATGAGAATCTAATGCCTGATGATCTGAGATGGAAAAGTATCATCCCAAAACCATAATCCCCAAACCCATTCATGGAAAAATTGTCCTCCATGAAATCGGTCCCTGGTACCAAAAAGGTTTGGGACCACTAACTTAGAGGTCATTGGTTAGGGACTGAAAATAATTAATTAAGTAAACTTTTTATTTGTAGGTGGGGTATGCTATGGTATTAACCACCTTAATGACTACTATGGGCATATTAGGAAACTTACTAATTCTTTCTTTCCCTTATGGGCTAAAACAAAATCTTTACTGCAAAACAAATATTGAAAGAACAGTAATCTAAAATGTAAATTACCCACACTTCCATAACTTAATAAAACCAGCTTATTCATTTTTCCACTGTAGCTTCTAGTTTTTATTCATTTGCATATTTTGTATTATATATTGTAGAAGTGTTACAGAGATAATTTATTTCACGTGTCATGTTCAGGAGGTTTCTGGCAGTCCTAGCTAACTGGCTTCCCAAAGGGCCACTTCTCCTGTTCAGTCTGATTTGCATCTAAGTTACCTTAGATACCCTCTGATACTCAATTTATTCTCCAACACTCACAAGACTGATAGCAGAAGCAAGCCAGTTGCATGGGTCAGATACAGTCAAGAGGTCAAAATGACTGCTTGATCTGGAGGGTCTCCATACGAAAGCCATTCTCTGAGTTTGGGGGATTCCATGCCCTTTTCATACAGATGTCCCAGGCTTAAGACAATTTGATTTGGGGATTCTGAATTTACAATAGTGCACGAAAGCCTTATACATTCAGTAGAAAACATACTTAAAGCACCCATACATTCTGTTTTTCACGTTCAGTACAGTATTCAATATATTACATGATATATTCATACTTTATTATAAAGTAGGCTGTGTGCTAGGTAATTTTGCTCAACTGCAGGCTACTGTAAGTGTTCCAAGCAGGTTTAAGACAGGCTAGGCTAAGCTAAGATGTTCAGTAGGTTAGGTTTACAAAATGAATTTTCTTCTTATGATATTTTTCAATTTATGGTGGATTTATCAGGACATAACCTCATTTTAATTCAAGGAGCATCTGTACTTGTATTCAGTCAGGGTTAGTTACTAGGTGTTCCTTCTATAAAGGGAGTTTAAGTTATTCTTGTAAGGGTAAGCTTTGTTTTAAGGTTTATTTTTGTTGCATCTGTGCTGAGGTGGTCTTGTGTCCTGGAAACCCACAGGCCAGGGTTGGAAAGCCCGAGGCCATGTTGCACTACACTGATAGCAAACACATAGTTTTGGGCCTGAAATATGCTTGAATGAGTGGCATGGCTATCATTAGTCATATAGCCGTGATATGTTTCTTACACTATACTACACTACATTTTTATTTAATAATAGAAAACAAGGCATTTTCCCATTCATCTATAGCTTTTTCTCTTCATATATCTCCTATTCCTGTTGTATCCAGTATCCTAATTAACATAACTAAAATGAACATCTTGTTGCCTTCATGCACTAATCTTTTCCAATGTTCTTACCAAAATATATACACACATACATAAAATATTC
Organism: Nomascus leucogenys; assembly: GCF_006542625.1. Taxonomy (NCBI): domain Eukaryota; kingdom Metazoa; phylum Chordata; class Mammalia; order Primates; family Hylobatidae; genus Nomascus; species Nomascus leucogenys. Next base: position 21,242,214 of record NC_044390.1, read on the forward strand.
TGACATAAACACATAGAATTTTACAAATCTAATTTTATGGGGTGGTATACTATTCCTGACATTTCTCTGCACCTAAATTTTCATTTGTGAATATATCACGAGTATTATACAGTGACACAGATTTTTTTAATGGCTCCATAATATTCTACAGTGTGATTACAATACAGTATATTTATATTTCCTTTCTTGATGAACATTCTAGTTCTTTTCAGAGTTTCTTCCTTGTCAATTCTGTTGCTCTATTTCTTCTTGTTTATTTGTCCTTATGTGCAGGTGCATTTAATCTTTGTTAAAGATAGAAAGCCAGAAAGGATATTACTGAACCAGAAAGGCATATGAATATTACAGTGTATATGTCCAGAATATTTTAGAGTCACATTACTACAACCGATGTGTGAGAGTAATCTTTATTTCATTGGGGTATCATAATTCTTTCTGATTTATCACAAATACATTTTTTTAAAGGTTCAGGTTGTTTCTTTGATTGTTCCATATCAGTTTAAGTACCGCATTACCAATGCCTGTAAGATTTTGTTTTATTATATGGATAGCTTAATTAAATCATTCGTCTTTTTTTCTATTGAATTTGTATCTTTTCATTATAAATGGATATATGAATATAATAAACTATGTATAATGTTTCATCTCTTACATATGTTGCTGATATTGTCAGTTTATTGCTTCCCTTTGACTTTATCCAAGATGTACAGACTACCCCCACTCTCCTACTATTTTCTTTTTATATTTTAATGTATTTGGGACTTCTCATTTTGTGTGTTATGTTTTATAATTCTTTTATGATATGGTGAACCAAGTATGGCCGCAAGAGGAGCCACAGAAGAGGCTCAGGAAAACAAAGTTCTTAATACTCACAGGTCCTAGAGACAAGAGGTACAAAATGCCAAGCAAGTTCATGTGAGAAAGACACCAGGGTGATCCAATGCCAGAAGACAGTAGCCAGGGGAAGGTTTAGACTCTGTGTTTACTAGAGTTTCCATGGGAAAGGCAAAGCAGGGCAGAGTGAGTAGTTAGGATTGGTGAGTTTGAATAATTTTGGTCATCTTTAGAATATAGGGGTGGTTCCTAGTTGCCTGGTACCTAGCCCTGGAATAATAATGGCAGAGAAATACTGTCTCCTGGGATATACAGGCCAGATAGACGGGTTATGCTTCTAGAGTGGTTAGTTTGCATATCGGAAAGCATGCTCAAACTGAGCCCTTTGTTACCCTTAATAACTGGTTAGCCCCGCAAGAGCAGTATCTCTAAACATTTTATAATATGCAGGAAATTTTAAATATTTGCAGTACAAGTTAATTGTCTAATTTTGTTTATCCAATTTAAACTATTTTGGTATATAATGACTTCTTCATTCTATATACTCAATCTTATTCTTCATTTGTTGTCTATATTTTGTATAATGGTTATAGTAAGTAGTAGTGTCATGTAAAGCAAGTTACATTTATTTTTTAATAATCCTTCAGTTTTCATATTTATTGGTTCACCCAAGTCCTGCATTTATCTACATTAAATTAAAATATTATAACATATTATGGTATGACTGCTGTATTTATAACATTTCTAGATACATAATTTTAGTCTTAAATATTTTACTATTTGTAAAGAGAAAATAAAGCATTAAATAAATATTTGTTTGTTCTAAGTGAAAGAAAATAAGTAAAGAGAAAACACGACAGGGAGTCAAATAGAAAATATACAATGAGATGACAGAAATAGACTCACATTTATACTAATATCTTTAGTTTATATCACCATCTTGCTTTTTGTAATTAGTTGTCACATCAGATTTTTCTTATTCATTTATCAGGAATTTTTAACAACCTATTTTATTCATCCACTGAGTCTTCTGTTGTACTTTTTAATTTAATGGTGAATTAGGAAATCAAATTTACATGTTTAACTGATAGCAGTCTATATAGAAACATTATTTTAACATTTCACATAAACATAAGACACCTTCAACAACTAAACGTAATTTAAACCCATTGCTTGTGCTATTGGGGTTACATATTTTTACACTATACATGCCTTATTTAACTCACAATATTATAATTTTTGTGTTTCACAATTGTACTTCTAATAAAGTAAGAATAAAATGTTGCTAGTTGTATTTATGTGCATCATTAAAATTTCTGGTGTTTTTTTTTCTGTAGATAAATTTTTATCTGTTATCGCTCCCTTTAGCAATTTAAAAAATTCGAGTACAGTTCTGTACTCAATGAATTCTCTCACATTTAATTAATTTAAAAATGTATATATTTTATGCTCATTTTGAATATATTTTTGTTGAATATAGAATATTAAGATGATTATTTTCCTTTAACATTTTAAAGTTGTCATTCCATTATCTTCTGGCCTCCATTTTTGGAACACATTTGTATATCTTTATGCACTTATAAGTTACGGTGTTTCTCTTGCAGATTTTATGATTTTTTTTCTCTCTTTTTGCCTTTGGCTTACAGTAGTTTAACTACTAGTTCTGCATTTCTTTGAAGTTTTCCTTCCTATATGGGGTTGTAGATCTTGTCTGATATGTCAGGAGATGTTTTTTACTTATTTGAATAAATTTTTAGTCATTATTTTTTCAAATATATTTTTATATCATATTCTTTCTCTTCTTTCCCTTGGGAATTCATATGACACATATGCTAAAATACTTGATATTTTTTGTCATGTCTGCAAGACTATGCATTTGTTGTTGTTTTTCAGTCATTTTTTTCTCTGTTCTTCAAAATGGATGGTTTATATTTATTTTTAGTTTTACTGAAATTTTATTTTGTAGTCTCCATCTGCTGTTAAACCAATCCCAGTTTTCTTTTTTACTTCATATGTTATATTTTTAATTCTAAAATTTCTATTTGGATTCTTTAGTTTTTTTTTTTTAACAGTATTCATTTCTCTACTGAGATTCTTCATTTTTTTGTTCATTATGCATATTTCTTCCTTTAGGCCTACAACATATTTATTGTATCTGAAAGTATTTGTCTATTAACTTCAATACCTAAGTCATCTCTGAATTTGTGGATTGGTCACAATTTATTGATGAAGGTTCACCTTTTATTTGCTGCCTTGCATAGCTAGTCCTTTATTTATTGTAGGAGGGATATCGTATATGTCTATCATAGAGCATGGATTATGTAATTTTTATTTAATGAATGTTGACAGAAGTTTGAATAAGGCTTGGTAGGCAGTTAAATTACTGGCAGATCCTTTTGATCCTCTTAAATTTCCTTTGATTGTTTGTTAGGGCTGATGTAATGTTTTTTGTTTTTAGATCCGTTGTGTTACCCTTACTCTCTGGGCCACAAGCTGTGGGTTGGACAAGCTTGCTCTAGATTATGGTCCTTCCACTTAAGGCATGGCCTTCTTGGAGTCTCTGCTGAATGATGGGGGTGCTCAAGAAGACTTTTCATTCTGACTGGCCCAGAAGTCTAATGATTTTTAGCCCTGCATGATGACATGCATTGCTGTTCAGCTCTCAGGAAATAGCAGTCATTTTCTGCTAAACCTTGCAGACGCATGCCCTGAGCATGCTCAGCCCAGCCCTCGACAAGGACAAAGAAGAACCTCCTTAGCAGAATTCTGGAGAGAAGGTCCTTCTCATTGAAACAGTTTCCTCGTTGTAGATAAATTGCCCTACAAATACAACCACTGAAGCAGCCCTGAACTCTGATCTTTGCGTCATTAGCTCAGTGATGTCACTATGGCCAGTGTACGCTTGTCAACCTCCATGTGATATGATCTATAAAGTCTGATGTAGTGTTATTTAAAAGTAAAATTATATTAGTTGTAAATGTATGTTGGAAACTCTGGGGTAAGCACTAATATTTTTTGCAAAATAATTATAATTGATACGTTAAAATAAGACAAAATAGAATTATATAGTGTTCAGTTAAAAGGAAAAAAAGGTAGAAAAGAGAGTTTAAAAAAAACAGAAACAAATAACAAGTGAAACAAATAGAAAACGATTACAAATTTGATTGATATTTAGCCAAATGTGTACTAAGTAAGGTAAAGAATTTCAAGTGCTGTCTTGACTTCTGTGTGCTTCACAGAGCCCCAAAGGCCTTACCATGAGTTCTTCTGCTCTCATCTGATATGCTTTTCACCTAGTCAAAAAAGCGGTCCATCTGTCTAGCTCGGCTGTCAGCCAGAACAGCTGCATTGCACCTGGTACTTAACTTAATGGGTTTCTCTTTTCTGCCATTGCACCAAATTAGTTAAACAAGCAAATTAGATTTTTCTACCATGTCTTAGTCTGCTCACACTGCCATAAAAAATTTCCATGAACTGGATAGCTTGTAAACAACAAAATCTTATTTCTCACAGTTCTGGAGTTGGAAGGTCCAAATTCAAGGTACCAGCAGTTTCTGGTGAGGGTCCATTTCCTGCTTCATAGATAGTGCCTTCGTGTGTGCTCACGTGATGAAAGGGGACAGGACAGGCAGCTCTATAAGGCCTCTTTTCTAAGGACATAAATCTCATTCACGTAGCTCTGCCCTTATGATCTGATTACCTCTCAAAAGTTCTACATTTTAACATGATCATATTGTTGATTAGATTGTTAGCACAGGAATTTTGAGAAGGGAATACAAACATTCAGTCTACAGTACATGGGAACCAGTCAGCACCTGAAACTTTTGTTACTACAATGCCTAGCTCCGAAATAACAAAATATTTGATTAAACCACACACTTCTTAGTAAAATATGGGCCAAAGAGGAAATTTCAAGAAAAATACTCAAGTATTTGGTACTAATGGTAAACTTTTTGATGTAACAGTTTACATACTGTTTCAAAATTTATAGGGTTTGGTGAAAGCAGTGACTGAGTTCTTAGAGTAAAAAATTATAGCATTAAATACATTAGAAAAAAGAAATATCTAAAATTAATAACCAAGATTACACCTTAGGAAATCATTATATAATGACCTCTTTTTTTTTGTTTTTGGCTTAAAGTCTATTTTATCTGATACAGATTGAGTATTACTTAACCAAAATGCTTGGGACCAGGAGTGTTAATTTTTTGACTTTTTTCAGGCTGGGCACCATGGCTCATGTCTGTAATCCTAGCACTTTGGGAGACTGAAGCAGGTGGACCACTTGAGCTCAGGAGCTCAAGACCAGCCTGGGAAACATGGTGAAATGCCGTCTCTATAAAATAAAATAAAATAAAATAAAATAAAATAAAATAAAATATAATAAAAATAAAAATAAATCAGCCTGCCAGCTGTGGTGGTGTGTACCCATAATCCTAGCTACTTAGGGGGTTGAGGCAGGAGGATCACCTGAACCTGGTAGGTCAAGGCTGCAGTGAGCCAAGCTCACACCACCACGCTGTAGCCTGGGTGACAAAGTGAGACCTTGTCTGCAAAAAAAAAAAAAAAAACACAGAAAAGTTAAAATTTTGATTTGATTTTTCAATTATTTACATTATATTTACTCAGTTGAGCACCCCAAACAGAAATTTGAAATGTTCCAATAAGTATTTCCTTTGAGCATGACCTTGAAGCAACATGTCAGTGCTCAAAAATATTTAAGATTTTTGAGCATTTGAATATTTTATTTACAGGTTCAGGATGTATAATTACAGCTACTCCTGTTCATTTTGGTTTTAGTTTGGGTAAAATATCTTTTCCATTCCTTCACTTTCACTCTCTCCATGTTCTTACAGATGAAGTAAGTTTCTGATAGTTAGCATATAGTTGGGTCTTGTGTTTTTGTTATTATTTTCGGTTTTTAAAAACAATTCTGCCACTCTATATCTTCTAATTAGGGATTTTCATTTTCTTAAGACATTAAGGTTACTATTGAAGTAGGTAAGAACTTACTTCTACCATTTTGTTAAATGTTTCCTGGTTGTTTTGTGTATCATTTTTTCCTTTCCTCTTATAGTTACTTTTGTGGTTTTCTTTGATGCCAAGCTTTGATTGTTTACTCTTTCTGGTTTGTGTATCTGCTGCAATTTATTTCTTTGTGGTTACTAACACTAGCATAAATAATCTTGTAGTTGTAATAGACTATTTTAAGCTGATAACTTAACTTTGACTGCATAAAAATAGTCTTTTGCTCTGCCCCCATTATTTATATTTTTGTTGCCTTAATTTATACCTTTAAATATTTTGAGTTCCTTAACAACTTAATGTAGCTGTAGTGATTTTTTACCATTTTGACTTTAGGAGAACAATTTTATGCTAAAGAAAGCAGAAAAAAAACAATAATAATTAGAGCAGAAATTGGTAATAATATAAATAAGGAACCATAGAGAAAAAATTAAATGAAAGCTGATTGAAACAATAATAAAAGTGATATGCCTCTAGTGAAGCTAGCCAAGAAAAATAGAGAAGACACAATTATATATATCAGAAACGAAAGAGAATCCCATGGCCATTAAAAGAATAACACATTTTATGAATAATTTTATACCCATACATTTGATAACTTACATAAAGTTAATAAGTTTCTAAAAGGCACAAAGCTAATACAAGGAAAAATAGATTATCTGAATAAATCTATGGCAATCAGGAAATTTAGCCAGTAATTAATATTCTTCCAAAATGAAAGCATAAGGCCAAAATGGGTTCACTGGTGAATTATAAGAGAATAAATGGTGACAATATTCCATGATCTTCTTGAAAAATAAAAACAAATGAGATATTTTCTAATTCATTCTGTGCAGGCAGCATTATCCTAATAACAATATATGATAAACATAATATCAGGAAAAATTCACAGTTCAATATCTCTCATGAATATAAATTTAAAGTGCCTTAACAAAAATTCTAGAAGAGTGAATGCACAAATGTAAAAAGAATTATAAAACGAAGCCAAGTGGGATTTATTTCAGGTAAGCAAGGCTAATTCAACATTCAAAAAATCAATTAAGGTAACCCACCACATCAAAAGTCTCAAGGAAAATATATTATATGGCCATATTAATTAATGTAGAAAAATCATGTGTCAAAACCCAATGTCCATTTTTGAGAAAACACTCTCAGAATTTGAAATAGAGAGAAACTTTTTCTGCTTGAAAAGGAATATCTACAAAAAAAGTACAGCTAACATCAGACATAGTTGTGAGAAATAGCATGCCTTTTTCTTAAGACTGAGAAAAAGGCCAAGAAAAAGATTCTCATTCAATGCTTCTTGTAACATTATATGGAAGTACAAACTAGTGCAACAAGACTGGGGAGAAAAGAAACATATAATTGTCTTAATTAGCAGATGACATGATTAAAACAATTGTAGAAATGTCAAATAATTAGCAAGAAAACCCCCAAAGATAAAAACCCTGGAAATAATAACTGAGTACATCGAGGTCACAGAATTCCAATTTATTATGCAAAAACCCAATGTTTTCTTAGATAACCACAATGAACAATTAAGAATTGCAATTAAAGTGTGAGGTTCTATGGTGTAATGGTGAGCACTCTGGACTCTGAATCCATGGAAGAATTGTAATTAAAAACATAATAGTATTTACATTAACACAAAACAAAGAAATAATAAGGTATAGAACTAACAAAACATGTACAGCATCTATAGGTGGAAAACTACAAAACTCTAGTAAAAGAGATAACAAATATCTAAATAAATGTGAGCTATTCTGTGCTCATGAATTAGAAGATTCAGTATTGTTAAGATGTCAATTATTCCCTAATTGATCATTCCATGCAATCATACACACACCAAAAAAAAACAAAAAAAATCTCAGGAAGCTATTTTGTGAGTATTGGCAAAGTGAATCTAAAGTTTATATGGGAAGGCAAAAGACCCAGTATATACAGCATAATACTAAAGTAGAGAAACAAAGCTGCAGCACTGACACTACCTGACTGAGACTTACTATAGCTCTACTGCAATCAATACACAAAAAGATTGGCATAAGAAGAGGCATATAAATCAAACGGACAGAATAGAGAGCCACTCAATTAAATGCACGCAAATGTCCTCTATCTTTAGTAAAGGGAAAAAAACAATTCAATGCATGAAGGGGAGTCTTATTATTTGGTGCCAGAATAATCAGAAATTCATATGCAAACATAAATCTAGACACAGACCTTATGACTCTTACAAAAAAGAACTCAAAGTGGCTCATACGTCTAAATGTGAAAGACAAAGCTATAAAATTTCTAGGAGAAATCATGGAAAATTTGTTTAACCTAGGTCTTTTGAGAAGTTTACAGATACAACACCAAGATTAACAGTCAATGAAGGAGAAAATTGATGTTAGACTTAATTAAAATAGAAAACATTTGATTGTGAAGGACACTTCAGAGAATGAGAAGACAAGCCAATGATTGAGAGAAGGTATTCGTAAAATATGTAACTGATAAAGGATCTATAGGTAAAATGTACAAGGTTGTCCTAATACTTTAAACATACTCTCTAGTGAAAAAAAATGGACAAAAGATAGAAGCAAAAACTTCATTGAACAAGATACAGTTGTGTGCCACACAATGACATTTTGTTCAACAACAGACTGCATACACAATAGTGGTTCTACAACATTAAAGTGGAGCTGAAAAATTCCTATCACATAGTGACATTATAGCCATGGTAACACGGAAAACCAACTCACATGTTTGTGGGCATGCTGATGTAAGTAAACCTATTGCACTGTCGGTTATATAAACTAAATCATATAATATTTTAGATCTATTTAGATACACAAATACACTGTGTTACAATTGCCTAGAGTATTCAATACAGTAACATACAGTACAGGTTAGTAACCTGGAGCAATAGGATATACCACACAGCCTAGGTGTGTAGTAGGCTCTAACATATAGATTTGTGTAAGTACACTCTATGACGTAAGTACACATAATGACTGAATCACCTAACAATACATTTCTCAGAATGTATTTGATCATTAAGCAATGTATGACTTTGTATAAAAAGGGAACAAGCATATAGGAATATTTTCAACATCACTTGTCATTGGATATTGCAAATTCAATCAACAATGAGATATCACTATAGAGCTATTAGAATGGCTAAAACAAAATAACATTGGGAGGCCGAGGTGGGGGGATCACGAGGTCAGGAGTTCAAGACCAGCCTGGCCAACATGGTGAAACCCTGTCTCTACTAAAGACAAAAAAAAAAAAAAATAGCCAGGTGTGGTGGCATGTGCCTGTAATCCCAGCTACTTGGGAGGCTGAGGCAGGAGAATCACTTGAACCCGGGAGGCAGAGGTTGCAGTGAGCTGAGATCGCGACATAGCACTCCAGCCTGGGTGACAGGTAGAGACTCCATCTCAAAAAATAAAAATAAAAAATAACAACAACAGCAAATCTTGACTTTACCAAATACTCGCAAAGATGTAGAGCAACATGACCTCTCATTTATTGTTTGTGAGGCTAGAAGATGATACATGTATTGTTGAAAAAGAGTGTGGCAGTTTCTTTCTTTTTTTTTTGATTTTCTATTTCTTTAGTTTTATTTATTTATTTTTCATTTTAAATTTGTTTTCTTTATTAAAATAAATTTTTAACATATTTACTATGGGAGATAAATATAACAGGTTTAGGGAAACCATTCTTCAAAGGGCTTGTAGAGACATGAATGATTGCCCTGGAGGGTATTTATTCTTTTTTTTTAAATTATACTTTAAGTTCTAGGGTACATGTGCACAACGTGCAGGTTAGTTACATATGTATACATGTGCCATGTTGGTGTGCTGCACCCGTTAACTCGTCATTTACATTAGGTATATCTCCTAATGCTATCCCTCCCGCCTTCCCCCACCCCACAACAGGCCCTGGTGTGTGATGTTCCCCTTCCTGTGTCCATGTGTTCTCATTGTTCAGTTCCCACCTATGAGTGAGAACATGTGGTGTTTGTTTTTTTGTCCTTGCGATAGTTTGCTGAGAATGATGGTTTCCAGCTTCATCCATGTCCCTACAAAGGACATGAACTCATCATTTTTTACGGCTGCATAGTATTCCATGGTGTATATGTGCCACATTTTCTTAATCCAGTTTATCATTGTTGGACATTTGGGTTGGTTCCAAGTCTTTGCTACTGTGAATAGTGCCACAATAAACATACGTGTGCATGTGTCTTTATAGCAGCATGATTTATAATCCTTTTGGGTATATACCCAGTAATGGGGTGGCTGGGTCAAATGGTATTTCTAGTTCAAGATCCCTGAGGAATCGGAGTGTGGCAGTTTCTTACAAAGCCCAAAATTATTTTCCCACACTAACCATCATTCATGTTCATAGATATTTATTTACTAGAAAACTCATGCCACACAAAAACCTGCGCATGAATGTTTACAACAGCTTTTTCTTAATTCTCAAAAAACTGGAAACTTGCAAGATGTTTTTCTGTAGGTAAATGGATAAACAAATATGGTACCTATAGTGGAATATTGTTCACCAATGGTAAGACATGAGCTACATAGCCATAAAAATACAAGGAGAAAACTTAAATTTATGTTGCTAAGTGAAGGAAGCCAGCCTGAGGAGATGCTAATTAAATGACATCCTGAAAGAGGCAAAACCATACAGACAGTAAAAAGATCAATGGTTGCCATGGGTCTGGGAGTGGGTATGGAATGAGGCTCACATAGGTGAAGCACAGAGTGTTTTTACTGTATTGGAACTGTATTTTATGCTGCTATAATGATGAACGCATGGCATTATGCATTTGTCAAAATTAAAAAAAAACTTTACACTACAGAGTGAAGCCTAATGTATGCATTCTTTTTAAAAATATAGGAGGTCTGGGGATCACAGAAGAAGTGCAGGATGTCACACACAAAAAATTAACTGTATGAAAAACTGACATTAGGGTCATTATAGCAGGCCCTAATCCAATGTATGAAACAACCACAGTGAAGGAGATGGAAAGAAAACATTCTGACCTAAACACTGGAAATTAGTTGAGTCTATGACCAAAAGCAAAGGGAAATGCATACAATCACTGTGCTCTCATTGATAATGTTCTTTCTCACTAAGGTGCAGGTTAAAAATTCTGGTACTACTATACATGTATACTGGGATGAAACAACTAAGAAGCTGGATGCTGAATAGTGCGAGCCCAGTTTCTCGCTGTCGAAGTGGGAGTTATAGAGAGGCAAGTGGAAGAGACTAGAATTATCCATGTGTTAATAGAGTTAGAGACATCAGAAAGAAGTCAATTTTAATAATATAAATACAGATGGATACATATATAAATATTTGTAAATATGTGTATGTATATATGAGTTAGTATACACACATATATTTATTTACTTTGTCAACTGAGAGAGCTTAAGAAAAATAATGAACCTATAGACACAAGCACATCTGACACATAGACCTTGATTTCTAATATTATTCGCTAATAAGAGGAATGATGTCTCCTTTGATAAATAGATGAAGTAGTCAACATAAGACTGGAGCATCTTAGAATTCCAGCATATAAGGAAGAGTTCAAAAACAACACAAAGAAACACCCATAAACCTGCGAGTAACTCAAAGGGACACTGGAGACAGCTGAGAGAACTCCCAATGGCCAAAGCTGGAACCTTTTGAGCAATGGAAAAGTAATATTGGATTTTAATCCAAAGTAAAATAAATACTTACCTATCTGGACTGATATAAATAAATAAATAAATAAATTGATAAATGAGGGGTAGGAGACAAATATTTTATTCCAAGTAATTTATGTACTTTGTTCACCCTGGTAACCAGAAACTCCTTAAGTGTGGGCTGCATGTAGTGACCTCTTCTTAAAGAGAATAGTATGCGAAGGGGAGGAAAAAGATAAGCTTTCATTGTAGATTCTGGATATTAGCCCTTTGTCAGATGAGTAGGTTGCAAAAATTTTCTCCCATTCTGTAGGTTGCCTGTTCACTCTGATGGTAGTTTCTTTTGCTGTGCAGAAGCTCTTTAGTTTAATTAGATCCCATTTGTCAATTTTGGCTTTTGTTGCCATTGCTTTTGGTGTTTTAGACATGAAGTCCTTGCCCACGCCTATGTCTGAATGGTATTGCCTAGGTTTTCTTGTAGGATTTTAATGGTTTTAGGTCTAACGTTTAAGTCTTTAATCCATCTTGAATTAATTTTTGTATAAGGTGTAAGGAAGGGATCCAGTTTCAGCTTTCTACATATGGCTAGCCAGTTTTCCCAGCACCATTTATTAAATAGGGAATCCTTTCCCCATTTCTTGTTTTTGTCAGTTTTGTCAAAGATCAGATAGTTGTAGATATGCGGCATTATTTCTGAGGGCTCTGTTCTGTTCCATTGATCTATTTACAAATTTACAAGAAAAAAACAAACAACCCCATCAAAAAATGGGCAAAGGACATGAACAGACACTTCTCAAAAGAAGACATTTATGCAGCCAAAAAACACATGCAAAAATGCTCATCATCACTGGCCATCAGAGAAATGCAAATCAAAACCACAGTGAGATACCATCTCACATCAGTTAGAATGGCCATCATTAAAAAGTCAGGAAACAACAGGTGCTGGAGAGGATGTGGAGAAATAGGAACACTTTTACACTGTTGGTGGGACTGTAAACTAGTTCAACCCTTGTGGAAGTCAGTGTGGCGATTCCTCAGGGATCTAGAACTAGAAATACCATTTGACCCAGCCATCCCATTACTGGGTATATACCTAAAGGGACTATAAATCATGCTGCTATAAAGACATGTGCACACTTATGTTTATTGCGGCACCATTCACAATAGCAAAGACTTGGAACCAACCCAAATGTCCAACAACGATAGACTGGATTAAGAAAATGTGGCACATATACACCATGGAATACTATGCAGCCATAAAAAATGATGAGTTCATGTCCTTTGTAGGGACATGGATGAAACTGGAAAACATCATTCTCAGTAAACTATTGCAAGGACAAAAAACCAAACACCACATGTTCTCACTCATAGGTGGGAATTGAACAATGAGAACTCATGGACACAGGAAGGGGAACATCACACTCTGGGGACTGTTGTGGGGTGGGGGGAGGGGGGAGGGACAGCATTAGGAGATATACCTAATGCTAAATGACGAGTTAATGGGTGCAGCAAAACAACATGGCACATGGATACATATGTAACAAACCTGCACATTGTGCACATGTACCCTAAAACCTAAAGTATAATAATAAAAAAAAAGATAAGCTTTAACAGTTTAGAACCTGAGAAACTATCACAGTCAAGTTATTAAGGGTAACATCAACAGTCATAAGTTATGTGGATAGAATACACGCTTGCTATGATGTACTGAAGACGGCATAGTGATCTTCTTCCCCCAACCATAAGTCCAATCTAATAATAAAAAATAAACAAATTCCAGTAGGAAGGCATCATACAAAATATCTCACTAGCATTCCTTTTAACTGTCATGGTCATCAAAAACAAAATCAGAGAAACTCTCATAGCTGAAATGAGCCTTTGAAGACATGACAAGTAATTATAATGTGGTATCAGGAATTGGATCCTGAGGAAAAAGAAAAGGATATTACATAAAGAACTAAGAAATATGAATATACTATAGACTTTAGTAACAATGTGTCAATATTGGTTCATTAATTGTAACAAATGTACTATACTAATATAAGATGTTAATAATAGGTGAACTGGATGTGGGTTATAGGAGAATTTTCTGTATTACCAAAGTTTTTCTGTAAATGTAAAATATAAAAGTCGTTCGATGGGCTGAGTTGTATTCTACCTCCCTCAAATTCATATGCTGAAGTCCTAACTCTAGTACCTTAGAATGTGACCACCTTTAAAGATAAGGCCTTTAAAGAGGTAAGTTAAAATGAGGTGATGATAGCAGGTCTTAATCCAACATGACTGATAGCCTTATAAGAAGAGGCACCTTGGACACAGAGGAAGTCCATGTGAAGAAACAGGGAGGGGAGGTTCATCTGTGAGCAAATGAGAGAGGCCTCACAAGAAACCAAACCTGCCAACACCTTGATCTCAAGACTTCCAGCCTCCAGGACTGTGGGAAAATCAATTTCTGTTGTTTAAGCAACAGAATCTTGATGCTTGTTATGGCAGCCTTAGCATGCCAATGAAGTTGGTAAAAAGATATGAAATGTAAAACTATTTACTTCAAGTAAGATATCTTGTCGCTGTATTTTTGTTTAATTTCATCAGTTGCTGATGTTCTGTGCTCATGTGGCTGTCTTTGCAGAGATCGTATATGTATGTGGTTTACTGCTACCTTTTTTTCTTTTGTTTTTCCTTTTTGAGTATACTCTGTGGGAATTAGATCTAATGATTTGTTTATGACTTTAATTCCTGCTCAAAAGTGTATGTATGTGTATGTGCGTGTACATTTTCCATATCTAATGATTTTTGCTGTGTATAAAACACAGATAACCCTCAATCAAAGAAGCCTTCCCTGACCTCCCAACAAAAATCTCTATGCCCTTTTTCGAAGTATAATTTTTCTTCTTAAATTGATAACTAGCAGGGCATGGTTGCTCAAGCCTGTAATCCCAGCATATTGGAAGGCTGAGGTGGGCAGATTCCTTGAGGCCAGGCACTCAAAACCAGCCTGGCTAAAATGGTGAAACCTCATCTCTAATAAAAATACACAAAATCAGCCAGGCATGGTGTCCCATACTGTAATCCCAGCTACTCAGGAGGCTGAGGCTGAAGAATTGCTTAAACCCAGGAGGCAGAAGTTGTAGTGAGCCAAGATCACACCACTGCACTCCAGCCTGAGGGACAGACTGAGATTCTGCCTCAAAAAAAAAAAAAAAAAAACAACTCTCTCTCTACGTATGTGCATATATACATGTATATATATATATACACACACACACACATAACCATATAATATTATGTTCAACCATACTAGAATAAAAGTTCTATAGAGTGAAAACATTTGTTAATTTCATTCCTTATATTTTTCCAGAACCCAGATCAGTGCCTAGGGCATAGTGAGTACTCAATGAGTGTCAGGTGCTCTATATTTCAATAAAATTTTTTTTTATATTGGTATCTGTTAGACGTTTTCAAAAGAATGCTCACTCACTATTATAATGTATCTGCTAGTGCTTGAATGTAGTGGTTGAATTTAAATGAAAATACTGAAAGTTTATATTGCTTTTCTGAAAGCAATTATTTTATAAAAAATATAACTGATTTTGTTTTTATTTAACGTCTCAATGGTTTCAAATTTTATATTCTGGTAATATGTTTAAACTTTTAAAAAACAAACAAAACATCTCATCTAGTTTCTACACAAATGGTTTATTAAGAATATTTTGTTTGAGAAACTAGGAATTTTAGGCATTCTTTCCTCCTTCTTTCTATTTAAACAATTGTCTCTCATTCTATGGCTTTTTCCAGATAATTGCTTTATTTCTTATATTACTAAGAATAAATGCCTCAAATTTTGCTCTGTCTTCATTGAAATAATTGCCATTAAGTCAGTAAACCAATCAGTTGTTTTATTGATCATGTCCACTCTGTACTATGCTTGGCAAAACTTAAATAACAGAAAAGTTACTTTTAATTACATTGCAAATGATGTTATAAAAGAATATATATTCCTAAAAAAGATAAGTAGTGGGTAATAGAAAGAATGTGAGAGTTTTAAATGTATTCTTTAAGAGATGGATACATTGTTTTGGTTCAGCACAATGAGTTTAAGAAAAACAAGGGTAATCCATCATTGAGAAAATATTTTACTAATTTCTGTCCTCCTCCAGTCATTTCCTTTTCATTCGTTATTAAATAATTGAACTTCTTATAATGTGGGTTTCAAATGTAAAAAAATGAAATATTTGATCTCAAAGAGCTTTTAACTAAAATTCATTTGAAATAAAATGTGTTCTCAGAAAACAATACTAAAGGAATAGAGGAAAGTAGACATATAATTGAAATATACTATTATAGAATAATCTATACAGATGCTCCTTGGTTTACAATGGGGTTACAATCCGATAAACTCATTGGGAATTGAAAATATTGTAAATTGAAAGTGTATTTCCACTGATAATATTTTCAAATTAAAAAAGGTTTATATGGACATAACCTCATTCCAAGCCTGGGAGTGTACTGAATACATATTGCATTTGCACCATCTTTATGTTAAAAAATTACAAATCAAACCATTTTAAGTCAGAGGAGACCTGTAGTCGAATAGAGGAGGAAGAATCTGCTAATGAGAATCAAGTGTTGAAGAATGGATAAATTCTATTTAAAAAAATGCAGATGGAAAGGAAAATGAGATGGCATTGACAATATGTACACATACACAGAAATATGGAATACTATGCTATATTCTGAGTACTGACACTAATTCATTACACCTGGCTCATAAATTACATGTGGTATGATATGCCTATACCATATAGATAAGAAGACAAGTCGTCGGGAGCTTGATGTATCACGCAAAAGAAGATGAGGAAATGAACATTTTGCTGAATGCCATGGTGAGAAGTTGGAGATGGGTAAAGGAGTCTCAGCACTGCATTAAATGAGAAACAGTTATTCTCAAACTGATGCAGTTTTAAAACTGTCGTATACATTATCAAACAGGTATTTAAGCTTTCCTTCATTAAAATATCAAATGACTTATGTATTTTGAATATATTCTTTATAGGAAACTAATAAAGTGATTTTATTATTAAGACATCCTAGATATTTAAATTGCTCACATTTCAAATCTCTGTTTAATTTAATTTTGTCTAGTATGGAAGTTCAAACATTATAAGCAAGTTTTTAAATTGAATTTTAAATTTATGAAGGTCTTCTATTAGGTTTTCTACTAGCTGCAAATTTTTGAATGTCTGTATGATAAGTATTTGGTTGATTTTTTCAAAAAATAAACAGGATGAGGCTATAGAGAGAAATATACACACTTAAAGAATCTTCATGCATTCACAGCAACAAGTGAAGTAGAAATAATTAACCTATAATTTACAAAATAAGCTAAAATCAAGTATAGTGAGCTAATTATAATTTTAGTGGGTATAGTCAATCTCCTGTAACAAATACAGTTTAATTTTTTAGATGCATTTACAACTGGAAGTTTTCTATAATGAGATGTTAATACATTTAATCTTCCTTAATAAAGATTAAAAACGTCAAAATTTTAAGTCAAATTAACAGTCCTTGGGGCTATAAAAACCAACCTACCGATATCAATTTTTTAAAATCTTTTTCATAAAAGTGTTGTAAATAGAAATAACTCTGTTAAGGTAGATACAAAGTAATCACATATTAATTTTTAATGTTATAGTAATTGGTGTGTAAATAATTACAATATTTTAGTTTTATCTAAATGAATCTAAAAACTAGTTGTTTAATTTTTCAACAACCTGTTCCTCTATCCTCTTATTTGTTTCAAAGTTGCTTGATAAATTACAAACTGAAGGACATATAAATGTTTTATTACACATTATGGAAGAGAGAATTATTCATTTTTACAGAAGAATCTGAGGCTGACAATGACAAAACTGATTGTACAAAATCATAACTTCAGTTAATCAGTTGAGGGTAGACTTATGTCCTAGTCTCTTTTTTCTTTCCCAAAGGCAATTCATTTATTACAAACATTGCAATACAAAGGAATCAAAAGAGTAATAATAGTATTAATAATAACCCCAGTTTAGAAAGCTTACATATTTTTATTTCACGTTTTAGATAACACTTTTTTTTCTCGAGACATTAGATTTGGTAACTGAGATGAGGACTAATGAACTGATTAAACTCAGACAATTTCTGTTTTAAAGCTCAGATCCAAGATAAAAAAAAAAAAAATTGACCGTAAGATTTCATTCTACTCCTCCACATTTTTTCAAAGTACAGAACAATTTTTACTCACAGTTTGACAGACTGTCCCTTCTAGGAAGCAGGTGTTTCAAGGTCAGAGCTGAGGATTGTTGGCAGAAATGTGAGGGGAAGTCCACAGAACACCAGCCAATAGGCATTTGGCTTCTATCCCTCAGTTTAACCACCACAAATTTCATTCACTGATAATTTTCTAAAGGTGAACTTATTACTGCCTCTGCAAATCTTTATAAATGATTCAAGTAAGTTTATTTCCTCTCCTTTGCTATTTTACACTTTAGCGTTGCAAATGGGGATTTCTGCTAAGCGAACAGTCTTTCAAAGCATATCAATCACTGACTGAATTTACTGACATTAAAAGAATTCATTTATGACATATTCTTGGCAGGTTTTCTGGTCTCCAGTTAAAAGTAGTCCTCCTACTTAAAAATGGCTTTCAAACCATAACTCTACTTTCAAACCATAACTCTACCAAGAAATGTAACATTTTTTTCATTTTTTAAAATTATACTTTAAGTTCTGGGATACATGTGCAGAAGGTGGAGGTTTGTTACATAGGTATACATGTGCCTCATGGTTTCCCGCACCCATCAACCCGTCATCTACATTAGGTATTTCTCTTAATGCTATCCTTCCCCAGCCCCCCAACCCCCAAAAGGCTCCAGTGTGTGGTGTTCCCCTACCTGTCTCCATGTGTTCTCATTGTTCAACTCCCACTTATGAGTGAGAACATGAGGTGATTGGTTTTCTGTTTCTGTGTTAATTCGCTGAGAATGATGGTTTTCAGCTTCATCCATGTCCCTGCAAAGGACATAAACTCATCCTTTTATTTTTCTTTTCTTTTTTTTTCTTTTTTTTTTTCCATGAGATGGAGTCTTGCTCTGTTGCCCAGGCTGGAATGCAGTGGTGCCGTCTCAGCTTACTGTAAACTCCACCTCCCAGGTTCAAACGATTCTCCTGCCTCAGCCTCCTGAGTAGCTGGGACTACAGGCAAGTGCCACCATGCCTGGCTAATTTTTGTATTTGTAGCAGAGACGGGGTTTCACCGTGTTGGTCAGACTGGTCTCAAACTCCTGACCTCGTGATCCGCCCGCCTTGGCCTCCCAAAATGCTGGGATTACAGGTGTGAGTCACAGCACCTGGCTGAACTCATCCTTTTTTATGGCTGCATAGTATTCCATGGTGTACATGTGCCACATTTTCTTATCCAGTCTATCATTGATGGGCATTTGGCTTGGTTCCAAATCTTTGCTATTATGAATAGTGCTGCAGTAAATACACATGTGCATTTGTCTTTATAGTAGAATGATTTATAATCCTTTGGGTATATACCCAGTAATGAGATCACTGGGTCAAATGGTATTTCTAGTTCTAGATCCTTGAGGAATCACCACACTGTCTTCCACAATAGTTGAACTAATTTACACTTCCACCAACAGTGTAAAAGTGTTCCTATTTCTCCACATCCTCTCTATCATCTGTTGTTTCCTGACTTTTTACTGATCACCATTCTAACTGGTGTGAGATGGTATCTCATTGTGGTTCTCACTTGCATTTCTCTAATGAACAGTAAAGATGAGCTCTTTTTTCATATATTTGTTGGCCACATAAATGTCTCCTTTGGAGAAGTGTCTGTTCATATCCTTCGCTCACTTTTTGATGTGGTTGATTTTTTCTTGTAAATTTAAGTTCCTTGTAGATTCTGGATATTAGCCCTTTGTCAGATGGATAGATTAAAAAATTTTTCTCCCATTCTGTAAATTGCCTGTTCACTCTGATGATAGTTTCTTTTACTGTGCAGAAGCTCTTTAGTTTAACAGAGCCCATTTGTCAATTTTGGCTTTTGTTGCCATTGCTTTTGATGTTTTAGTCATGAAGTCCTTGCCCATGCCTATGTCCTGAATAGTATTACCTAGGTTTTCTTCCAGGTATTTTATGGTTTTAGGTCTTATGTTTAAGTTTTTAATCCATCTTGAGTTAATTTTTGCATAAGGTGTAAGGAAGGGTCCAGTTACAATTTTCTGCATGTGGCTAGCCACTTTTCCCAACACCATTTATTAAATAGAGAATCCTTTCCCCATTGCTTGTTTTTGTCAGGTTTGTCAAAGATCAGATGTTTGTATATATGTGGCATTATTTCTGAGGCCTCTGTTCTGTTCCATTGGTCTATATATCTATTTCGGAACAAGTATCATGCTGTTTTGGTTACCGTAGCTTTGTAGTATAGTTTGAAGCAGGTAATGTGGCTCCTCCAACTTTGTTCTTTTTGTTTAGGATTGTCTTGGCTATCTGGGCTCTTTTTTGGTTCCATACGAAATTTAAAGTAGTTTTTTCTAATTCTGTGAAGAAAGTCAATAGTAGCTTGATGAGGATAGCATTAAATTTATAAATTACTTTGCGCAGTATGGGCATTTTCACAATATTGATTCTTCCTATCCATGAGCATGGAAAGTTTTTCTATTTGTTTGTGTCCTCTCTTACTTCCTTGAGCAGCGTTCTGTAGTTCTCCCTGAAGAGGTCCTTCACATCCCTTGTAAGTTGTGTTCCTAGGTATTTTATTCTCTTTGTAGCAATTGTGAAAGGGAATTCACTCATGATTTGGTTCTCTGTTGGTCTGTTATTGATTTGTAGGAATGACTGTAATATTAGCACATGGATTTTGTATCCTGCGACTTTGCTAAAGTCATTTATCAGCTTAAGGAGAATTTGAGCTGAGACAATGGGATTTTCTAAGTATACAAACATTTCATCTGCAAACAGAGACAATTTGACTTCCTCTCTTCCTATTCGAATACCCTTTATTTCTTTCTCTTGCCTGATTGCCCTTGTCAGAACTTCTAATACTATGTGGAATAGGAGTGGTGAGAGAAGCTATCCTTGTCTTGTGCTGGTTTTCAAAGGGAATGCTTCCAGCTTTTGCCCATTCAGTATGATGTTGGCTGTGAGATTGTCATAAATAGCTCTTATTATTTTGAGACATGTTCCCTTGATACCTAGTTTATTGAGAGTTTTTAGCATGAAGGGGTGTTAAATTTTATCAAAGGACTTTTTTGCATCTATTGACATAATCATGTGGTTTTTTATCATTGGTTCTGTTTATGTGATGGATTACATTTATTGTTTTGTGTATGTTGAACCTGCCTTGCATCCCAGGGATGAAGCCAACTTGATCATGGTGGATAAGCTTTTTGATGTGCTGCTGGATTCGGTTTGTCAGTATTTTACTGAGGATATTCACATCGATGTTCATCGGGGATATTGGCCTAAAATTTTCATTTTTTGTTGTGTCTGTGACAGGTTTTCACATCAGGATGACGCTAGCCTCGTAAAATGAGTTAGGGAGGAGTCCCTCCTTTTCTATTGTTTAGAATAGATTGAGAAGGAATGTTACCAGCTCCTTTTTCTACCTCTGGTAGAATTCGGCTGTGAATCCCTCTGGTCTTGGGCTTTTTTTTTTTTTTTTTCTTTTTTGGTTGGCAGGCTATTAATTACTGCCTCAATTTCAGAACTTGTTTTGACTTCTTCCTGATTTAATATTGGAAGGGTGTTATGTGTTCAGGAATTTATCCATTTGTTTTAGATTTTCTAGTTTATTTGTGTAGAAGTATGTAGTATTCTCTGATGGAAGTTTGTATTTCTGTGAGATGAGTGGTGATATCCCATTTATCATTTTTTATTGTGTCTATTTGATTCTTCTCTATTTTCTTCTTTATTTGTCTGGTGAGCAGTCTATCTTTTCTGTTAATCTTTTCAAAAATCCAGCTTCTGGAATCATTGATTTTCGTAAGGGTTTTTCATGTCTCTATCTCCTTCAGTTCTTCTCTGAACTTAGTTATTTCTTGTCTTCTGCTATCTTTTGAATTTGTTTGCTCTTGCTTCCCTGGTTCTTTTAATTGTAATGTTAGGGTGTCGATTTTAGATCTTTCCTGCTTTCTCTTGTGGGCATTTAGTGCTATAAATTTCCCTCTAAACACTGCTTTAGCTTTGTCCCAGAGATTCTGGTATGCTGTGTCTTTGTTCTCATTGGTTTCAAATGACTTCTTTATTTCTGCCTTAAGTTCATTATTTACCCAGTAGTCATTTAGGAGAAGGTTGTTCAGTTTTCATGTAGTTGTGCAGTTTTGAGTGAATTTTCATTTTGTCATTTTTTTAAGCGAGCAGCTTTTGTTAGAACCAGATCAACCTATCAAAATGTCCAAATAAGTTTCAAGAATGAGAATAGTGACTTGTAATGGTCATAATCATATCTTTTGTATGTAAGAATTTCAAGAAGAAAATGGTAGATTTTTTCATTGTTTTTACACATAAGGCAAATTTCTCATAAACTTTCTCAGGAAGTTTAATTGAAAGAGTCAATATACAGGTAAAGGAAAAAGAAAATTAGTGTCAAAAGAATTTGTCTGAGACAAATTTTGGGTGTAGAGGTGATACAAGCAGGCAGGCGAGCCCCCAAATTTAGGAAAGAATACAAGAGTGAACCGATGGTGTTAAACAGGAATCTTTTATTGAATTGCCACTGCTCCTTTTGGAGTAAGGATAACCCATAGGCAGTGTGCTTTAAGCTGCACTTCTAGGCTATGGGCAAAGTATTCATATCCACTTAGACCCACTTACAGTTACACACAAATAAAGGGGCAGAGTATCCAGAAATTTCTAGGAAAGTTGTGGTAACTTATGGGTTATTGTCGTGGAAGAGGGCAGTAACTTCCTGGTCATTGCCATGGAATTTGTGAACTGTCCTGGCACTTGTGGGAGTGTCTTATGCTAATGAGTAACAAGGGCTGCTTGAGATCACTTTCCTCACCATCTGCTGGTTTTGACTAGTTTCTTTACCATATTGTGTCTAGATCAGATCTTGTTTTGGTCAACGGGATTGTGACCAGAAAACAAGTCCTGCCAGTCTCCTATTTCAGATATACTTTTTAATGATTATTATATAAAAATCAAAATTACCTTAAGTATAGAAATATGAAAACATGATGTTTTATTTATTTATTAATTTTTAATAATTCCAACTTTTCTTTTAGGTCCAGGGAGTATACAGGCAGGTTTGTTACATGGATATATGTGTGATGCTAAGATTTTGAGAATGATTGATCCCATAACCCAAGTAGTGAGTGTAGTACCAAGTAGTTAGGTTTCAAAACCTTGCCCCTACCTGTCTTCACCTCTAGTAGTCTAGTTGTCTATTGTTCCTATCTTTATGTTCATGAGTGCTCATTGTTTGCTCCCACTTATAAGTGAGAACATGAAGTATGTGGTTTTCGTTTCCTAT
Source organism: Nomascus leucogenys (assembly GCF_006542625.1). Classification (NCBI taxonomy): domain Eukaryota; kingdom Metazoa; phylum Chordata; class Mammalia; order Primates; family Hylobatidae; genus Nomascus; species Nomascus leucogenys. The sequence goes on from NC_044390.1 coordinate 21,265,272, forward strand.
GTTAATTTGCTAAGGACAATGGCCTCCAGCTGTATCCATGTTGCTACAAAGGAAATAATTTTTATGGTTGCATAGTATTCTGTGGTTTATATATATATACCACATTTTATCTACCCAATCCATTGCTGATGTGCAGCTAGGTTAATTCCATATCTTTTCTATTCTGAATAGTGCTATGATAAACATATAAGTGCATGTGTCTTTTTGGCGGAGCAATTTATTTTCTTTTGTATGTGTTTCCAGTAATGGAATTGCTGGGTCAAATGGTAGTTCTATTTTGAGTTCTTTGAGAAATGTACAAATTGTTTTCCACAGTGGCTGAGCTAGTTTACATTCTGCTGCTTTTTCACTTTTTATTAATAGCCATTTTGAATGGTGTGAAATGTTATCTCATTAGAGTTTTGATTTGCATTTCTCTGCTGATTAGTTATGTGGAAGATTTTTTTCATGTTTGCTGGCCCTTGTATGTCTTCTTTTGAAAAGTGATTTGTCATGTCCTTTGCCTGTTTTTTAATGGGGCTTTTTGTTTTGTACCTGTTGAATTGTTTAATTTCTTTATAGATTCTGGATCCTTTTTTGAGTGCATAGTTTGTAAATATTTTCTTTCATTCTGTAGGTAGTCTGTTTACATTGTTGACAGATTTTATTTCCTGTGTAGAAGCTCTTTACTTTAATGGGGTCCGATTTGTGAATTTTTGGTTTTGTTACAATTGCTTTTGGCATCTTTGTCATTAATCTTTGCCCAGGCCTATGTCCAGAATGGTGTTTCCTAGGTTTTCTTCTAGAGTATTTGTAGCTTTAGGGTTTATGATTAAGTGTTTAATCTGAGACAGAGGGTGGAACAAGATGGCCAAATAGATGGCTCCACTGATTGGTCCCCCTGTAAGGTCACAAATTTAGCAACTATCTACACAAAAAGACACATTCATTAGGACCAAAAATCAGGTAAGCACTCACAGTATCTTGTTTTAACTACGTATCACTGAAAGAGGCATTGAGGAAGGTGGGAAAGACAATCTTGAATTGCTGACACCATCCCTCCACCATCCCCTGGCTGCAGCTATGTGTCACTGGGAGAAAATCTGTGCACTTTGGGTAGAGAGAGTGAAACAACTCTGAGATACTGCATTGAACTCAGTGTTGTCCTGTCAACAGCAAAAGGCAAAATCGAGCTGAACTGAGCTGATATCCACCCATGTAGGGATCATTTAAACAGGCTCTAGCCATAGGAGAATCACTCATACCAATGGTCAGATTGTGAATTCTGGTAAGCCTTACCACCCTGGGCTAAAATACTCCAGGGCTCTGCAAAAACTTGAAAAGCAGTCTAAGCCTCAAGGACTGAAATCCTACGTGAGTCCCAGTGCTGACTATGCTCAGAACCAGCAGCCTTAGGGGGTATTGAGACACCAGCCAGGGTGGTTGAGACAGTGTTGCACCACCCTTTCCCCAAACTCAGGCTTCACAGGTTGTGGCTCCAAAATAAACCCCTTCCTTCTGCTTGAGGAGAGAAGTAAGACTAAAAAGGACTTTGTCTTTTATTTGGACATCAGCTCAGCCACAGTAGAAGAGGGTACCATGAAGAGTTGTGAGGCTCTCTCTCCAGACTCTAACTCCTAGATGACATTTCTAAACATACCCTGGGCCAGAAAGGAACTCATTGTCATGAAGCTCATGAGCCATCACCTGTTGACTAGAGAGCCCTTAATCCCTGAATAATCTGCAGCAATACTCAGGTAGTGTGCCAAGGGCCTCGGGTGAGAAACAGACTTTTTGGCCTCAGGTGAGATTCAGCATAATCCCAGCTCTGTTGGCTATAAGGAGACACTCTTTCTGCTTGAGAAAAGTGGAAGGAAAAGTAAAGGAGACTTCGTCTTGCACCTTAGGTACCATCTCAACCACAGGGGGGTAGGTAGAGCACCAAGCAGATTCTTGGGCTCCCTGACTCTAGGCCTTAGCCTTTGGATAGCATTTCTGGACCATCTCTGGGCCAGAGGGGAACCCAATGCCCTGAATGTTGAGTCCCAGGCCAGGCAGTGTTTACCACAAGCCAAATGAGGCTCCCTTGGGCCTGAAGGGAATATTGGCAGTAGCTTGGTGTTACTTACTATGGGGCTTCACTTCCTGTGGAAAGGGGAAGGAAGAGAGGGAAGGACTGTGTCTTATGGTTTGGGTGCTCGCTCAGCCACTGTACAATAAAACACAAGGTAGACTTGTAAGGTTTTTTTTATTGCAGTCCCTGGCTCCCAGAATGCACTTCTGGACCTGCTGGGGCCCTGGAGGAACTCACAGTCCTGAAGTGAAGGACACAATCCTAGGTGGCTTCATTACCTGCTGATTGCAGATCCTCCGGGCCTTGAGCAAACATAGACAGTAGCCAGGCAGTGATTACAGTGGGCCTTGGTGAGCCCCTGTACTGTACTGGCTTTAGGTCTGACCCAGCACAGTCCTAGTGGTGGTGGCCACAGGAGTGCTTGTGTTCCCCTACCACCATCTACAGGTGGCTCAGAACAAAGACAGACTCCATTTCTTGGGAAAAAGTAAAGGAATTGAAGAAGAGTTTTTACTGCCTGGTAATACAAAGTATTCTTCCAGATCTTATTCAAGACTATTGAGGTAGTATCTTTAGGAGTCTGCAAAAACCACAGGATTACTGGTTTGGGGGTGCTTCCTAATGCAGATGCAATTTAGAACACAATACCCAAGTCTTTTTGAATTCCTGGAAAGACTTCACAAGAGGGACAGGTACAAACAAGCCCAGAGAGTGAAGACTACAATAAATACCTAACCGTTCAATGCCCAGGCACAGACAAACATCCATAAGCATCAAGACCATCCAGGAAAATGTAACCTCACCAGATGACGTAAATGAGGCACCAGGGATCAATCCTGGAGAAACAGAGATATGTGAACTTTCATAGAGAGAATTCAAAATAGCTGTTTTGAGGAAACTGAAAGGAATTAAGAATTCTATTAGATAAATTTAACAAAGAGATTGAAATAACTAAAAAACTGATCAGAAATTCTAGAGTTGGAAAATGCAGTTAACATAGTGAAGAATGCATCAGAGTCTCTTAATAGCACAACTGGTGAAGCAGAAGAAAGAATTATTAAGTTTGAAGCAGGCTATTTGAAAATACAGCCAGGGGAAAAAAAGAAAAAAGAATGAAAACAGTGAAGCATACTTAAAAGAGCTAGAAAATAGCCTCAAAAGGGCCAATCTAGCATTATTGGCCTTAAAGGGGAGGGAGAGATACACAGGTAGGAAGCTTATTCAAAAGGATAATAACAGAGGATTTCCCAAACATTAATAACAATGGCCATGATTTGGAAACAACTCATTCGTCCATCAGTAGGTGAATGGATAAAGAAAATGCAGTACATATACACAATAGACTACTGTTCAGCCATTAAAAAAATTAGATCCTGTTACTTGCAAGAACATGGATGGGACTGGAAGTCATTATGTTAAGTGAAATAAGCCAGGCACAGAAAGACAAACTTATATTGTTCCCACTTATTTGTGGAAGCTAAAAATTAAAATAATTGAACTCATGGATATACTGAGTTGAATGGTTAACAGAGACTGCGGAGGATAGTGAAGCGTTGGAAGTTATATGGGGAGGGTTAATGGGTACAAAAACATGGTTGAAAAAATGAATATCACCTAGTATTTCCTAGCACAACAAGGTGACCATATTAAAAGAATAATTGTACATGTTAAAATAACCGAGTATAATTGGATTGTTTGTAACACAAAGGATAAATGTTTGAGGTGATGGATGCCCCATTTACTCTGATATGATTATTTCGCACTGCATGCCTGTATTAAAATATCTCATGAATCCCACAAATATATACATCTACTATGTACCCCCAAAGATAAAAAGTAAAATTACAACAAAAATGTGCTTAATCCACCTTAAGTTGATTTTCACATATGGTGACAAAAAGGGGTACAGTTTCCAGCTTCTGCATATAGCTAGCCAGGTGTCTCAGCACCATTTATTGAATACAGATTTATTCTCTATTGTTTGTTATTGTTAATTTTGTCAAAGATGAGATTATTTTAAGTGTGTGGCTTTATTTCTGGATTCTCTAAGCTGTTACATTGTTCTATGTGTCTGTTTCTGTATCACTACCTGGTTGTTTTGGTTACTGTAGCCTTGTAGTATAATTTGAAGTCAGGTAATGTGATATTTCCAGCTTCTTTATGTTTGCTTCCGATTGCTTTGGTTATCAGGCTTCTTTTCTGTTCCACATGAACTTCAGAATTTTTTTTCTAATTCCGTGAAGAATGATATAGGTATTTTGATAAGGAAGAGCATTGAATCTTTAAATTGCTTTGGACAGTATGGCAATTTTAACAATATTGACTCTTCCTGTCTATGAACATGCAATGTTTTTCCATTTGTTGGTGACATCTCTGATTCCTTTCAGCAGTGTTTTGAAATTCTCATTGTAGAGATTTTTCACTTCCCTGGCTAGCTGTATTCCTATCTATTGTATTCTTTTCGTGGTAATTGTAAATGGGATTGCATTCTTGATTTGGCTGTGGACTTAGACATTATTGGTTTATAGAAATATTGCTGATGTTTGTACATATCTTTTGTACCCTGAAACATTGCTGAAGTTGTTTATCAGTTCTAGGAGCCTTTGAGCAAAGACTATGGGGTTTTCTAGGTATAGAATTTCATCCCCTGTGAAGATAGTTGGACTTTCTCTCGTCATATTTGGATGACTTCTATTTCTTTCTCTTGCCTCCTTGCTCTGGCTAAGACTTACAGTACTATTTCCAATAGGAGTGGTGGGAAGGCGCATCTTCACGCTGTGCCAGTTCTCAAGCGGAATGCTTCCAGCTTTTACCTTTTAATATGACGTTGGTTGTGGGGGGGGCAGGGTTTGTCATAGGTGGCTCTTTTTATTTTGAGGCATGTTTCTTTGATGCCTAGTTTATTGAGGGATTTTAACATGAAGGGATTAAATTTTATTGAATGCCTTTCCTGCTTCTGTTGAGATGATCATGTGTTTTTTGTTTTAATTCTATGTAATGAATCACATTTATTGATTTGTGTGTGTTGGACTAACCTTGCATCCCAGGAATGAAGTCTATTTGATTGTGGTGGATTGGCTTTCTAATGTGCTACTGGATTCAGTTTGCTTGTATTTTGTTGAGGATTTTTACATGTATGTTCATCAGGGATATTGGCCTGAAGTTTGCTTTTCTCACTGTGTCTGCCAGGTTTTGATATCGGCATGATGCTGGCCTCATATAATAAGTTAGAGAGGAGTTCTGTTTCCTCAGTTTTTTATAATAGTTTCAGTAGAATTGTATCAGCTCTTTTTCATTTGTCTGTGAGAACTTGGCTGTGAATCCATCTGATCCAGGGCTTTTTCTGGTTGGTAAGCTTTTTATTACTGATTCAATTTTGGAACTTATTATTGGTCTATTCAGGGTTTCAAGTTATTCCTGGTTCAGTCTTAGGAGTTATATGTTTGCAGGAATCTATCCATTTCTTCTATATTTTTTAACTTGTGTGAATAGATATGTTCATAATATTCTGTTTTTTTCCATGGGACAAATGTTAACATCTCCTTTGCCAATTCTATTTGTGTTCATTTTGATCTTCTTTGTTTCTTTATTGTTCTAGCTTGCAGTCTATCATCCTTTTTATTCTTTCAAATAACCACTTATCAATCTATTGATCTTTCATACGGTTTTTTGTGCCTTTTTTTTTTCCAGTTTAGCTCTGATGTTAGTAATTTTTTTTCTGCTAGCTTTGAGGTTTGTTTGCTATTGTTTTCTAGTTTTTCTGGGTGTGATGGTAGGTTGTTAGTTTGAGACCTCACTAACTTTTTGAGGTGGATATTTAGTGCCATAAACTTTCCTCTTAAAAATACTTTAGTTGTGTCGCAGAGAGTCTGGTATGTTTTGTCTTTGCTTTCATTAGTTTCAAAGATTTCTTAATTTCTGCCTTAATTTTATTGTTTACCCGAAAGCCATTCAGCAAGATTTTTAATTTCAATGTAAATTGTATGGCTTTGAGATATCTTCTTGGTATTGATTTCTATTTTTATTGTGTTTTGTTCTGAGAATGTGGCTGTATTCACTTCTAGTTTCTGAGTTACCTTGTAATTTTTTTCTCTGCACAATGGGTGACTACAAGTATTATATTTAATTTGCAATATTTGGGGATATTCTAGGTACTTGAAAAAATAGATTTCTGATACTGTCCCATTTTGATAACATACATTGTATGATTTAAATAATTTTTAATTTCTTGAGCCATGTTTTATAGTTCATTATATACTCATCTTAATGAGTGTTCCATGAGTGGTGTGAAAGATTATGTGTTCTGCAGTTGTCGTGAGGGTTAAGTATTACATAGGACAATTAGGATTAATGCTTGATAGAGCATACATTCTTACGAAGGTTTATCAATTTTGGGGAGAATGGTGCTGAAACCTGTAAAAGGTGCTGTGAATGAAACCTGTGTGTGTGTGTATATATGTATACACACACACACATATATATTCATACTTATACTGAGCAAGAGAGAGCGCTAGAATCAGTGAGGTAATAAAAGATTGAATAAGAATTAACATATGCTAAGCGATTGATTTGAATTTTTTTGTTTCTTAGCTTATAAAATCTACTGATGCTTGATAGAACATACATTCTTATGAAGGTTTATCAATTTTTGGGAGAATGGTACTGAAATATGTAAAAGGTGCTGTGAATGAAACCTGTGTGTGTGTGTATATGCAGTATATATGTATACACACACACACGCACACACACACACTCATATTTATACTGAGAGAGCTAGAATCAGTGAGGTAATAAAAGATTGAATAATAATTAACATATGCTAAGAGAATGATTTGAATTTTTTTGTTTCTGAGTTTATAAAATCTACTGAGAAAAGTTCCATATTATTCATTATGTATTTATTTATTGGATGGGAAAAAACCCTACCTTAATGAAAAGTAATTATCTTTATTACTTTTGATGTTTCCCAGTTAATGTGTCTTTTCTTTTTTAACTTTTTATTTCTATCAGTTATTAGGGAACAGATGTTGTTGGTTATATAAATAAGTTCTTTAGTGGTGATTTGTGAGATTTTTGTGCATCTATCATGTGAGCAGTACACGCTGCACCCTGTTTGTACTCTTTTATCCCTCGCCCCCTTCTCACCCTTTCCCCCGAGCCCCTAAACTCCATTGTATAATTCTTATGCCTTTTCATCCTCATAGCTTAGCTCCCACTTAGGAGTGAGAACATACAATGTTTGATTTTCCATTCCTGAATTACTTCACTTAGAATAATAGTCTCCAATCTCATCCACAGATGATAGATAGATAGATAGATAGATAGACAGACAGACAGATAGATCACAGTTTCTTTATCTACTCATTGATTGATGGGTATTTGAGTTGGTTCCACATTTTCGCAATTGCAAATTGTGTTGCTATATACATGCATGTGCAAGTATATTTTTTATTATCTCAAACTATGTGTTCTTGAAAATTGTTTTTCATGAAAAACTGAAAATGTTAACATAAAATCTCAGCCTGAACCAACGATTAAATATAATGTTTGAAAACTAATAATTTTTTTTAGTGTGTGGTCAATTTGATTTTGTTATTACTTTGTTAATTTTCATAAAGTTTAGTTTTTTAATTCTAACATTTTAATGTACGTTTACACTATTTTATTTTATATTGTAAATAATATCTTTTATATGTGATTTATACCAACTTTGTCATTTTTAATTTGAATCTTCCTGTTGTTTTAATTTGTCTTTTATAAAATGCCCATTTTATTTTAGCCAGACTCTGATTTCTACATTAATTTTGTTGAAATTGATTGTGGGTTTCTGTTTGTTTTATTGACCCACTTCAATTTTTATTTTTCTTAAGTTATACTATGAAACTTGTGGTCAGATTGGTTATTCTGTTGGTTTTCTGGCATGATAATATTAAAATAGGGTTGGTCTCATTTTTGCATACTAAAAATCATTTAGCAAAACACTAAGTCAATGAATAAAGCTACACCATACTTAGAAAGTCATTATTTAACCATAATTCTTACTCCAGTAGTAAAAATATTAATACATAAAATTAATGCACTTTTATTTGTAGTAATACATACATATTTTATTTACATATACATGTTTTTTCAACTAACAGATTAGGTAGAACATTATAGCCTATATCAATAGAATATAACTACTAACTTGGCAATGATTCCCACGTCTTGTGGTTATGGATCTGGTCTCCATCATCTTTATCCTACTGTACTCTCTCTGACAGCCCATAATTCAAGATAGATTTTACAGCCTGCTTTAAACCTTTGGAATGTGTTTTTCCAAGCATAAGTACCAGCATCTAAGTCTACCTCCCCAGCAAATTCTGCTCAGTATTTGGTTAATTGTTTGGCTAACAGGTTGATTTGTCAGCCTCTGCTACAGGTATGTCTCATATTCTAATACTATTTTATGGCATCCTAATTATTAAAAGAATTTTCTTTCTTTTACACAACTTACGTTTTATTCATACTGATTGACAAATAATTTACCTCCTTTAATTTTTTATGACATTTTGTCAAGACCTCTCTGTACTTCATAAACCTTCAGCAGTATGAAAAATTTGTATTGTGAGACCATGGCTAGTATAAATAGCTTTTATGTGTATGTTTAAATCAAGTAAATAAGGAGAACCATGATTGCCAAGGAAATGGATTCTCAATTGCAATAGAAAAAATATTTCTCTACCTATCAAAAATTAGATTTAGACTTCATTGTTTTATGTAGATATGTGGTATACATACATATTATATATACTGTATTATATATAATATATAAATATAAAACATATATAATATATACATACTTCACAAATTAGTTCATTACAAAAAGTTTGGGAAATATAAAGAAAATATTAATATTTTAGGTACCTGTATCTAATCCTGGTTTAACTCTTACTAGAAGTGTGGCATTGGGAGAACAATTAATCCCTTATAACATTAAAATGGAAATGATACTAGTACATTGCTCATATAACTAGTAAGAGGCATACATTAATATTTTTATACTTGTGCACCCAAATAACAATTATTAAAATTTCCTTTTAAAAATTCCTGTCATTAAAAATTACATTTTGATTATATTAGGACAATCTCAAGATAAATTGAGTTAGTTTCCTCTTTATATTTTTTCTAGTTTCTGTTTCTTATTCTTTTCCTTATATATGCTAAGGTCTTTCATAGAAGCTATTAATTTATTTGTGATATCATTTGTTGGCAAAGTTTATATATTTTAAAGTCATATTGTTTAATAAAAAGCTTAAATATTTATAAGTATGTGGTAATTTATTCTTACATATATATTTATGTGTGCATACTCACATTGTTTTCAATTTTTTCCTTAGATAGAATTTGCAGTAGATTTGTCACATATTTTAAATATAACCATCATTTTTTACTGCATTAAATATAAAACATCAATATAGTGATATTATTAATTAAATATAAATAATTAACTTTAAGCCAAGTTTAATAATAACTTGGTGCTAAGACCAGAACAGACAAATATATCAATAAAGGAGAATAGAACCTGAAATGATTTATAGAAGAATAGCCTAAATTTAAAGTGGTATTTTATCAAATAAGTAAATAATAAAAATATTTTAAAATTACAAAGTTTCCATTATATCATCTTCTATTTTTAAATAAGGTAGCCCATTTTGTGTTTGTTTCCTTAGTTTATTTAAATAGGTTTCTACATTTATTTGTGTGTTATGTATTTCTGTATTATTTTGCTTTTTACATTCTTGTGTTATAGATTAAGGGGAATTTGCTTACTACTATCTCACCATTGAGAAACCAAATGACATCCTAGAAAATAACTTGAAACCCAGCTCCATATTTTATTCATTATGGCTTTCTGTAATAGCTATGCCCAACAGAAGTTTCTGTGATAACGTGAGTGTTCTATATCTTCCCTGTCCAGTACAGTAGTCACTAGCCACATGTGACGACTATTGAACATTTGCAATGTGACTAACATGACTGACGGTCTACATTTTAATTGTTTTTATTTTAATTAATTTTAATTTCAGTGGCCACCTATGGATTGTTCTATTGTAAAAATAACTATCTGGATTTTTGTAACATTACTTCCACATTGCTTTTTCTTACTCTTTTGATATTTTGTATACATCATACTTAATTTGATATTTGGTAAATTCATAACTGTGATCTAAGCATTGTAATTATCAATTATAATGATCATTAATTGCTATATATACCAGTTGGAAAGAAGGCAGGCACATATACTCTGATATGTAACTACTGGTAATATAGAACAATGTCCTCAATGGACTGTTAAGAAATAAGAACTAATTGCTCAACAATATAAATAGTAAAATTTTATTTCTGTAAATAATAAGCATTTATGTGCACCTGTGCTTGTGTTTCTGTTTTTCTATGTGGTTTTCAGTACATTTTAAAGAATTATTTTAAAAGGCACCTATTGTCACTGTTTGCTGATGGAAAGTTTGGAATAGAACATAGCATGATTTCTGCCTCCTCGTATCTTTACTCTGTCTAACGCCCTTCTCTTAAGTGTGAGTGGAACCTGTGACTTGTTTCCAACCAAAAGAATATAATAAAAGTGATGAGATATATGTAATTATGTGCCTGTGTTACTCTTTATAATAGCATATAAAATGTCATGTCTGACTTATCCATAGTTACAGCAACTAAGCATACCACACTGCAGTGCATGTAGGAGGTTCTCAATTTATTGAAAGAGTGAATAAATAACAAGTGCTGTTTGACTAAATAAATGTTATTGAAAAATTTTTAGCTTTTATCCTTGTGAAGAGGCTGTTTTCCTCGCTGGCTTTAAATAATCAAAATAATCAAGCTGCCATGTTGTGAACTTCCCTTTGGAGAGGACCACATGTCAAAAAACTAAAGGCACCATCTAGCCACAGTCAGCAAGTAACTGGGGCAGGCATGCTGGTAACCTACAATAAACTACAAGTTACCACAAGCCATGTGAGCTCGGGAACAGATCACAAAATGGAAAAAGAGTAGATGAGTCTAAACATGCAGGGCATGCTAAGGTCATATATTTAAGCTTAGCAAGTGTTGAATTTGCCATATTGGGGATAGGTAAAAATAGAAGGCTCTTAGCTGGGAATGTGCTTTAAGAATATTACTGATGAAAGATGAAGAATGTTTAATGACCGTACCAAGCAAGAGAGAAAACTACTGTCTCCTGCAAAAATAACAATGAGATTGTTAAGAATCTGAATCTGGAAACTGAATATGGAGAAAGGAAAATAAAGAATGTTATGAATTAAATTTGTGCTATTATATGCCAGAACAAACACTCAAAAGCTAATTTTGAGCTGACACTAGAGTAACATCCTGACACAGCTCTTGTCCTGGTGTGCTAGAGTTCTCGATAAATCTCCTGGTCTTGATTCACTGGCAGGAGCAATCAGTGGCTTTGTTAGTATGCGTATCTAAAACATGGCCTACCTAGATCCCAGAAGGTGTGGGTTGGGAGGCATCTTTCCTCATACTCATCAGGGAGTTGGTACCTGCTATGGTGTATTATAAGCCATTTCTCTATTTTTCTGGGCCTACTAAAATGTTCTGTCTGGGGAAGGAAAAGTTCCCAAAGCAGCCCATCATCATGAAAGCCAAATTCTTCAGCAGAAGAGCTGAGAAGATTAAGAGCATTTATGAGTATGGGGCTAGTCTTGGTTACTTAAAGTCACATGGAGGGAGGTTTATTAAATGTTAACAAATGCTTTTTAAAAATAGCTGATGTAGAAAATTGTGTCATTTACATTATCAAAAAATAACGAAGTACCAATCTATTAAAGATACATAGATCTTTAAAAGACAGAAATGACAAAACTTTATTCAAAAACATAAAAGATGATAAAGATAAATGAAAATCTGAAAATCGAATTCTGTTCATATATAAGAGGCTCAATATCATAACATTACAGTTTTTCTAAAATACAATCTACAGAGCCAATCTAATTCCAAAAATGTTGATATGGTTTTAAAATGAACTTGTCAAGAATAATTAGAATGGGCATAACCAATACAATTTTAAAAGAACAAGGTGGATGAATAAATTGTGTCAGTGCCAGGATATATTATATAGTTGTACTAATTGTAGTAAAGTATATTGACATTGGAATTGATAAATGGACCAATTGGACATAATAGAGAGCTCAGACACAGATTCACACAATTGTGGAAAGTTTATATGTGACAGAAGATTTAAGAATTCAGCTGGAAAATTATATACCAAACACAAATGGTGATGAGACAACTAGTCTTGTGAAAATAATAATAAGCGGATCTCAATGTTGCTGAAAGTAAACTCCAGGGGTATTAGATAATCAAATGTGAAAATAAAGATGTTAACTACTTAAAAAGGATATATAGGGAAATACATTAATACCCCTGTAGCAACAAAGAACTCCTAGAGATATTGAAAAAAACATAAAACAAATAGGCTAATGAATTTAAATATGCCAAAATGAATATATTCTGTACATTATAAGGCAGCAGTCAAGTAAAACATATTTTATCATATATAACCAAAATAGAATTAGTGTCCATGAAATGTGCTAATAAATAGAAAACATTTTTAAGTCTATTAAACCTAATAAGCACCACATAAATGTTAGTTATAATTATCATTCTTTTATGAATATATAAAGAGCTTCTTAAAGTCATAATAAAATAATCTAAGAAGCATCATCTTTATATAAAAGTGAGCAAAGAATATGAATAGCAATTTGCAAAAAGAAAAATAAAATGGCCAATAAGTATGTTGCAATCTCATTAGTAATCAGGGAAATACAGATATCATTTCTATCCAGTAGACTGGGAAAAATTAAAACAATTTTATTGCATTTTATCAAGACAGGGTCACATTCTGTCCCCTAGGCTGGAGTTAAGGGGTGTGACCATAGCTCACTTTAGCCTAGAACTCCATGTGATGCTTCTGCCTCAGTCTTCCAATTAGCCGGGACTAAAGGTACATGCCACTGCACCTGGTTTTTTTTATTATTTTATTTTAGAGATGGGGTCTCACTCTGTTGCCCAGGCTGGTCTTGAACTCCTGGTCTCAAGCAATTCTTCTGGCCCAGCATCTCAAAATGCTAAGATTAAAGGCATGAAGCTGGCAAAACAATTCTTAATAACAGTTGTTAATAAGGTTGAGGGGCAATGGAAATCTCATTAATTACAGGAAATAAAAATTAATTCAACCACTCTCTAAAGCTATTTAACAAAAACTTAGGAAAACTGAAAACTAACATACTCTATACCCTAGTGATTTTACTACTAGTAGATACTATATATAGCTTTAATACATCTGCACAATGTGACATTTATAAGAATATTGCTGCATTTCTCAACATTTAAAAATTAGAATTAATCTAAATATTCTGTAAAATTCAAATGGACAAAGGATGCTCTGTTTATACTCTGGCATATCACAATTAATAAACTAGAGATACGGATATCAACAGGAGCAAATTTCAAAAACAACATGTGAAAAAATTCAGGAGGTATATACAATGTCATACCTTTTATACTAAATTTTAAAATACATAAGCCAGTGTTATATATTTGTAAATAATGAAAATAAATAATAAATATAAATAATAAACATCAAATTCAGAAAAGCAGATACTCAAGAGATGAAAGGATGGGCATGTGATCAGAAAAATATATATAGAGAGAAGTCTATATATATAAGTAAATATATATATAGAAGTCTTCAATTTTTAAAGCTATAATTTATTTAAAATAGAAAAATAAACCTGAATTAAACACAGCAAGAGATTAAGATCTGACCATCCATACAAAAATAAATATATATGTTATATTTTTCTAATAGCTAATGTATGCTTAAAATATTTTATAATAATTACAGAAGAAAAGGGTTGATAAATGCAGAAAGATAATACAAGCCTAACCTTGACAATTGTTAGATTTGTTGTCAGGGAGAACAGACAAGCAAGGTCAAAGAAGATTGGGAGAACAGGACAATAATTCTGTCATAAACAGGAAAGTGGGATTCAAGAGGAAGAGATTTTCTGGAAAAATAATACATTCAGTTTGCCAGGAAAAAGTTTCAGGTACATCAAATATCTGTAGTTAGTAATACATACCAGGAGTTGAATATAGAGACAGATCGGATATAAGATGCAGTTCTGGAAGTTATCAGTGTAGAAACTATACAGTTAGATGAGGGTAAGGGAGTAATTGAAAAGAAGCAAAACTCTGAAAATTATTATATGCCTATGGCAATCCAAAATTGCCAACAAAATTAGACATAAACAGAAGAATAAATAAGAAAGGCATTATCAAGATAGAATTTAAAGAATGCTCAACAGTGTATGGATTTGTAGGAGTGGGGCAAGTTGGTTGAGAGAAAATCAAGGGAGAAAGAGGATTCAAGAATAACTAGAAGATCACATGCCTAAGGATATCACTTTCTCTAGTAATCTTTATTTGTGGGCCTCCTGATTATTCCTTCTTTTATACATTAAGGCAGCAAGTAAAGCTTTAAAATCCAACTATACAGTGACAGCTTTATAAAATGCAATGTGAAGGAAGGATTACTCTGACACCTTCATACTTCAAATAAATTTGTTTCTAGTAGAGGTAAAGAATTTTGTTAGCTACATATCGCTTTATGCAAAAAGTGCTGCAGATACGTAGTAAAGCTATTCTGTGGTTTTGGCATCTAACAGCATAGCATTTATTTCTACTTTACCTTCAGTCTTTACTTAAAATATTACATTTTTGTTTCTATCTATTCCAGTTAAATTTGTTCTGACATAACTCTCTAACTAAAGGTGGCCACATGAGTTCTCATGGTTTAACAGTAATGTGATAACATTTTTACTCTTTAAACGTAATATTTACTAAGATGAATAATCAGTTTTGACAGTAAAATAAATTTGTGTATGAAGAAAATACTCTTTTACTAAAAGATACATGTATTTAAAAGTAATAGAATATCTCTCTTAAAAATTTTCATATTGTTAGTCCACAACATAGACGCATATGACAAGTGCAGACTTCAGTTCTGCTAGTGTTTGAAAAGTTATTTTCAAAATACCGCAGTTCTAAGACATAAGATATGCTTGACAATATAAAGTTAACATCATACAAAATGCACATCTGAATATGTAAGGAAATAAGAAAACTTTCCAGAGGATGTAAACAGTAGAAAGTTAGAAACCACTGTGATAAGCACTTGCAGAAAATCTGGTAGGCCTGAGAACTTTTGATGATTTCAGAAACCTAGAGACTTGAGTTATAATATTGCTCAGGGATAGGAGATGGAGTTGGAAGCCTTAGATCTACTCCAAGTGGTAAATTGGCAGACAGATCCCCTCACAGAACATCTAGAAGTTTAAAAATTGAATTTAAATGTGCAAAGTGTCAAGTATCAGATTGTACAGAGGATACAAAGACATACAAAGGAAATACCAAAGAGGGTTAAAAATAATATAATAAGGGCCCAACATAGGTTCTGAAAATCTAGAAAACAGTGAGGGATGATGGACATGAAGCAGAATAAAACAAAACTTCCGCCCCTAGATTCATCATAGTAAAACTGCAAAATACCGACGACATCAAGAACATCTTAAAAACAGCCAAAGAGGAAAGAAAAAAGAAAAGGTAATCAACAGAAGAACTGCTATAAGTTTTCAAAAGAATGAGAAGAAAAATTGAATTACAAAACTAAAATAGAAGACAAAAAGTTAAAAAAGGAAACATAACATAAATTAATGTGGTAAAAATATTTCACATGAATTTCAATTATCATATATCATAACCATACATAAAATATTGACAAAAAATATAAGTTCACAGAAAGGTATACTGAAAAGGGAGAACTTTATACTTGAAGATTACTGAGTGAAATATAAAGAATAATTATCTTAAATTTATTTTATAAAATATATTTATCCAAAGAAAAAAGAGGTTACTACATGTTGAGAAAGTGAATATATGTATTTCAAAACATTTATCCAACTACTAATGTGCACTAATTAAAAATGATATTACATTAAGTGTGTGAAAAACACCATGATAGTGGGAGATTTTATCATCTTTAAATAATAGTTGATAAAACTAATAAAAATAGACAATTTGAAAACATACTTAACAAACTTGATCTAATGGACAGATATGAAACATGTCACAGAAGCTGAAGAATATGCATTATTTTCTGAATTACATTTGACCTTTAAAATTATGTATTAATTTTGAAAAGTACTTTCATCAGTTTTCAAAGAATCGGTGTCATATAGACTGACTAAAAAATTAATAAATGTATTTTAGATATTTAAAAACTGATATTATAAATAAAAATTGAATAACCACAATTACAAAGGAATTTAGAAAAGCTGTTATTGTGGAAAACAACTAAACCAGTAACCAGAAAAAAAATGTGTAAACATTGTTTATTGACTCTTTAAAAAGGAAAGAAAATGTAAGAGTTATTCATCTATTTCAAGGTGTAAGACAAAGAAAAGGAAAATACCCTCAAAAAATAAAATAAAGGAAATTATAGAAATAAAAACAATAATAAATGTAGATCAAAGCCAGTGAATAAAACTCACCAAATAAACAATTGTTTTCAGATTTGTTTACTCTCACAAAAAAATGTAAAACAGGGAACCTAAGTTTAGAAATGTAATTATAGACCAATCTCAGTAATGAAAACAGATGAAAAAAAAAAAAACCCACTAAAACACTAAATACAATCACAACAAAAACCTTAAATCTAAAAATATAAAATAGAGCAAATTCGGAAAAAAAACCCTGAAAAGTAGCAAAGCCATCACCATAGTGGTTTTCTCCAGATGTGATGGGAGAAAAAAAATGCTTTCACACTAGATGATATTAACTGACCCATTAACAGAGCAAAAGAAAGAGACCAAGTAGTTATTTCAATATGTTCAGAAAAAGAGTAATTAGATAATTTCAAAATTTATTGAAGATAAAAACACTTTACAAATCAGCAGGTAAATCAGTTAAGTTGCTAAAGTGAGTGCCATAACCCTATATGTATAGTTTATAGAGACCAATATGAAACCATTTTTTCCTCTCATCACATCTGGGAAAAATCACGGTCATGGCTTTGTTGTCTTGTAGATTTTTTTTTTTCTAAATTTGTTTTGTTTTCTAGATTGAGGGTTTTGTTGTAATTTTATTTAGTATTTTTGTATCTGTTTTCATTACTGAGATTAGTCTGTAATTACATTTCTAAATTTGGGTTCCACATTTTACATATTCTTGTGTGAGTACACAAATCTCAAAAAAAGTTTATTTGTTGAATTTTATTCACTGGCTTTGATCTACATTTATTATTGTATTGCTATAATTACTTCTACTTTTTTGGTCTTTTTTTTGTTCTTAGTCTTACACCTTGAAATAGATGATTAGCTCATATATTTTCTTTCTTTCCTTTTTTAATACTCTATAAACAATGTCTGAAATATAATACATATGAGATAAAAATTTTAAAACTTCCCTTTAAAATAAACGAAAAAAGAGAGAATGATCATTGCCACTGATTCTGCCTAATGTTCTGCAAGTGTTTGCTAATGAAAAAAAAATATATATGTAAATAAAGGCTCAGGGAAAAAAAAATCACTGTTTAGTAAGGTATCTCAATGTGTTCTTCATTATCTTACACATTTTGTTGCTAATATAAATGACGTCTTTCTAAGTCGTATTTTCTGTCTTATATGGGTATACAAAATGCAAGGAATTTCTGAAATTTTATCCCTTTTCATCGACTTTCTAAATTTTTCGAGATTTCTCAGTATGCAGTGTTACGTATAGAAAATTTAAGTTATAAATTCTCCCCAAAATAATCTATTCGGATTTCTCCAGGTTTTTTAAATAGCCTTTGAGATAATCACTCTAGAGTGTACTTGAATGAATTATACAAGAAGAGACTTTATATTCTTGCAGATAATTAAATTGAGAGACTATCCAGAAAATAATGGACCCCATTATCTATTTTAACATGTATTTTTTTCAATTTAGCAGAAATATCTCTGAATATAAGTGAATATTTCCTGGGCTTTCTTATAATTATAGGTGATTAAGTTCTGTTAAGTGGGACTTAAGTGTTAATGGAAGTGTTAATGGTACATGTTACCTCTAGTATCCACCCTTAATGGCAGAGAGAATGCTTCTCTCCTCCTAGTTTCTCTTCTGTGTCTAGAATTTCAATTCATTTACTGGGACCGAAGCTTGAAGAAGAAACCAGGTATTGAGTTTGGTACAAAAACAAGGTAGTAATACCCTAGGTCCTAATGCTTGTGGCGCTGATTTACTAATTCTGGTCTATCCATTACCTATTTATGTGTGAGAAAAATTTATGTTGTGTTTAATCCACATAAAGTTTGAAATTTTATTTTTCACTTACTCACAACTAAATTATGTCCTGTATAATACAGGTGTCATGCCTTATAAGAAATGAAGCGCTATCACAAGAGCATCATAATGAAGACAGTGTATTGCTAAATTAGAAATAAGTAAATTTGCTAATGTATTACCAAAATCACATAGATCCTTAAAGTAGACCTACAATAAAAATGAGAAATATGTATATTTTAACAGTCACATTACATATCAATGGGGAACACATGTTTAATCAATAAATGTGCTACGAAAATAGTATTCCCAGTATTACTATATCCTGTTTCAAACAATGTTAACTATGTTTTGAAGACTGGGCCATATATCAGATGAGGGGAAGCAAATTATTTGTTGAACACCTTGAAGATATGAGGAATACTTCTTTTTTAAGTTAGAAGGCTGAAAGTTTAAAGACAGTGATATTTTACTTCTGTCTCGTTTATTTTCCTAGATTAAAATTATTTAGATAAGTTATTTCTTTAATTTGAATATTATTTCCTAAAGGGGGAATTTGTCTATCTATACCCCAATGGCATGCTATTTTGTGCAAAACATTCACCCTCATAAATATTTATAAAGTAATGTTTTTATGCAATTGTTGCAGACCAGCAATTATTTTAACCTAATATACCTTTATATTTTATATATATCAGCCTTGTCTCACTTGACTTGATTACTGAGACTTCTCCTTTGAGAGACTGGATGATTTCTTCATTTCTGATTCTGGAAACCTAAGGGCTAGGCTCTAGATTTTAGGGGATACACCAATGTAGTTAAAGATATCCTATAAACACCCTTATTTGAGATAGCTCCCACACACTTTTCTGAGGTAGTCATAAATTTCTTCTTCTTTTTTTCTTTTTTATTACTTGAAAAAAATATCCTGCATATTGGAGCAAGTCTTACATTTCTGGATAAACATTATAGTCTACCAAGGGCCATATTAATGACAAAATTCAATTTTCTTTTCAATGAATAGTAAGGATAAGATGACGGATTGACATTGTATTTATCTATAATCATTACAGGAGTTTATGGGTAAAGAATATAGGTCAAGTGCCAAAATTCTCGATGGATATAGGAGATTTTCTGAGAGGTGTGCTGACACATATAGTTAAACAGAGGAAATATAATTTATCAGTATGATGAGTAAATGCAATAAAAATGGACAATGACCATAAACTATTTTCATATATAACCAGAATGTTAATAACCTTTCATAACAATGTTACACAATTTTTTAAATGACAATACATGATGGAATAGAAAATACTTGGTAAATTCAAAGGTTGAAATTATGGGTAAGCCTATTCCTTAACTGTTTTTAATTGTATTTAAGGCACGTGTATTATAAAATATAAAAGTAAGATCTATAAATCTGAGAACCAAAGTATTTTTCAGGAAATTTTGGTTAGGATAGAATATCTTATGGCTGACTACTAGGTGTCCCCATTACAGGCTCTCCCTCCTTCCAAACACGTGGATATTATCTGCTCTTCAAAATATTACATTTTCAGCCTTCTGTAACTCCACAAACCCATGAGATTACGTTTTTTTCACTTCTGTAGTTGACTTTAAGTGATGATTACCACTTCCAGGACTCAACTTGAAAAGATTTGCCATGCATTCCTGTGGCCCTCTCTCTCTTCCTTCTGTCTGGATGATGGCATAGCCTAGATCAACACTTTTTGACTCCAAGATGAAAGCCAAGTTTTGAAGCCATCAGTACTACCCTATCAAACCTGGTTCCTATCCATTAGGATTAGTGGAAGTAAATTTATATTTTTTATGCACTGATTTAGTGGTCTCTTTCTCTTTTCTGGTTAACAGAAGTTTATCTTATACTCTAATTAATACATATGTCAAAACTTATTGATGGCAGTGGTGGCCCATCTGGAGCAGCTGCTGCAGGGATGCCAGATGCAGCAGGGGAGGCGTGGCTGGGGCTGCAACTTCCATGGACCTAGCAGGGGCCAGGAACAAGCTGGAGCAACGTTCTCTACCAAGTTAGCAGGGCTGGAGCCCCGCATTCCCAGGCTCAGCTGCAGCCACCCAGCCATGTCTCCAGACCTGGACATCCCTACACTCTCGGCCAGGCCCAGGAATCCCCTCTCCCTCGCAGGCTTGAAAGTGCCTGCTCCTGCTGTCTGGCTTTTGCCCACTCCTTGCACTCAAATAGGAGTGGAACAAAGTTGTGGCCAAGCTGGGAAGGCTGTTGCAATCTGGCCAGGTGTGTGCTCATCTCAGGCAATGCTGACACACCAGCCCCCTTCTGCCTCCACCCCCTCCAGACTTTGGGCACTGATGAGCATGGGAGGGAGGTTGAGGGAGCATGACGGTGGCTTGGAATGGGCCTACAGGCGACCCTCAGCACTAACAACCTGGACATTGTGGATGGCACGTTGATAGCGGTAGGAGGCAGACAGATTCCTGGGTAGAAAGGGGCAAGTCCTGGTGAAACGCCATCTTCAAGCCAGGGACGGCCTGAAGCCTGGGGCCTGGGCTGCCAGTTCTGGGTAAAGTCCACAGCCCAGACTGATAAATTATGGTGTTTTTCTGGGCCCACTCATGGCTATCCATGGACCAAACAGCATGTATTTCATCTCTTCTAAGGCCATAAAAACCCCAGACTCAGCCAGACTCAAACAGATGTTGGAATGACCTGCCTGCAGAAAGGAGCTACCCATTTCAGGTATCCTGAGAGTTTTACTGTCACTCAATGAAGCTCCTCTCCACCTTGCTCACCCTCCAGTTGTCCATATACCTTATTCTTTCTGGACACAGGACAAAAACTTGGGATCTGCCGACCGGTGGGATTGGAAGAGTTGTAACACAATCAGGGCTGAAACAGCACCTCCTCACCCCCGCCCAGTTGCCATATTGCAGGCAAGGAGGAGAGATGTTCTGCAGACCTTGGAAGAGCCCAGACCTAGGGCTTCCCCGAGCCAGGGCTGTGACACCGTCTTCGAGGCTCTGTGGTTTCTGGCATCTCCAAGCTTCCAGGTGTCACTGTGTTCCCCTCATCCCGATGCAGTGCCTGAAGCAGAAGCTGCTTGTGGTACATCTGGTCCAGCCACAGCTTGCATGGAACTGGCACCTATGCCAGCAGCTGGAGCTGCCTTCCCTGCCACAGCAGCTGGTGTGCCTGGCTGTGCAGTGGTTAGACCCTGCACTCACTTGGTCACACGTGCCTTGCTGCTCTGTGCCTGGCTTGCCCTTGGCAGGTGTGAGATTCAGGCCAGTAGCATGAGCTGAGTGCAGCATGCCCAGATGAGGGGGTAGAACGAGCCCAGCAGTCACAGGCAATACTCAGGCAAAGGTGCCACTGGCCACAGAGGTATCTGGCTGATGAAGCAACACCCCAAGGGTCATGTGACATTATCACTTATTAACTATTTCCTGACAGCTTAAGTTAACACAACAATACTTTAATCCTTAATTATTATTTGGCTTCAGATTTACAGTCACCATTAGATTCAGAATATTCTCCCCACATTTCTTTTACTTGCTTATTTGAAACTTAAAACTGAAGCATTGCATTGTAATATTTCTACCTGAAAATATTCTGTTCGACTAGCTGGAAATGGGCTATAAAATCTAGTGAGGATTTCTTTAGGATGACAATATAAACAGGACAGAAGTTTCTAGTCAGCACAAGAATGAAGTTCTCACTATTAACTGCATTACTATTTGTTTATATTGGATTGCTGCTAAAATAACCCTATTTCTAAAACCATTTTCCACTTCTGTTAACCATTCCTGTAATTTTCTTGGAAAATGAGCAATGTGTTATGCATGAAAAAGCCACTGCATTAAGGATAGTAGTAAAGTTTCAGATTCCACAATTATTGTAGATAGAGTTCCAATGACTACACCTAAAATCACTCATATATTACAGTGTAATTCAACAACTGAATTGTAGTGGTTGTTGCAAGGAATAAAAATGTTGAATAATATATATTCTCATCTTAAACAATTTCTAATTTCTGAGAAAGGCTAAAGTCATGTTAAATGTTGGTTAATGGTACATTATACACATGGAAATATATATACACTCCCAGTTCCAAATAGACGCAAATTCTGATAATTTTGACATGCCAGAGGAATACCAAGCAAGTATAATAAGGAAACAGTCATTTCCTATATGCTGTACTTCTCATTTACACTTCTAAATATTTGTCTAATGATCTTTTTTCACACTGGATTGTGAGCTCCATGAAGGCAAGGAACTTATCTGATCACAAAATTCTCATTGCCTAGCATACAGCAGCTGATTAATAAATATCTGTTCTCTGATGATTTATTCTCCATAGCAACTGGTTTGCTTTCATTCACAATCACTGTAAATACTGAAATTGAATATATTGATTTTTTTTTTGTATTGGCTACTAGGACTCTTGAAATTGGCTATATGAACCACTCTAGCAAAGAATAAAAATTTGTGGGTATTTTTTGGTATACTCTCTCCCTTGTCTCTTAATGTCTTCCCTATTACTTTACTTCTTCACCACTCTGCCACTTAAATTTAATTATTTCATACGTAGAGTCTCTATACCCTTTTGGAATGAAGTGCAGGTATATATAAAAATTTATACAAAATAAACACACAAAATCAAACTGGTTTTAGAAATACCTTGGCAGAATACAAACAAAAAATAGTTTATCTTCAATCACTGGCTTCAACGGAACTATATTCTGTCTCTTAATGAGAATCTTGGAAGACCTCATTGCTCCCCAGCCATAATTGTTATAAAAGCCTAACACAGCACAATGCAATTTAAGATTTTGATTTTTAATTTAACTTCCACCTTCTCCCCTTTTCTATCTTGAATATTGGCCTGACCTTTGCCTGAGGTTCTTGAAGTCAGGGATTGGGGGTTATGGAGTTTCTTTCTCTCTTCTTCTTTTTCTTGAGACCCATAGGATGTTAAGAATCTTGTCTAAACTTTCGCATGTAGAAAGTTTTGTAAGTTTTGAGTAAAATTTTACCCAAGCACTTTGAACCAATAATTTTTAAAAATGACTGAAAAACAGTTAGTTCTACTATATTCTACACATGGTGAACATCTTAAAGCAATGTATGAGTGGTAGATTACAAAAAATGGGTCATGATTCTTCTCACCCATCTTATGCAAATCCCTTTCAAATGAAATTCTGCAGTCCTTTCCACTTAAAGGTAAAACCCTTTCTCTATACATTGAATCTGAGAGACATTGAAACTTACTTATTCCAGTAGGATTTCTCTTGGGAACCTGGCTGAGACAGCATTTGAACAAGCTTAGGCTACCCTGATAGATGATGAGAGACATATGGCTGGTTGCTATTACTGCTCTAGCTGACACAATGCCAACCATCACATATATAAATAGGGGCATTGTAGGCCCACCTCTCTCAGCCATCCTGCAACTAGCTGGCATCTGACCACAGATGTATTAGAGAATCCAGCCAGGAACAAAAGAAATTATTTGCTGAAGCACAAATTGCCAAACCACAAAATTGTAGGTTAAATCGATAGTGCTTGGTTTAAGCCACCATGTTTGAGTTGGTTTGTAAGGCAGCAATAGATAACTGATACACCGCATATAGATTTTCCTTTCTTATCCTTATTAATCTGCCACAAATGTTTGGAGCAAGTTTCCCAGGTCAATACTATTTTTTTAAAAAATTTGGTCTAAATAAATGTACCGTGTGATTTTTGACTGGATCTTGGTTTGAAATAATCAGCTGCAAATGATATTATTGGACTTCCCCCAAAAATGTGATTTTGAGAGGTATTTATAATAGTCTAAGTATTTAATTAAGTTTCTGAGAGATGCATACTGAGCCATTAAGATATTTATATTTACTTACTTTCAAGTAATTCTTTAAAACTTTAGATAAAGCAAATAAAATACATTTATACTTCTTAAATCTAGATGTTGTATAGCATTATATCATTTTATATAATTTATATGTGTTTGAATTTTGTCTTAATAAAATACTTAAACAAATAGGTTGTCCTTACTTTCTGGCGAATGACATTTACTGATAATAAATTCTGAGCTAATCCTAGCTTCTGAATTTCCAAAGTGGAACATTCTCACAAATCTGCTCCATCTCACTCATGTCCAAATGACTTAACATGAAATGCCAAGACCTGCAGATTGAATAAAATGACATATTCAACCATTTTTGGTCTTGGCTAGTAAAATTTTCTATGTTATATAGTATATCAATTTTTTATATTTAAACAGCAGATAGAAGTATATTTAAATATACCAAATTCTTTGTTTCTGTAGGCCTAATTTATCACACGACTCCCTTCTCCCATTCCAAATAAAGTACCTTTATAGTATTAGCTAATATCAGGAAGAATCTAATTGGTATTAGATAATACCTACTGCAGCAATAATCCTTAGTGTCAATACTATCAAATCATCAAATAACTACAAAAATCTTAGTATGCATTGAATTTGGATTAGGGAATGTAGTATGATGGGGATAATATTTGCATCATGTACTTATTTTAAACATGAAATGTGATATGTGTTCAATATTTAGCCGAGTGATGGAAATATAAACACTAAACAATATAATTATTATTATGTTTATGCCTAATTCAACACCTTGTGATCCCTTGATTCATTGAAACAAATGTTAATTAGTAGCTACTATGTACAGGTACTACCTGAGATTTTGTTGGAAAAAACTGGAGTAATAGAAACCTTATGTTCTCAAGAAGCTTTTCATAAAAACTTACATACCAAACAGGGTAAATTAATTTTAGAGTAATGTGCCAGTACAATGCTATGAAGTTACATTTGAGAATATACATCTCAAACCCTGGAATATAAACTGATTTTCTTCCTTACCCACCTTATCCACCTCTTTGCTGAAGTGCCTCTGTGAGGCATAGGATTTGTTGGGTCATTATTAAGCTGACAGCAATAATCTTAGTAAAGTTCTTTGGAAAAGGTGAAACAGAACTGAATGTAACTGTACAGATGAATCCCTCACCTTAGACTGGGAATTATAGGCAAGAAAGTTACAGATTTAACTACAACATTTAAATCTACATATGATTAAAATTACTTGTAAAATGTAATAATGAAAACATCTTGTCCATCTTAGAATCTGATAATAGAGTAAATCCAAGAATTTACCAAAAGTTATGAATTAGCACAACAATTATTGAGCCCAAATGAATAGATTGTTAATTTTGTATGAGTTCATAGAAAGATATAATCTAAGTTCATAAGTTAATTTAAAAAATGCCTATTGTTTGCATATGCATAAATATGGTAACCCTACATAATCCAATTATAATACAGATAACATAAAATAACAAAATAACTTTAGATTATATAAAATATTTATTGGCCCTATGAATTGCTTTTAGTTTGATCTTCATTAATATATGGATAACTTCCTGTTGCTGAAAGAGAATAAATCATTGAAAATCACTGTGATTGATGAATGGTAAAGATATTGCTTGAACACTAATTCATGGCTAGAAAATCATGTGCTTTGTTGATACGCATGAAATTTGAAAATGAAATAAAACTGTGTAGTACCACATTTATAGTAACTACTTCATGATTTTATGGTCTTAGAAAATAGCAGTATGCACAATATCTGTTAGTATTTCACATCAAATATTAATTGTCATAATACTTCCTAAAAAACTGTTATCACTTGTCTACATAAAAATCCACTTTATAGACATTCAGTTTTTCCTCTGTGGCAAAAGAAAATTTAAAAAGAAAGCTTTTTGAACAATATGTTATTGAAAGTTTCCATATATTTAAAAAAGTCTTCTCTTGCAATTATTTTAAAACTTGGGGGTAAGTTGAGGTAGAGAAAAGAAGAGAGATATTTGATTTTACATATTCAAAGATACCAGATGTCTATTTGTTGAAAATTTATCCAAATCAAATCTTCTACTCACTGTGGCACAAAAAAATGTGAATAGGCAATTAAATACCATTCATCATTTTCCCCATAAGTGGAAAATATTTCCATGCTCAGGATATAGTGACATTTCATGAGTCTGAATACAAGGGAATGTTTTGTCTAAAAATGACCAGATTTGTCATCAAATACACTCTTCTCACTGCACCATTCAGATTGCTATTCATGTTGGGGTAATGATAAAGTAGAAACTTTCTA
The DNA here is from genome assembly GCF_006542625.1 of Nomascus leucogenys. Classification (NCBI taxonomy): domain Eukaryota; kingdom Metazoa; phylum Chordata; class Mammalia; order Primates; family Hylobatidae; genus Nomascus; species Nomascus leucogenys. The sequence continues at coordinate 21,291,922 of NC_044390.1, forward strand.
GCACACTCTTTTTTTTTCCGTCTAACTTTTTACCCCTCACTATGTGTTCTGAATTCTAAAGACAGAGAAAACATTATGATTTTCCAAAATAATAGCACAAAGAAATAATGTACAACTATTTTTCTAAGATGAAATGGTTGCCCCATTCTCTAAATGGATTTTATTTAAAAGAAAAATATCCCTTCACAATCCATGGAGTTGTGTAACATTAAAATTGGTTTTGGATAGTAGTGTCTATCCATATGTTACCAAGTAAGGCACTTATGCACAGTGAGTAGATTTTGATAAGAACAACAATAACAACAAAGAAAGAATGAGTTTTGTCTCCTGGATGACAATTCATCAGCTGAATGAATGTGAGTGTGTTGTTTAACTTTTCTAATCTTCAATTTCTTTAGTTTAGAAAATTGTTATTATAATGGTTGTCATACTGCAATGTTATCATTGTATTTAAATTAATTATGTGTACTAGTTATCAAAGTTGAACACAGTAAATGCTCAATTACAATTTGATATATTTTTAAGTACTGAAATGGTCTTTGTCCCACACAATATAAAACAAAAGCATTTCCATGTGTCTAGTATTCAACTAAATTTGATGTCTAGCATTTGCTATTTATTTATTTACATATTTTTCCTAATTTGATCAGAAATATCTTTACTTTTTTGGAACCCTCTTTTTCATAGATTACGAATCACCTAATTTGCTCAATCTGTGAAATAAAAAATGCACCGTTTATATTATAGTTTAATTGATAAATCATAAAATTAGTATAGTATTAGAGGTGTAAAATATAACCATTTCCCTCAAGCCACGAGAGCCCAGAATAAACATTAAATGCAATCATATATATATATATATATTTTTTTTTTATTTCTGGTAGATCTCCCTTGTTGACTTTTGATTTCATCCAGCACCATCAATATTTCTTTTATAAACTTACCTAAAAGGATGTATCAAGAAATAGGTAACCCCACTTCTCTCTTCCATTCTGGGTTGATGAGGGTGAAACCAGCTTTGTCTAATGTATATAAGTGCAAAATAGCTTGACTGACGCAGAGAATTCTTCTGCTGTATTTCTGCCAACTCCATTCATCAAAATGTTTCCATTTGACACTTCCACCTGCTGAGATTGATTGCTGTATTCCCACTGCTGTTTTGAGAAGTCCTGCATCAAAGCCAAAACTGGAAAAGTCCACCTGACAACCTAATTTCTTTCTTTCTTTTCTTTTCTCTCTCTCTCTCTTTTTTTTGATGACCCTTATGACCTACTTTGTTTCACTGCCACAGACACTAGGTGCAGTAATCTTTTCCTTACTGACAGATTTTCATTATCCTAATGTCTACCAGGAACAAGAAAGAAAACATAGCCTTTCCAGGGGAAGGGCATAAACTTTTTGGAGTAGATTGCATTTCTCACCTATTTATCAATCTACCATCCATCCATCCACTCATCCATTTATCGGTGTATCAATCCATCCTGATAATCTTGGTCCATCAAGAAATTCACTCTAGGTAGCTTTGCAAATTTTTTAACTCCCTAAGGGCACAAGAGATTGTTTTAATTTCTGGGGAAAAAAGACGAGAGAAATTCCTAATCAACTACCACCACAAACTATTAACTGCATCAATCATCCATATATAAAAATACTGCTGCTACCCAAACATAAATTCCTTGTTTATTATTCCATTATAAAAATGTATTAGCCCTGCCTCCTCATGACCAAATAAAACCCATTATATTATGTGACTCAGAACAGTGTGCAAGAAAAAGTAAATTTTACATGAGATTAACCAATGGATATTATTTTATTAGTAGCATTCTATAAAAAGCTAGAAAAAGGATTATTAATGTCCTAAATGAGTATTCCAAGTTTCAAGTCACAATGACAAGTGCAAATACTACTTGTTTGTTTCTGAAAAACTATTTACTGATCTGTTATTCTTCTGTTTACACAGTGAGGAATTAGGCATCCCCTGGCATAGATAAAATTCTGCTCCCTGTCACTCAGTAAAGGCCCAACTAAATCAAACTTAGCCATTTTTAGAAAATAAAAGCGACATATAAAATAATGGTAAAAGTTAAATAAAGAATCTCGTTACTATTTCCAAATGCAAATTAGCACTTGTAGAAATTTATCTGGTTAACTATAGAAAATTGTTTGTTTAAAATGCTCCTATAAAACCCTTTGTTATTTAAATATTTTTGCCTAGTATTCTTTTGTCATAAGATATTTCTATAACACATATTTTTGCCAAAGCTTTTTAGTAACTTTTTAAAAAAAAACCTGTTTCTAATCTCTTTCATTAAACAGTCCATAGTTAGGTTATTCAATGTTTTCATTGTCTTAAAGTTTGTCTTATTTAAGTAATTTTTTTCTTTAGATTGCCAAAGTGCCTTAAAGATGCTTAGCCTTTATTCCTATTGATGGTAGTTCAAAAAATAAATGAATATATTAGATTCTAATCATTGCCTGTGAAATATTATTTAATGTTTTCTCTCATGAAGCTCTACAAATTGATCTTACTTTTTCATTATTTGATGATTCACATTGGTTTTCAGTGTAAACATTTTAGTTTACATATTAAAAAACCTGCAAACATTTTCAATATTTCTTCCTAATTAATTCAATCTATTCTATGGGCACTATTTACTAGATAATCATAATATAGCCAATTCAATGTTATTCAGAGCTACATCTTTTTGGAAGTTTAATCTTCATTGCTAACTGCTCAATCAATATTTTCCTGCGATTTCATCGTTTTTATCTTCTTTCCAAAAGATATTTGGATGTAAGGGTGGACTACATAATACCAGGATATCTACAATATGTGCAGTTTTATTTCTGCTCACTGGCCTCCAGTGGCCCTATTAGAGCTTTCCTCCTTCCACTCTTCCCCTCCTTCACTCTAGCCATGTTAGAATAGTAAGACTTCACTAAGAAACAAGTCTCAGAAAAAAAGCAGTTCAGAAATTCTTCTAATATTTCCATTTAGTGCAAACATGATTGAAATCAGTTATTGGTGATGCCATCACTATGCTACAGACCTGTTACAGAATTGCAACAGATGTGTGTATACCAGAAAGAAAGAGAGGGCATCTGTGCTGTGCAGAAATGTATATTTTCCTTTGAAATTCTGAGTGTGGTCTAATTCAAACTCTGTTATGTTTTTGTGTTGTGGCACGATGTCGACACTAGAGTACAATATTTGGAAAGCTATTGTTTCCACAGCTTGCACTGATTTATGTTTTATTCTCTTTGAAGGCCTTTGTGGTGGCTCAAACCAGAATGTCATATGTACCAATGTACTGGAGGATTATTTCTCACTATTTTAAGCCACATGGTGTTAGATCATCTAAGCTTGTTTTTTTAACTGGACTTGAATTATGATTTACAAAAGAAGTTGCAGGAGGCTCAAATAAATCAAGGGAATTCCATGTAAAGCTGCAGGCATGAATGCATCTAATCTTCCAAAGACTGTTGAAGTAATAAAGAAGTGTGAAAAAGACCAGGAAACTTCACTTAATAACACATTATCTGGGGCTGCCTTTAATTATTTGCATGATTTCAAAAATTATTTTCATCCTAAAAATAAATTAACATTCCCATAATATTAGTTAATTTTCTTTTCCATTGAAATGGAAAAGTCTTTTTTTTCCATACTTACAATATAAATTATGAGCAATTCTTTTGGAAGCAAAGACAACTCATTTACTAAAAAATTTAAAACGTCATTTTGAAGCTAAGAGGGAGATAAGAAGCCATCTAGATAGAGTTCTCAATTTCCAAAGGTCATATTTTACATAATTCACTATGGGAAATTCACACCTTCTTGATAATCTCATGGATTCAAGTAGTTAGATCAATTAGTCATTTTACTGTGGCGATTGACTTTGCTGAAGAATCATTTCCATGAACCAGGAGTGTCAATTCATAGTTACCAATGCCTTTTACCTAAAGATGTTTATTTGACCAAGCCCTATAGTTCTACTCAGAGGATTTTGCATGCACAAAGCGTGCTTTCCATGCGATAAATCAGATAATTGCTTTTTAATTCAGCTAAATAATTAGTTGTCAGTTTTAGGTTTTAAAATATTTCCCTTATATGTCTGATTTATTTTTTCAATACCAAAATTTATTATTGCTTCTTGATCACACATCTTTAAGTATGTACTAGGCATAAAGGATGATATTAATAAGTATATGCTCTTTTAATAAAGCCGGATGAGTGTGTGGCCAGTGAATTAAGATGAAATGTTGCATTGTACACAACTTGTTACGGTTTCATGATATATCTCAAAATAGTGTTACACTCAAAGTGCTACATTAAAACCAAACTGCCTTCCAATTTATTTTTATTGAAATGGAATCAATACTAATCATGAAAATAGTTGGACAAATTGTATAGGTTTAAGAGAGTCAGAGGAGAATTATATGTCAATAAAAATTATATGTCAATAAACATCAGTATGTGAAATTTATTCCATGCACTAGCTTCAATTTATCAAGATATTATAAATTCAGCTTTGTTGTTATCCAGCAACTGAACATGTTAGCATTTTAATTCATTAAAATTTTTTGAAAATGAATTGTTAGCATATTCATGAGTATATTAATATGTATGAAATAATCATATAAAAATAATCACTACAAAATATTGAAAAGTATACTAAACAACGTTAAAATTTCTAAAATTAAATGTTTAAAATGATATGTCTTCATAATCATGATTCATCAGTATTAACATTTCAAAATGCTTTAAAAAATCTATAATATACATGGAACACCTCAAAACCTTAATTATTTAGTATGTGCCATGTCTTTGTTCCTTCTTCCTAAACAAAGTCAGAGAGAAAAAACTGTGGTTTGTGTATTAAAATGGTGAATCACAAGTCTGGGGGATTTGAACTCGGAGATTTATTGAACTAAAACAGAGGAAAGCAGCAGCCATAATACATCAGTCTTAAAACAACAATTAAAACATGATGTTTATAAGTCCCCACAAGCCTTACAAATAAATCTGTGTTAAAACATTCCTACCATAAAAGGCACTAAAGTCTTTTATGAAATGCAATGTTCAGTGAATGGGGGATCAGAAGCAATAAAAGAAGTTTAAAATTGCTCTTACTTTATAATCCGTTGGTCTTAAACTTTTGTTAATGAGTTTCACCGGCCCTATAAGTTGAGTGGAGCTTGTGCCTATGTTTTGGAACAACAAAACTTAATTTTTATGTTTTCTAATTTAGAGATATTAAGCCTCTATTTTTTCTGATAAATGAATCTCCCTGCGCTGCACTTTGACTAATGAATGAATTTATTTTCTATGAAATGTTTCCCCAGTGCATTATACAGAATTTTTTTTGCAAATTATAATATAAATAAGGGTTTGATGCATTTGAAAAAAACCAAAATGGTTTAATTATGAACTTTTGAATTTTTCTCCTCAATATTTTTGAGTTTTCAGATTTTCTACAATAAACATGTATTGCTTTAATAATTAAAAGTCAGCCCAATTTTAAACTGAAACTAAAAAAAATTCTAATAGAATATGTTCCTGCTGCAATAAATATTTCTGTGTGACTCAAGAGGAGAAGTTTACTTCTTGCCCTGACAATGATTAAACTCTCAGCTTCTGAATCCCAATTGTTTTGACTGAAAAACGTGTGGATTGTCCTAGGTGATGATCCCTTCCATTTGTAATTGTTTTTGTAGATTATAATTCAACTGAATACTAATTATAGAACACTTATTTCCTGGCTGATGATTCCAATGTGAAGGTACTTACAAAATACTTTTTTAAAAAAATTTTCAGCCAAGTATAAGTGGTAGTCTATCAGCCCAAACTCAAAATGTCCATGAATCTTATATTTTGTAGATGACTAACATTGCTATGATAATGAGGAATTTGAAAAGTGGAAAACATTAATGCCTTGAAGAATAATCCTCATGTTATTTATCATTTTTTATGTATGTTTTTTTCACCATCTAATAATTTTTTCATTCTATTTGTTCACGTTAATACCACTGTATGTACAGACATGTAAGAATACTTACATGTAAAATCCAATTATACAAAGAAAATATATTTTATAAATTATGGATGAGACAGTAATACGTACTACAACTTTCTAAACATGCAGTGTTAAGAAGAACACAACTAGCTAACCCATGATCCTAGGAACATGATAAGAGACATATAAAACAAGGATGTCCCAAATGAGCTGTCTCAGCTTAGCCTAGCTTATATCAGGGGGCATTCAGGTGCCCAAAAATGTATTTATATTTTTTAAAATTCTAATAAGAAATTATAAAAGAAACCTATACTGTGTTGTTAAATAATAAAAGCACAGTTAATATAACCTTCTTTAGGAAAATCCCAAAACGTTAACACCTGATTTTCCAAAGTGATATATTTAGAGATAATTATTCTATAAAAGAAATCATATAATTCATTTCTTCTCCTATATTTTATAACACATATCAATTCATCTATCATTTGAATGCCTATGTGTGCTGGAATCTATACTAATCTTTTTAAGAGAGTCTAGAATGAAATAGATATAATTTTGTCTGAAGAGGAGATTCAATAGGACAAAATATAATCAAGAATACTTGTTTGTATATTGCAAAGTACGGCATAATCGGCTCCATAGTAAAAATATAAACAGAACAAAGAGTGAGAGATATATATATATTTCTATTTATATATAAATATACATGTTTATATAGAAATATATATTTATATTTATATATATTAATATATATATATATTTCTTCATATGCACTCTTTGTAAAATAATAGAGGTGTAAAAATAGCATCAAATGAAGCTGTCATATCCTTTGGGACTTTCATGTTAAACATGGTGAGTTAAACATGTAAAATTATCTCTATTTCTCCTGAAACTAAATGGCATTAAAATAAATCTTTAAAGGATAAACTTACAAGAAAAATAGAATAGAAGAACAGATAAAAGTGGCTGAAATACATTAGCAAAGGGAAGCCAACCAGGCACAGGAAATAACCAGATAGGAATCTACTTAAATGCTTTTTAGTTCTTTTCACTTAAGTGTGAAGGGCCTGGAAATCATCACTAGACGTTCAAAGGAAGCTACTCACACAAAACTGGGACAAGACAACCAAACCGAAAATCCAAAATAAAAAGTAAAAAAAAAAAAAAAAGAAAAATGCATGGAGCAGATAAAAACTTTGTGTGTGTCTGTGTGTGTGTGTTTGTGCGCGCGTGTGTGTGTGCGTGTATCAGGCCAGAAGATTTAATATTCAAATTCTAAGATTTTTTAAAAAAGAGGAAAAGAAGGGGAAAATCATAAAATAATAATATTTTGAAAACTATTGCCAACTGAGAAACAAGATACTCTAGACTGGGGGCCAAGAGAGATTCTTACAAAACTAATGAAAATGCAAACACTCACATATTCCAAGTACAAACATATGATTGCAAAATTTCAGAACATCAAATGAGATGGGTGGGAAATAGATGCAAATATAAGTTTTCCTCATTGTAATAGAAAGTGAAAAAGGTATTTTTTTAGAATTAATAAATGTTGCAGTACAAGCCAATTATTAAGATAAATGGAGATAACTAAAAGAAAGTACGAAAATCACTAAAATTGGAACTCAGGATGAGGAAATAGCAAGGTGTTTTAGAGATTGCTTAGTCTTAACGTACCTTTTGCGCTACAGTCATGCATTGCTTGACAGTGGGAATATATTCTCAGAAATGCATCCTTAGGCAATTTCATCACTGTGTGACCCTTACAGAGTAAATTTACACTAACCTAGATGATATAACCTATTGTTCCGCGGCTACAACCTGTACAGCATGTTACTCTACTGAATAGTGTAGGCAATTATAACGTAATAATAAGTAAGTGTATCTAAATATATTTAAACATTGAAAAGATACAATGACAATATAGTATAAAAATTTTTTAAAAAACAGTATTCTTGTTACAGGGCACTTAACATGAATGGAGATTGCAGGACTGGAAGTTGCTCTGAGTGAGTCAGTGAGTGAGAGATTAATGTGAAGGCTTAGGGCATTTCCATACACTACTGTAGACTGTAAAAACACTGTACACTTAGGCTATACTAAATTTGTTTTTTAAATGTTTCCTCCTTCAATAATAAGTAGATATTAGTTTACTGTAAATTTTACTTTATAAAATTTTAATTTTTGAATATTTTGACTCTTATGAAATAACATATAGCTCAAAACACAACATTGTTCAGTCATACAAAAGTAATTTATTCTTTATATACTTATTCTATAAGCAATTTTTGTTAAAAACAAAGACACAAATATGCCCATCAGCCTAAGCCTACAAAAGTTCAGGATTACCAATATCATTGTCTTCCACCTCCACATCTTGTTCTACTGGAAGATTTTCAGGGGCAATAACCAGCACGGAGTTGTCATCTCCTATAGTAACAATGCCTTTTTCTGGAATACCCCCTGGAGGATATACCTGAAGCTGTTATACAATGTCATAATGTCACTAGGCAATAGGAATTTTTTAGTTCCATTCTAATTTTATGAAACCACTGTAGTATATGAGACCCAGTGTAGTATATGTTGACCGAAACATCATTAGGTGGTACATGAATGTATTTGACATTAAGATTAAGTATATATAGCCCTTCATTTAAAATAAAATAAAATATTTAAAACAAATAAAATAATAAGTAGGTTGGAGTTGTTTCTCAAAAGAGCTTTAAACTCAGGGTTGCTAGTTCAGAATTGAAACTAAGGAAGGTTTTATTGTCAGTGAGGCATCAGCACCATTGGTGGAGCCATTTAATTTTTCCCCACTCTCCCCCTTTTTTATTCCAGTCATATGGACTTTATTATTACTATTATTTAACACAGGGTTTCACTCTGCCACCCAGCCTGGAGTGCAGTGGCACAATCTTGTCTCACTGCTACTTCTGCCTCCCAGGTTCAAGCAATTCTCATGTCTCAGCCTCCTGAGTAGCTAGGACTACAGGCATGCGCCACCACACCCAGCTTATTTTTTTATAGAGATGGGGTTTCGCCATGTTGGCCATGCTGGTTTCAAACTCCTGAACTCAAGTGATTCACCCACCTCGGCCTCCCAAAGTGCTGGTTAGGCATGAGCCACCCAGCCTTGGACTTCATTATTTTTAAAAAGAAAATTCAATTTTTATTTTAGATTTGGGGCTACATATGGAGGTTTGTTATATTAGTTTATTGCATGAGGTTTGGGCTATGATTGATCCCATCACCCAGGTAGTTTTCAGCCCTTCTCTCACTATCTCCCTCCTCCTGTTAGTAGTCCCCAGTGTCTACTGTTTGCATCTTTATGTCCATGTGTATCCAATATTAGACTCCCACTTATACATCAGAACATGCAGTATTTGGTTTTCAGTTTCTGTCTTGCTTACGATAATGGCCTCTGGCTGCATCTATGCTGCTGCAAAGAACAGAGTTTTTTTATGGCTGCATAGTATTCCATGTTGTAAATGTGCCACGTTTTCTTTTTCATGGCTGCATGTATATTCCATGTATGTACATACCATATTTTCTTTATACAATCCACTGTTAATGGGGAGCTGGGTTAATTCCAAATCACTGATATTGTGAATGGCACTGCAATGAACACAGAAGTGCATTTGTTCTTTTCGTAGAACAATTTCTATTTTTTGAGTATCTACCCAGTAATAAGATTAGCCAAGAGAGATAATAATAAGATTACTGGGTCAAATGGTAGTTCTGTTTCTGGTTGTTTGGGAAATCTCCAAACTACTTCCCACAGTGGCTGAACTAATTTACATTCTCACCAACAGTGTAAGCATTCCCTTATCTCCACAAGCTTGATAACATCTGTTGTTTTTAACTTTTTAATAATAGCCATTCTGACTGGTATGACATCTCAGGTATCTTTTTGTAGTTTTTATTTTTGCATTTCTCTGATGATTAGTGATGTGGAGCATTTTTTCATTTGTTTGTTGGCCACAGGTATGTCTTCCTTAGAAAAGTATCTGTTCATGTCCTTTACCTACATTTGAATGGAGTTATTTGTTTTTTGCTTGTTGACGAATAGTTTGCGAATATTTTCTCCCATTCTTTAGATTGTCTGTTTACTCTGTTGAGTTCCTTTTGCTGTGCAGAAACTCTTCATTTTAATTGGGTCCCACTTGTCAATTTTTGTTTTTGTTGCAATTCCTTTTGAGGTCTTAGTCATAAATTATTTCCCAAGGCCTGTGTCCAGAATGGTATTTCATAGGTTTTCTTCAAGGATTTTTATAGTTTAGGTCTTATATTTAAAGTATGTAATCTATCCTAAGTTAATTTTTGCTTATGGTGAAATGTAGTGGCTCAGTTTCATTCTTCTGCATGTGGTTAGGTAGTATTTTCAGCACCATTTATTGAATAGGGAATCTTGTTGCATATGTTTGTTGATTTTGTCATGTATCAGATGGATGTAGGTGTGTGGCTTTATTTCTGGGTTCTTTATTCTGCTCCATTGAACTGTGTGTCTGTTTTTGTACCATTATCATGAGGTTTTGCTTACTGTAGCCTTGTAGTATTGTTTGAAATCAGGTGATGGGATGCCTCTAGCTTTGTTCTTTTTGCTTAGGATTGCTTTGGTAATTCAGGCTCTTTGTTTGGCTCAATATGAATTTTAAAATATTTTTCTAATTCTGTGAAGAATGGCAACAGTACTTTGATAGGAAGTGTGTTGAATATGAATTTCCTTGGGCATCATGGTCATTTTAACAGAATTGATTCTTACTACCCATGAGCATGGAATGTTTTCCATTTGTTGTGTCATCTCTGATTTCATTCAGTAGTGTTTTATAGTTCCCCTTAGAGAGATTTTTTTCACCTCCTGGGTTGGACATATTCCTAGGTATTTTATTTGTGTGTGTGTGGTTATTGTAAATGGAATTGCTTTCTTAATTTGGCTTTCAGCTTGAACGTTATTGGTGTGTAGAAATGTTGCTGCTTTTTGTGCATGGATTTTGTATCCTGAAACTTTATTGAAATCATTTATCGGTTCTAGGAGCCTTTTGATGAAGTTTTTAGGGTTTTCTGGTTATAGAATTATATCATCAGCCAAGAGAGATAATTTGAATTATTTTCCTTTTTATATGCTTTTGCTTTCTTTCTCTTGTCTGATTATTCTCGTTAGGACTTCTATTACTAAGTTGAATAAGAGTGGTGAGACTAGGCATTCTTAACTTTTTCCAGTTTTCAACAGAAATGCTTTAAGTTTGTGCCCACTCAGGATGTTGGATGGCAGTTTGTCATAGATTACTCTTACTATTTTGAGGTACGTTCCTTCCATGCCTAGTTTGTTAAGAGTTTTTATCATGAAGAAATGTTGGATTTTATTGAAAGCTTTTTCTGCATCTGAGCTGGTAGCAATCCTACTGAAGCTGTTCTAAAAAATTGAGGAGGAGGGACTCCTGTCTAACTCATTTTATGAAACGAGACTTATTCTGATACCAAAATCTGCTAATGACATCACGCAAAATGAAAACTACAGGCTGATACCCCCAATGTGTAGATGCAAACATCCTCAACAAAATACTAGCAACTCAAATCCAGGAGCACATTGAAAAGTTAATTCACCATGACCAAGCAGGCTTTATTCCTGTGATGCAAGGTTGGTTCAACACACATAAATCAATAAATGTAATTCATCAAATAAAGAGAGTTATATGCACTTTAAATTTATACTGTTGGTAAAGAGGAGATAGAGAGGAATTAGATGAATTCAACTGAAAGAAATAATTTAAATGTATGGGCTAATACACATCTTCTGGGACAATGTTTCTTTATCCTTTACTCACATGCTTTTAAATGTTTTTGTTGAATAAAATATTCCTCTGCAATCTATTCAAAGCACATATTTAGATGGCTCACTTTTAATATGTTATAACCTCTTATGATAAGGAGAAATAGATTAATCACTTCAAACTATAATTTACTATATATACTAGAATTTTTATACACAATAAAATTAATCTATAAAATCGTCCTTAATTCTAATCATTAGCAAGCTTCTCTTAGAAACCAGTCTAAGATAGTTTTTTTTCTCTTGTGCTAATTTTGAGTTTCATTTTTGACAACAAGTCAGCTCTTTAATACTGATATGAAAACACCTAATTAGACAAAAAACGTATGAACTATCCATCCACAGCTAAGATAATATGCTGACATCTTAGAACTATGGGGCTGCTTGTATACAATAATAAAAAGGAAGGAGGCAGTGGGTTTTTAAAAAATTATGAACTTTCTCGTAGTTTGCATTTAAAAATCTAATTTCATACTATTGAATAGTTGAAAGAGCAAGACTAAAGTTTATAAAACCAAGAGCCAGTTGCAGCGGCTCATGCCTGTAATCTTAGCACTTTAGCAGGCCAAGGTGGGAGGATCACTTTAGCCCAGGAGTTTGAGACAAGTCTGAACAACATAGCAGAATCCTGTCTGTAGAAAAAAAAAAGAGATAGTAAATTAAAAAATTAGCTGGGCATGGTGGTGCATGCCTGTAGTCACAGCTACTCAGAAGGCTGAGCTAAGAGGATCACTTGAGCCTGGGAGTTTACAACTGCAGCGAGCTATAATGGCACTACTGCACTCCAGCCTGGGCAACAAAGCAAGATACGTAGGTAGACAGATGGGTAGATAGGTAGGTAGGTAGGTAGGTAGATAGATAGATAGGTAGGTAGATAGAGGTAGATGGCTTTCAAAATAAATAAATATAATAAAGACTGCATAACTGAATCATACAAAATGATACTTCTATGTAGATGACCATACTTTGGCATTATAACAAGATCTTAAAACATGCAGAGAGAAGTCCACATCTCCTAAATGTTCATCTAGAGCCTATAAAATTCTATGCTGGTATAGAAAGGAGGCATATCTCACATGGTTGGAGAAGGAGGGCGAGAGAGCACAGAGGGAGGTGCTTGCTGCACACTTTTTTTTTTTTTTTGCGCGACAGAGTCTCACTCTTTCACCCAGGCTGGAGTGCAGTGGTGCCATCTTGGCTCACTGCAAGCTCCACCTCCCAGGTTCAGGTCATTCTCTTGCCTCAGTCTCCTGAGTAGCTGGGACTACAGGTGCCTGCCACCACACCTGGCTAATTTTTTTTTTTTGTATTTTTGTAGAGGTGGCATTTCACTGTGTTAGCCAGGATGGTCTCTATCTCCTGACCTCGTGATCCACCCGCCTTGGCCTCCCAAAGTGCTGGGATTACAGGCGTGAGCCACTGTGCCCGGCCTGCTGCACACTTTTAAATAACCAGACCTCATGAAAACTTACTATCATAGGAACAGAAAGGGGGAATCTACCCCCATGAGTCAATCACTGCCCACCAGGCCACTCCTTCAACATTGGGGATTACAATTTGATATGAAATTAGGGTGGAGACACAAATCTAAACTATATCATTCTGCTCCAGCCCCTCCCAAATCTCATGTCCTTCTCATATTACAAAATACAATAATCCCTTCTCAACAGTACCCCAAGTCTCAACTCATTTCAGCATTAACTTAAAAGTCCACAGTCCAAGTTCTCATCTGAGATAAGGCAAGTCCCTTCACTTATGAGCCTGTAAAATCAAAAACAAGTTAGTTACTTCCAAGATACAATGGGGATACAGGTATTGCATAAATACACCTGTTCCAGAAGGGAGAAATCAGCTAAGACCAAAGAGCTACAGGCCCCATGCAAGTCTGAAACCCAGTAGGGAAGTCAATAATTCTTAAAGCTCTGAAAAGCATCTCCTTTTACTCCATGTCTCACATCCAGGCCACATTGATGAGACGGGGGCCTCCCAGGGCTTTGAGCCTCTCAGCCTCTGTGGCTCTGGAGGAAAAATCTCTCTTGGCTGCTTTCACTGGCAGGCGTTGAGTTCCTGTGGCTTTTCAAGGCGCACGGTGAAAGCTGTTGGTTGATCTACCATTCTGGGGTGTGGAGGATGGTGGCCCTTTTCTCAAAGCTCCACAAGGCAGTGCCCTATTGAGCACTCTGTGTTGGTGCCGACTCCACATTTCTTCTCCATACTTCACTAGTAGAGGTTCTCCATGAGAACTCTGCTCCTGCAATAGAAATCTGCCTGGACATCTAGGCATTTCCATACATCCTCTGAAATCTAGGCAGAGGCTTCCAAGCCCCAACTCTGTCCCTCTGTGCACCCACAGGCTTATGACTTTGTGGAAGCCACCAAGGCTTGCAGCTTGCATCCTCTGGGGCAGCAGCCTGAAACTTATCTGGGGTCCTTTTATCCACAGCTGGAGCTGGAGTGGCTAGAATGCTAGGAGCAGTGTCCTAAGGTTGCACAGGGCAGCAGGGCCTTGGGCCCAGCCCACTAAACCATTCTTTCCTCCTAGTTCTCTGGGCCTGTGGTGGAAGTAGCAACCACAAAGTTCTCTGAAATACATTCATCTTTTCCACCCTTGTCATGGCTATGCACATTTGGTTCCTCCTATGCAAATTTCTGCAGCAAGCTTTAATTTCTCACCAGAAAGTGGGCTTTTCTTTTCTACCACATGGTCAGGTTGCAAATTTTCTAAATGTTTATGCTCTGCTTACCTTTAAATATAAGTTCCAGTTTCAAATAATCTCTTTGCTCATATATATGAGCATACATTGTTAGAAGCAGAAAGGTCACCACTTGAACACTTTGCTGCTTAGAAATTTCTTCCACCAGATACCCTAAATCATCACTGTCAAGTACAAAGTTTTGTAGATCCTAGAGCAGGGGAACAATGTTGTAAGTCTTTTTGCTAAAACATAGCATAAGTGACCTTTACTTCAGTTCCCAGTAAGTTCCCTATTTCCATCTGAGACCACCTCAGCCTGAACTTCATTGTCCATATACCTATCAGCATTTTGATCACAACAATTTAACAAATCTCTAGAAAGTTACAAACTTTCCCATGTCTTCCTTTCCCGTATCTTCTGAGACCTCTAAACTGAGACCACCTCATCCTGAACTTCATTATCCATATACCTATCAGCATTTTGATCACAACAATTTAACAAATCTCTAGGAAGTTACAAACTTTCCCATATCTTACTTTCCCACATCTTCTGAGACCTCCAAACTCTCCCAGCCTCTCTGCCTATTACCCAGTTCCAAAGTCACTTTCATATTTCCAGGTATTTTTATAGGAATGCCCCACTTCTTGGTACCAATTTTTTGTATCAGTCCATTCTTACGTTGCTATAAAGAACTACCTGAGACTGGGTAATTTGTAAAAAAAAAAAAAAAAAGAGATTTAATTGACTCATCGTTCCACAGGCTGAATAGAAAGCATGGCTTTTGAGGCCTCAGGAAACATAATCATGGTTCAAGGTGAAGAAGAAGGGGGCACATCTTACATCGCGAAAGGAAGAGGGAGAGAGAGCAAAGAGGGAGGTGCTACACATTTTTAAGCAATCAGATTTTGTGAGAGCTCACTCACTGTCATGAGAACAGCAAAGGGGAAATCTGTATCCATGACTCAATCACCTCCAAGCAGGCCCCTCTGTTTAACACTGGAGATTACAATTCGACCTAAAATTTAGGTGGGGACACAAATCCAAACCATATTAAATATCGTGGAGCAAGTTAGTCTAGATGATATCACATTAGTATAAGGCCATGATATAGTGGCCTTATTTTCATTTTTTTATTCAAACAACAAAAGTATAATTTCAGGAAATGTTTGAATTTAAGAGATATATTAAAAATATATGCCAAAATAAAAACGTGCTCAAAAGGTTGATATAGGTTTTGTAAAATATATTTACTATGGCAAACAGATTTATACAAATTTTAGTAAAAGGAAAAAAATACTTCATTCCTAGAAGACTTCTCAGAATTTTCAGTATGGGAGACAGTATTGTGAGTCCGCATTTGGAAATACAATATATACCATTTCCCAATATTTGTTGAACATGAAATCTATCTGTGTGTGTGTGTCTGTGTGTGTGCATACACACCATTTCTAAGGACTATTGGATGTGCAAAATCTTTTAAGAATCTCTAGCGGACTGTTTTTATTTTTTTGTTGTTTCAATAGCTTTGGAGGCACAAGTGTTTTTTGGTAATGTGGTTCAATCAAACAGTGGTGAAATCTGAGATTTTATTGCACCTGTCACCTGAGTAGTGTACATTCTGTCTGATGTATAATTTTTTAAAAAAATTATTCACGCTCCTCTCATTCATTCTCCTGCCTTCTGGGTCTCCAATGTTCATTATACCACTCTATGCCTTTGCATACCCACAGCTGAACTCCCACTTACAAGTGAGAACATGTGGGATTTGGCTTTGCATTCCTGAGCTAGTTCACTTAGGATTATGACCTCCAATTCCATCAAAGTCTCTGCAAAAGACATTATTTCATTCTTTTTTATGGCTGAGTAGTATTCCATGGCATATTTCTATATACAGAAATATAAAAAATATGTATGTATACTTTTCTTTATCTATTCATTGGTTGATGGGCACTAGGTTGGTTAAAGGAATATAAATCATTCTGTTATAAAGACACATGCACACGTATGTGTATTGCAGAAGTATTTACAATAGTAAAGACATGGAACCAACCCAAATGCCCATTAATGATAGACTGGATAAAGAAAATGCAGTACATATACACCATGGAATACTATGCAGCCATGAGATAATGTCCTTGGCAGGGACATGGATGAAGCTGGAAGCCATCATCCTCAGCAAACTAACACAGGAACAGAAAACCAAACACCACATGTTCTCATAAGTGGGAGTGGAACAATGAAAACACATGGACACAGGGAGTGGAACAACACACACCAGGGCCTGTTGGGGGGTGGGAGGCGAGGGGTGGGAACCTAGATGATGGGTTAATAGGTGTAGCAAACCACCATGTCACATGTATACCTATGTAACAAACCTGCACCGTTCTGCACCTGTATTCTGGAACTTAAAGTAAAATTTTTTAAAAAGGAAAGTACTCTAAATGTATAAATTATGTATCCTTCCAAGCTTTTAACTATAGTATGAACAGCGGTAGTTTGTATTAAATGTAATACAAAATACATATTATAATTTACTGTAGAAATTATCTAGTTGACAGGGGAAAATGTAAGATAGTGTTCAAAACTTACCATTTTAACTTTAAGATATGTAAGGTAGAGAACACAGTAAGACTCTTTTCAGGCCTTAAACTGTTTAATTCTAGGAAAAATATGTAGATAAAGCAATTTAATACTGTTATTTTAAATAAATCAGTGATAGTGTGATTTATTTTGTTTTCCACTTTATTGATTCTTAAAAAAACAAACAAACACTGTAACAGACAATGACGCAATACATTAAAATGAGAAAATTCTTTTAAAAATGAATCATTTTTCTTCTTATCCTCCAATTTCCATTTCTACTACTCAACCAAGTAATACCTGTTTATTCCTTAATATATATCTTTGAAACCATTTTTCTCTGCTCAAGCAAACACACACATACACACACACACACACACCTACATGTTATATAAAAATAGAAACACTCTATATATTACACTTTGCTTTTAATTTTACTGACAGTAATACATAATACATTCCTCCCAACTGTCAGGTAAATATAGAGATAGATGATGATGATTTAGATTGGTGCAAAAGTATTTCCAGGTTTGGCAATTAAAAGTAATGGCGAAAACCACAATTACTTTTGCACCAACCTGTAGATATATAGATCTTATTTTTTAAATAGTTGAACAATATACTTTTGAGTTTTTTTAGTATGCAGCATAGTATAATGGTTAACAGCTCCGATTTTAGAGATATGTTTCTTGCGATTTAATCTATATTCTACCATTTCCTAGCTGTACATACAGGAAGCAATCACAAAATTAGGCAAAAATTCTATTAAAAATAAAATTAAGGCACATAAGTTAAAAATGTAAATATCACTCTTCGATCACCATATGATAAATCTAGAAATTAATAAAAAATTTAAAGCCCTTTCATGGGAAATTTTAAAATATTTCTTTAAAATTAAAGCTTTAAAGTAAAAATTCAAAAAAAAGTACAGACTTTTTAATATAGGAACCTCACATGTTATACAAAAATCAACTCAAAATGGATCATGGATTTAAATATAAAGTATAAAACTACAAAACTTCTAGACAATAACATAGAAGGAAATCATCAGGATCTAGAACTAAGAGAAGAGTTTTTAGATTTGACACCCAAAGTATAAAACATAAACACAGATATTAATAAACTGGATCTTATTGAAATTAAAAAAAACCTTTGGCTCTGCAAAAGATTTTAAGAGGATTGAAAGACAAGCTACAGAGTGAGCGGCAATATTTTCAAACCACATATTAGACAAAGAACTAGAATGTATGTTACACAAATACTTCTCCAAATCAATGATTTAAAAAAATAAGCAATTCAATTAAAAATTGGGAAAAAAAAGCCATAAAGCAAATTTCACCAAAGAGCATATATTGGTCACAAATAAGCCCATGAAAAATATATTTAGCGCCATTATCTATCGGGGAAAGGTATATTAAAGCCACGAAGAGATATCACTCTACACTTATCAGAATGGCTACAATTTTTAAATGGCAAAAGCATCAAATGTTGATAATAATTTGGAGAAATTGAATCATTCATCTTTTTCTGATGGAAAGGTAAATTTGTACAAATACTCTGAAAAAGAACATTATAATTTCTTACAAAAGTAAATATGTACTTACCTTAAGCCCCAGCAGCTACACTCTTGGAAATATATCCCAGGTTAATGGTAATTTATATTGAAACAAAAACCTGTACATGTATGTTCATAGCAGCTTTATTCATAATAGCCAAAAACTGGAAACAACTGAAATGTCCTTCAGTAGGTGAATGATTAAACAAACTGTGGTACATCCACACCATGGAAAAAATTACTAAGACACACAACTTGGATTGATTACAAATGAGCTAAGCTATAATGATTATAAAAAAGAACAATCTCAAAAGTCTACATATTTTATAATTCTATTTATATAGCAATCTAGAAATGACAAAATTAAAGAAATGTAAAAAAAGCACTATATATCTTCAAAATTCACATAACCTAAGGAAGGGAGGCATGTTGATTTAATTACATTTTCATTCTGTCTTATATTGATGTCCTCTTGTGCCATACTATATTTCTCAGGTATCAAGCTTACTCCTAACTCATGTTATCAAACTATTTTATGGCATTAAAAAATAGAAAATCCAGAAATATCAATAAAATTTTTTATTATACACTAAGCTAAATTGATTGAATAAACACTTGCAAAGAAAAATACACACGAATACAGAAACGCACACACATTATATATGTATATATATAAAATTTGAATTTTGTTAATCAAGATTTAGTGAACTCATAGCCAAGTCTACCAAATTTTAGTAAAAAAAAATTATGTTTAAACCCAATGTAAAAGTTATAGAGGGTCTTTGCTCTTCTTTTTAATATTCTTCTAAAATCAATCCTAGGTTTCAAATGAAAAATTTCATAAAGTTTAACTAGCTATATCTAATCTCTTTTTTCTATTATTTGTCATCAGTTGGAATATTTTCTATGCTATAAATCTAGTTCACTGCTACTAACTAAATGCTAATATTTTATAAATGAACACTGAAGTGGTATAATGTCCCCCAAAAAGATTAAATTACAAGCTTTGAATAAATCACGCAGATTGAAATAGTGTCATGAACCATGCTGGAATGATTTTAATATACCTGAAATAGTCTTTATGCTTTTCTCATTATGCTGTGTCATAAACCCTAATATAAAATTTCCTAGAGCTATGACACAGTCATGCTCCCTGAAACTCAAGGTTCTCTTAAGGCAGAGCAAGTCTAAGGTATGGCTTAGAAAATAAAATTTGATCCTTTATTAATTGTACATGTTATGATAAAAATAACAAAGTTATTTTGTTATATTAATATTATCCTGTGTCTTAAAGGAGATAATAGTGTTAAAACTCTATCTGTGCTCTCAAAATAATATGAGTCCATTTTCTCTATTTTACAGAAATAACTCAAGATTAATGCTTAGTTTTATATTCATGGCCACACAATTTAATATGTATGATATCCCCTGGGGTTTAGGAATAAGTTCATAGTTTTAAGTGGAAGGTATGAGAATTCATAAGGCAAAGAGAGGATAAAGTGAAAAGAATGACCAGAAATGGTAAACATGTATCTGGAATAAGACTCATATACATTTCTTAGGCAAGTGAGGCCAGTTTTTATAAGGACGCCTAGTCACAATGTATACTATGGAGGCTTCAGAACTAAGACGTTACATTCTCTGCAATGATTAGGACAAGGAGAATAATCAAAGTATGAGGCTTCCCAGATTTTGCTGATCTCTTATCCATGCAGCAGGGAAAAGTGCTTTTTCAGTTCAAGCTTTTTGAGTGGGGGTTTTTCTTTTAAGTAGCTGTTCTGGACCAAAGGTAGCCTAACA
Source organism: Nomascus leucogenys (assembly GCF_006542625.1). Taxonomy (NCBI): domain Eukaryota; kingdom Metazoa; phylum Chordata; class Mammalia; order Primates; family Hylobatidae; genus Nomascus; species Nomascus leucogenys. The sequence continues at coordinate 21,312,400 of NC_044390.1, forward strand.
GGGAGGATATACAACCACAAAATTTACTGTTTACATTGACCTAACAAAAATGAAGGAGAAGTAGTATGTGGGAGCCTCTAATATCTCAGACACGAGTAAGCTCAGGTGATATTTTAACATTGCATTTTGGTGGCATACACATGACGGGGCAAAGGAAAAAAAATTACTGTTTTCTCTCAGATCTCTTAGCTTAGGTTATCAAGAATACAAGAGGTTAAGGCAAAAACTTAAATAGTATCACTTGTGGAGATGGGTAGCACAACTGAAGAGACGTCAAGGGAACAAGGAGTAGAGATTCCAAAAAATGGACAGCAAGTACAAAGGACTGCATTTCTTGGCTGGTCACCGTATCACAAAGAACATACTTATCAGTCCTGTCAGAGCTACAACTATAGCTCAAATAGCCTGCGGTATGGAGAAGGAGAAAAGTTACGCAATTTAAACTACCAACTCTGTCCCATCTCTGTCTTTCCTTGAGCAAAATCTTCGCTTATGTGGCATCAATTCCTATGCATTTCAAGTTTCTATGCAGTCTTTCCTGACAAGCCATGGGGAAGACATAGTTCTACAGGTCCAGTGTCCATATGCCAGCAGGGAAGTTTCTTCTTATTAACTGGGGCTTTGTGTGGGGACTTTTTCTGTTTTGTTTTGGTGGCAATGGAAGCAGCCTAGATTGTTCATAGGAGACTTCCTGCTCTAGGATTTGGTTTCATTCCTGTTCATAGGAGGCTTCCTGTTTAGGATTAGGCTGTCCCATTCAGCTAGAAAAATAAGCTCTCTTGGACAGACAAGTAGGGAGTTTGTGGAGAGAGGAAAGAATGTGGCACTGCTGAGCAGATCTGGGTTGGGGCAAAAAACCAAATTCAACACATTAGATTGGCTCCAAAGTGGATAGAAATAGCCACACATACCTATGTATCTAATTATCATTTATTTAATTTAATGTTTATCCTTATGTGTGTTTGGATAGCAGTACCTTAAATGCGAAGATCCATTTCCAGATAAACCTAAAGTGGATATGTGCATTTGCCTCCATTGATATTCCTTTTTTTCTTAATAATTCCTTAACTTTGCTTTTGGTATTATATTTTCTTATAGATTTATTCCTTAACTTCTTCTCATTCTTAGCATCCTTTGATGGATTCATTTCTTCTGTCTGATCTTAATAAATCATGTATTGTTCTAGGGCTCAAAACTAAGGCTTATCATCTTCCCTTGGCTTACTTATTTCCTATTGTTCTTTTTGAACCTGGTTTCAAATACCACTGGGGATCAATCCCAACCCCAACTTCTTTTCTGAACTCTAAACTCATATATTATAACTGATGATACTGTATTTTCACCCTGATGTCTACGATGAAATGCTTGCAGGGTTTTTGTTTTGTTTTTGTTAAATACCTTCCAAACTTTCTTCTTTCCTAATGATTTGCATCTCAGAAAATAGTAGTGCCATTCACTCAGTTGCTCAGTCCAAGAGACCTTGATATAATTAGTGACCTGTGTTTTCATACACTACATCTTATTGACCAAAAATCTTATTGCCTTTATTACAAGAAGAAATGCTGACGTTACACTTGTTACAACATCAACTATTTCTTGCTAAGTCCAGATTCATTTTAACTCTGTGATAGTCTTATAAATCTGGCCTGATATCAGAATATATTCCCTACACTGCAGCCAGATTTCAGTTTCAAACATAAATTTGATCATGCCACTTCCTTGCTCTCACCTCTTCAGTGGTTTGCTAATCATTAGAGAATGAACTGTAACCTCTTCATCAGGCTTGTTGGAATGACCATGTGTCCTGATTTTTCTCTCACCTGATTTTCCAACACTGTCTGAATGTCAGAACTATCCTGGCCAGATTGGATTCTGTTTTCTTTCAAATATCCCAAGTTATTTCATAACTTAATACCATTGATTGGCTTTTCTCTCTGACTGGAATGCTCTCCAAGTCAAAATTCCAGAATCATTCCTTATTTTCGTCTGAGCTGTGCCTTAACTATCACCCCCTCAGTAAGTTATCCGTATGCTCCAGTTTGGGTTATTCCTAGTTTGTGGATATTGTATCAGAATCTTGGAAAAAGCAATATCGGATGGATTTTAAAAATAGATTTTGTGAGATACAATTGACACACGTGAACACATAAAATCTGAAATGTTCCTGAGGCCTCTCTGTAAGCCCTTTCTCTTGTCCTCCCTATACCACAAGAAGCAACCACTATAAGCACCAGCCTCCTCTACTATCCCTGACAAACCACTAATCTATCACTGTGTATTAGTTTGCATTTATGTAGATGGAATTATATAGAATATAGTCTTTTTATTTCATTTTTCTTAATTTTCTATTTATTTCACTTAGCACTATTACTTTGAGATTCATCCTTGATGTTATATATGGAAATAGTTTATTCAATTTTATTCCTGGATAATGTTCCACGTATGGAATTGCCAAAGATTTTGTTCATCACCCATCCCACTGCTGATAGAAATTTGAGATGGCCCCAATTTTGCCTGTTAAACAGATCAAAATGTTTTGAACATTCATGTACAACTTTTGTATGAACAGATGTTTACATTTCTCTTCCAATATTTCTACTCTTCTTCTCTGAGAGCTGGACAGCTGGGTCATATAATGGGTATGTATTTAAATTTCTAAGAAACTGACAAACTGTTTTCCAAAATAGTTGTACCATTTCACATTTTCACCAACAGTCTATGAGAGTTTCATTGCTCTACTTTTGACAATATTTGGGATAATCAATCACTTTAATTTTAGTTACTTCAATAAGTATATAGTGGTAACTTATTTTGGTTTAAAGTTTTATTTACCTAATGACTAATGATGTTGAACATGTTTTCATTTGCTATATATGTATGCGATATATATGTTCATAAATGATTTGATATATAGGTTCAAAAATAATTTGAATATCTGTTCAAATGATTTGCTAAAAGGTTTCAAATGTGTCATTTCCTAATTTTTGAGGTTTTAGTTTTAGAGTTCTTTACATATTCTCAGTATAATTCTTTTTCCAAATATTTTCTTTCAATTTATCCCTTGTCTTTTTACTCTCTTAAGAGTTACTTTGGGATAGTAGAAAATTTTAATTTTGGAGTAGCCTAAGATTAATTATTTTTGATAATATGATATAATTTTGTTATTATGTCTAAGAATTCTTTGCCTAACTCAATTTCACAAAAAAATTATTACACGTTTTCTTCTAGAAGTTTCATAGCTGTAGGTTTTCCATTAAATTATTAATTTTGATTTGATTTTTTATGTGGTATAAGGTATAAATAGATTTTATATTTAATATGAATAAGCAATTTCCCTAGCAACAGTTTTTGAAGACTACTATTTCTTCCATGAATTTCCTTTACACTGTTTAGAAAACCATTTGGGATTATTTTTATTTTATTTATTTATTTATTTATTTTTATAAGTAGACAGTTTATCTGGGTGAAGTTTAAGGATTATAACTTGGGAGCAAAGACTCAGGTTGCCTAGAATCTACACTTTGGTTAGCAGCAGTTGCAAGAGGAGTTGTAAAGACAAAAACAAAGGGACAGAGAGTGGGCCGATACAGAGTTGTCAGAAATTTTTATTTATTTAAAGAAATAACATTGTTTATTGATTAGACATATATCATTATGGTTTAGGGTATGAGATATAGTGTCCAATGCGGTGTTATTAGTTTAATATATATCTACTTGTGGCAATAGTGAACAGTTTCAAGAGAGGAATACATAATTTAAAGGGGGAGAATGACATAACTGCACTTTCATTTCAATGTCTGAGTTTGATAACCAAAAGGACTTGCATTTTTTACATAAAAATTTTCTATTTCCCAAATCTCAAGACCTGGATACAAAATGTAGAGCTGCAGATTTAGGGCCTGAATGGCTGGAGTAGCAGCAGGTGTTATCTACACAGTTGTCAACATTTTACCAAGAGAAAAAAGGGGAAAGTGGAGATTCTCATGTCTATATGTACTCAATGAACACGTTACTCTGATTAGGTTTGTGGGCCCCATGGGACTATTTTTAAACTTCTTATTCTGTCCTATTCATCTGTTTGTTTTTCTTGATGCCAATACCACATAGGCTGGGTTACTGCAGCTTTATAATGAGTCTTGAAGTAGTATATGGCCTCCAACTTTATCCTTCTTTTTTAACAACTGAGTTTATGGGTACTTTGAATTTCCATGTGCATTTTAAATTAGTTTAAATTTCAGAAAAAAAATGCCTTCAGGGATTTTGATTGTTTTTGTCTTGAATCTAGAGATCAAACGGTATCCTAACAATGTTGCATCTTCCAGTTCCTGATTACAGTGTATTTTTCCATTACTTAGGTTTTTAAAAAATCTCTTTCCACAATGTTTCTTATTTTTCAGTGTACAGGTTTTGCATGTCTTATTCAGATTTATCGCTAAGTAATTAATACTATGATGCTTTGGAAAATAGTATGGAATTTTACTTTTTTTTGAGACACGGTCTCACTCTGTTGCCCATGTTGAAGTTCAATGGCACAATCGTGGCTCACAGGAGCCTTGACCTCCTGAGCTCAAGTGATTCTTCTGCCTCAGCCTCCTGAGTAGCTGGAACTATAGGCATGCATCACCACAATTGGCTAATTTTTAAAAATTTTTGTAGGGACAGAATCTTGTTATATTGCCCTGGTTGACCTTGAACTCCTGTACTCAAACTCCTGGCCTCAAGCAACCCTCTCATCTTGACCTCTCAAAATATAGAATTTTAATTTCAATTTCCAAGTGTTTATTGCTAATATAAAGAAATTTAATTGATTTTTTTGTGAATTAATATTTATAGCCTGTATCCTTAATCAATGATCTTTTTAGCCCATAAAAGTTTTCATGCAGATTCCATATGATTCTCTATATAGATGTCCATGTCTTCCATAAATAAAGATGGTTTTACACTTCCTTTTCAGTATGAAGGTTTTTATTTGTTTTTTGCCTTATTGCATTACATGGAATCTCTGAAGAATGGTGAATAGAAGTGATGACAATAGACCTCCCTATATTGTCCCTGATCTTAGAGAAAAAGATCTCAATACTTTGTCAATAATATGATGTTATTTCTAGGTTTCTTTTTGGATGCTATTTTTTAGGATTGAGGAAGAATCTTCTGTTCTAGTATGCTGAAATTTATTAGCCTGAACAAATGTTGCATTTATCAAGTGATTTTCTGCCACAGACTGGACAAAATATTTTAAGGCACATGTCATACAAAGTACTTTTTATTCAAATATATAAAGAAACCTCAAAATTAAATGATAAGAAAACAACCCAGAAAAAATGCTAAACATTTGTTGTCACTTAAAGGACAAAAGGAGGTATATGAATATACACAAGAAAAGATGTTTGATATCATTTGTCATTAGAAAAATGTCAACTCAAATTGCATGATATACCACTACACATCTATTTGAATAACTAAAATTAAAAATATTGAACTTAAATTTAATTGTGTATACAGAGGTATTTGAACTGCTGATTGAAATATTCACTTTTGCATATGGTTTGGCAGCTTCTTAAAAAGTTCAAACATACAGTTACCATTTGATCTAGCCATTGTATTCTTAGGTGTTTACCCAAACAAAAGGAATACATATGTTCATACAAAGATCTGTAGACAGTTGCTCATAGAAGATTTATTTGCAATAGCAAAAAGTAAAAATAAGCTGTATGCTCATCAATGGGTGAATCATAAGCAAACGATGACATAGTCATGCAATGGAATACTACTTGGCTATAATAAAGAATGATATATGCTATGATAAGATTTAGTCTCAAAATAATTATGTTGAGTGAAAGAAGCCAGTCACAAAAGAGAGTACATTATCTGTTCAAACCTCCACAGATGCAAACTAATATTTACTGACAGAAAACAAATCAGTGTCTGCTAGGAAAGGGGAAGGGTGTGGCTGGTGAGATAAAGAGAGTGCAAAGGAAGCATTACTAAAGGGCTAAAGAAACTCTGGAGTTTTGCGTATGCTTTTTGTCTTGGTTGTGCTAATTGCATTTCAGATGCACAGTCATACCAATATCCTCATCATCACTCTTTGGATACCTGATAATGATGACTCAGACAAGCGTTATCTCTGTAAAATGGCTAGGACATTTGAGCAGCTGATGACTTTCAAGAATATACATGGCTAAACATTTTATAGCTGAGGTTCCAAATGTAATGCATCTACAAGTGTAATATATTAAATTCTGTCATGAAAAAAATCTGTGGAAGGCGTCACAGGAGATGCATGTAAGATGAAAAAATAATAATCTTCAAAAAATCAGAATTAAATAAATTATTGAAATTATTTTAAAACTTCAAAATCCAGTACTAACAGAAGCTAATCATTTTTCTAATCAAATTTAAATTAGTTAAATTATTTTAATCCATTTAGAAGCTTCAAGCTAGACTGAATAGTTCTATGTGTAAATAATAACACTGGGGACATAATCTCTCAGAAAACAATTTCATTTTAGGTCACACTTATTGTAAATAACTAATAAATCGAGGAAATACCTGATACTGAAAATAAATCTATAGAATAAGAAAGTGGAGAAAGGCTAGAAGGAATTGGCAGATGTGAAAAAAGAGATATAGCTTTATAGCATATTTATGACAAATAACCTATTCTTTATCACATGTATACCGTCTTTTAAAAATGTATTGTTATCCTCAAAAGCCTATATATTTCTAGCCTCTACAAACCTAGGTAGCTGTTGTAAACTGCTCTAGTTTATGGGTTTACATGCAACAACACTTTATTTACAGCAGGCAAATAGGTGGTTTTCATTTTCTTCAATTCATTTATTCTCATAGTAAGTTCACTGATATAACCATGCCTAAATCATAATTTTCTCTTTTAGTGAGTATAAATATAAAATTATCTAATCAGCTTTTTAAAAAGTATTCCTTTTACCAAAGTAGAAAATAATGCCTATACATTTTAATACATATACTTATGCATGAAAAGCCCTTAAATCATGTGTATTTCTTTCTTCTGTCTTACATTTAATACTAAACTCCAGACTATAGATGATAGTAAAATAATAGTACAAATGCAAGCACATACATTCAGTCTTGCAAACCTTAAATGTTAAATAATAGTCATTGAGATTTCATGACATGTGACTTAAACAGTTGGAATTGAGTTGTTACAGAGGAGAGAATTCTAACTCAATATGGGCTATTAGGTGGTTTTAAATGGAATGTTTAAGTAATTCCAAAAATGCTTTACAATCTAAAATTAAAGCTTATGTTTGTCACATGTGCAATCTTTGAAAGGATTTCTGAACCTCCTGTGCCCAGAATTAAAGGATTAAGGACACTTAAAAATCATTTTATAAAATATAAAAATAAAAGTGGAGAATATTAATAGGATAAATCAGAAACTGGAATAGCAACTGAACTCTTCCTACTCACCTACAATGTCCTCACTGAATCATTGTAAAGTCGACTGGTCTATTAATTTATGTTTAAATAAGGAAATGTTATGTAGCATAATATCAAACAGGTTTTTCTACTTTTAATACCTAATTTCCAGATATAAAAAAACAAAAACTGTAGTGTATAAATTGCTGAATCAAGATTATTTTAAATGTCTGGATTTTCATAAAATTATTCAAGGACTTTCAAAAAATAGTGCCTATTTAGCCAATTCCAAAAGGGTTAATTAAAATGCAGGTTTGCAAAGTAAAACAGAAGAAATGATGAGAGCTCTGTTTTATTTACACTTGGCATGACAACCTTCCATTATGCTATATTGTATGGTGTTTGCCTTGATATTCCTAGAGATGCGTATACAGGTTATTTCTATTAGTAGTTTGAAGTATGACATACAGGTTAAGCATATGCACTCTGACTCACACAGCCTGGGTTCAGTTCTTTTTGTTCCACATTCTATCTCTATGATGTTAAGTTAAATTAACCTAATACTTCCCACTTTCTCACATGAAAATAAGGCAAAATAATGGTACTTACCCCACTGCTTAGTTTTGATGATTCAATTATGTTATATAAGTAATGTCCTTGATATGCTTCATGAAATGATTTTAACATATAATAAATAATTCTGTAGTTTAAGTAACATAAATAAAAAGAAAGACATACTTTTTTTTTGGTAAACATCTTTATGTTTAGCTGGAGAAAAAATAGTTGGAATAGAAATAGTTGCAAGTAGAATAAACTAACCAAATCCCATAAACTGGCTCAATAATAATATAGTAAAGTTGACATTGTTAGTGTACTATATTATAGACAGAGTGCATGAAATTTCACACAGTGAAAAAAGTTATCAGGTACTTAACACACAAATAATTAATTAATTTTATATTTAACTAGTTGATAGGTCAACTCACAATTTTTATTCTGCAGGTTTCCCCTCCATCTTACCTGAGATCACCAATTATCACTCCCTGTCTGAGCTAAAAAAAAATTTAAAAATAGCATGTTTTACTTCTCTTTTTTCTTTTCATTTATGTACACCATTTCTTCTTTCTTTCTTCCCCTGCACCTATAATGTCTAAGAAATCAAGAAATGTGACCTAGATTGTTAACTCTCCCACAAAGATCACCAGAAAATATTTTTATTGAGTTGAGTTTTATTAAACGTATTGCAACAAGGAAGAATGCCATCTTAAAAGAATTTCCATAATGTCTCAGAAGTTAGGGAAAGAGATGTATAGAGTCTGGGGTCTAGGCTCAAGTGGGGTTAGGTGGCTTCTTCAGATGCTCCCTGTTGTATGATGGGGTTACAACCAATAAACCCATTGTAAGTTGAAAATATTGTCAAAGCCAGTTACCATATTTTAAATTTATGATAGGTACATCCTCATGTAATTGATTGTATATTAAGGAGCCTACTGAATATGTATTCCTTTTGCACCAGCATAAGGAAAAAAAATCATAAGTAAATGCATCTTAAGTCAGGGGCCGACTGAATTGTGAAAGGGCAAAATGCATGTAGTAAGAAAGGTGTGACCTGAAGTATAGAAATGTAATGTGGTTATAATCCTTTATAAAATGAGGGATTTTGTGTGTGTGTGTCTGTGGTGTGCCTTGAACTTTTCTCCCTGCCGTCTCGCATTTAGCATATAGCACATACAACATATAGCATAGTGGAAAGATATTATGCCAAGTGTAAATAAAACAGAGCTCTCATCTTTTCTACTGTTATACTTTGCAAACTTGAATTTAATTAATCCTTCTGGAACCAGCTAAATACGCACTATTTTTTGAAAGTTCTTGAATTGGTTGAAATTGGCAAAATTCAGTTTATATTTTAAGATCAGGGGACTTCATGGGGCAAGAATAAAGCAAGATGTTTGCCAGCGTAAGAAAGATGTTATTTAAATGGAAGAGGGATTTGCCCATATTAGAAAACTGATCAAATACATTTGTTTGTAAGGATTTCCTGATGCAAAGAGGCAAATGGTTAAAGTAATTATTGGTTTAGAGCATTACTTTCCTTGTAAAGAATTTCCTGGAATAAATGGTTAAGTCATGTTGATACAGGTGGTCTCAATTCTCAGTCTATTGTATCTCCTTCTTTGAAATCTTCCTTTTCTGCTCTCTAGTTATCATTTATATTATTTCTCCCTTTCACTTGGATGCCTAAAATTATTTTTACATATGGTTTTCTAACCTTCCATTAAAACCTACTTTTATAGTATTTTCTCTAATTTGCTAGAAAAAAATTTAAATTGGCACCTCATTCTGCAATTTTCATAGTCAAATCTTGCAGTGTCTCCAGTTTTGAAGTTACCAACAAGGATAAAATCCAGGCTATGACAATAGTCTTCATTATTTGGCCTTGGTTTGTTTCTCCAATATCTTCCTTAGTCAAACATCTACATATAATTTTTGCCCTAGTCATACCAAACTTAGAACTTCCTCAAACTCCATATTAATTTCAGGAAGCTCTGCTTTTTGGATAGTGCTAGTTTTCCCTAAGATAATGACTTTTTCCCCAACTGTTAACTACAAACCTTTCAATCCTGAATAACTGCTAATCTTTCTTAATAAGCAGGTCTCTAAAACACATTTGGCAGTAGTTACAAGATACTGAGATATCTGTAAATGCATTCTAAATTCTGGAGATGAAAGTGATAAAATCTATCCCTTACATTTACTCCTCAAGTCTATATTGGTATGATATATTTAAATATTAATTTTGTATTAAAATAAACTGCAAAATGGGTGTTTCAATGTTACATAACAAATCAACCTGTTAAAAAAATAAAAATAAAAATTTGCCCTGGAGAAAGGAAGTTCTAGCCTTTTTAATGGCTGCGTAGTATTCAAAGGTTTATAAGTACCATGTTTTCTTTATTCAGTCTACCGTTGATGAACATTACGTTCATTCCATGTTTTTACTATTGTGAATAGTGCTAAAATGAACATATAGATGCATGTGTCTTTATGGTAGAACAATTCATATTACTTTGAGTACATATCCAAGAATGGGATTGCTGGGTCAAATGGTAGTTCGTTTTAAGTTCTTTGAGAAATTGACAAACTGCTTTCCACAGTGGCTGAACTAATTTACATTCCTACCAGCAATGTATAAGCATTCCCTTTTCTCTGCAACCTTTCCACCATCTGTTATTTTTTGACTTTTTAATAAAAGCCATTCTCATTGGTGTGAGATGGTATCTCAATGTCATTTTGATTTGCATCTCTCTAATGATGAGTGATACTGGCCATTTTTTCACGTGCTTGTTGGCTGCATGTATGTTTTCTTTTGAAGAGTGTCTATGCATGTCCTTTGCTTATATTTTAATGGAGTTATTTGTTTTTTGCTTGTTGATACATAGATTGTGAACATTATTGACATTCTTATCTAGAGTCTCAGGAATTTTAAGTAGTTCCTTAAATATTAGTAGAATTGTGCTTATTTTTTAGATGCACTACCTTTTCAGTAGGTCTTCAAAACCCAAACTGTAGAAGTTAATAATACTAATACTGCTGAAAATAACAATATATCTATTCTGAGGTGACACATAATTAACTTCTAAAGTAATAATATAGAGAATCAGTGCTATCAGTTTAGGAAAGGAAAACATTGAAAAAAAAACCCAAAATACAAAAACATTAGTGCACTGATAAAGGTGTAAGTTTCTGTGATTTTTGAGTTGGATGAAATATCCCATCAAACCTTCAAATTCATTAATGCTTGTTATTTATTTTTGTATGAAACTTAAATGGAATGTTAATTTAATTCTTTAATTGTAATAGAATGGAATGGGTATATCATTAAATCAGACCTAGTTAAAACTTATACCACAAATACAAAGATTTAGTACAGATAAAAAATTCGTGCAACAATATTTAAAACAGACTTTCACACAAACAAACACCCCCATTCAGGGATTTTTACTTTTATCATAGGCTCAGACAGTAAACATAGTCCATATGTCTTCTGCTTCTCCACACTTGTTGCACACCAACCACTGTTTGATATTTAAGAAGCACTTTTTGTGATGAATGTGATGTGTGCATTAGTCTTCATTCATTTCTGAGAAATAGATTCCATTTCTCAAAGGTTTTTGCAAAGTTCACATCCTGTTAGGCATATGGAGAGAGTGACTCACAGAGTAACTGAAGAATATGATAAAAGTATTACCAAACACTGTGTCTCACTGGGGTCCAAATTTTTTTTCGAATCTAAACAGTACATATCAAACAGATGAAGTGTAAAAACAAATCTTTGCCGTGGGTGGCCTTATCATTACAGTCAAAACAATCTACATATATGGATGAGAGATATGTATCCAATAACTCTTCTGTAACAACAAAAATGATATTCCAAGGATATTTCCCAAAATAATTGTCCAATTTCTTTATGATGTCTCATTCATTTTCAAAATAATTTGATTTATGTAATATTATTTTTTGAAAACAAATGACTTATTAAAAAATCCAGCATTAGTCATATTATTAAAAACACACTGTCATTTGAGTATCCTAGAATAGGGGAATAGTTAAGAAATTTACATTTCATCAAACTGATAGATTTTTGTTCAGCCATCTATCATAATTATTCTATTAAAACCATGTAGAAAAATACAAAAGTGTTTATCATGTAACATTTGGTGGAAATAAACAAATACACAATTCTATGAATACTTTGATTATAAGTGAAAAATGTGCATGGAATTGTATAAAGACTAGAATGCATTATAAAAAAATGAAAGTATGTTTTGTTGTTTGGAGCAACATAATCTTTTTTCTTCAAAAACAGTTTATGTTGCTATAGTCTTCTCTGTATTATAATCAAAAGTGTAGTGAAATTTTATTTAGTAGATGACATCTGCTTGGAACTTTACATCAGCCTTATAATTAAAAAATTATGAGATCTTCTATTTCCAATAACTGCTTTTTTTGCCAGTTACAATGGGATTTCTTGAGGCATTAAATATTTTTAATTGTTTGTAACAATCAGTCTTTGTAAACCACTCTGATGAATGCTATTGCAATTTGCAAAAGGCATTTATTAGAAATAGAAGATCTCATAAATTTTTAATTATAAGGCTGATGTAAAGTTCCAAGCAGATGTCATGCACTATATTGTTGGCTTTGAAATGCATTACTTACTTGATGGCCTTCAGATGTGGCAATTTATTAATTTATTTAGTTAACGTTTGCAAAATCCTGTGATTGGCATTAGTTAGAATGTGCAATAATAACATCTTAAGCTTTTTTATAAATTTGCTATTGTACAGCATTAATAAATCAGGCCACACTATTTTCTGCTTTTCAAAAAGTATGAAAGAAATAATACTTGGAGTGTTTATTTTTCTCACATGAAAGGATTAGTATGTAATTAAGCCCAGTTGAGAATCCAAATTAGTGAACTTTTCATTCTAGCATGTTCATGCTTCCTCTTAAAAAATATTACTTTACTGTGGTTGTCCCCATGACCTTTGGCATGTGGTGTTACTCCCATAAATATGTTACATCTCAAAGAGACTTTGAAAATGTAATTAAGATGACAATCTAATTAAGATGACATCAATTAAGGAGATTATTATGGATTATTCAATGTCCTTAATGTAATCACATACGCCCTTAAAAGTGTCACAAGATCCTTCAGGTGTTGCTTCGCCAGCCAGAAACCTCTGTGGCCAGTGGCACCTTCTGGCTGAGTATTGGTCAGCCTGCGTATTGCTCATGCCCTTGGGCTCATTATGCCCAGTCAGCCCTGCAGGCTACACTAGGGTCGTTCTTCGGCCTGGATCCCACACCTGCCAAGTGTGAGCCAAGTGCAGAGTGGCGAGCCGCTCCAAACAGGTCACTGCTGCCATCAAAAGTATAGCTCTTTCTCTGACTAGTAGCAGAAGTGAAATGAGAGATTAAAAGCATGAGAAAGACTCAACCCACAGACCCACCATTGCTGACTTGATGGTAAAGAGGACCACGTGGGGAACGCATAAGGGAACAGAAGCTGCATGCACCCACGTCTGGACAAGGAGAATGCAGTGGCGCCTGGAAGATTGGAGCCACCAGGAACCACAGAGCCTCAAAGAGGGTGTCACAGCCCTGGTTCAGGAAGTCCCTAGGTCTGGGCTCCCCAAAGGGCCATAGCTCTTCTCTCCTTCTGGTCACTGCAGCTTGGTCGAGTGGAGGGGGTCGGTGAGGGGGGTGGGTTCAGACTGTTTGTGTTACAGCTCTTTTAGTTTTGCCTTTCATCAAATCCGAGTTATTGTTCCATGTCCAGGAAGAATGAGGTACACAGAAAACTGGAGGGTGAGCAAGGTGGAGAGGAGCTTCACTGAGAGCTAGAAGAGTTCTCAGGAGACCTGGAGTGGGTAGATCCTATCAGCAGGCAGATGGTCCCATCGTCTGCCAGTCTAAGTCTGGGGTTTTCATGGGATTCAGAGGGGAAGAAGTGCCTGCTGATTGGTCCATGGGTAGCCATCGGCTGTCCCGGAAAAAGCCACAAGTTCCTACTCGTGGCAGTGGAACTGGCAGCTCAGCCTCCAAGCTTCTGACACTCACTAGCTTGAAGGTGGGGCTTAACTGGGGACACACCCCTTTCCACCCAGGAGCCTGTCTGCCTCCTGCTGCCATCAACCTACCCTCCATGGTGCGCATATTTCCCAGGCTGTTCCTGCTGAGGGGTGCCTGCAGGCCCATGCTGAGCTGCCCTCAGCCTCCACCTCAGCTCCCTCTCATGCTCATTGGTGTACCAAATCCTAGAATGGGCCAAGGCGGCAGGGGGACTGGTGTGTCAGCGCTGGCTCGAGTGCGTGCACACCCAGTAGGATCGTGACAGCACTCGGGCTCAGCCTCAACTTTGCTCCAAAATCGGAGTGGGCACCGGGAGCCGGGAGAGGCCAGGCAGTAGAAGCAGGCACTTCAGAGCCTGCAGGGGAAGGGGGCTTCCAAGGCCCCCCAGCGCAGGGATGTCCAGGTCTGTAGCTGAGACTAGTTGGCTGCAGCTGGGAGGGCTGGCCTCCCACCCTCCAATTCAGAAAAGGGCGGGGCTCCCTCCTGTTCCTGGCTCCAGGTGGCTCCGTGGAGCCCCTGCGCGCCTCCCCCGCTGCAGCCTGCGTCGTGGCAGCAGCTGCTCTAGATAGGCCACAGCTGCCATCAAAAGCATGGCGCTTTCTCTGGCTGGTAGCGAAGGAAAAAGAGATTAAAAGCATGAGAAAGACAACCCACTGACCCACCACTGCTGGCTTGATGGTAAAGAGGACAATGTGGGGAAAGCATTAGAAGAAAATCACTTCTGCCAACAATCAGTGAGTTTGGAGGTGGACCCCAACACTCAGCTGACAACCCCAGCAGATATAGTACGCTGATTCAAGTTTAATGAGATCCTGAGAAGAGAATCCAGTCAAGGTGCTTTAGACTTCAGACCTTCAGAAGTTCAGACCTTCAGAATTGTGAGATTATAAACAGGTATTATTTTAAGATACTTACGTTTTGTAAATTGTGGTAATGGCAGCAATACAAACTAATATAATACTTGTCCTCTTGACCTTGCATAAGGAAAATGGAAAGGTGGGTACAGTTTGACTTAACTGATTTCTACATTTCTTTTCTTTATGTTTCTGCCTCTTCTTGTTTCCTTTCTTTCTGAAGCCATCCCAGGACAACTATCTATGATAGACCTCTACCAAAGATAGCTTTTTCAAGATGAATGCACCTGTTCCAAATCATGTCAAGCAAAATTTCCTTTTTCTTTAAGTCTGGCTGATACTAAAGATTCTCTAGGTTGGAATTGCTTCCTAAACTTCCTCACTGTCACTTCCATTTCAAATTTGTATACAAGAATAGACAGATGAAAAGTAATAAATATGAAGTGGTGAAAATTCCATTATTCTGATAAACAGATGGAAAAGATACTATAGGATGGGTGGATAATGTCCAATATGTCTTAAATTACTCAAAGTGTGGTTTATGGACCAGCAACATCAGCAGCATCTGGAAACATGTTAGAAATGCCAAATCCCAGTCTCTAGCTCAGAACAACTGAGTCAGAATCTTGTATTTTAATAAAATTTTCAGGTGCTGCATACACAATACAGTTTAAAAAGTGCTGTTTAAATTCCATTATATGGGTGAACTATTTCTTTACAGTTTAGAATAATCCTGCTAAAAATGTCCTCTCACTTAAGGGTATGCATAGAATTATGATGTCTCCTAAGGTACAATTTCAGAATCATTATTTATACTAAGGATTGGAATCCAGGCAGGCTGAGATCTAACTATTTGAATAACCAGTCAGCCACTATACCATGATCACTTTTATAAAGCTTTAAAGTAGTTTCTAAATTGTCAAACTATCACATATATCAAAACCTAGAATTCTATCTCCCAATTGCTATTCTATATCATCTGAAGAACCAAACAAAAACAATTTTTTTCAAATAGTTCCAGACCTTTTCCATATATTACTTATATATGAAGTATTTTTTTAAGATTTTATCGTTTCATATAAATAGCCCTGTTGTTCTGTTTGAATGAACTTTTCGATGTTTTCACATTTCATCTGATTGAGAAGTCACATATTCCATGAAACAATCTAAAATTTTAATTGAACCACTTATTACAGTAAGAAAATTTTGTCATATTTAAGATGATTGATCACCTGTATTAATCAATTTCATGTTCCAGATTTTTTTTTTTTTTTGAGACAGAGTCTTGCTTTGTCACCCAAGCTGGAGTGCAATGGCATGATTTCAGCTGACTGCAACCTCCACCTCCCAGATTTAAGTGATGCTTCTGCTGCTTCTGCCTCAGCCTCCTGTGTAGCTGAGACTACAGGCATGCACCACCATGCTCGGCTAATTTTTGTATTTTTGGTAGAGAAAGGGTTTTGCCATGTTGGTCAGGCTGGTCTTGAACTCCTGACCTCAGGTGATCTGCCTGCCTCGACCTCCCAAAGTGCTAGGATCCAGATATTTTTCTAAGAACTGCATATGCATGAAATCAGAATTATTGCTATACACTGATGAATTATGAACTATTATTGACCTTGTTTTACTGTTAAGTAAACTGAGGCTTAGAAAGTTGAAATTATATTTTGAAGATAATAATACAGCTAGAAATGGAAGTCAGACCATTTATGTAACAGCACATATTCAATATTTGATAACAAAATGCTTTTAATCAAATAGAGGCTCCAACTCTTAAAACCTCAGTTAAAAAATAAACATTAAAAAAATTCTCATGGAACTTGAGGAAGTACTAATTATTTTATCAGATTAGGGTAAAATACTTTAAAAGATAAAATAAATGGAAGGAATAAATTAAAATAAAAGGAGATATTAATAAACCTCACCTCAGAGGTTGATTATGAGGAAAAATAATTTAATGCATGTAAAATATTTAGAAAAGCATCTGAAAAAAATGTAAGCCTTACATTGTCATAATTCTTGCTTTTTCAATTATTATTACCACTGCACCAATCTCAATGTGTATGTACTATACAAATCTCATTAAATAGTAAATGTACAACATCCCTCCGTGTTACATAGTAGGTATTCTAAATTTGATTTCTTTCTCCTCTCCTAAAAGACAATTGTAATATTTTAAGATACACAATAAAGTTAGTGTTTAAAAATAAAATAAATCATATTACATTTAAATTTATTCCTTAATATTTATACGATTATAATTTTTATCTCTTAGTCACTTTTTCATATATACATGTGATGTTTTAGTCAAACAATTATAACTTATAAATAAGAGTGTACATATAATATCACTGATTATTGCTTGAATCTAATATGAACAAAGTAGAAGCTTTTTAAGATTTATTTTCAAAAATAATATTAAATGTTAAGAAATATTAATACACACAATTCTAAGATACTTGTAATGTCTTTTATCATAAGCATTCAATTCTTCCATGAAATGGAAAATCCAAAAATACAATCATCAGAATGAAATAACATATTAAGTTAATGTGAGTTTCTAAGTGATTTTGGTTTTGTGTGTAATGGCAAGAGAATGGAGAAAAAGGAAAGCTTTAGGGTATTGTAATTCAGCAGCCCTGTGGAAAAATATTTATATGACAAAATGCAATATATTCACATCTAGATCCATCACAGATAACAATAGCTCCCTGAGAGAATGTTACTCTCACTTTCATATTAATACCTGGAGTTACCGAGGTAGCTCTTTTTTTCCCTGTCATTTTAAATTACTAAATGGAAACTTAATGGGTTTTTATTGCCTTTGCTGACTGAATAATACCAAAATTCATTTGTGTAGCTCAAAATTTAAGTAAATATTTAAAATTTAAAAGTGAGTTAATTTAATTAAAGGTAAAAATAGTACTGGTGATATATGCATATTTAGAATATGCTATTCAATACTAAAACTTATAAAAATGCTAAATTTTGACAGGGCTTTTTTGTTTGTTTGTTTGTTTGTTTTTTTTTAGACGAGTCTTGCTCTGTCGCCCGGGGTGGAGTGCAGTGGCGCAATCTTGGCTCACTGCAAGCTCCGCCTTCGGGTTCACGCCATTCTCCTGCCTCAGCCTCCGGAGTAGCTGGGACTACAGGCGCCTGCTACCACGCCCGGCTAATTTTTTGTATTTTTAGTAGAGACGGGGTTTCACCGTGTTACCGAGGATGGTTTCCATCTCCTGACCTCGTGATCTGCCCGCCTCGGCCTCCTAAAGTGCTGGGATTACAGGCATGAGCCACCGCGCCCGGCCAACAGGGCTTATTTTTAAGTATATGAAACCATCCATTTTTGATGACTGAATGTGGATGACGGGAGAATTTAAAAGTGTTTGGTGTTTCTATGGTTCCAGCAAAAAGATGTGGAAAAATCACCCTTAATTTTTTACAAACAAAATCCGTATTAAATACCATTCCAATAATGAATATCAGCACAGTTTTAGAGAAATAAAAACACATTTAAATTACAAATGGACAATATGAGTCATTGTCAATTGAAAGGTATTTAAGCAACCCTCAGATAAACCAAATTCCAGTCAGTCTATTACATCTCCAATACTGTGCTAAACATTATAAACTAATTCTTGCCTGAAAATTATACAACATGAATTTTAAAAGCAATCATAAATTTAGGGAACATTTAGAAACAAATAATATAACACATTGTTTTGTAAAAAGTATAATGGCAAACTTGATCATCCAAAATATTATGCGGAAACTCAATTACCAAAACTGAGTTTAAAAATAGAGAGGAGAAAAGAGAGAGACAGAGACAGACAGACAGACAGACAGAGAAATGCTTGGGCTGAAGTGACAGGAATTTGGAGCTAACTCAAAAACATCATTTAACTTTTGGGAAAATTACCCCAAATTTCTTCTATATGTGCCCTGTGGTAGACACACCAAAAACATAAGGGCAAGCAGAATACCATTTGAATTCCACCGGAGAAGAAATCTATTCTAGAAATGAGAAACTAAATAATTAAGGGTCCCTACTGTAGAGAAAGTACAAAACATGATAAAGAAGAATAGAGTCTGTTTTGATGGATAATTTAAGTAGGAAATTATTTCACTCAATAATACAGAACAGTATTGTAAAGGTCATTAAAATCCATCAGGAGATTTTATGCAGTTGGCAAAGGACAAGCTTTGCAAATCTTGGGTAGAAAGTAACATAAGACAAGAAGTGCTTAGCTCCTTGATTTCACTGTTTTTGATCCCTCAGGTCAACTCAGGAAGATTTTCCTCATTTTCCAAGTTATAGACCTGGAACTGTCAATGACCTACCTGTTAATTTTCTAAATATTGAGTTAGTTCAAATTATTTTTAAAATGTTAATTATATACACAGTTAAATCACATTGCATATTTTACATGTTCCATGAGAGACCGTACAGAAAATTATAATGACATGGTGAAAAATATATCTTACCATGAGAAATACACCGTGGTGGGGAATACATAATTCATATAATTAAAACATCTTTTTTATTGTGGGCATTTTAATTAAACAAAAATTCAATATGTTACTGATCTTAATATTACGCTTCAAATTTATTTCTTGCCAAATAGTGGTATTTACAGTTATGTATTTTATAGCATTTAACCTTATTTATAACTATATTTAAGAACAAAAGCATATGAAAAATGGTGGGCTAATGTTAAATCCTGAAGGTAAAAAGAAACCTTCACTTCTGGCTGTGTAATAGGATGCTGGCATGTATATCGCAGCTTACCTACTGGGTTGAACCAATGCCCTTTAGGCATTTCCTGTGGAGAAAAATTGATTTACCCCCTTTATAAATAATTCCTGGTATTTTCTAGGCTAAGACATTGATGACACTTAATTTAAGTTTTATTTTGTGTATTTTCTCCATGGTTTCATAACACTTCAAAAGAAAAATAAATATTTTAAGCAGAAAAGGAAAATTGTTTACATAAATGAGTTTGGCTAATTTCCTTTGTTTCCAAATCAAACCAATAAGCTATTTCTTTTACAAATGATTAAAATGAATTTAATCTAGCTCTCTAATTTTTACAATGGCTTAAAAATGAATTGATTCTATGATATAGGCCCTGCTTATAGTTAAAAAATCATCTTTAAAATAAGCAACGTGGATGTTTTCTCAAGTGTAAAAGAACATATGTAGAGGGAGGCTAGCATGAGTGAATGAAGATGGATGGTGGACATATACCAGTTATATCAAATGATTTGCCTCCTTCAGTTCTAATAGCATCCCACGCTTAAATCAATTCTAGAAAAACATTAATTCAAGATTGACTTTCTCCCAAGCCTAAAACTGAAATGGTTTATAAAGAAAACATTGGATAAATTGATGGGTAGTTGAAAAAAGATAAAATAATCTTAAATAATAAGGTCAAAATAAATCAATAACAAGTGGAAAAAAGGCCCAAAATAATATTTATAAAATATTTTGATATTTTTTGGTGGACCACTGTAGTTAACAAAAAGGGAGGCTGAATTTAGATAGCTTTGGGATTTTCTTTTTTTATTGTTATTATACTTTAAGTTCTAGGGTACATGTGCACAACGTGCAGGTTTGGTATATATGTATACATGTGCCATGTTGGTGTGCTGCACCCATTAACTCGTCATTTACATTGGGTATGTCTCCTAATGCTTTCCCTTCCCCCTCGCCTCACCCCACAGCAGGCCCCGGTGTGTGATGTTCCCCTTCCTGTGTCCAGGTGTTCTCATTGTTCAATTCCCACCTATGAGGGAGAACATGCAGTGTCTGGTTTTTTGTTCTTGCGATAGTTTGCTGAGAATTATGGTTTCCAGCTTCATCCATGTCCCTACAAAGACATGAACTCATCCTTTTGTATGGCTGCATAGTATTCCATGGTGTATATGTGTCACATTTTCTTAAACCAGTCTATCATTGATGGACATTTGGGTTGGTCTTTGCTATTGTGAATAGTGCCACAATAAACATACATGTGCATGTGCCTCTATAGCAGCATGATTTATAATCCTTTGGGTATATACCCAGGAATGGGATGGCTAGGTCAAATGGTATTTCTAGTTCTAGATCCTTGAGGAATCGCCACACTGTCTTCCACAGTGGTTGAACTAGTTTAAAATTTTATGACAGCAAAAGTACACAGGTATTGAGTTTGGAGATTTGTATTAATATTTCCATTTAAAAATGTGGTTTATTATACTCCTTTTGATAGTGCAAGTAAAAAGTAATGAAATTCATACAAAATGGCTGTTTTATCTTTAAGACTACTGTTCTAAAACTTTAAATATAATTAAATTATAACTTTTTGTAAAAATACATTAACTAAAAGACAGTAGCCTACATTAATTTTTCAATGTGTTTTAATATTGTATACATATTTCCATTATGGAAGTAGCTGATTCTGGAGATCATAGTTTGATAACTCTGACCATTAAATCATCCAAAATAATCTCCTACATCCCAATTTCATGTTGATGAAAATCTACATCTGAATGTAAATTTTCTTCCCTTGTAGTTACTTTCTTATGAGACAGAGATTGTCAGTTCAGTAAGTGATATGATATTCAGTTCACCTAAAATTTCTTGGCGAAAATCAACAACTCGACACACTTTTATATAACCATCTGACTTCCATTGAAATGTAACAATAGTGAAGTCCTACTAATAAACATAGAGTTTGCTACCATCATTGAAAACACTTCTTTCTCTTTTATTAAAATAAAATAGGCAATTTTTCTTATGCGTTTTTTTCAAATGTGTAGTGTAATGCTTATAATAATTAATGTAATTTTCCCACTTGTATTTCTTTATCTAAACTAAACTTTAGGTTAGCAATACACTAAAAATGCTGGGTTGATAGTACATTAATCAAAAAATGATCTTTTAAAATTCTCTAACATTTATAATCAATAACATTTATTGAGCACTTATACTAGACACTAGTCTGGATTTTGATGATAAAGCTGTAAACTGAAAAGGAAAACACTGTGATCTCATGAAACTTAAATTTTATTAGAGGAATATTGACAATAAACTGTAAGTTTTAAAAACACATCTAGAATATATTAATAATTACGTATGTTTATACATACACACGTTATATACACACATGTTTATACATACACACATGCTTATACACATGTTATACATACACGTGCTATGTTATATGTTATACATATGTTATATGTTATGTGTTATGTTATACATACACACATGTTTATACATACACACATGTTATACATGCACATATGTTATACATACATGTACAAACATATGTACATATCAAACATCTGCACAACAAATATGCCATCAAACACATCTGCACAACAAATAAATATGTTATATGTTATACATATGTTATATGTTATATATTATATGTACACACATGTTATACGTGCACATATGTTATACATACATGTACAAACTTATGTACATATCAAAGACATCTGCACAACAAATATGCCAATTGATAATAAAACAAAAAGAGTAATTCAGGAAAATGGATACAGATTAATGATGATGATGCCTTGGACGCGCGTGATATTTGTAAAGTTACAATTCTATGTATACATTCTGGCAGATTGTGGCAGGGTTTTCTAATGGATAAGATAAGGTTTATAAGAAAAAAGGGATATTAAGGATTACACTCAGTGTTTTGATCTGAAAAACTGGTAAAATGAAATGAGCATTTACTCAGGCAGGCAAATCTGCAAATAGAGCAGGGAAAGAAAAAACCATGCTGTTAGTTTTGGATCTGTTAAATTTGAGATATTAATTAGATATGCAAGTGAAGACGAAGAGTAGGCAGTGGTCATAGGCCTGATGTTTGTGGGAAAAGTAAGGAATAGTGGTAAAATGTGTAAGTTGTGGAAATATAAACGACATCTAAAGCCATGAGACTAAATTAAATCGCCTAATATGTAAGGATAACAAAAGAAAATAAGGAAGTTTTGAGGACTATGTCCTAGAATATTCAAGTGTTTAGAGATCTAAACAATGAGAAATAATTGAGAAAGATACTAAGAAAGGTATTTGAGGGGAACCATGGAGTATTATTCCAAAGCTGAACTGAAAGATGTTTGAAGAAGGCTGAATCAACCATGCTAATATTCTAGTATGTAGACTGGCAACATAGTATGAAAAGAGCATATTAGACATCGTTGTTGGGGAAAGATGATTGGAAAGGGTTTAAAAAAATAAGAGAGAATATTTAGATACAATTCACTCAGCTAAGTCTTTGGGCAAGTATTGTTTTTCCGTAAATAGAAATTAACTGTGTTATTAGCCAGAAGAGAATCTGGGGTCACATAATTATTTCTTTTTCTGATATGGAACAATATTGCCATTGTAGAAACTCAATACCACCATTATAGGAGTTGTTTCATCTTGATTGCATAAACCCAATATGGAGGATGGAGCACCTGATGGATATTTGCACTTATGCTTTGTTTCATTTCCTCTTCCGTTTGGTTTTCTGGTCATCTCTACCTATGTAGAGAATGTGTGTTGCTTCCACTAGTACTTTCCCACAGCTAGTTCTGCTTCTTTGACATATTATTATATTCACTGTCATCATGTTTTCTGGGCACTACTACTGCCTGACTTAGTTCACAATATTATTGGATCATTCACCATCTTCTTAGGGTATGGCTATGTTTCCTGGACATTGATGACTTTTCTGCTAACCATTACTGTTTTTAGCATTGCAGATAGAAATAATTCAGTCCTTCCAAATTCAATGATACATAGTGTGTATTATTATTATGCTATATTAGGATAAAGGTTTGACATGTTAATTAATTTATTCCCTTCTTATCTTTTTGCTTCCACTGCTCAAGGCTTCCTTCACTGAAAAGTAGTGTGTGTGTTCACAGTCAAGCACTCTCAAAATCAAGTCCCACAGATAATCCTCTAGTTCAGTGTCAGTACATGCTAACTATTCTTACAGCTCCTTTAATTGCAATCTCTCATTTTTTTTTTCTGGTAAAGCATACTTCCAGCCATGTTTTGGTGGGATTTAATCCTAGTTATCAACCAAACATTCAGGAAAAGAGGTTAGAGGAAATCTTGAGGGGACATTTATTGGCTTGTAGGGGAACAGCCTCAGTATTATCCTCATGTACTAGGAAAGGGAAGTCTAGGTCTACAGATTCTGAGGTTTTAGGGGAGTCTGCAAAGCCACAATATTTGGGGTCCATCTTGACATATATTCACATTCCATATTTCTAATTCACATTCCACATTGAACCAAACACCTGAACTTAGCATAGCAGACTTGCTTGGTTGAACATTCAATAATGTTTGAAGCTCCATGAGCTTAACTATCAAATCTTGAGTTTATTCCTTAGCTGGGTGTGCTCTCTCCCTGCAGGAATTAAGGACCTCTTTGTAAGCTACAAGTGAGACCCTCAAGCTTTCAGACTTTGTTTATTTACCATGATGAGTTTCTTGATATATCTGTTAGGTTTAATGCAGTTTTGCAATAACCAGACCCCTTCGGCTTAGTTACATGTACTGTGTTACTCATATATTTTAAATGCCTCAGTCATTGCACCTGTCAGATCATTCCTTCTACAGGGAGGTTTTCACAAACTTGTATTCATGAAACTTTTAGCAATTGATCTTCCAGTTTGTACCATGTACTATCAGTTTCTCACTTGTCATTTGGAATATGTGCTTTCTTGTCAGCTGGGCACTGAGTGATCCAGTCTCCAAATCCCATCTTAGCACCTCCATTTGGAATGTCTCCTAATACCAACTGTGTCACTGGATCTTTAGGCAATCAGGGATCAAGAGAGAGAAAAAAGTCAAGAAATTTATTTGGAGAAGTCCCTATGAAAAGTAAATGAAAGAGGGAGCAGAGGAAGTCTGAGAAACTTCCAGGCCATGATGGCAGTCTGACACCTGTGAAAGAAGAGTGGGTAGAAAAGAATATTATTAGGCAAGAAAAGTCGCAGACTGTGGTGCATCTCTGCTAACAACTTGGCCAGCCCAAAATAGATATGGTTCACGGATGATCTATGGAAGCGTCCTTTGTTAGGCAGCAACGTTCAGGCATTATCTCTGCTGTGCTAAGTCATGGCTAAGAATTGCCACGACAGAGTGTGGCCTTGGCTTGAACACAGTGGTGGATCTCAAAGGTACTGCAGGATATCAGTGAACTGTATTTCTTCGAATAGTTTATTTCTGGAAGGGAGATTCAAATAGTATCTATCTGTGGTTGGCAAAATTTGTTTCTTAAAAATAATAATAAAACTTCTCTAATGACAAACCTTTCCTAATGACAAAATAATTAAAAAGCAAAGCTATGAAATGAAAAACATTTCAATATATGCCATAAAAATTTATCCATATATAAATAAATAAGAACTTCCACCTCCAAATGAATTAACTAAAATAAGGAACACATAAACACAGGCAGTAATTACATACAGTTGTCTGACATTTTGCTTACTGTTATCCATAAAAAAACACAGGTTTATTTTTTCAAATTTTGCTCTCATGATGGTATATTTATCAAGGTATGAGTACAAAATATTCACAGTTTTTTTTAAACAATTTATATCATTTAAGTGTTAATGTTTATCTATGGCCTTCTAATTTTACCTCTGCCTCAGGCTCCCCAAAAGTCAGATGGTGCCAGTTTGGCTGAGCTTGGTGGTAGAATGGATGGGGAATGGTGGGGAGGAGACACAAAAATGATTTCTCTATTTTTACACTTATAAGAAAAGCATAGCTTTCCATTCACTTGAAAGAAAATGTGAGAGAGTCAAACTGTTATGTTTGTTTTTGTTGGTAGTGAGTGAGGGTGGATCCTCTGTTGTATTTGAATAATCTAAGTACACAGTTACTATACAGGTCTGGCACTCATAAGAATGAATGACCTGTATTAGTAAAGAAAAGTATGACTTGCTTTTTAATTACTATCTGTGTGTCAAAGTCATCTTTTCACATTATGTTCTCAAATATTTTTCAGAATATGTTTATGGAAAAAGGGATTGGGACAAAAAGTACACATTTTACTTTCTCTAAGATATATTTGTTCCTGTAAGCCTTGGAGAGAGAGAGAGACAGAGAGAGAGAGTGTGTGTGTGTGAGAGAGAGAGGAGGGGAGAGAGAGAGAGAGAGAGTGAGTGAGTGTGTGTTTTACTGCCAAAAGATTCAGTTAAAAATTGAAAGCATTCGATTGTATTATTCTACCTAGGTCAATTTCCAACTCTTCCATGAGGTCTATATGAACACTTCAATCACCATTTCCTTTTTCTTAACTTTATTTCTTACATTATAATTATCATCCTTTTTTGTCACTTGTATGTAGAGAGTGCCATTTGTGCTTAATTATTTACTTAGTATATGAAGTGTCCTCAAACAGACTATACATCTATGGAAGGCAACAATAATATTTTAGATTTTATTTGCACCCATTTTATCACTTATACCAGACATACAAATAGCAGAAACTAAAACATTAATCATGGCCAAATAACTAACAAAGCAGTAAACATTTCTCTTTTATAAGTACTCTTCAGTGGTACTGTATCATAATTATTTCTACCAATACTTTGTGAGTGCTTATCTATAAGTGCCAGGCACTGTAGCCAATACATATGTCTTCTTTAATCCTCACAACAATAGCAAAGTGCAGATAATGGAATTATCCTCGTTTTACAAATAAGAAAACAGTGGCTTAGAGTTAACAAATGCCTTTTCTAAGGATATGCAGATGCTAGCTGTTAGGAAACGTGTTTAAATTCAGGATCAGGATTACATGCCTAGACCACATTGCTATTTTGCCTTCTTGAGAAGCAATTATATATAAAATCCTCTCTCTCTCTCTCTCTCTCTCTCACTCTCTCTCTCTATATATAATTTTCATGCATAATTGCCTGAAATAATTTTGATGTTATTCTGTAAGCATATAAATATACATATATATGTGTACATACACATGTACTCTCTTTCACACACACATACATATATATGTGTGTGTATATATATACATAGATACATATATATACATATATATATATATATAGTGGTTTGCAGTGCAAGTAAGAGAAAATCCATCTAAAACAGACCAAACAAGGAGTTTAGTTAACCCTATAGAAGGTAAGACTTCAGGTCCGTTCAGTTGGATCTATGTTTAATTTTCTATAATTCTCTGTTATAAATGTTCTACATATAGTTTTTCCCAGGTGTTTCTGCCTCAGGTTTGAAAGTGGATATTAAATATTGGAGAGTAGATTTCTTTTCATTCAAATTCATGGAGAGGGAACGTATTTTTCATCCACCACTATCTAACAAATTCCCTGAGAATTGGACTGATGGACCACGCCCAAACAAATCTCGTTGGTTTGGGAAATGTGCAGCATTGCTTAAATTAAGTTCATGGCACTGTCTATTCCCTGTCTCTGTGGGTGTGGGGTGTGGAAAGATTACTGCTATAGGCCCATCCCCTGAGCTATCGGTGTGACCAATAGATGAAACACCATGGGGGAAGTGTTAGTAAGACAACAATCTGGTTCACCACCCTTGCCAGTCTCCTGGGTAAAATTGAGAAATTTGGTCAATTATGTGACTCCTGAACTTACTATCATTCATACTTAAATTTTTTTTATGTTTTGCTCAATTTGCTTTTTTAAATTGTAAATTCTTAAATTATTAATGAAAATATTGAATCTATAATATGAATCAAAACTGAGCTTTCTTTATAGTCAAATGTTCTCCCTTTGTGTAGCTTGGGACTGCTTTTGGTTAGAAACTCACTATAGAAAAAGGTATATGTGGTTGATTTCTTCTGTAAATATTCTATAGGAACAGAAGCAGCTTTATTTAAATTAGTGCTATTTTAAGATGGAATTATAACCCTGTGGAGCTGATAAGTACTGCAAGATGATTTTTTTTTTTTTTTTTTTTTTTTTTTTTTTTTTTTTTTTTTTTTTGAGACGGAGTCTCGCTCTCTCACCCAGGCTGGAGTGCAGTGGCGCGATCTCGGCTCGCTGCAAACTCCACCTCCTTGGTTCAAGCCATTCTCCTGCCTCAGCCTCTCCAAGTAGCTGGGACTACAGGCGCCCACCACCACGCCCGGCTAATTTTTTTGTATTTTTAGTAGAGACGGGGTTTCACCGTGGTCTCCATCTCCTGACCTCGTGATCCGCCCGCCTCGGCCTCCCAAAGTGCTGGGATTACAAGCGTGAGCCACCGCGCCCGGCCAAGATGATTTTCTTGTGGAGTGTTTTTCAGTTGGCCTTCAGAAGGTCTCTGCTATGTCTCTCTATTCTTAAATTCTTTTACATCTGGCATGCTTTTATATATTTTTTTCTGGTACTCATTTTGACTCATTTTTTAGGCTCAAAGAGGTCACATCTAGGATTTTTCTAGTGGTGGACCTTCACCCTTGCAGGCAGCACTGAAGGATCGATGACCATCCACAGAATCACATGGGACTAATTTCTCTGCCATGAGAAATAGTCATGCATACTTGTTTGCTACCAGTTCTGGGAGTTCAGGTCATTTGATCCTAGCAAAGTAGCCCTCCACAGACTCCAAACTAAAGCAATTCTTCACACAGTGTCTAGTCACCTTAAAATTCTTTTGCAGGAGTGAAATCTTCAGTGCAGTACATTTACATATATATATGCACACCCACATATACACACACATACACACACACACACACACACACACACATATATATCTATATATATATTTTTTTTTTCCAGAGAGAGGGTCTAGCTTTGTTGTCCAGACTGGAGTACAGTGATGCAATCAAAACTCAGTGTAGCCTTCAATTCCTGGGCTCAATCAACCCTCTTGCCTCAAGCTCTTGAGTACCTAGGACTACAGGCTCATGCCACCACACCCAGCTAATTTTTGTATTTTTTTGTTAGAGACAGGCTCTCACTATGTTGCCCAGTCTGTTCTGAAACTGCTGGCCTAGAGCAGTCCTCTCATCTTGGCCTCCCAAAGTGCTGGGATTACAAGCATGAGCCACTACACCTGGCCCAGTGCAATACATCTGTAATCTACATGGGTCTCACAGTAAATACTCCAAGACTTTAATAGAATTCCCATCCTCACAATCTTTGAAGGGTAGGTACTATCCCAATTGAAGTGAAGGGAAAAAGAGGCATTCCTTAAAGACATCCTATCCATAAAAATCTATTCTCCTCTGTCATCCTTTCTATATTTTCAAAATGGGTGGTTGTAGTGAAGGGCATGTTTTAGGATGCTGAAGCCGTGGAACAAGTACTGGTTCTACAAATCTGAACATTGCAATTTACACATAGCATCACATGTCAAAGCTATTGTGCCTAGTTTGAATTTCTACTTTTTTCTTATTACATTTGCAATGATTAAATTCAATAGTTTTCCCCTTTATTCAGTATATTGTAGAATATACTGATATTTGCTTAAAAGTATGAAAAACATTTCAAAATAATAATCATCAGATGTTTTAAAAAATTTTTCATAGTTTTAAAACATTTCATTAAATAATAGGCAAGTTTTTCATTGGCAATTTAAATGGTTCATTATGAAGGTAATTTTTGTTCACAGACTCATCATGATTTTCTGTTTTGTTTTGTTCTTTGTCTTGCTGTTTTTGAGATGAGGTCTCACTGTGTTACCCAGGCTGGTCTCCAACTCATGGCCTCAGGCAATCCTCACACTTCAGCTTCCTGAATAGCTGGGATTACAAGTGCACACTGTCATACTCAGCTATTTTATGTTAATATAAAAATAGGTTTGTATTAAATTTTCTGGAACATATTGGCTATATTAACACTGTATTTATTTAGAGCATTAAAGTTGTTAACACTTTTTGATTTACATGTGCCTTTGGGAAGAATGAGACGAGTGGTGAAAAAAGTCATGAACCAACACTGATTTAGTTATCTTTCTTTTCTCCTATTTGTGGCACAGAGTAGGTGCCAATAAATGCTTTTGAAAATGAATTAAAGGAATATTTTGAAGACATAACACAAATTTCTGGCTCAACTTATTCAACCCGTTCTTTTATTCCTTTCCTTTACTTCTTCTGCCTTTTAAAAAACAACAAATAAAATTTTCAGGCCTGTAGTTTGCTAAAATCAGAAAAACATTAAATTGCTCACAACAATTTGCTTAATATATAGAACCCAATTTAAACTAATGCTAGCTAAATTAATTTCAAATATAAATTTTATGGGGCTGCAATTAAGGAAAGACTGGAAATTCATTGCATTAAAATGCTGAATATTCCCACGTAGTATACTAAGACTGGCTTTCAGATGAAGATAAGTAAGAAAGACCACTTTTAAACAGGTTGGAACTCAATATACATTTCCAGAACATTTTTTGAAATGTAATTTGCTTTATAGCCAACTTCACCCCTGGCAGCTTCTCTATCAGTTCTTATAGCACGTTAAATGTAGTCAATAAGCTAGTTCCAAAGTTATTTCAGGAACCTAGTTTGTGCTTAGGGGAAGCATTTTAGTAATTAAAACTGCTATTCTTCACAAGTGGAACTTATTAGGAAGAGTACTTTAAGTGGCTTAAGCAGGTAGAACGATTTGTACTTATTTTCTGAGCTGCCAATACCTATGCTAATCCAGTATCTGGTGGGGAGGTAGGAAGGATAGCTCTCTCTGCTCTGCCTCCAAACTTATCTTTATTTTTGCTTTTGTTGTGGGACTTACTGACTTTTTGCACACATATAAAACATGTACAACTTGAGATAATATTCACTTCCATTTTGGCCACCACCATGCGTATTTATGCAAGGCCTTGCACATGGTCTTGCACACATTTTAAAAAATGCTTATAGAATTGAATTAGATTTCTGAATTTTATACCCTAAAAATTAATGGATAAATGTTAAGTTTATTATTCTATAATTGCAAAAATACAAGCAATAACTATAATAATAGATAATATTTTATACTTAACATGTACCAGCCACTCTTTTAAGCACTTTTTAGGTATTAACTAAGTTAATCCTCATAACCAGCATATCAAGTTGGTTATTTTTTCTTGTTTACACAATTAGAAATGGATATTATATGAGATTAAATTAATTTTCCTTCATCAAGTGTACAGTAATGGGTGAATTCAAGATTCAAAATCAGACATTCTAACTTCAGATAATTTGTGTATAAAAACAAGTCTTAAAATACGGGGCATTTCTGCTTCTGGCGATAATGAAATAATTTGCAGCAAATCAATGGTCACATAGCCACCAATGTAAAAGCCAAGTAAAGCCAATAATTTCAAGCATTAAGAAGGCTGCAGAATCAGGAAGGACTAGATGGGATAAGATTTTCGAAAAGAAAAAACTGAAGGCAAAAGGTGATTATCTGCAGCTGCTTTTTATTCTGAAGTACTTGCTGATTCAGGGCATTGGCCAGAGACCAGGAATACAGGTTATGCCTGGACAGAGGGCTGTGTGTTCAGGTTACACAAACCAGGGAACTTTCATTAATTAGGCAGGGCTATGGCAATATGGCTGAAACTCAAGAAACCTAACACATGTGGGTAGTTTCCACTGGAGATATTTGACAAATTCTAATGTGTATGCAACAGGGTGCTAAAAATCTAAGTGTGAATTATAGAAAAATGTTTTTCTTTTTTTTATTATTATACTTTAAGTTCTGGGGTACATGTGCAGAACCGGCAGGTTTGTTACATAGGTATACACATGCCATGGTGGTTTGCTGCACCCATCAACCCGTCATCATATTAGGTATTTCTCCTAATGCTATCCCTCCCCGAGCCCCTCACCTCAGTGTGTGATGTTCCCCTCCCAGTGTCCATGTGTTCTCTTTGTTCAACTCCCACTTATGAGTGAGAACATGTGGTGTTTGATTTTCTGTTCTTGTGTTAGTTTGCTGAGAATGATTGTTTCCAGCATCGTCCATGTACCTGCAAAGGACGTGAAGTCATCCTTTTTTACGGCTGCATAGTATTCCATGGTGTATATGTGCCACATTTTCTTTATCCAGTCTATCATTGATGGACAATTGGGTTTTTTCCAAGTCTTTGATATTGAGAACAGTGCCACAATAAACATACATGTGCAAGTGTCTTTATAGTAGAATAATTTATAATCCTTTGGGTATATACCCAGTAATGGGATTGCTGGGTTGAATGGTATTTCTACTTGTAGATCCTTGAGGAATCACCACACTGTCTTCCATAATGGTTGAACTAATTTACACTCCCACCAACAGTGTAAAAGCGTTCCTTTTTCTCCACGTCCTGTCCAGCATCTGTTGTTTCCTGACTTTTTAATGATGGCCATTCAAACTGGCATGAGATGGTATTTCATTACTGTTTTGACTTGCATATCTCTAATGATTGGTGATAATGAGCTTTTTTTCATGTTTCTTGGCTGCATAAATGTCTTCTTTTGAGAAGTATCTGTTCATATCCTTCGCCCACTTTTTGATGGTTTTTTTTTCTTGTAAATTTGTTTAAGTTCTTTGTAGATTCTGGATATTAGCCTCTTGTCAGATAGATTGCAAAGATTTTCTCCAATTCTGTAGGTTGCCTGTTCCCTCTGATGATAGTTTCTTATGCTGTGCAGAATCTCTTTAGTTTAATTAGATCCCATTTGTCAATTTTGGCTTTTGTTGCCAATGCTTTTGGTGTTTTAGTCATGAAGTCTTTGCCCATATCTATGTCCAGAATGGTATTACCTAGGTTTTCTTCTAGAGTTTTTATGGTGTTAGGTATTACATTTAAGTCTTTAACCCATCTTGAGTTAAGTTTTGTATAAGGTGTAAGGAAGGGGTCCAGTTTCAGTTTTCTGCATATGGCTAGCCAGTTTTCCCAACACCATTTATTAAATAGGGAATCCTTTCCCCAATGCTTGTTTGTGTCAGGTTTGCCCAAGATCAGATGGCTGTATCTTCATCTGATATGTTATTAACACCATCTGTGGTGTTATTTCTGAGGCCTCTGTTCTGTACCATTTATCTGTATATCTGTTTTGGTAAAAGTACTATGCTGTTTTGGTTACTGTATCCTTGTAGTATAGTTTGAAATCAGGTAGTGTGATGCCTACAGCGTTGTTGTTTTTGCTTGGGATTGTCTTGGCTATGTGGACTCTTTTTTGGTTCCATAGGAAATTTAAAGTAGTTTTTTCTAGTTCTGTGAAGAAAATCACTGGTAGCTTGATGGGGATAGCATTAACTCTATAAATTACTTTGGGCAGTATGGCCATTTTCACAATATTGATTTTTCCTATCCATGAGCATGAAATGTTTTTCCATTTGTTTGTGTCCTCTCTTATTTCCTTGGGCAGTGGTTTGTAGTTCCCCTTGAAGAGGTCTTTCACATCCCTTGTAAATTGTATTCCTAGGTGTTTTATTCTCTTTGTAGTAATTGTGAATGGGAGTTCACTCGTGATTTGGCTCTCTGTTTGTCTGTTATGGTTGTGTAGGAATGCTTGTGATTTTTGCACATTGATTTTGTATCCTCAGGATTTGCTGAAGTTGCTCATCAGCTTAAAAAGATTTTGGGGCCAGGCGCGGTGGCTCACACTTGTAATCCCAGAACTTTGGGAGGCCGAGGTGGGCGGATCATGAGGTCAGGAGATCGAGACCACGGTGAAACCCCGTCTCTACTAAAAATACAAAAAAAAATTAGCCGGGCGTGGTGGCGGGTGCCTGTAGTCCCAGCTACTCGGAGAGGCTGAGGCAGGAGAATGGCATGAACCCAGGAGGTGGAGCTTGCAGTGAGCCGAGATTGCGCCACTGCACTCCAGCCTGGGTGACAGAGCGAGACTCCGTCTCAAAAAAAAAAAAAAAAAAAAAAAAAAAAAAAAAGATTTTGGGCTGAGATGATGGGATTTTCTAAATATACAACCATGTCATCTGCAAACAGAGACAATTTGAATTACTCTATTCCTATTTGAATACACTTTATTTCTTTCTTTTGCCCGATTGCCCTGGCCAGAACTTTCAATACTATGTTGAAGAGGATTGGTGAAAGAGGGCATCCTTGTCTTGTGCTGGTTTTCAACGGGAATGCTTCTGGGTTTTGCCAATTAAGTATGATATTGGCTGTGGATTTATCATAAATCGCTCTTATTTATTTTGAGATGCTTTCCACAGATACCTAGTTCATTGAGAGTTTTTAGCATGAAGGGCTGTTGATTTTTGTCAAAGGCCTTTTCTGAATTTATAGAGATAATCATGTTTTGTCATTGGTTCTGTATATGTGATGGATTGCGTTTATTGATTTATGTACATAGAACCAGCCTTGCATCCCAGGGATAAAGCCCACTTGATCATAGTGGATAAGCTTTTGGATGTGCTGCTGGATTCAGTTTGCCAGTATTTTACTGAGGATTTTTGCATTGATGTTCATCAGGTATATTGGCCTAAATTTTCTCTTTTTGTTGTGTCTCTGTTGGGTGTTGCAGGAAGTAAGGGACCCCAAATGGAGGGACCGCCTGAAGCCATGGCAGAAGAACATAGATTGTGAAGATTTCATGGACATTTATTAGTTCCCCAAATTAATACTTCTGTAATTTCTTATGCCTGTCTTTACTTTAATCTCTTAATCCTATCAGCCTAGGAGGATATATGTCACCTCAGGACCCTGTAATAATTGCATTAACTGCACAAATTGTATAGCATGTGTGTTTGAGCAATATGAAATCTGGGCACCTTGAAAAAAGAACACGATAACAGCCATTGTTCAGGGAATAAGAGAGATAACCTTAAACTCTGACTGCTGGTGAGCCGGGTGGAACAGAGCCATATTTCTCTTTCAAAAGCAAATGGGAGAAATATCACTGAATTCCTTTTCTCAGCAAGGAACATCCCTGGGAAAGAGAATACGCACCTGGGGGTGGGTCTCTGAACTGGCTAATAAACTAATAAATGTCCATGAAATCTTCACAATCTACGTTCTTCTGCCATGGCTTCAGCCAGTCCCTCTGTTTGGGGTCCCCGACTTCCTGCAACAGTCGGGTTTTGGTATCAAGATGATGTTGGCCTCATAAAATGAGTTAGGGAGAATTCCCTCTTTTTCTATTGTTTGGAATAGTTTCAGAAGGAATGGTATCAGCTCCTCTTTTAACCACTGGTTGAATTCAGATGTGAATCGTCTGGTCCTGGACATTTTTTAGTTGATAGGCTATTAATTACTGCCTCAATTACAGAACTTGTTATTGTTCTATTCAGGGATTCAGCTTCTTCCTGGTTTAGTCTTGGGAGGGTGTATGTGTCCAGGAATTTATCCATTTCTTCTAGATTTTCTAGTTTATTTGCATAGAGGTGTTTATAGTATTCTCTGATGGTAGTTTGTATTTCTGTGGGATCAGTGGTGATACCCACTTTATCATTTTTTATTGTGTCTATTTGATTCTTCTCTCTGTTCTTCTATATTAATATGGCTAGTGGTCAATCGATTTTGTTGATATTTTCAAAGAATTAGCTCCTGGATTCATTAATCTTTTGAGGGTTTTTTTGTGTCTCCATCTCCTTCCGTTCTGCTCTGATCTCAGTTATTTCTTGTCTTTTGCTAGGTTTTGAATTTATTTGATCTTGCTTCCCAAGTTATTTTAATTGTGATGTTAGGGTGTTGATTTTAGATCTTTCCTGCTTTCTCTTGTGAGCATTTAGTGCTTTAAATTTCCCTCTAGGCACTGCTTTAAATGTGTCCCAGATATTCTGGTACGTTGTGTCTTTTTTCTCATTGGTTTCAAAGAACTTCTTTATTTCTGCCTTAATTTTGTTATTTACCCAATAGTCATTCGGGAACAGGTTGTTCAGTTTCCGTGTAGGTGTGCGATTTTGAGTGATTTTCTTAATTCTGCGTTCTAATTTGATTGCACTGTGGTCTGAGAGACTGTTATGATTTTTGTTCCTTTGCATTTGCTGAGGAGTGTTTTACTTCCAATTATGTGGTCAGTTTTAGAGTAGGTGTGATGTGGTGCTGAGAAGAATGTATATTCTGATGATTTGGGGTGGAGGGTTCTGTAGATGTCTATTAGTTCCATTTGGTCCAGAGCTGAGTTCAAGTTCTGAATATTCTTGTTAATTTTCTGTCTCATTGACCTGTCTAATATTGACAGTGGGGTGTTAAAGTCTCCCACCATTATTGTGTAGGAATCTAAGTCTCTTTGTAGGTCTCTAAGAACTTGCTTTATGAATCTGGGTACTCCTGTATTGAGTGCATATATATTTAGGATAGTTATTCTCTTTTTGTTGCATTGATCCCTTTACCATTATGTAATGCCAATCTTTGTCTCTTTTGATCTTTGTTGGTTTAAAGTCTGTTTTATCAGAGACTAGGATTGTAACCCCTATTTTTTTTGCTTTCCATTTGTTTGGTAGATCTTCCTTCATCCCTTTATTTTGACCCTATATGTGTCTCTGCACATGAGATGGGTCTCCTGAATACAGAACACTGATGGGTCTTGACTCTTCATCCAGTTTCCCAGTCTGAGTCTTTTAATTTGGGCATTAAGCCCATTTACATTTAAGGTTAATATTGTTATGTGTGAATTTGATACTGTCATTATGATGCTAGCTTTTTATTTTGGCCACTAGTTGGTGCAGTTTCTTCATAGCATCTATGGCCTTTACAATTTGATATGTTTTTGCTGTGGCTGGTATTGGTTGTTCCTTTCCATATTCAGTGCTTCCTTCAGGAACTCTTGTAAGGCAGGCCTGGTGGTGACAAAATCTGTCAGCATTCATTTGTCTGTAATGGATTTTTTCTCCTTCACTTATGAAGCTTAGTTTGGCTGGATATGAAATTCTGGGTTGAAAATTCTTTTCTTTAATAATGTTGAATATTGGCCCCCACTCTCTTCTGGCTTGTAGGGTTTCTGCAGAGAGATCTGCTGTTAGTCTAATGGGCTTGCCTTTGTGGGTAACAAGACTTTTCTCTCTGGCTGCCCTTGACAGTTTTTCCTTCATTTCAACCTTGGTGAATCTGATGATTATGTGTCTTGGGGTTGCTGTTCTCGAGGAGTATCTCTGTGGTGTTTTTTTGTATTTCCTGAATTTGAATGTTGGCCTGTCTTGCTATGTTGGGAAAGTTTTCCTGATAATACCCTGAAGGGGGTTTTCCAACTTGGTTTCATTCTCCCTGTCACTTTCAGGTACACCAATCAAACATAAATTTTGTCCCATATTTCTTGGAGGCTTTGTTCATTCCTTTTCATTCTTTGTTTTTGAATCTTGTCTTCATGCTTTATTTAATTCAGTTGATCTTCAATCTCTGATATCCTTTCTTCTGCGTGATCAATTCGGCTATTGATGCTTGTTTATGCTTCAAAAAGTTCTCGTGCTTTGTCTTTCAGCTCCATCAGGTCATTTATGTTCTTGTCTAAACTGTTTATTCGAGTTAGCAATTTGTCTAACATTTTTTCAAGATTCTTAGCTTCCTTGTATTGGGTTAGAACATACTCCTTTAGCTCAGAGGAGTTTATTACTACCAACCTTCTGAAGCCTAGTTCTGTCAATTAATCAAACTCATTCTCCATCCAGTTTTGTTCCCTTGCTGGCAAGGAGTTGTGATCCTTTGCAGAAGAAGAGGCATTCTGGTTTCTGAAAATTTCAGCCTTTTTTCACTGGTTTCTTTCCATCTTTGTGGATTTATCTACCTTTGGCCTTTGGCATAGGTGACCTTTGGATGGTAGCAGAGCCTTACCAAAACTATACCCAGGTTTGGCTCAGCTCAGCCTTGTATTGGATTCAGAGTTCAGCAGCTAACAATGCATCCTAAACTAAATGAGAAAAGTGTAAGTTCTTTCCAGAGGATGATCATTTAGACATCTGTGATGTCTAAAATGTTGTTATATCAAGGCAATACTAACATTCATTAAAATATTATGAGATGTTTTTAAAGACCATAGAACTATAAATCTAGAAAAAAAGCTATTAACAG
Organism: Nomascus leucogenys; assembly: GCF_006542625.1. Lineage (NCBI taxonomy): Eukaryota > Metazoa > Chordata > Mammalia > Primates > Hylobatidae > Nomascus > Nomascus leucogenys. The sequence goes on from NC_044390.1 coordinate 21,350,224, forward strand.
ACCAAAAATTGGTTCAGATAATGGATTATATTTGTATATAGCAATCAAGGATTTGAATATAAATATAGCTATATTTTTTAAAATAAAGGAAAAAAGTGAATCTTTTAAAATGAGTCAAGTAGAGTTTCTAAAGTTGAAAAAAATCCAAATGTTTAAAATCAACAGTTTTAACATAAATTTTAGTAGAGTAATAGAAATTAACCAAACTGGGTCATGAAAAAGAGATAAAACAATACATAATAGGCTTGTAGAATACTATGTCAAGGTCAAATATAAGTGTAGTTGGAGTATTAGAAAAAAAGAAATTAGATACAAGCAATGTTTGAATAGTGAACAAAATTTTGCAGAACCTGAAAAAATGCATCAACTTAGAATTTATTATTATTATTATACTTTAAGTTTTCGGGCACATGTGCACAATGTGCAGGTTTGTTACATATGTATCCATGTGCCATGTTGGTGCGCTGCACCCATTAACTCGTCATTCAGCATTAGGTATATCTCCTAATGCTGTCCCTCCCCCCTCCCCCCACTCCACAACAGTCCCCTGAGTGTGATGTTCCCCTTCCTGTGTCCATGTGTTCTCATTGTTCAATTCCCACTTATGAGTGAGAACACGCGGTGTTTGGTTTTCTGTCCTTGCGATAGTTTACTGAGAATGATGATTTCCAGTTTCATCCATGTCCCTACAAAGGACATGAACTCATCATTTTTTATGGCTGCATAGTATTCCATGGTGTATATGTGCCACATTTTCTTAATCCAGTCTATCGTTGTTGGACATTTGGGTTGGTTCCAAGTCTTTGCTATTGTGAAGAGTGCCGCGATAAACGTACGTGTGCATGTGTCTTTATAGCAGCATGATTTATAGCCCTTTGGGTGTATACCCAGTAAAGGGATGGCTGGGTCAAATGGTATTTCTAGTTTTAGATCCCTGGGGAATCGCCACAATGACTTCCACAATGGTTGAACTAGTTTACAGTCCCACCAACAGTGTAAAAGTGTTCCTATTTCTCCACATCCTCTCCAGCACCTGTTGTTTCCTGACTTTTTAATGATGGCCATTCTAACTGGTGTGAGATGGTATCTCATTGTGGTTTTGATTTGCATTTGTCTGATGGCCAGTGATGATGAGCATTTTTTCATGTGTTTTTTGGCTGCATAAATGTCTTCTTTTGAGAAGTGTCTGTTCATGTCCTTTGCCCACTTTTTGATGGGGTTGTTTGTTTTTTTCTTGTAAATTTGTTTGTGTTCATTGTAGATTCTGGATATTAGCCCTTTGTCAGATGAGTAGGTTGCAAAAATTTTCTCCCATTCTGTAGGTTGCCTGTTCACTCTGATGGTAGTTTCTTTTGCTGTGCAGAAGCTCTTTAGTTTAATGAGATCCCATTTGTCAATTTTGGCTTTTGTTGCCTTTGCTTTTGGTGTTTTAGACATGAAGTCATTGCCCATGCCTATGTCCTGAATGGTATTGCCTAGGTTTCTACTAGGGTTTTTATGGTTTTAGGTCTAACATGTAAGTCTTTAATCCATCTTGAATTAATTTTTGTATAAGGTGTTGTAAGGAAGGGATCCAGTTTCAGCTTTCTACATATGGCTAGCCAGTTTTCCCAGCACCATTTATTAAATAGGGAATCCTTTTCCCATTGCTTGTTTTTGTCAGGTTTGTCAAAGATCAGATAGTTGTAGATATGCAGCATTATTACTGAGGGCTCCGTTCTGATCCACTGATCTCTGAATAGAACAATAAGAGGCTCTGAAATTGTGGCAATAATCAATAGTTTACCAAACAAAAAGAGTCTAGGACCTGATGGATTCACAGCCGAATTCTACCAATGGTATAAGGAGGAACTGGTACCATTCCTTCTGAAACTATTCCAATCAATAGAAAAAGAGAATCCTCCCTAATACATTTTATGAGGCCAGCATCATCCTGATACCAAAGCCTGGCAGAGACACAACCAAAAAAAAAAGAATTTCAGACCAATATCCTTGGTGAACATTGATGCAAAAATCCTCAATAAAATACTGGCAAACCGAATCCAGCAGCACATCAAAAAGCTTATACACCATGATCAAGTGGGCTTCATCCCTGGGATGCAAGGCTCTGATGCAAATCAATCAATGTAATCCAGCATATAAACAGAACCAAAGACAAAAACCACATGATTATCTCATTAGACGCAGAAAAGGCCTTTGACAAAATTCAACAACCTTCATGCTAAAAACTCAATAAATTAGGTATCGATGGGACATATCTCAAAATAATAAGAGCTATCTATGACAAACCCACAGCCAATATCATACTGAATGGGCAAAAACTGGAAGCATTCCCTTTGAAAACTGGCACAAGACAGGGATGCCCTCTCTCACCACTCCTATTCAACATACTGCTGGAAGTTCTGGGCAGGGCAATCAGGCAGGAGAAGGAAATAAAGGGTATTCAATTAGGAAAAGAGGAAGTCAAATTGTCCCTGTTTGCAGATGATATGATTGTATATCTAGAAAATCCCATTGTCACAGCCCAAAATCTCCTTAAGCTGATAAGCAACTTCAGCAAAGTCTCAGGATACAAAATCAATGTTACAAAAATCACAAGCATTCTTGTACACCAATCACAGACAAACAGAGAGCCAAATCATGAGTGAACTCCTATTCACAATTGCTTCAAAGAGAATAAAATACCTAGGAATCCAACTTACAAGGGATGTGAAAGACTTCTTCAAGGAGAACTACAAACCACTGCTCAATGAAATAAAAGAGGATACAAACAAATGCAAGAACATTCCATGCTCATGGGTTGGAAGAATCAATATCAAGGTAATTTATAGATTCAATGCCATCCCCATCAAGCTACCAATGACTTTCTTCACAGAATTGGAAAAAACTACTTTAAAGTTCATATGGGACCAAAACAGAGCCCGCATTGCCAAGTCAATCCTAAGTCAAAAGAACAAAGCTGGAGACATCACACTACCTGACTTCAAACTATACTACATGGCTGCAGTAACCAAAACAGCATGGTACTGGTTCCACAACAGAAACATACATCAATGGATCAACTTAGAAATTTAAGAACCTCTAGAAACTTAACACATAATAAACATAAAGAAAATTACCATTAGCATATAATAAAATTTCTATAAACGGGATTATCTTGTTAAAAAGCCAACAATATATGTTAGTGTGAAAAGAGCAGCAGTAAGGCTCAGCAATCAGCAAACAATATTAAAAGGCAGAAGACAACATAACATTTTTAAAGGATAAATACATAGATAGGTAAGTTGGGGAAGACAAAGGCAGAGAGAGACAGAGAGAGAGAAGGTAGTGCCATTAACAATAATTAAAACATTATACATCTCCAACTGAGGGAATTTCAATTGATCCACATAGTTTGTTTGCTACTCTTATGCCAATTTAATATATATTCTTTTCCAATGACTTTTGGATTTATAAAAATAATATTTTCTATGAGTCAATTTCATATTTTATAGGCATATTAATTCAATTCCTAATTTTGTATTAAAGAAATCTATATTTTAGAACACCAAGAACATATATGACATGAATTATCCTCATATAATTATAGCCCCCTTACTTTGTTAGGTCCAATTTACATAAGTTTTAGAATTTCTTACCATTACATTTTAAAATTGATAAATAAAAAATTACATATATGTTTGTATATGTTATTTTTCTAACGTAACAGTGTAATATATAAAGAAAATGTAAAGTGTATGTAATAGAATTATAAAAGGAAAATGTTGCAGTTGTATCATAATACAAGAATAAATGCCAATATAAGGTTACCAGCAGCCATTACACACAAATACCAAGTATACTCCACAACTAAAATAACTATATTCCTTAGAAAATTTATATACATAAATGAAATTGTTTTGTCCAATGATGCATTCAGCCAATTCAAGGTTACAAATTGTTCATCTGTTAGCTTGTCAGAAGAAATGAAGATAAAACTCAACTATTTGTTCCGGATTTTATTTCTATAAAACCTTATTCAGCTTTCTGACGTTATAAACAATGTATAGATGATTGATTTCCCTTATGATGTACAAGTAAATTTTAGCTTCACTTTTATACAAAACTAAATGTTTTTGTTATTTATGGATTTTCTACTGAGATTACCTACCAGTGTTACATCTTTGGAGCCAGAGAGATGTACCACTTGAGTGTGCAATTCAAAACTCTCTTCAAATTTTTCTTACTATTCTTTTATAAAATTATTATTTGATTACAGAACTTTTTTTGTTTTTTTGAGATGGAGTCTCCTTCTGTCACCCAGGCTGGAATGCAGTAGCATGATCTTGGCTCACTGCAACCTCCACCCCCTGGGTTCAAGCGATTCTCCTGCCTCAGCCATCCCGAGTAGCTGGGACTACAGGCATGTGCCACCATGCCCAGCTAATTTTTTGTTTTGTATTTTTAGTACAGATGAGGTTTCACCATGTTGGCCAGGCTGGTCTCGATCTCTTGACCGCAGGTGGTCTGCCCATCTCAGCCTCGCAAAGTGCTGGGATTACAGGCATGAACTGCTGCACCTGGCTGACTACAGAAATTTTTAAGCAATATGAAAGTTATATTCCTTGAAACTAATTTTCCCACATCACATTTTTTCAAAATGATGTATTATGATTATATAATTATATATAGTTAACCAATGAAAAGAAAGAGTTCCCACACTTTGAAAACATTAATTACATAACTTCACACAATTTCATGTGGAGGTAGGAATCAGATAGTAATCTTCCATCATATTTACTCTATGCTTGGTTTTAATTATAGAGATTTAGACAAAGACACGTTTAGCTGCTAAAACAAAAGACAGATTTCCTGATTTCAAGTACATTCAGGCCTGTCATTTGAATGGTACCACTCTAGAGTTGCAAAACTGGTAGAACTTTCAAAAGAATCCACTGAGTTCTTTTATTTTAAAGTTTCTTAGAGAATTCTTAGTATTGCAATCAGTGATGAAGTTACTCCTTAGAGCCGACTAACACCAAGTTCTTTAAAAATTTTCTCGCATTCAAGAGTGTAAAGGATTCAGAAAGAGGGCTTTCACATATACCACTGGTGGGGAATGTGTATTAGCAGAATTATCAACAGGTAACAATTAGCCGTATGTGTCATTAAAAATGGCACTGACTTTGCCTCTGTAATTTCAAGTTTTAGAAATTGATTCACAAGAAATAATGAGGCACATAACACACAGACTTCTAATCAATACACTTTTACTTCTTTTTCACTCAGCTCACTGGTTTGAAAACTGACGCATAATACAAATAATGTTATAGGATATTGGACGATTAAATTTCATAATTGGTGAAAATAATTTAGTATAATACTTGGCATTTTGTAGGTATATTTGTGTGTATATATACATATGTGTATGGATGTGTATATATATATATATGTGTATGGATTTGTATGTAGCCATCTATGATAATACTGGTTTTGGAAATTATGACAAATATTTATATATACATATGTAATCACAGTAGTAATAATATACAGTACAGTTTTATTCAGGAAGATATAATTAATTAATTATAAGGTGAATACTGCTTAAAGAACATTCTGTATGTTCTGTATTAATCAAAAACTTACAAAATTAAATTAAAAAGTGAGAATCTTTGTTCAACCTTGGCAACTTTTTTGTATTTTACAGTGAATGAGATATATCAAGAATCCTACTCTACATTAAAACAATAAAACATTTTTCAGCATTTAAAAAGGTTAACAATTATTTGCCTCCAAATTAACTTGTATTATTGAATTAGGACAGCATTTTCATTAATATCTATACTTGAATATATAGCTATTGTTTAAATAAGAAAAAAGCATCAGGCAAAAAAATGTGGTAACTGTTAAACTTGTTTCCTCATAATTCTCCATATATTTTGTCCATGGTTGGGGTTGGGTAGGAAAGTTATTTTTATATTTTATGTATCACTTACAGCCCAATATCTGGAGAGTAATATTAATAGATTTACTACACAAACAAGTACTCATAAAGAAAAACTATATTTTTAAAATCAACTATATCTTTTGATGAAATTGTAAGATTGTTTTGTTCTTTGATTTTCAGGAACAATGAATTTATAAATAAACAGTAGAAATATTTTTATTTATTTGAGCTATTTTTAAGTCTACAGTTTGGGTTTTATGAATTTCTAGAAATCCATCTTTGCCTATGTTTTTTATGTGTGTGTGGCAATCTTATTTATTCTCAAAAATTCTAATTTCAGTTATCTAGAAATGACTACCAAGTATTTATTTCTAGTTTTGACTATTCCATCTGCCTACTTCTCAACTCTCTTTGGATATTTTGATATTTCAAAGGCACCAAAAGTTAAACAAAACAAAACAAATCTCAATATATTCCCTTACTAAACCTAGTCATCTCGCCACATTACTTTCTGTGCAGTTGCACAAACGTCTATCCACTCAAGCAAGAACAATATCTCCCACTGCCTCCACCTCATTTATAACTTATCAAATACCAAGTACTGTCTGTTTTACATTATATACCAAGCTATATAGAGACAAAGACTGTAGCCCCAATTTTGCTTACTCATGTACTCTAAAAACTCTATAGAGTACCTAACCCTAATAATGTACTTAATAAATATTTTTGAGTTAATAAATGAATGTAAATATATTTTGGTCTACATAAACCAAACAGATGTTTCTATCACTTGATGTCAAGTAAGGAAAATAGACACTAGTAGTAAAACTAGTACTAAAAACTGATATTGATAATGAGAGGAGATAGATAAATTCGTAGGCAGACAGGGACAGGTCCCTGGTTAAACCCAACCTTCAAGCTGAAGACAGTTTAAAGTTTGAAAACTGAGCTGCCAGTTCCAAGTAGAACTCATAACACCTTTTAACCAATTGAATGGTGCTTTTTCCAAGCTCACCCATGGACCAATCAGCACACATTCCCCCATTCTGTGCCCATAAAAACCCTGGACTCAGCCTCCAGATGGCTACTGCTTTAGGACCCCCTCTCACAGCAAAGAGCTACCCACTTTGGGTTCTCTCTCATTGTCAAGAGTTTTTCTGTCACTTAATAAAATTCTTCTCTGTCTTGCTCACTCTCTGGTGTCCATGTACCTCAATCCTCTTGGTTGCAGGACAAGAACTCAGAACCTACCAAATGGCAGGTGTGAAAAGAGCTGTGAGGCTTCTCACCAACTAGCCAAGCTGCAGGCAGCAGGAAGGAGAAAGCTGTGGCATCCCCAATTCACTGAGCTGGGAGCAGCAGATGTGAAAAGAGCTGTACATATGCTCCTGCCCACCAACTATGGGAGTGAAATAGCCAGCCACTGGCCACCACACAGTCCTGCATGCTGACCTAGGGGAACAAAAGAGCTGTGACATTTCTGAGGCTCCAACTTCAGGACACTGTAGCAACAGCTGTAACACCCTTTGGGGCTCCGTGATTCCTGACATCTCCGTTTTCTGGTGCAGCCACATACCCTCATCTAAACACCAACGCCCAACAGGGAAGCTGCTTATGGCACACCCAGTTCAGCCACGGGCTGGATGCAGATCCTGTGGTGGGTGTGGGATCTGGACTGGGGCATGAGCCAAGCACAGCCTGCCTGGCCAAGCAGGCAGAGCAAGCTCGGTAGCCATGAGCAAGTCCCTGGGCAGAGGACACTGTGTCCGCAGGGGTTTCCACTTGGCGAAGTGGCCCCAAAGGAGTCCTGTAACAGTATTATTGTAACTTTGGGTTGTAACTTCACATTATGATTTTCACAATATTTAGGAGACTAATAAGCCAGAAAAATAGTTTAAGGTTTTTGGCATACAATGTATAAAGATGTAATTTTGTGACATCAACAGCTAAAAGGGCTGGGAAAAAGAGCTTATAAACAATCAGAGGCTTTGAGGTTAAACTAGTATAAACTCAAATTAAAGTATTGTAACTTCAAAACATTAAATGCAATCTCCATGGTACTCACAAAGAAAATAGATAAATAATATACACAAAATGAAATGAGAAATAAATTTAAATGTTTCACTACAAAAAAATCAAACACAAAAGAAGGCAGTAATGCAGGACATAAGGGACAAAAAAGCTATAAGGCTTATAGAAAACAAATAGCATAGTGATAGAAGTAAGTCCCTCCTTATCAGCAATTACTTTTAAACAGCAATTAATTTAAACTCTTCAGTCAAAAGACAGAGACTGGCAGAATGAGTTTAAAAATTATCCAACTATATACTGTCTATAAAAGATTTATCTTAGAGACAGAGACACATATAGCTTGAAAGTTAAAAATACAAAGAGAAAATGAATATTCCATGGAAATACTAATCACCAGAGAGCAGAGGTAGCTGCATTAATGTCAAACAAAATAGATTTTAAATTTTAAAAAAGTTACAAGACAAAAAAGGCATTATATATTAATAAAATTTTCAATATAGCAAGAAGATTAACACTTACATACACTTACATGCGTAATAAGAAATCATCAAAATATATAAGGCAAAAATTGATGAAATTGAAGGAAGAAATAGAAAATCCCATAATAATAGCTATTTCAATAACCCACTCTCAGTAATGGATAAAATAATCAGACATAAGATAAATAAGGAAATAGAAGCTTTAGACAAAATAATAAACCATGTAAATCTAACAGACACATAGAAAACACTGTATCCAACAACAATAGAGTATACATTCTTCTCAAGTGCACATAGGAACATGGGACATATTCCAGGATAGATCATACATTAGGCCACAGATTAAATCTTAATAATTTCAAAAAGATATATTTCATACAAGATATCTTCTGTGACCACAGTGCTATAAAGTTAGAAATCAATAACAGAAGGAAACAGAAAAATTCACAATTTGGTGGAAATTAAACAATATACTATAAAACAACCAGCATATTAAAGAATAAATCTGAAGAAAATTAGAAAATATGTAGAGACAAATAAAAATGAAGACACAACATAACAAAACTATGGGAGCACAGGTAGTGCTAAGAGATAAAATTTAATTATAAATGCATACATTAAAATATAAGAAAGATTTCAAATCAAAAACCTAACTTTAGAATTTAACTAACTAGAAAAATAAAAACAAAGTCCAAATGTACTAGAAGAAAGAAACTAATAAAGAGCATAGATATATAGAGATGAAAAAATAATACAGAAAATCATTAAAACAAAAAGTTGCTTTCTTGAAAAAATAAACAGACAAACCTTTATATAGACTCAAATAAAGAGAAGATTCAATTACTCAAAAATTTAAGATGTGGACTTACTGCTGATTCTACAGAAATAAAAAATATATGCAATACTATGAGCAATTTTATGCCAATAATTTGGATAACACAGATGAAATGAACCAGATGAAGCACAAACTTATCAAGATTCAACCATGGGAACTAGAAAATATGAATAGATGTATAACTAGTAAGAAGATTGAATTAGTAATCAAAAATTTCCCAAGAACACAACAAAAAATCCTGGATGTGAAATCTTCACCAGTAAATTCTTCCAAACACTTAAAGAAGAAATAACACCAACCCTTCTGAAACGTTTCCAAAAAAGTAAAGAGGAGGGAACACGTCCTAACTCATTCTGTAAGGCATGCAATAACCTAAAACCAAAGCCAAACAATGATAAAATAAAACTACAGGACAATACTCCTTATAAAAACTGATGCAAAACTCTTCAACAAAATCTTAGTAAACCAAATTCAGCAGCATATTAAAAAGTTATGCACTATGACTAAATGAAATTTATTCCTGAATGAAAAAATGGTTTAACGTGAAAAATGATCAATATAATACACCACATTAAAAGAATTAATGAAACAAAACCACATGATCATCTCAATGCAGAAAAAATAATTTTATAAAATTCAACACACTTTCATGATGAAAACACTCAACATAGTAAGAATAGAATAAAATACTTGAACATAATAGAAACTATATATAAGAAAACCTCCAGTGGACATCATACTCAGTGATGAAATACTGAAAGCTTTACCCTTATGATCAGGAACAAGGCAAGTATGTCTACTTTCACCACTTCTAGTCAACATAGTACTGGAAGTCCTAGCCAGAGCAACTAGAAAGGAAAAATAAATAATGGAGTTAGAATTGGAAAAGAGTGAATTATTTCTGTTTACAGATGGTTTGATCTAATATGCAGAAAATATTAAATAATTTTTTTAAAGTTAACTAATAAGTTTCAGCAAAACAACAGGATACAAAATCAACACACAAAAATCAGTTGTGTTTTGATCCACTAACAATTAACAATCTGAAAAATAAATTAATCATTATTTTCAATAAAATGTTTAATCAACAAGGTAAAAGATTTGTGCAATGAAAACTACAAAGTATTTCTGAAAGAAATTAAAGAAGATATAAATAAATGGAAAGATATTCCATGCTCCTGGATTGGAAGACAATATTATGAAAATTAAGGCTATGGATCCATTTTGAGTTATTTTTTAAATATAGTATTAGGGAAGGGTCCAACTTGATTATTTTGCATGTCACTATCTGTTTTTTCCAGCACTGTATGTTGAAAAGACTTTGTCCCATTAGTCTTGGCAACATTGTTAAAAATAATTTAGCCATATATGTGAGAGTAATAACCAAAGTAATCCCTTATATTTAATGTAGTCCTTATCAAAATTCCAGTCACATTGTTTACAGAAATAGAAAAACCTAGATTTCATCTTACAGAATTTTAACGAACCCTAAATAGCCAATTCTGGAAGAGAAAAACAAAGCTGGAGGACTCACATTTCCTAATTTCAAGCTCACAAAACTACAGTACTTAAAACAGTGTAGTACTGGCATAAAGAAAGACATATAGACTAACTAAATGTAATAAAGTCCAGGAATATACCCTCTTACATATGGCCAAATTATTTCCAACAGTGTTGTCAAGAATAGTCTATGGAAAAAATATTTTCAACAAATGATGCTGAGGAGATGAGATAGTCACATGCAGAATAATCAAATTGGATCCTTACCTAATGTCACATTAAATAATTAGCAGAGAATGGATCCATAGCTTAAATGTAAGACCTAAAACTCTAAAACTCTTATAAGAAAATATAGGGCAAAAGCTTCATGACTTTGGATTTGACATCAAAATCACAAGCAATTAAAGAACAGATGGGCAAATTAGACTTCAATAATAATTAAAAATTTTGTCCATCAAAAGACACTAACAACAGAATAAAGGCACCTCACATAATAGGAGAAAATATTTGCAAATTATATATCTGATAAGGAATTAATATCCAGAAAATACAGAGAACTCCTAAATCTTAACAGCAACATCAAAAATACTTGAATAGTTATTTATCTAAAGAAGATATGCAAGTGGTCAAAACGTGCATAAGGGACACAGAACATCACTAATCTTGTAAAAATGCAAATCAAAACTAAAGCGAGATACCACGTTAGACCCATTATGATGGCCACTATCAATAAAAACCAAAATAAATGGTGGTGAGGATGTGAATAAATTGAAACTTTTGTGCACTGCTATTAGAAATGTAAAAATGGCACAGCCACTGTGAAAATAGTATGGTAGTTCCTCAAACAACTAAATATTGAATTACCATATGATTCTGCCATTTCTTTTCTGGGTATATACCCAAAATATTTGAACGCAGGGCCCCAAAGAGATATATGTACACTGAAGTTTATGGAAGTATTATTTATAATAGCTAAACATGCAAGAAATTCAAGCGTCCATTGTTTAATGAATGGCTAAGCAAAATGTAGTATACACGTATAATGAAATATTATTCAATCTTAAATAAAATCTAAAATACGATACAACATTGATGAACCTTGAGGACATTATACTACATAAAATAAGCCAGTCACAAAAATACAAATGCTGTATGATTGCTTATATGAGGTACTTAGAGTAGTCAAAATTATAGATACAGAAAGCAGAATAGTGGATTCCAGGCATTGCGAAAAGGGGGAAATAAGGAAGTATTTTTTTAATAGTTATGGAGTTTCAGTTCTGCAATATGAAGAGTTCTGGAGATGGATAGTGTTTAGAGTTGTACAGCAATAAGAATGCCATTAATGCCACTGAAATGTATGATTCCAAACGGTTGAAAGTAAATTTTATGTTACATGTATTTTATCACAATACAAATTTGGAAAACAATACTGAAAGTAAAATTAAAAACAAAACATTGGGAAAGATATACAATCCGCAGGTCAGGGTGAATTTTCTTGCCCTTCTGTAGTAGAAGCTACCTGCGGCCTCACACCAACCTGCTATGAATTCCCAGCTCTGTACTCACTACATTTTCTCTCTTTGAACCTTAGTTTTTGTCTTCTGTACAATGAAATCATCATAATTTCTCTACTACTATCTTCTAAAAATGGTGCAAAGATTCATTTGAGAAAAATCTGGAAAGCTTAGAAATAGTAAGATTTCCATACATGAAAACTGCTAAAAACTGCTAAATGAAGTTATTTACTGTACTAAAACTATAACAAAAAAATGAATAAAGCACATCTTGATGATTAGCTGAACTCTAGCTACTGTAGAAAACGTAAGGTAGATTTACTCAATTCATTGTATTTAATGGATTTATTCAATGACTTGACACTGTAGAAATTATTACCTAGCACCTTCTCACTAATGTGAAATTGGAAGCTACATGCTGCCTAGCCAGGACATGGACCTAACTTCAGATTTGATTTCTTTTTTTCATTGAAGGCCAAACTATTTAATTATTAAAGCGGGAGTTTTAAATGGTCTCATTTTTACTAGCTGCACTTAAAAGTAATGGCAACCAACAAAGTTCTACTGGATCCTTAATGATGCTCAGACGTCACTCTTTTCACTCTTTCATATGAGATGTAACTATTTAATCTCTTCTCTCCTCGAAACGTCCAATCACTCCTTCTCAACAGAAATGCCCAACTGATGACCTAACTCCTACTTTACTGAAAAACAAAAGAGAGACGATCAAAGGCAAACTTCAAGAGATTCTCACTATCACATCCACCCACTCATTGGCTGTCCTGTTTGATACAAGAGGTGAACTATCCATGCTCCTATTTAATGTTTACTCTTTTATGTGTTCACTTCATAAATTTTCAACTACGAAGATGAGGTATTCCCATCATATCTTTATTTATAATCAACCTAATTATATTTAGCTATTCTATTTAAAATGGTTTCCTAAATATTAAGGTATAAAAGTTTTAATTTTTTAAATTATGTCATTGCTTTTAAGACGTTAGAATAACCATTTAAAAGACTGCTCTTAATTTCAAGCTGAGAAAAAATATTAAAAATGTGACTTTGTGAACAGAAATAGGACTTGTACATATATGGAACCCCAAACAGTTTCCGAACATGCTCTATGAAAAAAATTAATAATAAAACTCTAATCATGTTTGTCTGCGTTCATGGAACCCCAGATTCTTTCTAGACATATCTAAGGGAGGAAGGAAAAAATAAAAACAACTCTACCCCAACCACACTTGGCTGGCACATAATTATCCCCCCATTTATTCCCCCAAATTTTCACTAGTAAAAATATCATCAATTTTTTTTTAAGAATCACAGAGAAAATATTGAAGTATGTAGTAGAAGTAGAATAATATAAAAGCATACTTTCATACCTCAGTCAATCCTTTTTCGAATTACATATAATCTAAATTTACTTTTAGACACATGCGATGTTGTGATTTCAATTTAATATCTCTTCGCTTTTAAGAAATATGCAACTGGGACTCATGCAAAATCCAGCTCTCTGTCCATGAAATTCTTTAGAGTTTATCTTGCATGAGAAACTAGGAAATGTTCTTTAAATATTCATAAGCTGGCAGCTACCCATGGCTGAGATATATTTGAAGAATGAAAATAAAAGCTTATAGAAAAGTCCAACCTGATTATCATAAAACTGAGGCAGGAACTTATTTCCAGAGCTCATGCACAACCAGTATGTTTACTGTATTTGAAACAGCCCGTTTTATTTTGTTATTTCCCTATTTTTATTCACCACTAATATAAAGTGGTTTTATACAACACATGCTGTTCGTTTCGTTGGCACCTCTACTATAGCATTCTTTTTGCTTGTAGGTGGTCATAAATAGGAAAATATTTTTTCTATTCTTAGAAGTACCTCTACAATCCTACTTATCACCCACTTCTTTATTTGATGTCTGACAATTTTCTACTCTCACCTAAATTTTTGATTTATAATTATGCATTTATTAAAATCATTTTTATAATGTATTAAAATAAATATTATGGGAAGAAAATTATTTTGTAAAGTTTTCATTCATATGTTGTTATAAATGTATATATCAGAAGATTAATAGAATAATGACTTTTGTGAAAAAGCACTGGAAGATGTTGCCATAATTATTATATCTGGAATAGTGCAGCATCTCTGAATTCGCTCCTATTAAGTAAAAGTTATATAAATAATATAGATGAAAGTTGTCTATTCCTCAATTAAACTGAGCAGTACAAAAAATATTCTGATTATTAAGAAATAAAAAACTATGTAGGGACCTGAACTAATTTATACAAACTATATGCAAACTATCATGTGTTCAACCAGTTTAAATATATAACATAAAAGATATTACCAATGTATGTGCTTTCTATTGTATCAAAGCTATTCTGAAAATAATTGATATTGCTTTTGGTATTCTCATAATTATCACAGACACAAAATTTTTGTTATAACTTGTATTAATAAAAGTGTTGAAATTTTGTTCCACATGAAATAATTCTCCCTTTTTGGAAACTGTTTAAGTTATTATGCATATGTCATGTTAATAAACCAATTTAGTAATGCTTTGGAGTGGAATGGTTGAAATGAGACTATTACTTTTGCCTCACTAAATTTCTAGAAAAAAAAAAAAAGACCATGCCTATATTATAGCAGTTGAAATGTATCAGATCAAGCTTCAGCAAATATTTCATGGCTGCACATTTTAATATGATCCAAAAGTATTAGATCAATTTTCTGGGAAATCGGACCATTTAAATGTGTTCTTCCATATCCAGTCTAGTTACATCATACAGATTTAATAGCAATCTTGAATATCCAGCCTATTTTTCAATCAAGAAAAAATTTGGATATGAACAATTTATGCAATTTGTCAAAACAAATATATAGTGTATATATCTGTGTGATTACTGCCCCTACGACTAAAATATAGATCATTTACAACACCCTAAAAGTGTCTCTGTGCCTTTTAGTTCTAGCTCAAGTCCCATCAATAACCACTTTTCTGAGTTCTGTCACTATAGCTAAGTTTTGTCTGCTTTTGAACTTCATATAAATAATATCATATAACATTTATGTTTTGTCTGGTTATTCTCATGCAGCAAAATGTCTTAAGATACAACCAACCTGTAACCTGTACCAGTAGTTTATTCCTTTTGCTTTGTGTAATGAAGAATTAACCTCTGGCCTTTGCTCTTGGCTACCTTAAAGTGATACTTAAGCCCTTGGGATGTTACGTCTAATAGGAGTATTTTTGTTTGCATGTGGGCTTCGGCTACCATATTGTCTAACAGCATGATTTATAGTTGGAGTTTTGAGCTTCAAGTATCAGTTCTTTTTAAGAGAAACTGGAGACTAAATATATTGGCCCAACCTTCAGAAAGGCTAGATTAAAGGTCTGCCAAAATGGCAAGATGTGACAGAGCCCCAGTAAAACATCTGAGCATCCAGGCTTGGGTGAGCTTCACTGGTTGGGAATACTCTATGTTTTTTCGAACATCAATACCTGGAAAGTAATGTATCCATAATTTCTCAGGAACAGAAAACCCAGTCTCCATGTTTAGACCTTTCTTAGACTCTAATTCTATGCACTTTTTTCCCTGTTTGATTTTAATCTTTATCTTTTCCCATTAAAAAAAAGCATTAAGTATGGATACAAGAGCTTTCAGTGAATTCAATAATTATGTCTAGAGGATTATTAACCCCAACGGTCGTTGTGGAACCCCCTAAACTTGTGATTGGTATTGGAAGTGAGAGCAGTTCTATATAAACTGGTTCCTCTAACTATACCACTGTCTAAATTTTCTCAATATTGCTCTGTAGTGTTCAGTTGCATAAATACATTGTAGTTTTTCAGTCCTCATCTTTACCAACATTTGTTGTTTTTTAATCCTTTTGGGGGCTGTTATGAATATAGATGTTATTAACATTCAGATGCAAGTTTTATGTGGACATTGTCTTTATTTCTTTTGAATAAGTATTTAGAAGAGGGGTTTGTTGAAATTTTTATTTTTATTTTTATTTTTTTTGAGTTTTCTTATTTATTTATTTATTTATTTATTTATTATACTTTAGGGTTTTAGGGTACATGTGCACAATGTGCAGGTTTGTTACATATGTATCCATGTGCCATGTTGATTTCCTGCACCCATTAACTCGTCATTTAGCATTAGGTGTATCTCCTAATGCTGTCCCTCCCTCCTCCCCCCACCCCACAACAGTCCCCGGAGTGTGATGTTCCCTTTCCTGTGTCCATGAGTTCTCATTGTTCAATTCCCACCTATGAGTGAGAACATGTGGTGTTTGGTTTTTTGTCCTTGCGATAGTTTACTGAGAATGATGTTTTCCAGTTTCATCCATGTCCCTACAAAGGACATGAACTCATCATTTTTTATGGCTGCATAGTATTCCATGGTGTATATGTGCCACATTTTCTTGATCCAGTCTATCGTTGTTGGACATTTGGGTTGGTTCCAACTCTTTGCTATTGTGAATAGTGCCGCAATAAATATACGTGTGCATGTGTCTTTATAGCAGCATGATTTATAGTCCTTTGGGTATATACCCAGTAATGGGATGGCTGGGTCAAATGGTATTTCTAGTTCTAGATCCCTGAGGAATCGCCACACTGACTTCCACAATGGTTGAACTAGTTTACAGTCCCACCAGCAGTGTAAAAGTGTTCCTATTTCTCCACATCCTCTCCAGCACCTGTTGTTTCCTGACTTTTTAATGATGGCCATTCTAACTGGTGTGAGATGGTATCTCACTGTGGTTTTGATTTGCATTTCTCTGATGGCCAGTGATGATGAGCATTTCTTCATGTGTTTTCTGGCTGCATAAATGTCTTCTTTTGAGAAGTGTCTGTTCATGTCCTTTGCCCACTTTTTGATGGGGTTGTTTGTTTTTTTCTTGTAAATTTGTTTGAGTTCATTGTAGATTCTGGATATTAGCCCTTTGTCAGATGAGTAGGTTGCAAAAATTTTCTCCCATTCTGTAGGTTGCCTGTTCATTCTGATGATAGTTTCTTTTGCTGTGCAGAAGCTCTTTAGTTTAATGAGATCCCATTTGTCGATTTTGGCTTTTGTTGCCATTGCTTTTGGTGTTTTAGACATGAAGTCCTTGCCCACGCCTATGTCCTGAATGGTATTGCCTAGGTTTTCTTGTAGGATTTTAATGGTTTTAGGTCTAACATATAAGTCTTTAATCCATCTTGAATTAATTTTTGTATAAGGTGTAAGGAAGGGATCCAGTTGCAGCTTTCTACATGTGGCTAGCCAGTTTTCCCAGCACCATTTATTAAATAGGGAATCCTTTCCCCATTGCTTGTTTTTGTCAGGTTTGTCAAAGATCAGATAGTTGTAGCCATGCGGCATCATTTCTGAGGGCTCTGTTATGTTCCATTGATCTATGTCTCTGTTGTGGTACCAGTACCATGCTGTTTTGGTTACTGTAGCCTTGTAGTATAGTTTAAAGTCAGGTAGCGTGATGCCTCCAGCTTTGTTCTTTTGGCTTAGGATTGACTTGGTGATGCAGGCTCTTTTTTGGTTCCATATGAACTTTAAAGTAGTTTTTTCCAATTCTGTGAAGAAAGTCATTGGTAGCTTGATGGGGATGGCATTGAATCTATAAATTACCTTGGGCAGTATGGCCATTTTCACGATATTGATTCTTCCAACCCATGAGCATGGAATGTTCTTCCATTTGTTTGTATCCTCTTTTATTTCATTGAGCAGTGGTTTGTAGTTCTCCTTGAAGAGTTCCTTCGCATCCCTTGTAAGTTGGATTCCTAGGTATTTTATTCTCTTTGAAGCAATTGTGAATGGGAGTTCACTCATGATTTGGCTCTCTGTTTGTCTGTGATTGGTGTACAAGAATGCTTGTGATTTTTGTACATTAATTTTGTATCCTGAGACTTCGCTGAAGTTGCTAATCAGCTTAAGGAGATTTTGGGCTGAGACAATGGGGTTTTCTAGATATACAATCATGTCATCTGCAAACAGGGACAATTTGACTTCCTCTTTTCCTAATTGAATACCTTTTATTTCCTTCTCCTGCCTGATTGCTCTGGCCAGAACTTCCAGCACTATGTTGAATAGGAGCGGTGAGAGAGGGCATCCCTGTCTTGTGCCAGTTTTCAGAGGGAATGCTTCCAGTTTTTGCCCATTCAGTATGATATTGGCTGTGGGTTTGTCGTAGATAGCTCTTATTATTTTGAGATACGTCCCATCAATACCTAATTTATTGGGAGTTTTTAGCATGAAGGGTTGTTGAATTTTGTCAAAGGCCTTTTCTGCATCTATTGAGATAATCATGTGGTTTTTGTCTTTGGTTCTGTTTATATGCTGGATTACATTTATTGATTTGCATATGTGGAACCAGCCTTGCATCCCAGGGATGAAGCCCACTTGATCATGGTGTATAAGCTTTTTGATGTGCTGCTGGATTCGGTTTGCCAGTATTTTATTGAGGATTTTTGCATCAATGTTCATCAAGGATATTGGTCTGAAATTCTCTTTTTTGGTTATGTCTCTGCCAGGTTTTGGTATCAGGATGATGCTGGCTTCATAAAATGTGTTAGGGAGGATTCCCTCTTTTTCTATCGATTGGAATAGTTTCAGAAGGAATGGTACCGGTTCCTCCTTGTACCTCTGGTAGAATTCAGCTGTGAATCCATCAGGTCCTGGACTCTTTTTGGTTGGTAAGCTATTGATTATTGCCACAATTTCAGAACCTGTTATTGGTCTATTCAGAGATTCAACTTCTTCCTGGTTTAGTCTTGGGAGGGTGTATTTGTCGAGGAATTTATCCATTTCTTCTAGATTTTCTAGTTTATTTGCATAGAGGTGTTTGTAGTATTCTCTGATGGTAGATTGTATTTCTGTGGGATCGGTGGTGATATCCCCTTTTTCGTTTTTTATTGCATCTATTTGATTCTTCTCTCTTTTCTTCTTTATTAGTCTTGCTAGCGGTCCATCAATTTTGTTGATCTTTTCAAAAAACCAGCTCCTGGATTCATTAATTTTTTGAAGGGTTTTTTGTGTCTCTATTTCCTTCAGTTCTGCTCTGATTTTGGTTATTTCTAGCCTTCTGCTAGCTTTTGAATGTGTTTGCTCTTGCTTTTCTAGTTCTTTTAATTGTGATGTTAGGGTGTCAATTTTGGATCTTTCCTGCTTTCTCTTGTGGGCATTTAGTGCTATGAATTTCCCTCTACACACTGCTTTGAATGTGTCCCAGAGATTCTGGTATGTTGTGTCTTTGTTCTCGTTGGTTTCAAAGAACATCTTTATTTCTGCCTTCATTTCATTATGTACCCAATAGTCATTCAGGAGCAGGTTGTTCAGTTTCCATGTAGTAGAGCGGTTTTGAGTGAGTTTCTTAATCCTGAGTTCTAGTTTGATTGCACTGTGGTCTGAGAGACAGTTTGTTATAATTTCTGTTCTTTTACATTTGCTGAGGAGAGCTTTACTTCCAACTATGTGGTCAATTTTGGAATAGGTGTGGTGTGGTGCTGAAAAAAATGTATATTCTGTTGACTTGGGGTGGAGAGTTCTGTAGATGTCTATTAGGTCCACTTTATGTAGAGCTGAGTTCAATTCCTGGATATCCTTGTTAACTTTCTGTCTCGTTGATCTGTCTAATGCTGACAGTGGGGTGTTAAAATCTCCCATTATTATTGTGTGGGAGTTTAAGTCCCTTTGTAGGTCACTGAGGACTTGCTTTATGAATCTGGGTGCTCCTGTATTGGGTGCATACATATTTAGGATAGTTAGCTCTTCTTGTTGAATTGATCCCTTTACCATTATGTAATGGCCTTCTTTGTCTCTTTTGATCTTTGTTGGTTTAAAGTCTATTTTATCAGAGACTAGGATTGCAACCCCTGCCTTTTTTTGTTTTCCAGTTGCTTGATAGATCTTCCTCCATCCCTTTATTTTGAGTCTATGTGTGTCTCTGCACGTGAGATGGGTTTCCTGAATACAGCACACTGATGGGTCCTGACTCCTTATCCAGTTTGCCAGTCTGTGTCTTTTGATTGGAGCATTTAGCCCATTTACATTTAACGTTAATATTGTTATGTGTGAATCTGATCCTGTCATTATGATGTTAGTTGGTTATTTTGCTCGTTAGTTGCTATAGTTTCTTCCTAGCCTCGATGGTCTTTACAATTTGGCATGTTTTTGCAGTGGCTGGTACCGGTTGTTCCTTTCCATGTTTAGTGCTTCCTTCAGGAGCTCTTTTAGGGCAGGCCTGGTGGTGACAAAATCACTCAGCATTTGCTTGTCTGTAAAGTATTTTATTTCTCCTTCACTTATGAAGCTTAGTTTGGCGGGATAGGAAATTCTGGTTTGAAAATTCTTTTCTTTAAGAATGTTGAATATCGGCCCGCACTCTCTTCTGGCTTGTAGAGTTTCTGTCGAGAGATCAGCTGTTAGTCTGATGGGCTTCCCTTTGTGGGTAACCCGACCTTTCTCTCTGGCTGCCCTTAACATTTTTTCCTTCATTTCAACTTTGGTGAATCTGACAATTATGTGTCTTGGAGTTGCCCTTCTCGAGGAGTATCTTTGTGGCGTTCTCTGTATTTCCTGAATCTGAATGCTGGCCTGCCTTGCTAGATTGGGGAAGTTCTCCTGGATAATATCTTGCAGAGTGTTTTCCAACTTGGTTCCATTCTCCCCGTCATTTTCAGGTACACCAATCAGACGTAGGTTTGGTCTTTTCACATAGTCCCAAATTTCTTGGAGGCTTTGTTCATTTCTTTTTATCCTTTTTTCTCTAAACTTCCCTTCTCTCTTCATTTCATTCATTTCATCTTCCATCAGCGATACCCTTTCTTCCAGTTGATTGCATCTGCTACTGAGGCTTCTGCAATCTTCGCGTAGTTCTCGAAACTTGGCTTTCAGCTCCATCAGCTCCTTTAAGCCCTTCTCTCCATTGGTTATTCTAGTTATCCATTCTTCTAATTTTTTTTCAAAGTTTTTAACTTCTTTGCTATTGTTTTGAATTTCCTCTCGTAGCTCAGAGTAGTTTGATCGTCTGAAGCCTTCTTCTCTCAACTCATCAAAGTCATCCTCCATCCAGCTTTGTTCCGTTGCTGGCGAGGAACTGCGTTCCTTTGGAGGAGGAAAGGTGCTCTGTTTTTTAGAGTTTCCAGTTTTTTTGCTCTGTTTTTTCCCCATCTTTGTGGTTTTATCTACTTTTTGTCTTTGATGATGGTGATGTACAGATGGGTTTTTGGTGTGGATGTCCTTTCTGTTTGTTAGTTTTCCTTCTACCAGATAGGACCCTCAGCTGCAGGTCTGTTGGAGTTTACTAGAGGTGCACTCCAGACCTTGTTTGGCTGGGTGTCAGCAGCGGTGGCTGCAGAACAGCAGATTTTCATGAGACCACAAATTCAGCTGTCTGATAGTTCCTCTGAAAGTTTTGTCTCAGAGAAGTACCCGGTTGAATGAGGTGTCAGTCTGTCCCTACTGGGGGAGTGCCTCCCAGTTAGGCTGCTCAGGGGTGAGGGACCCACTTTAGGAGGCAGTCTGTCCGTTCTCAGATCTCCAGCTGTGTGCTGGGAGAACCACTACTCTCTTCAAAGCTGTCAGTCAGACAGGGACATTTAAGTCTGTGGAGGTGCTTGCTGATTTTTTGTTTGTCTGTGCCCTGCCCCCAGAGGTGGAGCCTACAGAGGCAGGCAGGCCTCCTTGAGCTGTGGTGGGCTCCACCCAGTTCGAGCTTCCTGGCTGCTTTGTTTACCTAAGCAAGCCTGGGCAATGGCGGGCGCCCCTCCCCCAGCCTCGCTGCCGCCTTGCAGCTTGATCTCAGACTGCTGTGCTAGCAATTAGCGAGACTCCGTGGGCATAGGACCCTCCGAGCCAGGTGCGGGACACAATCTCCTAGTGTGCCGTTTTCCAGGCCCGTTGGAAAAGCGCAGTATTAGGATGGGACTGACCCGATATTCCAGGTGCCATCTGCTTCCCCTTTCTTTGACTAGGAAAGGGAACTCCCTGACCCCTTGCGCTTCCCGAGTGAGGCAATGCCTCGCCCTGCTTCGGTTCGCGCACAGTGCACTTCACCAACTGTCCTGCACCCACTGTTTGGCACTCCCTAGTGAGATGAAACCGGTACCTCAAGCAGAAATGCAGAAATCACCCGTCTTCTGTGTCGCTGGGGCTGGGAGCTGGAGACCGGAGCTGTTCCTATTTGGCCATCTTGGCTCCACCCTCCTTGTTGAAATTTTTAAATCTGAAATGTAAACTTTTTCACTGAATTTCGGAAATGGCTTGACGTAGGCTTTCATGTTTTGTTTTACCTTTTTCTCCTTTTCTTTGGAATTCTAATTACAGTTTTGTTAGAATGCTTGATATTTTTTCCTTTCTTCAAATTGGATAATTTTATAGTGAACTGTCAAATTCGTTGATTTGTCTTCTGCAATATCGAATTGTTTTTAAGTTAATCCGATATTTTTTTCAGTTTAATTATTGCAATTTTCAGTTCTATTATTTTCATTTTGTTCTTTTTAATAGTTGCTATTTAACCGCCAGGGTTACTCATCTGTTCCCTCATTATCATCCTCTGCACACTTTATTAAACATATTTGTAGTATCTGCTTTAAGTCCTTGTTTATTATGAACAGATCTGGTTTATCTTGGGTTCTGTCCTCATGGACTACATTTTGCTTGACTGTGAGTCATTTCACCATTTCTCTGCATATCTAGTAATTTTGAATGTGTACTGATATTATATATGACACATTTTAGAGACTATTGTTGCTGTTAATTTCTTCTGAAGACTCTTGAATATTATTCTGGCAGGAAGTTAAATTAGTGATTCCTTGAATTTGTGGAGAATGGCTTTTATGCTTAGATTAGCCAGATTTGTGGAAAGCCCAGGCACATATCAAGCCCCTCTAACTTGGCTAATCCTAACTCCAAACTCTTTCTCCCCTCTATTGGGAAGGAGTTGACATCTCTGTTAATTCTTTCAACTTTATAGCTTTGGATTTCCACCAGGCTCCTCGATGTCTCCTATAGGAAGGCAAAATTTAGGAACCACTCATGGGAAGGGTACTGACAGATTTTGTGGCCCCATCCAGAATTAGCTTTCTCAGTTTTCAGCCACTTTGGAAGTCCTGAACTCCATTCTGATATCTCAATCCAAAATGACTGCGACTTTCTCCTTAAATTCTAAAGCCTACTGCAAGGGCTGGGGAATGCCCTAAATTTAAAAAGCTATCTAAAGGTGAGTTTCAATTAATTAGTGAGGGTAGCATCTTTCTTTCAAGGGTCATGTCCTCTTCAGTTTCTTCCTAGTTTTTGAGTCTCTTTGGTGCTTTCAAACATGTTTATCATTGTTACATTGTTATTTTGTTGTTTATAATTGTTATTTCCAGGAGTGTTAGGCCTATAAGATTTTCTGCTATTACTCCAACAGAATTTTTAATGTGGTTATTTCAATTATTAGCCAACTGTTGCTTTTCTCAGCACCAACAATAAGCAAATTAAGATATAAAGAGGAAGTTGTTCTTGACTATATTAAGATTACTTCAAGGAGACCATCATCAAATATGAATTATTTGAATTCTAGTAAAGAACTAAAAAACCAAGGATATGTCTCTGGTAGATGAGAATTGATGACTAAAATTCCGGTGTGAAAATCAGAATTTCCTTACCATCACTTACCAAAGCCAGTGCCTACAGAAACACTGATTTAAAATAATCATAATTACAATCCTTAAAAAGTTATAATTGAAGATTTAGAAATGTAGGGCACATACTATGAATAACACAGAGAATGAGATTATTCGGCAAGTACTCCTAGAGGAATTTGGCTGAGTTCAGAAGGCACAAGAATAAAGTGAAGACAGTATGTTTAAGATGAGAAGAAAATGAAGTAGTGTGTTTAATAAATGAGAAGAAAACAAAGCAAAAAGCTCAAAGAATTATTTTAGGGGAAAAGAAATCACCACAAGCAATTTATGAAAATAATAAATATATAAATAAACCTAGGTATTCTGTAATTCTTTAAAAGAAATTGCTAATTTGTTTTGCTAGGACTTGGAGAATAAAACTTGACCGCTGTACATAAATTTTTCTGATATTAACCTTGACATTGAGCCTGGCTTCACACATCTCTAGTTAATTTTTTTGTTGCCACATAGACACAAGCCTAATTTAAAATGCATTGAATGTTCCCAATAATCATAAAGACGGTCTTAGTTCTTTTAATTTCCCTAAATACATAACTTATCTAATTACTATTTGTCAGGCAACTTCCTGATGAGTACACGGAAGAGTAAAATACAGTGTGTTGTGATCAATGGCAATATAGAAATACAAGAATACTAAATAAGCTAGTATCTTTTTGCTTGTAACTCTATCCCCAGTGCCTAGAATAGTTCCTAATTTATAGCAACCAATAGCAGCCACTCCATAAATATCAGTAGAACAAAGCATTTTTTAAAATAGTGACTTAGAAGAAACGTATCCTTGCCCCCCTTTTTCACAGCACTCACTCTGGGTACCTATTGAGGGGAGGGGGGTGATAGTATTAAATGCAGTTCTTGAGGTCAAAAACTCATTTAGGATCTTAAATTTTCAGTAAACTAGATTACATGCCCAGTGTTATTCTATTTTGCATGAAGGATAACTTTGTGGTTTAGATACATTATAATTTATCTCTCAAAAAATAGAAGGTGCTCCATGGATAAATACTATTTCTTTGGTCTTAAGAACTGTCAATATCTTTAAGTGTACAAATTTGAGCAATTTAGAGAAGACTTTTTGTCACTGGCATTAGCTTTAGTTTCTTTTTTTTTCTTCTAGCTTTATTGAGATGTAATTGACAAATATGAATTGATATGGTTTGGCTCTGTGTCCCCACCCATATTTCATCTTGGATTGTAACAGTCCCCACATGTCAAGGGTGGGACCAGGTGCAGATAATTGAATCATGGGCATGGTTTCCCCCATACTGTTCTCATTATGGTGAGTGAGTTCTCAGGTGATCTGATGATTTTATTAGGGGTTTCTCCCTTCGTTTGGCTCTCATTCTCTCTTCTGCCACTCTGTGAAGAGATATCTTCCTCTATGATTGTATGTTTCTTGAGGCCTCCCCAGCCAGCGGAACTGTGAGTCAATTAAACCTCTTTTCTTTATAAATTACCCAGTCTTGGGTATTTGTTTCATAGCAGCGTGAGAACAAACTAATATAGGAATTATATATATTTAAAGTGTACAACATGATATTTGATATAGATATACACTGTGAAACGATTACCACAATCAAACGAACTAACATATTTGTCACCTCACATAGTTACCTCTTCTTTTTTGTGGTGGAGTATCTGGAATCTTAGTATCTGACACATCATACTAGAAATATCAGTCCAGATGACTACCTCCTCCTGCTATGCTATGCTCACATTTCCCACTGAAAAGTAGCCGTAGGTAACAACGCTCTTGACTCCAAATCCTCTACAAAACTAATTAAATCACAGGTTAGCATTCCATCAAAGGATAGACAAGCTATGCTGCCAGCAGTTTAATGCAAAGTTCAGAAACTTGCCATTTCTGAACAAAGCTGGTCAGAATATTTTAACAGAGTAGCATAGAAACAAACATCTAGTTTATAGTGAGGAAAATAGACACAAAGAATGTAGATGAGTTATACTTGTGACAAAGCAATAAAATGCCTAAAATGCATATCCATAACCTGTAGCACTGGATTCAGAGTAATCTGTTTTTATTCCTGAAAAAATCTGAATCTACTACTATCTTTTGGCTCTTTCCAAGGCCTAATTGTTCTTTTCTATTTTGTGTGATTCCTGGCCTTACAATCTGCGTAGCTCCAAAATAAATCTATTACTTAAAATGATATGAGTGAATCTCTGTTCCTTTTAAGAAGCTCTTAATTAAAATACTCTAGCATGGAATTCACACCCAGATGACCACACTTCTTATATTACTTGGGTGTAAACTATGATGGGATATCTTAACTTTGTTTTTTGTTTTGGTTTTGCTTCATATGTTTTCTGTTTCATCATTAAATCTTTTGATTTGAAGAAAAAAATATGCCATTTCTTCACTGAGGAGCCAACTCTATTGTCGTCTGAATTCCAACCTTCGTACCTATCCTGCAAGGTGTCTCCGCTAAAAACCCCCTTTATTACTCTTCCACACCTGAATGTCTTATTTTAGTATTCCTTTATTTTAGAAACATATTCTATATTTTTGCATCCTAAGGAAGAATTTTTTGTCTGATATTTTTGCCTTAAGGTATTGTCTATTAACCATCAAATTTCCTAAATGGATAAATTAAACTCATGTCTTCTAATATTTCTGGGAGCATTTATGCCTCCATTCTTCCAAAATATTGCTTCTACTCAATTTCTCTATTGGAAATTATCTTTCATATCACTAATGACCAAATATTCACAAAATAAAGTGTTCTTTTTTGTGCATACTGACACTGAAGTATGTGATAACAACTGATAATTCCAAATGGAATATAAAATTCCATTTTAATATTCATAACTTATCTCTAAATACTACAAAATAGACAGGGGGTAGAAGGAGGAACAGAAATGAATGTTTGTTTGGGATCCTATGAGGAAAAGTAACAACATAAAAGAGAGCTTCTCTTGCCTTTTAAGGTTTGGTATTTTTTTGAGTTTTCTCCTCAGAACTCTTAAATTTTTATTGTTCTTATCCTCTTAATGTGCATCTTGGCCGGGCGCGGTGGCTCACGCTTGTAATCCCAGCACTTTGGGAGGCCGAGGCGGGCGGATCACGAGGTCAGGAGATCAAGACCAGGTGAAACCCCGTCTCTACTAAAAATACAAAAAATTAGCCGGGCGTGGTGGTGGGCGCCTGTAGTCCCAGCTACTCGGAGAGGCTGAGGCAGGAGAATGGCGTGAACCTGGGAGGCGGAGCTTGCAGTGAGCCGAGATCGCGCCACTGCACTCCAGCCTGGGCGACAGAGCGAGACTCCGTCTCAAAAAAAAAAAAAAAAAAAAAAAAAAAAAAAAAAATGTGCATCTTTTGTGTGTTAGCCTGGGGAAGGGTCTTCATAGACCCTTAACAAGTTGCGGATAAACATCTGATTTTTGTGTGCAAACTCACATAATCTTACGATTATTTGCTCTTCTGCATCTTGCTATATTGTCTCAGGAAGCTGACTTATTTGATCTGCATCAATGTACTCTCTTAACCTTCAGCATATGATTGGGTTTGGCCGGTGGAGACCACTGACTGAAGGTAAAGGAAAGGAGAAAATTAAAGACAATTTTGGACCGTACTGTGTTTCTTTCCGTGGGATTCCCAAAGGCTGGCTGTATCCCTAGACTGAATGGCAGAGTCCCTATCAATTGGTTTTCTTCACACAATTCTTCCATTCTGAATCTGCTGCAATTTTCTGCACTTTAGAGTTAGTAGTGTTGGTAGGCTCCAGCAATTACTAACCCTGTGGTTAGTATCTCATACAGTTTTCATAAACTATTTATTAAACTCTTTTCTAATTATCCAGTTAAAGTGTGCCATCTGTTTCCTCTCAGGGCACAGACAGATAAAGCACTTTGTATATATCTATGAATTTTCATTTTCAGTCATGTCATTTTCTTTGGCACCTAACCCTGAAAGATAAGCAAATTATCGCTTTCTCTTTACCATGCTTCTGGACCATTAAATGGCTCTTAATCACCTTAGCCTCTTGACATAAGCAGCAGAATTGAGCCAAATGTAGAAACAATTCGTCTGTGTATGAATAAGGATTTAGTCAGGCTTAACAGCTCTTTTTCTCACTGTATATACTCTCTCTTAGCAATTATATTCACTTTCAAACCCTCATCTATCATCTCTTTAGATGACTTTCAAATATATGGAACATTTTAAACTTTTCTTTCGATTCTTTTTGTAAGTTTTAATTTTCCTGTCTATAAACATATGGTATTCTTTATACAAACAACTAGTCAACTCATGTAAAGAACATAGTTCCATACCTGTTGTAAAACTAGCAATTGATTCACGGTAGCTATTAGTAGCAGTAGTATTTATAATAGGTATTCAATGAGCACCTAAATTCTATCATACTCAAACCTGAATTCACTGTCTCCTTCTGCAAACTTGCTCCTTCTAAGCAGTAGACACTAAATAAACAGGAGCAGTGGACAAGCAGAAGTAATGGTCATGAACTTTGGCTTCACTGAAGCCGAAATACAGCTGGATTAATCTTTATATTCTTTTTTTACAAAAATCTTTAGACTCTCTGTAAAGATGAAACAAATCCTGATATCTCCCTTTCATCTGACAGTGTAACAGCCAAATTGTATTGAGTTTCAAAAAGAATTATATATATTAGGATGATCCAATTCACAAGTTGAAAGAACACACTTTTGGGTAGAGCAAGTCCAAAGAATAGAGACAACTTTAAGGTAAATCTCTGAAGACAGCCTTTGTTACATGGTAGTCCAGGGTCTTAGGCCTGGGATTGTCAATATAGGCAGAAAGCCATGGTACAATAGTCCACATTTGATTAAGTATTGTGACAGAAAACTGAAATTCTGAATTTTCCTGGAGCAGGCATACTTATAGAAAGGACATAACTCTCTCTCTCTCTCTTTTTTTTAATAAGCAATTGTCTAGAAATATAAAAAAGCAGGTTCAGTGGAAACTTGGAAGTCACTAAATGGCTTTTAAATATTTCCATTTAGAACAGAAAGCAAAGTGGACATGATACCACCGGAGCATGTCTCTGGTAGTTCAAATGGCAGCCTACAAATGACTTATAATCATGCTTATATTTCTTTCACAATTTTTATCTTTCTAAAAGCCTTTCTATCTGGAATCCTCCTTTTCTCTTGTTAGTTCTTTTCATTCTGTTCTTTGAAGCTAACTCAAATAATTCTATTGCTTTAAGAAGCCATTAATGATATTCACAAATAGAACAAACCTTTAAAAATCTACAGAACACTTTCTACCTACATTATAGATTGCCTCACGGCCTATCAGCACTCATGCTTCAATGGTTGTTTATTTAGAAATCTGTCTCCTCCTCTTGTCTGTATGCCTTCTGGAATTACATGTCAGGTTTCATTTATCCATAAAGTAGTAAAATGTTAAATGTAGACATTCAAAAGACAAGTGTTGAACAAAAATGCACTTTTTATCTAATATGAAGTTGTTTATAAAGCATTTTAGATTATGAAAAAGAAAAGTTTTTTGTTTTTTTTCCTCATTTGTATGTTATTTTTTGTCATAACCCTTTCCAAAAGACTTATAAGAACAGAGATTGTTGAATCACTGTCTGGGCAATATTCCTTAAATTTCTGATCATAAGACAGTGCTTCCAGTTAATAATAACATAACTCTATGTAAGGAATCTGATAATCTCTAACGCATTAAAGACAAACACCCACCTATGTTTAAATATATCCTTCTTTCCAATGTCAGTCCATTAAAAGTGAAACAAGGGTCTCACAAATTACAGTGAATAATACATTTCTGAAATTATTAATGTAATTCTTACCAGATCCTGTTGTGAGAATGGTTTCCTAATAGAAATCCTTTACCTTTTATATATCTCAGGCTACTCTATTTTATATTATGTGTAACTGCTCTATATTTACATTTATGTGCATTTCTCATACTACAGTCACATTTTAAATGATTCAGTATTGACTTTCGGTTATTGACTATTATCACATCTGTAATATTATTACAATCAAGTAAATGGTCACACCCCAAATTTTTGCGCCAATAACCAGCATTTTCCAATATATACAGGTTTAATTTTGTTATTTTCTTGTTAATTCATTGATCTTGGAGAGTGGTATGCTTATTATTTGAGCTGTAGTTCCAAAGATATCTTTAAAAATGGAAAATTAATAACTTTTGAAGTGACTGATAAAAAGCATGCCCTGTTTCCTTTTATTACGTATCTTGGAGAATAATCCAATTTCTTTGAATTTAACTTAATTGGAATAAAGGCATGTATAATTTTTAGAAAGAACAGTAAGATATCCCAATTCTCATTATAGTAGACTTAAATGAATCAAGTAATGAAATTTGATAAAAATCTCTTCTGCAAAAACAGGTAAGCTAAATTTTTTTTTTAAAAATCTTGATTATACTTTTCTAACAAATGATTGCTACAAATAATGAATCATTCATATCTTTTTTCCAGATTCACTAAAGTACATCAACAGCCTTTCCCAGTTAGTAAAAATTATTGCAACTTCTTTCAACATGCTTATTATGCATGCATGCATGCATGGAATAAAACAATTAAAAATAAATAATGTAAAAACCACTAAATCATGGCAAGGATGGTTTAAAAAATATATTGAGTTAGAGACAAGTCTTTGTTAACTCTAAGCCAAAACCCTGAAGTTTCTGTAAGAGGTTTGAGTTATAAAGTATTTCTTTTTTATTATTATTATACTTTAAGTTTTAGGGTACATGTGCACAACATGCAGGTTAGTTACATATGGATACATGTGCCATGTTGGTGTGCTGCACCCATCAACTCGTCATTTAACATTAGGTATATCTCCTAATGCCATCCCTCCCCCCTCCCCCGACCCTACAACAGGCCTCAGTGTGTGAAGTTCCCCTTCCTGTGTCCATGTGTTCTCATTGTTCAATTCCCACCTATGAGTGAGAACATGCAGTGTTTGGTTTTTTGTCCTTGCGATAGATTGCTAAGAATGATGGTTTCCAGCTTCATCCATGTCCCTACAAAGGTCATGAACTCATCATTTTTTATGGCTGCATAGTATTCCATGGTGTGTAAAGTATTTCTTTAAAGCCAAACCTCTATATCCAAAGATAATGTAAAGAAAGCAAGATCGAAAGATTTTATCCTTAAATAGAATAATTAACTTAATTGATGACAGAAATAAAGGTAGGTTCTGACTGGGCAGGGTTTCGAAAAAAATTACACTGGGCATTTGCTATGTGCCAAACATCAGGGAGAGGATAGTGAACCAAAAACTTGAGGAGTTTATATTCTAATCTGAGAGACCAAAATTAAATAACTATATATAACATAATGTCATAAAAATTTTAAATTATGAGATGAGAATCTCTAACTGAAGAACTGATGGAGTGGAGTGCAAGAAATATAAGAAAGGTACAGTGTAATATGTTGGTTACCAACTGAGCTTCTGTTCTCTTTTTTTTCCTTTCCCAGAAGGCCCTTATTATTCAGAATTCTAGGCCTCCTCCATAGACGTCCTTTGCTGCAGGACTAATGACAGTCAGAGTCCTAGGGCTGGACTTGATTAGTTGAAGAATAATTCAATGGCACTTGCTAGTGATTAGCATATGAGAAATTAAGAAACACTTGAGAGGCACAGAAACACAGATAATCAAAAGGAAAGATGAACAGAAACAAGATGATGATAGACAGCAGAAAAGATATTAAAATATGCAGGAGGCTGAGACGAGTATTAGACACTCTGGCAGTAGAGAAGGATAGAATAGCAAACAGGCACAAAATGGAACACAGTTTGAGAATTAGAATATATATTGGCATTAACCCTGTAGCTCTTGAAAGTACACACATAGAAAAATCTTTTTTTTTTTTTTTTTTTTTTTTTTTTTTTTTTTTTTTTTTTTTTTTTTTTGCCCGAGTTCTCTCTCATAAGCCCCGAACTCTTTCAAACTGCCTACTTTAATCTCCATTTGAATGTCAAATAAACCTTTCTTACTTGGGGGGATACATCTAAAGCTAAATTCTCTCTTCTCCTCGAACCAGTTTCATTCACAACTTTCCATATCTCTGCTGATAAACTGGATGTTGTGCTTCCAAGATCCCTTCATAGATAGTGAGCTACTTGTTTCCCTACGTGACAGGAGTATTAGATGCTTAGAGCTCACACCTAAACCTTCTCCAAGAATTTCCCTGATCCAAATGGATGAGAGTTGAAGTACCAAAATTATACCCCTCCACAAGAGGTAGTTTGTATCCAGTAAAAATTATTCACAGGGATACAAAGGCCCAGCCTTCTTGCCTGAACTTTGGACTACTCTGAGGGCCCATCTGAGCTCTAGAATGTCTAGTAGGATCAGCTAAGATCTCTGTTGCAACTGAATCATATTTCAACTTCTGCCTCTACCCTATCCTGCTTCCCTTACTCCATTATTCTCCTCCAATAAGCCACCTAGGTACAATATCCATTTCAAATTCAGTTTTCTGGAGATTTTGACTGAAGAGAGTTTGTTCTAAGTGTGTTCCTAGCAAGCAGACTCTAAGGTGGGATTTTGGAGCTGAATCACCAGCCAGCTGGCTGGCAATAAGAATACTATCAATGGTGTTAGATAGAGTACTGACAGCTTCTGGCAAAACCTAGTGGTGCCATTGTTATACATTTCACAGATGTAAAAAAGCCTTAGTAAAAGCAAATGTAGTCTTGTCTATAATACATTAGCCATTTTAGAGGTTTAGAGCAAGTACTGATTACATAGGATGACAAAATTGGATGAATGTTGCTAGATTTTACTAATGCATTGGAGGAAAACAATAAAGGGCTAAGTGTAATTAATCATTAATTTAGGGTAAAATATGAAAAACAGAGGACTTTCTTGGCAGTTTCTAAAGAGATTCTCTTCTCCTAGAGCTAAAGGACAGATGAAGCTGAGGATCAGGCACAGGATGTAATTTTAAGGGTAGTAGAATTCCGGGGAAGGTTTAATTTTCAATCCAAGCTCTAATTAGGGAAGAAGGGAACCTGAAACTTGGGACGTGTACATCTGGCTCAATGCACTTGAAAACCTAGAGGTATGATCCAATTCCCAGCCCTTGCTGAAAGATGATGCAGAGGTCTCTGCCTTGCAAGAGAATATATGCTCCCCCAGGATGCTCCTACTTCTTTCTTGGTCCCCAGACCAATAATTAGGGTCAAATCACAACATATCTCAGGGAGTACTGGGATTCCGAAAGTGAAAGGTTTATACCCAGTAAAAGTATGGGAGTGCTGGACCAAGCTACCATGTACAAGAAGAAATATGGCATATATTTATGGAAATAGATAATGAAAATGCTGAATTGAAGAACAAAGATTGGACAAAGGAAAATTTATCAGTTTATCAATATGGGTGCACTCTTCCATGAAGGAGTATTTAACTCTGTGATAAGTACCCTGGAAGAATGAAGTTATATTACGACTATGTTGGAGCTTGGACGCTAGAAGCCTGCTGAAAGTGTTTTCCACTTTAAGTGAAGTAGAAATGCCAAGAGGTTGTGGCAAGAGATCAAAAGCCTCAGAGAAGTGTTCATACTAGTATGTATTTACTACATAAAACCAAAACATTCTAGCCAATTATCTCTTGTGTGAGGTCCCAGAGTATAAGATTTTCTAAATCAGTAAGATTGTCCCTGTGGATAGCAGAATCTGTGGAGAAGATGCTATTACTGTCCCGAGCTCACTGATAGTAGTGACCATAATAGAGGCTAGATGAACTATAGAGTCAGGCACAATGATGATAAAGAATGGAACAGTTGAAAGCAGGTCAGTAGGCCTAACTACAGAGGGCTATGGAGATAGTTAATAAAACCTAAGGCAAGATAGATGGGCAGCCAAAACGTTTATCACTATAGTAATTCAACAAAAAATCAAGGGTAGATCATTGGGATTATGAAAGAGGATGGACCAATCAAGTACAGACTTTTTTTTCCCCCCGGTTTTCAGATCTGAGGTAGTTCTCAGATGAAGAAGTCACTCACTGGAAAGGGTTTATATCTTTAGGAGGAAGGATCCAGCAATACCATGACAAGTATATGATGTAAACAAACTCTCAGGCCTTCCCCAGAGCTATTTACTCAGGTACAATTCACCGGGAAGGCATTAAGGGAGACAGTTAAAGAACAGTTGGCTATAGGTTTCAAGCTTACATTGATGACATTTGCCAAAAACATTATCATTACCACTTAGTTAGAATGGAAAAATGTGGATGCTGGGTAATAAACTGAGTCAGCCTCAGGTCAGGCCTGCTGTGGGACCCCTGGACTTCCAGACAAATTTTGTGAACATTTCCCCATTCCTGATTAGAACACCCATACCTGATAGCTGACAGAACACTCATTTAGTTTAGTTTAGTTTTGTTTTGTTTTTCTTGGGATAAAAGCCACCACAGTGGCAGAGGCCAAGTAGAATGACACCTCTAAAACAACTACACCAACTCTCAGCCAAAATAGAAAATAAAATACAATATCGCATCCAAGGAGGAATGGCAAAGATTAGTACCAACTTAAAGATGGAAATAACTCAATGGTCTCACTGTATCTTCTTTTAATTCACAAATTCTGCTTCTGTGAAAAAGCAGACGAATCACGGAAGACACCAGTGGACTACTTCAAGATTAACTATATAGTAACACCAATTGGGGCCACTATGTCAGATGTGGAATCTTTGCTAGAAAAAATGAACAGAAACTCAGGTGCATGGTATGGGGTCATTGATCTGGCAAATGTTTTTCCCCCCCAACTTCTCAAGAAGAATCAGAAGCAGTTCACAATCGCCCAAGATACAAAATGTCATACACATTTATAGTTTTGCACAAGGCTATGTTAACCTTTCTGCCCTCTGTTATCATATACTCAAAACAGCCCTATACGAACTGGACATCCTGTAGAATATTACATTAGTCCAATATTGATTTTATCAATGATATCGCAATAGGATCTGATGAGCCAGTAATGGAAAATAAATTGAAGCTTTAATAAAACACATGTACTTCAAAGGCAGGAGTTTCAGAAGCCCACTACGTATATCAGTGAAGGATTAGAAAATTCAGTGAGCTTCAGGATGCCAGGACATCACCTCCAAATTAAAGGCTGTATCTTTGCATTACAAACTGAGTAAAAACAAAAGTTCTCACAATCACTTACAAGGATTTACGTGATCTGTCCGCTGTCCTCTCTCTGACCTCATTTTGTGCTATTTCCCCATCACTATTCATTCCAGTCACACTGGCCTCGATGCTGTCCCAGGAAGGCTCCCCCAACAGGGCCTTAGCTAATTTCCCTGCTGCCTGGAAGGCTCTTCTCCCAGATGTCTCCATGACTAATTCTCTTACTTCCTTTAAATATTTGCTCCAAGTCATCTTTTTAATGAGATCCACCTGTATAGCAACCTTCTTTTCCACCATCATCCCTCACACCCAATGCTTTCAGTCTCTATTATTCTCCATTAATTTCCTTTATAAAAATAGCGTATGTTCTAATATACTCAATATTTTATCTATTTTTAAGTATTTTGATATTTTTGTCTCCCCTCACTGCTAGAATATAAGGTGAAACTCTTTGTTTTGTTCATAAATATGTCCCAAGTGCCTAGAAAAATTTTTGGCATATATTAGGTGCTCAATAAATTTTCTAGAAAGAATTGGAAGGAAAGAGCAACCACCACTTTGGTTACAAATGCCTTTGAAATGAGAGTCTTTTGCTCCAGCAAAGTAGTAAAGGCAGGATTGAAAAATAGTTACATACCTCTTAATAATTCCTAAGCATATCTGTTAACCATAGTGAGATAAGCAATTCAAAAGTATGCGAGGATAAATTGATACACTTGTAAATCAATGATGTGTTAAATTAGTCAGTCCTCTGGAATTTCATTAACATCTACTATCTTTTCTATCTATAGCACAACATAAATATTATTGCTCATTGGGATGACTTGACACTGATAAAGGAAATGCCATTAAAATACATTCCATGTGTGTGCTTTAAAATTTGGAGAAGAAGATAATACATTTATTCATCATTAATTACTTTGCAAATTGAAAACAGTTTGAACGTAAAAAGCATAAATGGTTAATCTTTCAGGTATTCAGAAAATACTGATGTAAATTAGCTCTTTTGCCTGTGAAAATCAAGAAGAGATGCACAATATCACACTGTAAAATCTCAATTATCAATGTGTAGTTTTTCCACTCTGTGCATTATGTACCATGTGTTTCAAATCATAGAGCAACTCCTCTGCACGATGCAGAACATTTTTGAGTGTCAGATTCTGTCTCCATCCCTAACCTCTGACAATCCAGGTGCTCCCACACGAGTAGGTTACCACCTGCAGATTCTGGAATTGGCAACAGTCTAAAAGTAATTCAGACCCAGCAGAATTCATAGGAGATCTTTCCTTCCTGAGGCTATATCTTAATAAAATCATAAGCTAGTCTTTGAGGAGGACTTAGATATGATCTAATCCTCTGACATACAAACAGAGCCCTAAGCGGATAGCTCTCAGTAGCAGCAAGGGGCATAGCGTGTTAGCTTGAAAAACTGAACTCTCCCAGTGTCCTTCACACGGAACATATCTGATTTACCTCTTCTATTTCCCAGGGTTCCACTGGAGACTTCTTAAAACCAGAGTTTTAAAGAAACTTTTTTAAAAATTAGAAACACTACCAACTTTTATTCTTTACAGAAAGAACAAAAATTCCCGAGTGGAGAGAGCCCAATGATTCAGGAACAAATGTTCTTTTGTTTTATTCATGCATGAAACCATTTTTTATACTACAGGCTAAGAATTAAAAAGGTTCTGCAGATTTCCTGAGGTTAATGATACAGAGCCAATGAAGGTGGTGGGAAAGGTCTTGGAATTCATAGTTTAAAAATGTAAAATCGAGGAAATTTGGGGCTGTAAAATTAAAAACCAAAGGGAGCTGTGCAAAGCAATGGAGGTCGAGATAAGCAGAGTTATTAAGACATATTGGCTACTCTAAAATCTACATCTCCGATTCTAGATTTTAGAATTCCAACTGTCTCTTGAACTTCTCCATGATGTATAGAAAAAAAAACCCCTCAGACTTTAACACACCTTCCCCTAGGAAGCCCTCGGTTTTCTTCTTCAAATCTCCTGTCCCTCAGACTTTCCCAGCTCTGCTATTAAATCTGTTGACCCAAAAGCTCAAGGCAAATATCACAGTGTTACTCTGATTTCCCTCTTTCCTCATTTCCCTCATGCAACTTATGAGTAAGTCCTGTCAATACTATTCTAAAATATATCAACAATATTTTAATTTTAATTTTCTCCATTTTCACTAATCTGAAACTATTTCAACCACCACTCTACTACAATTGACCACTGCAGTAGTCTTCTACTAGTGATCACTACTTTTATTCTGTCCTTTATAACTCATTCTTCACATGGAAGCCTAAGAAACCTTCCCTGGTTACCTAATCTAAGAAAATAATCAGATACTCTCAATTACATAACTTTATTTTAATTTTATGCATTCTACTAATCGCTGTTTGGCATTTGTTAGAATTTATTTAGGTGTTTGCCTGCTTGCCTGACTTACGGAAATGAAGGCTTTAGGGACCATATCTGTCTCATTTTCCCTATATCACTAGGCCATGTTCCCAGCATGGCCTAGAACATAGTAGCTGCTTCATAAATATTTGTTTAACAAATGGATAACAAAAAAATCTGGCTACATGGCACTACAACCATGGCCTAATGTTTTTAAATGTCTCTATTCTAATTCCTCTGTAACCATCAACATGTCTTTCTTGACATAGCCAAGTTTTCTGGCCATAATATAACATGGGCAAGGTTGAAAAATACTGGCAGATATTATCATTTGTCTTTAGCCACACAATGGTTGATTTTACAGACAGTGATGATTAGCATTGTATATATGTATGTATAAAAGTAATCTCTCCCAATTATTGATTGCCTAATCCATTGTCAAGTTTCCCATTCAGAGGGCGTAATATACAATGTAGGTAATATTAATATCGTGTATATTTCCTTTAAAATCCCAGACATTTTGATTGTAGTTTTACTTTTTAAATTATGTTTTACACAGGTTAGTAGCAATTGTATTGTATTTGAATAGTACGTCTGATGATGTCATGGAGACTTATTGCCAATAATGGTAATTGGAACCCAAGAAACACTCAATTGAGGGATTATGTGCAGCAGAGTTAAGAAAACAATAGTTAAAACTTTTTTGTGATTTGGGAAAATCAAATCTGCTACATTCTAAAAATTGCTTCATCCATTTGGCCACACAGATTCCAGGGACTAAATCACCTGCTCAAGTTCTCACACCTATCTAGTTACTTACCTGGTACTGGAGCTAAAGACCTTGATTAAACGTCACTGATTCACTACATCCTATTATCTACTTTGTACATGTATGTGTTAGTTCAACTCATTATTGATCATCCACTATATTTTAGGCAAAATATCAAAGATGTCAGAAAATATTTAAATTATCATACTTGTCTATATTTATAGGGAAGATAAATGTATCTCAAATACATTTGTTAGTGTCTAAACTGCTTGGCCACATCCTGACTCCTGGAATTTTGTATTTCAGTAAGTTTGGTAAAATTACTTCTTTTATTACTACCATCTCAGTCTTTTTTCATTCCCATAGGTTATTGGGGAACAGGAAGCGTTTGGTTACACGGGTAAATTATTTAGTGGTAATTTGTGAGGTTTTGGTGCACTCATAACCCTAGCAATATACACTGCACCCTATTTGTAGTCTTTTATCCCTCACTCCCTTCCTACCCTTTCTCCCTGAGCCCCCAAAGTCCATTGTGCCATTCTTGTGCCTTTGCATCCTTCTAGCTTAGCTCCCACTTATGAGTGAGAACATAAATGTTTGGTTTATTTTCCATTCCTGAGTTACTTCACTTAGATTAATAGCCTCCAATCTCATCCAGGCATTCACTGTGAATACCATTAATTCATTCCTTTATGGCTCAGTAGTATTGCATCATATATATCATATATATATGTTATATATATTGTATCATATATATCTCATATATATATATATATATATATAAAATATATATATCATAGTTTCCTTATCCCCTTATCCCCTCATTGATTGATGGACATTTGGGTTGGTTCCATGTTTTTGCAATTGTGAATAGTGCTGCTATAAACATGCGTGTGCAAGTATCTTTTTCGTATAATGACCTATTTTCCTCTGGTTAGATACCCAGTAGTGGGATTGCTGGACTAAATGGTAGTTCTACTTTTAGTTCTTTAAGGAATCTTCAAACTGTTTTCCATAGTGATTGTATTCATTTACATTCCCACCAGCAGTGTAGAAGTGTTCCTTGTTCACTGCATCCACACCAACATCTATTTTTTTTATTGTTTGATTATGGCCATTCTTGCAGGAATAAGATGGTATTGCATTGTGGTTTTGATTTGCATTTCCCCGAGCATTAGTGATGTTGAGCATTTTTTCATATGCTTGTTGGCCATTGCCACATGTGGGAGAATGAAACCGGATCCTCATCTCTCACCTTATACAAAAATCAACTCAAGATGAATTAAGGACTTAAATCTAAGATCTGAAACTATAAAAATTCTAGAAGATAACATTGGAATAATCCTCCTAGACATTGGGTTAGGCAAACATTTCATGACCAAGAACGCAAAAGCAAACGCAACAAAAACAAAGATATATAACTGAGACTTAATTAAACTAAAGAGCTTTTGCATAGCAAAAGGAACAGTCAGCAGAGTAAACAGACAACCCACAGAGTAGGAGAATATCTTCACCATCCATACATCTGACAAAGGACTAATATCCAGAATCTACAATGAACTCGAACAAATCAGCAAGAAAAAGACAAACAATCCCATCAAAAAATGGGCTAAGAACATGAATAGACATTTCTTAAAAGAGGATATACCAGCTCAGTCTCATTCTCGACTC
Organism: Nomascus leucogenys; assembly: GCF_006542625.1. Lineage (NCBI taxonomy): Eukaryota > Metazoa > Chordata > Mammalia > Primates > Hylobatidae > Nomascus > Nomascus leucogenys. Next base: position 21,390,199 of record NC_044390.1, read on the forward strand.
TCTGATTCAGTGACTGCTTGCCAGACAATTGCTTAATTTACTAAGATATTTTGTTATAAGTTTCATATACATTTTCAAATTTAATGTTCATATCAAATCAGTAAGTTATGGATTATGAATCTCATCTTTTAGATGATGAAACTGAGGTTTATATGCTATCGCCAGTAAGAAGTGGAGCTAAGTTTTGAACTCCTATTTTTATAGCTTATGCCCACACCCATTCAATCATGCCATTCTGTCTTCTGATTATATTTCCTTGATATGTAGAACCTGAATGCTTTCTGATTTTTAATTTCATTCATATTTTTCACTCGAATTTATATAAAGGTTTCTCATCTCTTGATATGCACACTTAGCTTCAACATAGGCTTTTGAATGTAATTCCCCGTTTGGGCCATTTTTTTCCCCAGTCTATTTCTGTAACTTTCCCCCATAATCGACTACTTCCTGTGACCTGTACTGATGATGACAATCACCACCAAACATCTTTGGGTGTGTCTAGATGAAACTGGATTTTAGTATCAACATAAGAAAAATAATTATAAAAGTGAATGAGTTATTGAAATATATTTAGTTGCATTTACCATACATATAAACTACTCCATTCTTCTGACAACAGTAATTGAGACTCAAGATCAACACCAAGGGAAATTGTTTTACAATAACTCACTGTTAACCATCTTTATTGATATTATAATTGTTATCAAAAGCATTTAGGACATCACTCATATTATTTTCCACACTAGATTCTTCAAGTTACTCTTGGTCCAAAAATATTTCCTGGACTCTTTAAGGCATGAAGCCCTGTCTCTCATCTGGTTTTTGTATCACAGAGGCAGGATGGGTATAGTCATCTATCTTCTATCTGTTTTATTCTGAATTCATTCATGGCTTTGAGGTGAATCTCTTAGGATTTGGCTTTCATAACATTTTGTTTGTTTTAATTCAATAGTTCAGGTAATAGATTCTATGACTGATATTTACTTCCTCATATTAAACCTAATCTCTGGCTTCTGAGGCAGTTCTAAACTTTGACTTCTGGCCTCGATCAATGGCCAGAAATATCACTCACAATCCCTGCTGTCCCAAGTAAGATAAGGTAGATGATTTTGTGTTTGCATGATGGTATCTGCTGCATGACTTAAGAATAGTTTCCTTCACATTTTGAGGACAATCTTATAAATAACAAAGAGAAAGGGTGTCTTTGTCTGTTCAAGCTGCTGTAACAAATTTACCATAGTCTGTGTGGTTTAAGCAATTTATTTCTCACAGTTCTGGAAGCTGGAAAGTCGAAGATCGAGACACCAATAGATCTAGTGTCTAGCGAGGGCCTGTTTTTTGGTTTTCTTGTAGCTTCACCTGGTGGAGAATAGAGAAAGCACAAACTCTCTAGTCTTGTTTACAAGGGCACTAATTCTATTCATGGAGACTCCCACATAATTATCTACCAAAAGCTCCACTTTCTAATACCATCACCACAGGGATTAGGGTTTTAACATGTGAAGTTTGAGGAGACACAAACATTTAGTCCATAACAAGGAACTTCTTTATTTTACCACGTTATGAATTTGATGAACAGTCTGAAAATAAATTTGCTTATTCTTTATATTTTTCCACTTTTCTAGTGTTCTTCTCCTTTAAATTTTACTGTATTCTTAAAATAGTAGTAAAAAAATTAAATAACTACAACAAAAACAAAAATCTTTACACTCAGACTCCTTATGTGTAAATACAATCACATGCTATATAGCAATGTTTCAGTGCAATATGATGCTGATCTCATAAGATTATGATAGTTCATTTTTACTGTTTCTTTTCTACACTTAGATATGTTTGGGTACTATTTACCATTGTGTTGTAATTACCTACAGTATTTAGTACAGTAACATGCTGATATGGTTTGGCTCTGTGTCCCCAGCCAAATCTCATTTAGAATTGTAATCTCCACCTGTAGAGGGAGGGAGGTGATCAGATCATGGGGGCAGAGTCCCCCATGTTGTTCTCGTGAATTCTCACGTGATCTGATGGTTTTATAAACAGTAGTTTTTTCTGTACTCTCACATGCTCTCTCTCTCAACTGCCATCATAAAAGACGTGACTGCTTCCCCTTTCATCATGATTGTAAGTTTCCTGAGGTCTCCCCAAACATGCAGAACTGTAAGTCAATTAAACTTCTTTCCTTTATAAATTACCCAGGCTCAGGAAGTTCTTTATAGCAGTGTGAAAACAAACTAATACTACAGGTTTTTAGTCTAGGAGCCATAGGCTATACCCCATAGCCTTGGTGTATATAGGCTCACCATCAAGCTTTGTGAGTACACACTATGGTGTTTGCACATCACAAAATTGCCTAATGATGCATTTCTCATATTTCTATCATCAAGTGACACATGACTATAAATGGAGAATACTGAGAGGACAAATATATTATTTTGAATTATTTCTTGTCATCCCCTATTCAAAACTTTTAAAACTCAGTCCAGTCTGAAACATCATACAGTGGATATTATAAATAAATAAATGTCCTTTTCTGATTTAAATCAATCCTATACATTCTAATTTGAGATTTGCCATTATTTTGACACAGAGTCAAAGACAAACATAAGTGTAGTTACAATAACCAACCTATGAATAATGCATAGGACAATTTAACTTCCCCTTTTCAGAAAATTGTCAAATAAACACATCAAAGTCATCATCTAACCAAAGACCCAGATCATATTATTTTAATGACAGCTATACAGGATTTATTTTGAAAATGTCCACTTTAACATCAAACAACTAGACAACTCAACAGCCCACCTGCAGAAGTTTCATGGCCACTTAAAACTATTAAATAACAGCCAGGATAGGACTTATTTTCTATTCACTTTAGAAGCAAGTAAGTGTTGTTTTAATGTTTGAAGGCAGCTTGATTTCCAGATAAACAGATGGCTAATTTTTATACTGCATTTTTATAAGAGCATAGTTCAATTTACAGGTTCCTGTGAACAAGCTCTCAATTCCATTTTTGGAAAAACAGATTAAATTTGGGGGCTCAAGTGTGTGTGTGTGTGTGTGTGTGTGTGTGTGTGTGCTTTAAATGGTGCCATGTCACTATGAACTAGCTTCTAGTAAAATTCATCTCATTATTTGTTTGACAATCAGTATATTACAGACACCTTCAATTTGCCTTTTGTACTTAATGTTGAGATTGACACATTTACCTAAGGAAATAATAGTATAATACTTAGCCAGAGATATGAAATTTTATTTTTATTCTCAAATTGTATATTATAAGGATAATCAGCATTAGAAAAACTGTACTAAAATTTTGAGCAGGGACATTTGTGAAACAGGAAAATTCCAGCAACAGAGTTCAATTCTAACCTGTTTTTCTACATAAAAGTCATGCAATCTAACTAGTAACAAAAGTTCTTTTTCCACTAAATCAACTATGTTAATGTAGGATTCAGCATTTCAAGTTAAAAATCATATCACTTTATGATTAATCTACGTAAGGGAATGTTCCCTTTCTTCTCATGCAGGTCCTTGAAGGAGTGCATAGAAGCCCACAAATCTTACTACTTGGGGACTTTCTACAAAGTTTGAATAAATATGGGATTCAATACACTACAATACATTTGTAATGTTCTGCATCCGCTAAGTAAACATCAAAATTCAAATTTTACTTTCTGTGCTATAAACCAGCACTTTGTTTGATCATTTTTGAAATATACATCATGTAAATATCAAAGGAAATGTCAATATGTGAAGTGGAAATGCCTTCCATCTTATGGCAGAGATCATTACTAACACTGCTAATAGCAAGTTGCCTGAGCGCCATTCAACATGCATTATGGCCATGGCCTTTGAGTCTCTACTCCCAGATTGGTTTTGAGATTTGGGATTACCAATCAGTATATTCTTAAATAACTATATTTGACTGAGATATAGAGCCTAAAATCTGGGCTCAAGCAATTTTTAAATGTCATACAATTATATAGTTACATATTGATTTTATATTCAATAATAAAAGAAAAGATACACAATTCATACTTAGAAATATTATGAAAATGTTTAGAAAAAAAAGTGTATTTTTATTATTTATTTATAGAACCAATTCATATGATAGCTCTTTTTGTCCCATCTAGCACATAACTATCTCTTCTCAGTTGCCAAGAATGCCAGTGGTCCTTTACAATTTTGAGGGAATTCTACAAAAAATTAATATCACCAAACCTTTTAACAAGATTGTCTATAAACCCTATAATGGGTTTTCTTAATTATCATGCTGATTCCTCTATTCTCATGCTGATCAATCTTTGGAATTCGAAGATCGTAAATCATCTTAAAGATCTATAATTTATTAAATCTGGCCAAGTATTCATGCAAATCTTGAGGGTTCCAAAGAATGCTCTCTGTGGTCCCTTATTAATGTCTCAGGGAGGAAATTTAGCATGGCTTTTCCATTCAAGAACTTATTTTACCTCATATTACATTTAAAAGTATCCATTAAATACCATGTAGAATTATAATAGATGTATATTCATTTTTAAGCACTGTGAAAATGAGACAAGAATTTTTGAAATCATGGAGCTCAGAACATAACATTTAAAAATGATTAATACATAAAATAATTATTGATTATTTATTATATATTATTTTTATGGTTTTATCATAGGTGCTGCAAAGGGAAATTATGTCTAGCATGAGACACAATCTCTGACACTGAAGAACTTACAATTGAATTGAGGAAATAACATATCTCCAGACAACTTAACAAGGTAATTAATATCAAATTCCAAAGGGCATAATATATGCTAAAGATATTCAGAAAGAGGAGTGATATTTTCTATTGGGTCCCACAATACCATTTGGTTTCATTGACATAGCAGTCGAGAGGTTTGTTAAAGGTGAATTATCATAAATTAATTTTTGTTCATAGTCATATTGAGTTAAGAAAAACAGAAAAAGAAATGGATGAGAGATGTTAGGTGACTAAGTCAAAATATTATTATTACTGAAGATGGAATATGATATTGGATACCAGTAATGAGGTATCTTGAATGTCAGTCTGAGAAATCTGCTTTTAACCTGAATCAGTGGGATGACACTTCAGTACTTCAACTATTGCTTGGTACTTCCACTCAGTAACCACTGAGGTCACAAAATAAACAAAAGCAAAGTGATCTAAAACATTGTGAAAAGCCATTTAGATCATGCTAGGAATGGGATTTTAAAAATCTAATCACATAGCAATTAGTAGTAAGAAGAAAAGCGCTTAGTAAACATTTGTTAAATATTGGATTTCTCATAGTACTTAATATTTTTCTATCTTAAAATTTTTACAATTTACACAATTATACATACTCTTGCTCATTCAAAGTTGACAACCTTACAATAACCTTTTGAGTAGACAGAGTGGTTACTAAGTTTCTAAAATAAATAACTAAAAATTAGAAAATTTAAGTAACTTGTCACAGTTAAACAGTCAAGGTTTTATTTTTGACACTGACGGGGCCATATTTTCCTATTAGAAATAAAGACTACAAAGCAGTTTTAATATTTCAGTCGTTTCTTCTTTTTCTCTATGGTTTCTGAATAAACCACAGAAACTAAGCAGGGTCATAAGAGTTGCTAAACAAAGGCATAACTTTGAAGGTAAGGACTCTTCTAGTACTGTTGAAACTCAGAGCCCATGCTCAACTCAAACATAAGGTAATAGGAAAAAATAAAGAATATTCTTTCTTCTGGTAAACCAATTACCTCTCAAAATCTACTTACAATGCAAATTAAAAGGGTTCAGAGGATTCTGTCAGCAACACTTCCTACATTTAAACATGCTTCATTTCATTGCTAACACATCAAGTTCACTATACATAATAATGGGTGTGACTAGCAATGAGTTTTATATATTCTATAACTACAGGAGTCAAATCCTTTTAAAGACTATGAAAAATTAATGTTTAACAAAAGAAGCATGGTAATTTTGTTATCCATTCCTTGATTAGGTTCGTTTGTTCTTCTTTGTTATTTCAATCTGGTAAACATTTTCTTATGTGCTTGCACTGATGTACCATATTATGGGTTTATATTGTCCTCTTAATTTAAAGTTTCAGTGTGACATTTCCATTAGTTCTGATACAGCATTGCACTGGATTTCTTTAGTTTATCAGCTTATTTCCTAATATTGGACACTGTGTTATTTTACATTGGTTCAAAACAATGCGATTTCAGAATATGACTATTTTATGGATAAGTGTATGGAAAGTAGATTTTGGGCAAGTCACTAGATAGGCAGATTAAAGGCATTGTATAATATAATATTGTCCTTCAGATATTTCTTGTCTCAAAGATGAGAGAGCCTTCATCCATCTACCTTATATTATCTCATAATTCTGGGCTAGAATCATCACCCAAGTCCTTACAGAGGGCAGTCTTTCATATACCGCTAATAGTTGTTTAAGCTAATGTAATAATTTTTAAAAGTGTGTATACGCAATTTTTACTCAAATGCCAACAAATATGTATGTTCTTTACAACAAGATATACACTTCTAGTCAGGTAAGTTTTGAATAATCTAAAATACAAGGAGCAAAGTTTGCCAAACAGTATTGATTTCAAAATGAGTAGTGTAAAATATTGGAAACAATATCAATGTCCACAATCAGTGAAATGTCCATTGCATTATGAAACATCTAAAACAATGTGGATAAAAAACATTTAATCACATAGAAAAGTAGTCACTAAGCGTACAGATCCTATTAGACTTTCTACTACTACGCTCACAAAACGTCTTCCACAAACTACTAACTGAGTGGTCTTGGGCAAGCTGTTTTCTCTTTGTCTCTATTTTCTCAACCATTTAATGGAGATAATAACTATCTCAGGGGATGTTGTAAACATTTGATAAGTTAATGTATATTAAGCTTTTTGAACAGTGCTTGGAAGGTAATTAATGCCAAAAAAAGCTATTATGAGTATTTTATTATAATTTTCATTAATAATATCTTAATGGTTTTTAAATAAGACTAAAAAGATGAAAAATAATTACTAAAAGATAACATGTTGGGATTATCAATGATGATTTTATCTAAAATTTGACTTTATATTTTTAAAATTTAAAATTTAAAATTTCTTAAATATTTTTACAAATAAACTAATATTTTACAATAAAAGTTAGCAATGTGAAAATGTGCTTAAGAAATACATACTTTAAATGGGAAATTAAAAAAAGGAAGCCAGCTCCACTATGCCTGGTCAAGCTAACACTGATTCCTAATTGGTTTGAGGAATTTTGGAAACAAATTTCTTACAAGTCTGTTTCAGGGAGGACTAGCTAGATTTTGCTGTGCTAAAACACACAAACAAAAACCAAAACTGCCTCAAACTACAGGGTTTAAAACAAGAAGGACATTTTTTTTTTCACCATGCTTATCACAGGTCAGTAGAGAGGGGAGAGCATGCTCTGCTTATCACGGTTCTTAAGAACGCTGACTGCTGGAGCAACACCAATCTCAAATTGCCATCAGTGTGCAAGAGTGGAGGAAACTCTAGAGGATCTTATTATTGGCAATTAAGTGCCCTGGCCTGGGAGGGTTACTATACATTCTTTAACAGTTCATTGGCCAGAACTAGTCACATGGTGAGACTAAACCATGAAGGGGTCCGAGAAGTGACCAAAGGGATTTTCCTTCTTACACAAAAGTATATTAAAAATTAAGAAGTTTAAGAAAGTGCCCAGAAGTCTATAGTTTAAATGCCAATTGGCTAGAGATTATAAATATGTTATAAGAACATCAATCATACCTGTCAAAATAAGGGGCTCAGTAAAACTGCAACAAGGAGAAATGAAGGAGGTCAAATAATTAGAAGGCGGCCAGTGAACTTCAGATTTAATTCAGAAGGCAAGCAGAAAATTTTCAGTATGCCACCAAGCTCTACACTTTTGAGTGTGGCAGCCAATGTCCAGTCAAGTAAGGAGTGTCCAAAGGAAAAACATTTAGAGACATGAAAAGCAAAGGAGGTAATGAGCAGAGGATGAAGAAAAAGTAACACAAGTCTAAGAGTGGATATTTTTGTCTCAGAGTTATTTTTTTAAAGAGCCAAGAATTATGTCTTCTTTCTCTTGTTTTACGAGCTTTTAGTCCCAGAAAACTTCATTTCTATACTGATAGATTTCTGTATGTGTAGTTTGAGAATCAGTTATTTGTTATTCTTGAATATGGTCACAACTTTCTATTAATATAATTATCTGGTCAGTATTGAAACATAATTAAAAATTATCTTCACTTTCTAATTTATAAAATTATTATATTGTTTTGAATAAGATTCCTTTGAATTTGAGAATTCTAACTAAAAGTTTAGATTAAAATCAATTCTCAATACCCATTCTACTGTCAAAGTTCGTCCCTCATTCCCACCTCGTGTTTTCATCTGGTTTCCTGTAATACACCATTTCACGGTTTATCTTCTATATTTATTGGGGTTTATGCTCATCTTTGGTTTATGAGCTCATCCTCCCCAAACCTTAAGAGATGTCCCAAATATATCTCTTTGAATTTCCTTTTCATTTATTTTTTAAGTTTTGTTAAATCCTTGGAGAATACTTAATTTCTTCAAATATTCCAACAACTTCTATATTGGTATCTTGATACCACGGCTTTCTCCTCACTTTACTCATAATGAACTTCTTATTTGGTGGTTTCATCTGCATGTATAATAAGAATATCAAAGCAGCATACTGAAAACTGAGCTCCTGATCATTTCTATCCCTATAGGTTTGTTTCTTCACCATCTCTGCAAAAGACAATTTTATTTTCAAGCTGCACAGGCCAAAAAACTCAGTGTCTTACCTGACTCCTGTCTTTATATTACACCCTAGCCTAAATAAAGGCCTTCAGCAATCTTGACCACTTCTCGCTATTTCTACTGCTTCCATCCTAGCCTAAAACACCATCATCTTTTTCCTGATTTATTTTCACCAGTCTTCCAACTAGTGCCTTGGCTTCCACCCTTAAACAACTCCAGTCTTTTCCTGACACAGTCATCAGAATGATCCAGTAAAAACAGAAGTCAGACCATATCATTCTTATAGTGAAACATCTGGTGGATTCCCATCACAGAGTAAAAAAAAATCAAATTTCTTATAATATTCAAAAAGGCTCTACACATTAAGCCTCCTTTATCTTTCTGACTTCTTTTCCTGTTGCTATCTTTTTTCTCATACTGATCTCCTAACTCTTTTATAAACATGCTAGGCATGCTTCTACCTCAGGCCATCTGTACTTCTGTTTGCTTTACCTAAAATGTTCTTCCCTCCTTTACCTGCATGGCTTACTCCCTCTCCACATTCAAATGTTTAACAAATTGTCACTTTCTCAATGAAACTCTTCCCATCTATTATATTTAATTTTGAAAATTCCAATACTTCTTGCTATGCAACTCTCCAACAACAACCTTCTAGAACATCCTTTATTTCTCTCTTCAGCAAGTATCACCATTTACCATATAATTATTTTAATTATTTACCTTAGTTCTTGCCTGATTTTCTCACTGAAGGAAAACTCTTATAGTCAATGTTTTTCTTTTATTTTTCTGTTTATTCATTGTTGTATCTCAGGTGCCTAAAACATTGCTTGCTACATGACCCTCATTTGTGCTGACTGAATTAATGATTTATCCTGAATGTAATTATTTTTAACTGTGCCAGGATGATTTCCTCAAATCTTACTTAGTTTCTTATATTTGAATTTAGAGTGTATATGGATATTTGAATTTAAAGACAAGTAATAATTGATTAACCTTATCAATAAATAGCTTATAGTGTTCCATCAGCTTGCAATTAATTAATTAGAAGGCCCTTTTTTTGAGACAGAGTCTCCCTCTGTCGGCCAGGCTGGAGTACAGTGGCATGATCTCGGTTCACTGCAACCTCTGTCTCCCAGGCTCAAGCAATTCTCCTGCCTCAGCCTCCCAAGTAGCTGGGATTACAGGTGTGTGCCACCACACCCAGCTAATTTTTGTATTTTTAGTAGAGACGGGGTTTCACCATGTTGGCCAGGCTGGTCTCAAACTCCTGAGCTCAGGTAATCTACCTGCCTCAGCCTCCCAAAGTGCTGGGATTACAGGCGTGAGTCACTTCTCCCAGCCAAAAGGCCCTTGATTTGTTAACCATTGAAACCAAACTTATAAAATAACAGAAATACATCATATTAGCATAATAAAGGATAAAAATGATGTGATCATCTTAATAGGTGCAGAAAATACTTGAGATAAAAATTAATACACTTTCATGATAAAAATTCTCAACATACTGGGAATAAAAGGATGACCTTCAAAATAATGAAAACCATATATGCCAAGCCCACAGCTAACATACTCAATGGTTGTATTAGTTCATTTTCACATTGCTATAAAGAAATACCCGAGGCTGGGTAATTTATAAAGGAAAGAGGTTTGACACCCGGTTCCACATGGCTAGGGAGGACTCAGGAAGCTTACAATCATGGTGGAAGGTGAAGGGGAAACAAAGACCTTCTTCACAAGGCAGCAGGAAAGAGAGGAGTAAATGAAGAACTTCTAAACACTTATAAAACCGTCAGATCTTTTGAGAACTCACTATCATGAGATCTGATGAAAACATCAACTCACAAGAACATCATTGAGGAAACTGCCCCATGATCCAATTACCTCCCTCCCTTGACACGTGGGGGATTATAAATTATAATTCTAGATGAGATTTAGCTGGGGACACACTGCCAAACCACACAAATTGTGAAAAACTAAAAGCTAGTCTTCTAAGAGATCAGGAAAAAGACAAAAATTGCCACTGTTATCACTTTTATTTAATATAGTTCTGGAAGTTCTAGCCTGAACAATAAGGCAAGAAAAAGAAATAAAATGATCTAAACAAAAAGTAAGTAGTAAAATTGCCTCTGTTTGCAGATGACGTTTTCTTATATATAAAACACCCTAAATATTACACCAAAAACTATTTAAACTAGTAAACAAATTCAGTAAGGTTCCAGGATACAGAGTCAACATAAAAAGAAACAGTTGTATAGAAACAAAGGTCAAACTATTAAACAAACAAATTAAGAAAACAATCCCATTAACAATAGCATCAAAAAGTTAAAATACTTAGGGATAAATATAGGAAAGTATTTGAAAGATTTGGATACAGTAAACAATAAAACATTGATGAAGGAAATTGATGCCACAAATTAATAGAAAGATATATCATATTTATGGATTAGAGTAATTTATTTTGTTTATACTTCTCAAAGCAATGTACATATCCAGTGCAATTCCTATCAAACTTCCAATGGCATTTTTCACAAAAATAGGAAAAGAAAAGCTAAAACTTATATAAAATTACCAAGAACCCAGAATAGCTGAAGCAATCTTGAGAAAAAATAAACAAACAACAAAAAAACAAAGCTGGAGTTGTCACACTATTTGGTTGCAAAATCTACTTCAAAGTTATACTAATAAAAACAGTATGGCACTGTCATAAAACAGACATATAGACCAACAACAAAATAAAGGTATCATAAATAAATCCACACATTTACAGTCAATTGATAACTTGACAAAGTTCCAAGAACACACAATAGAGAAATATGAATGGTTTGAAGAAAACTGTATGTCTACATGCAGAAGAATGAAATTGGATGCTTATCTCAGACCACATACAAAAAGCAATTCAAAATAAAAGGCTTGAAAATAAGACCTGCAGCTGTAAAACTACCAGACAAAAAAACACATAAAAAATACTTCTTGACATTGATCTTGGAAATATTATTTTGGTTATGACCCCCAAAACACAGGCCACAAAATGAAAAAATAGACAAATTGGATTCCATCAAACTAAACATCTGCACAGCAAATAATACATTACCAGAGTGAAGAGAAAACCAATGGAATTGGAGAAAATAGTTGCAAGTCATATATACAACAAGGAGTTAATATCCAAAACATACAAGAAACTCAGCCAGGTGCAGTGGCTCATGCCTGTAATCCCAGATACTCAGGAGGCTGAGAGAGAAGAATTGCTTGAGCCCTGGAGATGGAGGTTGCAGTGAGTTGAGATCATGCCACTGCACTCCAGCCTGGCTGACAGAGCAAGACTGTGAAGAAAGAAAACGAGAAAGAGAAAGAGAGGAAAGAAGGAAAGAGAGGAAGACGGAAAGAAGGAAAGGAAGGAAAGAAAGAAAGAAAGGAAGGAAAGAACAGAAGGAAAGAAAGAAAAGAAGGAAAGAAAGGAAGGAAAGGAAGAAAAAGAAAGAAAGAAACTTAAGCAATAGCAAGAAAACAAATAGCCCAACTAAAAAAAAAATGAACAAAAGACCTGAGTGGACATTTATCAAAAGAAGGGAGACAAATGGCAACAGGTATAGGAAAAAAAATGTTCGACCTCACTTATAATCAGTGAAATGCAAATCAAAATCACAATATCACTTCACAAAGATCAAAGACAAAAAGTGTTGGAAACAACCTAAGTGTCCATCAACAGATGACTAGATGAAGACAATGTGGTAGTTACACACAGTAGAGTACTATTCAGCCATAAAAAAGAATGAGTCTATCATTTGCAAAAACACAAGTGGAATGAAACATAAATGAAACTAGAGGTCATTATGTTAAGTGAAATAAGCCACGTACAGAAAAAACATGGCATGTTTTCACTTATTTGTGGAATCTAAAAAGTCAAAATAATTGAACTCATTGAGATAGAGAATAGAAGGATGGTTATCAGAAACTGGGAAGTATAGTGGGGTCGGGGGAGAGATGTGGATGGTTAATGAGTACAAAAAAAGAAGAAATTAATAAGACAGTATTTGCTAGCACTGGCTATAATTAATAATTAATTAATTATAATTAATATAATTATAATTAATAATAATTTAGTTTTACATTAAAAAATAACTAAAGGAGTGTAATTGGATTGTTTGTAACACAAAGAATAAATGCTTCAGGGGCTGGATACTCCATTCTCCATGATGTGATTATTACACATTTTATATCTCTACCAAAATATCTCATGTACCCCATGAATATATGTACCTGCTATGTACATACAGAAACTAAAAAAAAAAAAAAAAAGAAAAGAAAATATAAAAAGAGAGTAGTGTTGGTGAGAATGTGTGGAAAAGGGAAATCTGTATATTATTGGTAGGGATGCAAATTGATACAGCCATTGTTGAAAATAGTATGGAAGTTCTTCAAAAATTTAAAAATAGAACCACCATACAACCCAACAGTCTTACTTCTGGGTATATACCCAAAGGAAATGACATTAGTATCTTGAAGAGATATCTATATCCCAATGTTCACTGCAGTATTATTCACAATAGCCAAGATACAGAATCAAGCTAATTGATGGTTTAATGGATTAAAAAAATATGGTAATGTAAATATACAATGAAATATGCTTCTAAAATATTTTCTTCTGAAAAAGCAGAAAATTGGCAGGGCCTGGTGCCTCATGCCTGTAATCCCAGCACTTTGGGAAGCCCTGACAGGTGGATCATTTGAGGTCAGGAGTTTGAGACCAGCCTAGACAACATGGTGAAACCCCATCTCTACTAAAAATACAAAAATTAGCTGGATGGTGGTAGCATGTGCCTATAATCCCAGCTACTCAGGAGGCTGAGGCAGGAGAATCACATGAGCCTGGGAGGCAAAGGTTGCAGTGAGCTGAGATGTAGCCACTGCACTCCAGTCTGGGAGACAGAGTGAGACCTTGCCCCCACCCTCCGAAAAAAAGGCAGAAAATTATGTCATTTGTGACAACATGAATGAATGTGGAGGACATTATGCTAAGTGAAATAAGCCAGGCACAGAAAGACAAATACTGTATGATCTCATTATATGTGGATTCTAATAGAGTCTAAATAATAGAAGCAGATAATAGGAAGGTGGTTACCAGGGTTGGTCTTGGTTGGTCAAAGATGTTGATCAAAGAGTACAAAGTTTCAATTTAAAGGAAGGAGATCTAATGTACAGCATGGTGGCTAGAGTCAGTAAGCTGTATTGTACCCTTGAAATTTGCTAAGAGAGCTTAAATGTTCTCAGCACACGCAAAATAGTAATGATGTGAGGGGATGGCTATATTAATTAGCGTTATAGTGGTAATCAATTCATATGTTTATCAAAACATCACCTTGTACACTTTAAATATATATAATTATCATTTGTCAATTATACCTCTATAAAGTTAAAAGTAAAATAAATAGTGGAAAATAATCACATAACTAAAAACATAATGATTTATTTTTCTTATATCACTGATACATTTAATTTTTTTTGCAGTATAGCACACTGAGTAAAATGTTAATTAAAATTATGTTGTTTCGCACAAATGTTGAAAACATGTGCAGAGGTGCCTCATTTTATTTGAGCCAGGTTCTAAAATGAATATGTATGACACATATAGTCAAAATCTCCTTTTACAATTTTGTAAATTGCCTGTATATGTTCTTAATCTGTTGCATTACAGCTATATAAATAAATAACATATAAACCTGTCATATTTACCAGAATATATTTCAAATTCTAAGAGTTTTATATGTATATATGTGTATATACATATCTATATTTATATATGCAAGTGATCACATATAGTTGAATTTAGTTAAAGAAGCATGTATGGGAATGCCCATGTTTAGATACACAGCATTCGTCATCTATAACCCTCAGATTGTTGCCTATAAATTTTAGAAATGACTCATCTCTGGATATGATTTAATAAGATAATATAAAACTTAGTAAAGTCAAGACAGTTATAATGTAAATGTTGCTAAACATTAATATTCTGAAATAACAAAAAGTGTTTAGTAGCTAATTTTATACAAATAATAACTTTTAAATCTTTAATTATATAATGGTTGATTCTTATCACCAAATTCTTACAGTTGATCACCAAGCTTACAGTGTTTCCACAGATGTCTCTTGGTAATTAGTAAAGCCTTTTCACAGAAACAAACAAACAAAAATTTTGTATTTAAAATTAAAATATTTTAATAAGACCATAATTGTAATTTCATTGAGGCTACTTTAATAACAATAAGGTAGCTGCTTAATGTGCTTAAAGAGTTACTTAAATAAGTCTACATATTTTAAGGTATTTGCTCTGGCAAAATTAATTTAAAAAACTATATTCTGAAAGGTTGTAAAATTTGCATTATTATACATTAAAAACATAAGTTCTGATTTAATTATGTAATGCTGTTAAACTTTTAAAAGCAGATTTGCCATGTTAATAACCAAGTCTCTTTATAACCTATTACTCTGAACAGCCACATAAATCATACACTTGCAACTTGGCACCTTTGGGGACCTCTTCCAACCCAAATACTGTTACACAAATAGTGTCCCATAAAGATTTAAAAACTCATAAAGACTTAAAATTCAGCTGGTGGTCCTTGCATCTGCTGATGGCACCATTCCCTTTTCATTAAAGTCGTAACCAAGGTAATTCATACAGTGGGCTAGTAAGAAATATTTATATGTGAAGGCCTTACAATATGTCAGGCACTGTGCTAGGAGCACTGTGTATGTATCCTTTTCATGTTTAAAAAATCCTTAGAGGTAGTAAACCTGTTCTAGTTATACAGATGCCTGGAATAGAGGCAACTCATATAAATACAAGAGGCTAAGAAAGAGCCTCAAATTCTGATTAGGTTACAGTTTCTAATGCTTCTGCAATTAAGAATAATAACAACTGGTCAAAGGATATGCAATTTTAGTTAAGAAGAATAAATTTGAGATCTATTGTACAGCATGGAGACTGTAGTTAATAACATACATTGTATAGTTGAAAATTGCCAAGAGAATAGATTTTAAGTGTTTTCACCAAACACAGAAAAATAAGTATGTAATTTAGTGCATATTATTTATCATATTATTTTAGATAAATTAATTTTTATTCTCAAAACAAATACAACCAATAAAATCTCTTCTACTTTTCTATTTGATATACACTATCAAATATGTTTTTTATAGTTGAAATCACACTTAATTGGCAATGGAAATTTTAATGAAAATTCAATAAGTGTTTATTGAGTTTCTAGTACAGCAAGATATTTTGCCAGGTCCTGAGGGGAATTTGCCTGATTTAGCTATTCTTTAATGTATACATATTTTAAAACATCATGTTGCCTACCATAATATACATTCAATTTTATTTGTCGGTTAAAAAATATGAATTAATTAATTAATTTAAAAAAATAATATCAGCAAAAGTGATTCAGTGCCAGGCAGCAGGCTGTGTTTTTTACACACTTTATGCTATTTACTTATCCCAATAACCCTAAAATATGAGTGTTACTATTATCTTTATTTTACATAGAAATAAACTGGAGCTTAGGAAGCTTACATAAAGTTCCCAAGCTCATACAGATAGAACACGGAAGAGTAAGAGCTCTGTGAAGCTCTCTCAAGCAAAAACACAGCCAGTGGGTCTACCACCTAGGAAGTAGCATAGCTTCATGGATAACTGAGGAGGCTACAACTATATGGACCCTAATTGTAGGAGGAAAACAGCCAAATAATTCTTACTGCTGTGTGTCCAGAAGAGTACCTCTTTCTTCATATTAAGTGGGAATAGGAAGTATTTATTCCTGAAAAGATTACTGTGACATTTAAGTAAGAAATGTATTTAAGTTATTCATCACCATCTCTGTGGATGTCTCACCCTACCCCATCTACCAGCAGAGGAGTAATAAAAATTCATGCTTCATCATAGAGAAGTATTCACCCGAAGTTGTTGTCTTAGGCTTTGTTACAGTTTTCTCCCTAAACAGACGGAGCTTCAAGTCAGATAATTGGTTAGAAGGCATAAGTGCAATAGGGACATACACACAAAAAAGAATAATATAACAAAACCACTATATACCAAGAATGTAAGTCATCATAATAAAGTGCCAACCGTCAAGCTTTAGAATTAAATTAGAAACTTTACTAAAGAATGTAACTCAAATAATACCTCAATTGTATTTTATGATTAGAAAATGAGTTTATTTAATAATGTCACTTTGTAAGTGTAATTGAAAAGTGAACTTATCAGTTTATTAATTCATATGACAATTCTCCATTATAAATTGACTATACAAAGCAGGTCACAGAATTGCAGGCAACAATGAACTGGGTTTCTGAGATAAGAAATATTAATTATTGTTTTTCATAGCCCACTATATTTCAAAAATATTTAACATTTAAGCCCTCTTTAAAACTGTGTAAAATGAAGCAAAATGACATAAATTGTTTATGAAAATTTAAAATATTTTATAATTTTATATAATTTTATATATTTGAGACCATACTTCTTTTCCTAAGGGGTTAATTAATCCTTTACTGAAAATGACCCACTCTATGTTGGGCAACAGTCGTCATAAAAATTTATTTATCATATTATGTTGGTGAAGTACATTTTTCTACTCAAAAAAAATAATTGCAACAATGAACAAAATTGCTTCTGCATTTTGTTTGATATGCACTATACATTTTCTGTTTTACAGTTGAAACCACACTTTCATGGCAATAGGAATTTCAATGATAATTCAATAAATATGTATTGAGTTTCTACAACAGCAAGATATTGTGCCAGGTCCTGAGGGGCTAGAAATATGAATGAGGTTTGGTTTGTGATTTCTAAGATCTTACCATTATATTTGGCTGGAATATATGTCATATGATAAAATGGAATAGAAAATTAGATCGTAAGAGAGGTCAAACCATGACAGTTCTTCCGTATTGTGATTACGATTTTGGATTTAATGATACCATCAGGAGACTTTATCATAAGAAAAAAACAGTTTGAATTTAGATATACTTCCATCTGCTTAGCAGTGAGATATTGATAAAGTCACTCTAGGCTACTGTAAGATTATGTCACTCTAAGCCTTAGCTCAAAATGGGGATAACAATCACTTTCTTTCAGTTATTTGACACCACTGTTCTCCCTCTTTCCCTTGGAACTTTATATATTTCTAATATGTGGTATTTCTTCATTTATTAGCTTTATTAACTCCTACTTTTTCTTTAGATGTCGACTAAATGTTCACCTATTCAGGAAATGCATCCATTACATTACATCCATAATGTAGCAGTTCACCTTTTACCTTTTAAAATTTCACAGCACCCTGTACATTTCCTTACTTTGAAATTATGTTTCTTTAATTTATATCAGAATATCCATTTTCTTAATGAAATCTATACTCACCAGAGAGGCTAAAGCAACTTTCATTTGACTTACTATTTATTTCACTTTCTTTTATTTATTTATTTATTTTATTTTATTTTATTATTATACTTTAGGTTTAAGGGTACATGTGCACAATGTGCAGGTTTGTTACATATGTATCCATGTGCCGTGTTGGTTTGCTGCACCCATTAACAAGTATTTCACTTTCAGGGCTTAGAGTAGTGACTACATGTAGTACATACACAAATATATTTGCAAAATAAAAAATAATAACTACTTGGAGCCTCATGAGAAATAAACGTTTTTTTCAAATTTGAATATTTGCATTGAAGAATAGTAGAGTTTATTAGAAAGATGTTTCTCAGGAACCATCCTTGTATACCAGGAGTGAACTCCACTTAATTGTATTATGTAATCTTTTGAATGTGCTGCATAGCAAAAGAAATAATCAACAGAGTAAACAGAAAATGTGCAGAACAGGAGAAAACATTTGCAAACTGTGCATCTGACAAAAATCTAATATCTAGATTCCACAAGGACCTCCAATAGCTCAACAAGAAAAACACATATAACTCCATTATAAACCGGGTAAAGGTCACGAATAGACATTTTTCAAAAGAAGACATGGATGTGGTCAAAAAGTACATGAAAAAAATGCTTAACATCACTAATCATCAAAGAAAGGCATATTAAAACCACAGTAAGATACCATCTTACACCAGTCAGAATAGCTATTACTAATGAGTCAAAAGACAACAGATATCGTCAAGAATAAAGAGAAAAGTAACCACTTAAACATTGTTGGTGGGAATACAAACTAGTACTTCTATAGAAAGCAGTATCAAGATTTCTCAAAGAACTAGAACTAAAACTACCATTTGATCCAGCAATCCCACCATGGGATATCTACCAAAGGGAAACGAAATCATTACATAAAAAAGACACTTGCACTTGTGTGTTTATTGCAACACCATTTATAGTAGCAAACTCATGGACCCAACCTGTGTCCATCAGTGGAGGACTGGATAAAGAAAAGATGGTGCGTATCCACACACACGCACCATGGAATACTACTCAGCCATTTAAAAATATGAAGTCGGGTTTGTTTGTTTGTTTTGTTTCAACATGAATGGAACTGATGGCCATTATCTTAAGTGAAAAAACTCAGAAACAATAAGTCAAATGCTGCATGTTCTCATGTATAAGTGAGAGCTAAACAATGGGTACACATGGACATACAAAGTTAAAAAGTAGTCATTGGAGGCTCCCAAATGTGGGTGAGAGGGTGGGAAGGTTGGAAAACTACCTATTGGGTACAGTATTTACTATTAGGTTGATGGGTTCACTAAAAGCCCAGATGTCACCACTGTGCAGTATATCCACGTAACAAAGCTGCACTTGTGCCTCCTAAATACTGAAATAAAAAACTTCAGATAAAGAAATACATTTTTCATAAAAAGAACATAAATAAAATACAGAAATAATTGTGCAATAGATTTAAGATTTCAAATATAGATTTCATGCTGCTGATTAATGTTGTTATAATAGCTGTGTGAAAACTCTTCAAATAGCCTATCAACAAAACGACTGTGAGGCTGGGCATGGTGGCTCACATCTGTAATCCCAGCACTTTGGGAGGCCATGGCAGGTAGATCACCTGAGGTCAGGAGTTCAAGAGCAGCCTGGGTAACATGGTGAAACCCTGTCTCTACTAAAAATACAAAAATTAGCTGGGCAAGGTGGTACATGCTTGTAATCCAAGCTACTTGGCAGGCTGAAGCACAAGAATTTCTTGAACCTGGGAGGCAGAGATTGCAGTGAGCCAAGATCCAAGATTGCGCCACTGCACTCTAGCCTTGTGACAGAGCGAGACTGTCAAAAAAAAAAAAAAAAAAAAACTGTGTATCAAGTTAATAAAAATATTTAAAACTCATGTCTTGCCATAATAAAACCTACCAAAGGGCTAATATTTTACCTGAAAGGGTAAATTGAGATAACTTTCTTGAACTATAATAACATAATAATAACAACAATAATAAAAGAATATCCTAACATTCAGATTATAGTTTTCAGTACTACAAATTGAATAAGAATATTTCTTGGTGTCTGGCATTCAGGGTTTATTTTCTCAGATATAAGACATAGCTTTGAACTTGTCTGTATATAGCGTAAAAATAAGAAAAAAATGTTAAAGAATTAAGCAAAACATCAATCTGTCTTCTTCTGTGAATTGTTAGAGAGCAATTTTGTTACATTAGAATACAATTTGAAAAGAAGATAACATGCCAAAAAACTAAAGTAGTAATAGAGAAGTGGAGTTTAATCCTGAATCCACATTTTAGAGTTAAAATCAACAGGGAAATAGAGTAACCTATTACACCTTGGATTTAAGTATATGTAATAACACTTGGGAACTATCCAAAATGTTTTAGGAGGAAGTGAGGTGAGGAAATGAGAAAAAACATATTTTCTAAGATAATCACTCATAAATTATTCCTATGAAATGTTGTTCTTCATTCAAACAAATTCTCCCCTTGTTTTTAATAGATTGAATTGGATATTGGTCAGGAGAAATTTTTTTTAAGTGACCAATAATTCTTTCTATACAAGGTCAACCTTTTGGTGTTGGGGGTCATTTTAAAAACACACCTTTAGAAAGTCCTTAACATAAATCTCTCTCAAAATCAATAAATCTAATGTGAGTCATTTCTCTGTGCATTTATTATCTGGTTTCTGGAATATCCAGGCACATAAATTTTAATCATAAAATTATCCCTGCAAATTTCAATCATCAGTATATATTATTATAAAAATCCATCCAATTGTTGGTAGGATTTTATTCATGTCCTTTATTCATTAAAATATAATCAAAGATTGAATCTTCTTGAATTTCCAACCAAATATTTTACATGAAAACTATTTAAAAAAACTTGTTTTGACAGGTGACAGATAAGTTGAATATTAAAGCGATTTTAACATGATGATGCAACTCTAATTGCTTTTAAATCAGTGCAAAATTATTCTGGTTGGCTAATTTGTAATCAACTCCTTTCTGTCTACTTATATTGTTACCTAGCACCTTGCAGCCTCCAAGAATTTGGCATGCTCCTTGTATGCCTTTGGTTTTCACCTCAGTTTTTTCATTTTTCTTCTATATTTCTGACTGTGAAAGCTGCATAAATAAACTATTCTACAGGAATTTCCAGCTTAGAATGAAGATTCAGATGAGAATTCACAAAGAGAGGATGGCCAGCAAGCCTAGACTATTTCTCTAATTCTATTTCTAATATTCTCTTGTGGAATTCTGCCAGACTTTTTCTTACAAATCATCTATAACTAATGTTGGCAAGATTAAATACCATATTAGTTTACTTATATTTTTGGCTGCTGTTTTTGTATTGTTTTCTTCTGTCTTTTCCTGAGCCAGTTTGAAATTATTTTCTTCATCTGGTAAGAGCCCTAAAATAACTTTCAATGTTTATTTCACTTAACTCCCAGTGGTCTGGTTCTTGGTCTTCTAGTTGAGGAAACACTTCCTGCTTTAGATTTTAAAAATTATTTTCCTCAATTTTATGTTAAATTGTCCTAGACTTGAAATCACTTCCTTTCCTGTCCCTTGGCTCCTTCTTGGAAGTCAAGAATAAATCACTTCCTTTCCTGCCCCTTGGCTCTTTCTTTGCTCCTTCTGTCACCTCACTCAGGAAGTGCAAGGGGTCAGGGAACTCCCTCCCATAGCCAAGGGAAGCCGTGAGGGACTGTGCCTGGAGGAACAGTGCATTCCAGCCCAGATGCTACACTTTTCCCAAGGTCTTCACATCCCACAGACCAGGAGATTCCCTTGGGTGCCTACACCACCAGGGCCCTGGGTTTCAAGCACAAAACTCGGTGGCCATTTGAGCAGACACCAAGCTAGCTGCAGGAGTTTTTGTTTCGTTCTGTTTTGTTTTCTTATACCCCAGTGGTGACTGGAATGCCAGCAAGACAGAACCATTGAGATTGACTCCCCTGGAAATGGGTCTGAAGCCAGGGAGCCAAGTGGTCTAGCTCAGTGGATCCGACCCCCATGGAGCCCAGCAAGCTTAGATCCACTGGCTTGAAATTCTCGCTGCCAGCACAACAGGCTGAAGTCAATCTGGGATGCTCCAACTTGGTGTGGGGAGGGGCATCTGCCATTACTGAGGCTTGAGTAGGCAGCTTTCCCTTCACAGTGTAAACAAAGCCACTGAAGTTTGAACTGGGCAGTGCCCACTGCAGGTCAGCAAAGCCGCTGTAGCCAGATAGCATCATTGGATTCCTTCTCTCTAAGCAAGGCATCTCTGAAAGAAAGGCAGCAGCCACAGTCAGGGGCTTATAGATAAACCCCCCCATTTCCCTGGGACAGAGCACCTGGGGGAAAGGGTGGCTATGGGCAGAGCTTCAGCAGACTTAAACGTTCCTGCCTGCCAGCTCTGAAGACAGCAGCAGATCTCCCAGCACAGTGCTCGAGCTTTGCTAAAGGACAGGTTACCATCTCAAGTGGGTCCCTGATCTCCATGCCTCCTGAATCTGAGACACCTCCCAGCAGGAGTTGACAGACACATCATACAGGAGAGCTCTGGCTGACATCTGGCTGATGCCCCTCTGGAACATATCTTCCAGAGGAAGAAACAAGAAGCAATCTTTGCTGTTCTGCAGCCTCTGCTGGGGATACCCAGGTGAACAGTGTCTGGAGTGGACCTACAGCAAACTCCAGCAGACCTGCAGCAGAGGGGCCTGACTGTCTAACTAACACAAAGGAATAGCATCAACATCAACAAAAAGGATGTTCACACACAAACCCCATCCAAAAGTCACCAACATCAAACACCAAAGGTAGATAAATCCAGGAAGATGAGGAAAAACCAATGCAAAAAGACTGAAAATTTCAAAAACCAGAATGCTTCTTCTCCTCCAAAGATCACAACTACTTACCAGCAAGGGAACAAAACTGGATGGAGAATGAGTTTGATGAATTGATAAAAGTAGGCTTCAGAAGGTAGGTAATAACAAACTCCTCCAAGCTAAAGGAGTATGTTCTAACCCAATGCAAGGAAGCTAAGAACATTGAAAAAGGTTAGAGGAATTGCTAACTAGAATAACCAGTTTAGAGAAGAATGTAAATGACCTGATGGAACTGAAAAACACAGCATGAGAACTTCGTGAAGCATACACAAGTATCAAGCTGAATCAATCAAGCAGAAGAAAGGATATCAGAGATTGAAGATCAACTTAATGAAATAAATCATGAAGACAAGTTTGGAGAAAAAAGAATGAAAAGGAATGAACAAAGCCTCCAAGAAATATGGGACTATGTGAAAGAGACCAAATGTTTGACTGGTGTACCTGAAAGTGACGGGTAGAATGGAAGCAAGGTGGAAAACACTCATCAGGATATTATGCAGGAGAAATTCCTGAAACCTAGCAAGACAGTCCAACATTCAAATTCAGAAAATACAGAGAACACCATAAAGATACTCCTCGAGAAGAGCAACCCCAAGATACATAATCATCAGAGTCACCAAGGTTGAAATGAAGGAAAAAATGTTAAGGGCAGACAGAGAAAAAGGCTGGGTTACCTACAAAGGGAAGCCCATCAGATTAACAGTGTATGTCTCTGCAGAAACCCTACAAGCCAGAGGAGAATGGGGTCCAGTGTTCAACATTCTTAAAGAAAAGCATTTTCGACCAAGAATTTCATATCCAACCAAACTAAGCTTCATAAGCAAAGGAAAAATAAAATCCTTTACAGACAAGCAAATGCTGAGAAGTTTTGTAACCACCAGGCCTGCCTTAGAAGAACTCCTGAAGGAAGCACTAGATATGGAAAGGAAAAACGTTACCAGCTGCTGCAAAAATATACCGAATTGTAAAGATCATCAACACCATGAAGAAACTGCATCAACTAATGGGCAAAATAGCCAGCTAACATTATATTGACAGGATTAAATTCACACATAACAATATTAACCTAAAATGTAAATGGGCTAAATGCTCCAATTAAAAGACACAGACTGGCAAAATGGATAAGAGACAAGAGTCATCAGTGTGCTGTATTCAGGAGACCCATCTCATGAGCAAAGACACATGTAGGCTCAAAATAACAAGATGAAGGAATATTTACCAAGCAAATGGAAACCAAAAAAAAAACAGCACGAGTTGCAATCCTAATCTCTGATAAAACAGACTTTAAACCAACAAAGATCAAAAGAGACAAAGAAGGGCATTACATAATGGTAAAGGGATCAATGCAACAAGAAGAGCTAACTATCCTAAATACATATGTACCCAATACAGGAGCATGCAGATTTATAAAGCAAGTTTTTAGAGACCCACAAAGAGACTTAGACTCCCACACAATAATAGTGGGAGAATTTAACACCCTAATGTCAATATTAGACAGATCAACAAGACAGATTTTCAGGACTTGGACTCAGTTCTGGACCAAGCGGACCTAATAGACATCTACAGAACTCTCCACCCCAAATCAACAGAATGTACACTCTTCTCAGTACCACATCACACTTATTTTAAAATTGACCACATAATTGGAAGTAACACACTCCTTGGCAAATACGAAAGAATGGAAATCATACCAAATAGTCTCAGACCACAGTGCAATCAAATTAGAACTCAAGATTAAGAAACTCACTTAAAACTGCACAACTACATGGAAACTGAACAACCATCTCCTGAGTGACTACTGGGTAAATAACAAAATTAACGCAGAAATAAGTAAGTTCTTTGAAACCAATGAGAACAATGACACAATGTACCAGAATCTCTGGGACAGAGCTAAAGCAGTGTTTAGACGGAAATTTATAGCACTAAATGCCCACATCAGAAAGCTAGAAAGATCTCAAATTGACAGCCTAACATCACAATTAAAAGAACTAGAGAAGCAAGAGTAAACAAATTCAAAAGCTAGCAGAAGACAAGCAACAACTAAGATCAGAACAGAACTGAGGGAGACAGAGACACAAAAAACCCTTCAAAAAATCAATGAATTTAGGAGCTGGTATTTTGAAAAGATTAACAAAATATACCACTAGGAAGACTAATAAAGAAGAAAAGAGAGAAGAATCAAATAGACACAATAAAAAATGATGAAGGGGATATCACCACTGATCCCACAGAAATATAAACTACCATCAGAGAATACGACTAACACCTCTATGCAAATAAACTAGAAAATATAGAACAAATGGGTAAATTCCTGGACACATACACCCTACAAAGACTAAATCAGGAAGAAATCGAATCCCTGAATAGACCAATAATAAGTTCTGAAAATGAGGCAGTAATTAATAACCTACCAACCAAAAAAAAGCCCAGGACCAGGCGTATTCACAGCCGAATTCTTCCAGAGGTACAAAGAGGATCTGGTACCATTCCATCTGAAACTATTCCAAACAATAGAAAAAGAAGGACTCCTCCCTAATTCATTTTATGAGGCCAGCATTATTTTGATAACAAAACCCAGCAGAGACATAACAAAAAACAAAAGAAAATTTCAGACCAATATCACTGATGAGCATTAATATGAAAGTCCTCAATTAAATACTGGCAAACTGAATCCAGCAGCATATCGAAAAAGCTTATCCAGCACTATCAAGCTGGCTTCATCCCTGGGATGCAAGGCTGGTTCAACATACGCAAACCAATAAACATAATACATAACATAAACAAAACCGATGACATAAACCACATGATTATCTCAATAGGTGCAGAAATGGCCTTTGATAAAATTCAACACCACTTCATGCTAAAAACTCTCAATAAACTAGGTATTGATGGAACATATCTCAAAATAATAAGAGCTATTTATGACAAACGGACAGCCAATATCATACTTAATGGGCAAAAGCTGGAAGCATTCCCTCTGAAAACCGGCACAAGACAAGGATGCCCTCTCTCACCACTCCTATTGAACATAGTATTTGAAGTTCTGGCCAGGGCAATCAGACAAGAAAAAGAGATAAAGGTTATTCACATAAAAAGAGACAAAGTCAAATCGTCTCTGTTTGCAGATGACATGATTGTATATTTAGAAAACCCCATTGTCTCAGCACAAAATTTTCAGAAGCTGATAAGCAACTTCATCAAAGTTTCAGGATGCAAAGTCAAATCGCAAAAATAACAAGCATTCCTATACACCAATAATAGAAAGTCAGAGAGCCAAATCATGAGTGAAATCCCATTCACAATTGCTACAAAGAGAATAAAATACCTAGGAATCCAACTTACAAGGGATGTGAAGGACCTCTTCAAGGAGAACTACAAAACACTGCTCAAGGAAATAAGAGAGGACACAAACAAATGGAAAAACATTCTATGCTCATGGATAGGAAGAATCAATATCGTGAAAATGGCCATACTGCACAAAGTAATTTATGCATTCAATGCTATCCCCATCAAGCTACCATTGACTTTCTTCACAGAATTAGAAAAAACTACTTCAAATTTCATGTGGAACCAAAAAAGAGCCTGCATAGCCAAGACAATCCTAAGCAACAAGAACAAAGCTGGAGGCATCACCCTACCTGACTTCAAGCTATACTACAAGGCTACAGTAACCAAAACAGCAGGGTACTCATACCAACGCAGTTATGTAGACCAATGGAACAGAACAGAAGCCTCAGAAATCATGGCACACATCCACAACGATCTTATTTTGACAAACCTGACAAAAACAAGCAATGAGCAAAGGATTCCCTATTTAATAAATGATGTTGGAAAACTGGCTAGCCATATGCAGAAAACTGAAACTGGACCCCTTACTTACACCTTATACAAAAATTAACTCTGGATGGCCTAAAGATTTAAACATAAGACCTAAAACTTTAAAAATCCTAGAAGAAAACCTAGGCAATACCATTCAGGACATAAGCATGGGCAAAGACTTCATGACTAAAACACCAAAAGCAATGGCAACAAAAGCCAAAATTGAAAAATGTGATCCAATTAAACCAAAGAGCTTCTGCACAGCAAAATAACTATCATCAGAGTGAACAGGCAACTGATAGAATAGGAGAAAGTTTTTGCAATCTATCTATCTGACCAAGGGCTAATATCCAGAATCTACAAGGAACTTTGCCAGGTCCGACCTGCATACCCTGGCAGAATGAAGGACGAAGGAATGCACTCAGACACAAGTATCCAGTGAATGAGCGCGCTAGGAGACTGGACCGCTTACAGACTCTCAGGAGGTGCTGTAAAGAGTCAGCAGCCGCAGCCCTGAGAAGCTTACCCTACGGGCATTTATTCAGCACAAGTTTCATTAATGACAAAGGCTTTGAGTCAACTCACTGTGGGCAATTCATATGGTCACCACCACCCCCCTGGCCCCCCGAGAGAGAGTGGTCCTGGGCACAGATGATTAAAGGCCAGGTTTCTGGAGACATGAGTAAACAAGCTATTCAGATAAACTCCCCTGCGTTCTTTTGTACCTACTTCTCGCCCTTTCCCCCAGGGTAAGAAATGCTACCTTTGGCTCATTCTTCCCTGAAGCTTTGCAAAACCCCCTGGCCTTCCAAGAAGGTTTGTGTTTTTCCTACAATTTCTCCCACCACCCTGACCAATACACAGAACTTAACAAATTTACAAGAAAAAAAAAAACAAACAACCCCATTAGGCAGGCAAAGGTTATAAACAGACACTTCTCAAAAGAAGACGTTTATGCGGCCAACAAACATGAAAATATGTTCACAATAGCAAAGACTTAGAAGCAACTCAAATGCCCATCAATGATAGACTGGATAAAGAAAATGTGGCAGATATACACCATGGAATACTATGCAGCCGTAAAAAAGGAGGAGTTCATGTCTTTTTTAGGGACATGGGTGATGCTGGAAACCATCATTCTCAGCAAACTAACGCAAGAACAGAAAACCAAACACCGTGTGTTCTCACACATAAGTGGGAGTTGATCAATGAGAACACATGGACACAGAGGGGAACATCACACACCTGGGCCTGTCAGGGGCTGGGGGTCTAGGGGAGGAATAGCATTAGAAGAAATACCTAATGCAGATGACAGGTTGATTGGTGCAGCAAACCGCCATGGCACGTGTATACCTATGTAACAAACATGCACATTCTGCATATATACCCCAGAACTTAAAGTATAATTAAAAAAATAAAGTCTTATGAAAGTTGACTGCTGGTGCAGGCATGGCAGATAGGAAAAGGAAAAAAAAAAGAAAAAAAAAGAAAATGAAGTTTAAATCAAAATAAAAGAAGAAATATATATTGGAAACCCCATATGTTGTGCACAAATTTTTCCAAATATTTGACTGATTTGTGAATTACAAATGTACTAAGCACACTCTTTCTGGAAATAAAATAACTGAATTTAGACTTACGCTTCCGCCCAAGAGACAGAGTTTTTCCTTTGAGTATAGCCAAGAAATTGCATGCTAAGACAAATGGACCAACCAAAATTAACAGTCTTCATAGAAGAATGTACAAAACAAAATTGAATTTAGAGTCATTTTAACACAACATTCATGGTGTACAGAATGCAACTTGGGATAAAAGAACCAGACAAATGTGACCCACAGTTAAGGGAAAAGACAGTCAAAGGAAACCTCCATTTGGATTATCTCAAGAGATGAAGAGAAAAATGTGATTAAATTAAATATTTTTTCATAATAAATATCCTCAGAAACGTAACAACAGAAGGAAGCTTTTTCAATCTGATAAAGGGTATCTACAAAACTACACTCGCAAAATGGTTAATTATGAAAAATGAACAAATTCCCCCTAACATCAGGAAAGCAGGAAGGAGTGGCTGATCATACTACTTCTTAACAACGTTTTCTGGAGGTAACAGTCATCACAAGAAGACAAGAGAAATAATAAAATGCATAAAGATTAGAGCATAAAAATAAAACTGTATCCATTTGCAGATAATAGTATTCTTCATATAGACAATTATAAGCAAGCTAGAAAAATGACTAGAACTAATAAACCAATTTTTCAATATCATGGGGTAAGAGGGTCACTTATAAAACTCAATTTTTATATACAAGTGTCACGATACTAAAGATATGTGTTAAATGTTCTACTTATAACGTCACAGAATGTAATATTCTTAGAAATATATTTACCCAAAGCCATTAAAGATCTCTGAAAGGGGACATTGGGGGTTTAATATAAGCTGGGTAGGGAATACATATGTGTTCATTTTATTGTGACTATTAAAATTGTGCATAGATCTTATAAGATGTTTTATAGAGAGAATAAAATAAAGTATTTAGAGCACATACTTGGCATAAACCAAGTTATTATTCCCTCTAGGTAAAATGCATTTAAGTACTATTTTGAATTAATATTTCATCAGGATTACATTACCTCTTTAGTAGATTCAAAAGTGTGTATCTATATCCCAAGAAAATTACTTAAATCTGCAACTTTCCACACTCATCTAAGATAATTTTATTTCTTTTCTCACATGTAAATAAGTCAAATAATGTCACTTTGTTGCTCAAAACCCTTTAATGGATTTACATTTAATACATACGAAAATCTAAATTTTTATGGCCAACAGTTATGTGTTCTGTGCCTACATGACCTGGCCTATGCCATCATTCCCTCCAGGCACTCCTCTGATCACCTAGGCCTCATTACCATTCTTTGAAAGAAACAAGTATTTCTACATTCATGCTCCTCTGTCTTCTAAGACTAGATATTTCTGTTTATAATTATGTTGTCACCCATTTTCAGATCTCCACTCAAATATAACTATCTCAAGGACACCTGCCTTTATCATTCTCTTTAAATGACACCTTCTTGAATGAAATAATGTCTTTTGCAGCAACTAGTATGGAACTGGAGGCCATCATTCTAAGTGAAATAACTCAGGAATGGGAAACCACATACTGTATGCTGTCACTTATAAGCAGGAGTTAAGCTGTGAGGACACAAACACATACAGAATAATATAGTAAACTTCGAGGACTCGGGGGGCAAGGGTGGGAGTGGAGTGAGGGATAAAATACTACATATTGGGTACACTGCTTGGGTGACAGGCACATTAAATCTCAGAATTCACCTCTATAGAATTCATCCATTTAACCAAAAAATACTTGTACCCCAAAAGCTATTAGAATTAAACAACTAATTAATTAATTTTTAAAATGGCACTTTCTCAGTCTTTACTATCTAAATCTCTCCATTTTACATTAAAATTTTTAGGGTAATAAAATGTATACACTAAAAAACATTTTTAAAACATTTTCTACTCCCCTAATAGAATATAAGCAGAGCCCTATGGATGCACAGATATTGTGCTGTTTGTTGCTACATCTTTAATGCCTAAGATCTTTAACCTTCATGGTTTACCATCAATAAACAGATATTGAGAGAATGAGTAAGGGAAGTTTACATTTTTATCGAATCTGCAATTAATTTTCTTTTTAAAAATCGATTTAAAATCATTAATCTCAAATCAATTTTAAGGCATAGATTAACTCACACTCAGCCCTGTGAAAGACCAAGCATGTAATGCCCTAGATTGCTAGCTCAGTTCACCTATACAGCATCTCTTTCATGACTCTCATTATTTTCACCCTTAGGCGTGTGTGTATGCACACACACACACACACACACACACAGTTTTTCACAATCTGTCATTAGACTTTTACTATGTGCTTTAACAACAATAAACACCACTTTTCCCAAAGGAAATATAAACATTGAAAGTTCTTCCTGGCCAGATTCCCTAATTCTAAAAATTATACATTGTGTAATTGAAGAATATTCGCTTTGCTATTGGTATAGTACAATTACATGAGATTGCCGATGGTCATCATAATAATATATCCAACTCTGTCTATTTTTCTGAATAGTTTTATAATTCAGTTAGCTTTTATTGCATTTCATCACAGTTTTGCATTACTGCATAAATTCCTGAATATTTTACACATTAATAGTTATTTCATACCCAAATTTTAATCTTGACTATAACTTTATTGGGGTTCTTGTGAAAATGGAATTCATCTGTATATTGACATGACATTGACAGAAAACATGCAGTTTCCAAACATTCTGTAGAGTTCAATCAGTGCCAATTTGGTTTTGGCAAATATTAATGAAAAATAAAGTACTAATGAACACTTTGCCTAGAGTAATATTTGATGTTTATATAGTTTCCCTTATCAAAAGATATCAAACATGCAACAAGTGAAAATCTCATTAACTTTCAAAATAGCCCAGTGAGAAAAAGCAGAGGTCAGGTTCTTCTACTCTAATTTCATAGACTTTCCATTCTACCTTTCTGGGAAAGAGATAAAGCTTTTAAATAATGACACATACATAGAGGTGGAGAAAAAAAAAGCTGTCTCTTATTCACAGAAAAATTGTTAAAATCAGAATTGCTCAAAAATTAGATTTAAATTAAATTTTGAAAGGGTTCTTTATTTTGCACATGAAGACAAGCATTAATGATTATATAAATTCTTGAAATGTATTGCAAATTGACTAAATCTAATATTCGTGAAGAAGCATTTTGCTCAACATTTTAAGTCAAGCATACTCTGGTATGTAGATGCCAGAGAACAAGATATGTGAATGAATGAACTGATAAAATTGACACTCATGAAAATATATTGTTTGAGATATATTCCAGTGCAGTTCCTTGGTTCCTTGACATGTTTTTTTTTTTTTTTTTTTTTTTTTTTGAGACGAAGTCTCGCTGTCTCCCAGGCTGGAGTGCAGTGGCGCGATCTGGGCTCACTGCAAGCTCCGCCTCCCGGGTTCACGCCATTCTCCTGCCTCAGCCTCCTGAGTAGCTGGGACTATAGGCGCCCGCCACCACTCCCGGCTAATTTTTTGTATTTTTAGTAGAGATGGGGTTTCACCGTGTTAGCCAGGATGGTCTCAATCACCTGACCTCGTGATCTGCCCGCCTTGGCCTCCCAAAGTGCTGGAATTACAGGCGTGAGCCACCGCGCCAGGCCAATATGTATTTTTAAAGCATATTGCTGCTCCCTGAAGTGCCAGTTTCTGGCTTCCTCTCCATCTAACCTGAAGTCAGAAGCTAATATTTTCCTCCCTCCTCTCTAGTATTTACTCTAAAAAGATGCAGGATACTTTCGGTGCCACTTTGCCAGCCAGAAACCTCCACAGCAGGAGGCGCCTCTTGCTGGAGTTTCACTCAGGCCCTCTGGGCTTGCTCTACCCACTTGGCTGGGTAGGCTGTGCTTAGATCACACTGCTGGCCTTGATCTCACACCTGCCAAGTGCAAGTCAGGAGTACTGGCTGCTTCAGTTTGGTGGAAAGCTCCAGGCCGGTACAGGTGCTGGCTCCGTGAGAGGCTGCAGCTGGACCAGGCTGGACCAGGCTGGACCACAGGCAGCTTCCACCTTGGGTGCTGGTGTCTGGACAAGCAGAACGTGGTGGTGTCCAAAAAACTCTGAGATCCCAGAAGCCGTGGTGCCCCAAAGGAGGTGTTACAGCATATTACAACTCTGGCTCCTGACAGCCCTGAGGTCTGGGCCTCCAGGAAGCATTACAGATCATTTGTGTTACAGATCATATGTTTCTGCTGTCCACATGCTTTGGCAAGTGGGGCATACCTCAGCTGTTTTGTTCCCATTGCCCATTCTGGTCCATTGCTCCTGGGCTGGCCGTGCCCCACCTGCAGCTTCTCATTGCATGGGGAAGTAGAGCTGGGACAGGAGGGCTACAGTGTTACAGCAGCTCCTTTGGCACCAGCTGTTCGGTGGTCCTCCTGGATTATTGTCCTACATCCAAAGAGAATGAGGTTATGTGTACAATCAAAGAGTGAGCAAGGCAGAGAAGAGTTTTATTGAGCAACAGAACAGCTCTCAGTGGAGAGGGGACCTGAAGTGGGTAGTCCCCACTGAAGGAAGATAGTTCTAACGTGTGGCTAATTCGGGGGGTGGGCGGGGCGGGGATTTATGGGCTCAGAATGAGGGAGTGTGTGCTGATTGGTCCATCCGTGAGCCTGGGAAAAGAACCATTACATTGGATAAAAGGCATCCAGGAAGTTGTGACTCTGGTTGGGGTCTATCCCGTACCAGCAGCTTGGTTTTCAGGTCCTTTTTGGCTTAAAGGTCAGGTTCAAGCAAAAAGGCCAAAAAGGGGACCCACCCCTTTCTGCCTAGAAATTTGTCTGCCTCCTGCCACTATCAATATTATAGTGATTTTCAATGTGTGGTCCACAGACTAGCAAAACCAATATACCTGGGCACTTGTTACAGAAGCAAAATTTCAGCTCTTAAACCAGACCCACATAATTAGAAACTCTGTCATTTGAGCTCAAACTAAGGATTTAGATTTTTATTCTGATGCATGCTAATATCTGAGAATCACTTTATATGGCTTTCTTTACCATAACTATGAAAGTCATTTTCCAGAGGCTTACATTCAAATTATTCAGTATAAAGTGTCCATGGCATTCCATCTGTCACAGTGCTTAATGAAACTATTTTACTTATTTCTGAAATCCCTCTAGATATTGCTTAATTGCCTAACCTGGTATTTTTCAAGTGATTCTGCAGCCTGACAGAAAACTGTATTCAAAAGAAGACAGAAATTATCTGTTATCTTAGAAAAATAATCTTAATATAAAATACTTTTTTTAGAATTTGTGTAACAGAATATTTTTATAGCTTTATGTTTAGTTTTCATTAATGAAAAATGGCAGAAGGAATTAGCAGGATGTGGATAGATTGTAATGGAGAGTAATATGATGGAATAGATTGGACTGGTGTGGTCATAAAGGACTTTTCTAAGGATGTAATATTTAAACTAAGTTTGGAAGAAAGAAGAAACTGCATACATGAACAGTGGCTAGGATTTTGAGGCTGCAGATACTGCCCATCTGTAGGCCCAGCTTCGTGAAAAAGCATCTTGTGTAAGGCACGTTAAAAGAGGACAGTAGGTGTTCAGCAGAGTAGACAAAGGGAAAGGATGACAGAGATGCCAGAGAACAAGAAATATACAAGCCATATGTGACTTCTTTCGTTGAGAATTGCACATATGAAATGCAGACATGTTATATGAATCAATAGTTTTTTCATTTCAATTACGTAAAATAGTCCATTGGATCAGTGAAATGCAGTTTCTTTATGTAGGACCCAAAAAGTAAGGCGTTTATATTTTATTATAAAAAAGAGAAAATATTTAGTGAGTGGTAAGCACATCCATCCATGTCTATAAAATATAAAAAAGTTTGCTTGTACAATGGTTGATATAGTTTTGAAAGTTCTAATAATGTAATATGACATGAAAAATGTTTAATAAAATACAAGATACAAAATTAATTTCACATGCTTATGGCATTGGTTTTTAAAGTACAAATAAAAACACACCTAGAATCAGTAATAAGTAATAGAAATAGTAATAGTCATAGAAGGAAAAAAACAACCTTTGAAAACAGATAAGCCTGGGTTTAGCCTGAGCAGCATCATTTACAGAATAGGATCTTTTGAAAGTTATTTACTTCTAATGGGCATCAGTTTCTTCACCTGAAGAATAGAGGGAAATAATATCTATTTTGCAAGATTGCACTGAAGACTAAAAGGGACAGTGCAACCCAAAGAATTAGTAGAAAGCAAATACCTTCCAAATAGGTATTAATATCCTTGATAGAATATCTCAATCCTGCAAATATACATGAATGAATGTGTACATATAGCTGAATTTTCCTATATAAGGGAAATAACCAATCAAAAATACAATGGAAAAATATACAAACCACAGAAGAAGAAAGTCTATCATCTAATAAGTACATTAAAGAATAGACTGTGAAGTAACCAAAACATTTAGAAGGTAGAACTATTTTACTACGTTCTAAGTATGATTCAAATCTTTTAATTGGTTAAAATTTTTAATATTTAAGAAACAAGGCCAAGTGAGGAGGTCTTTACCTGTAATCCCAGCACTTTGGGAGGCTGAGGCGGGCAGATCACTTAAGCCCAGGAGCTCGAGACCAGCCTGGGCAGCATGGCAAAATACCTGTCTCTACAAGAAAATCAAAAAATTAACCAGGCATGGTGGTGTGCCTGTGTTCCCAGCTACTCAGAAGGTGAAGTGGGAAGGATCACTTGAACCCAGGAGGTTGAGGCTGCAGTGAGCTAAGATTGTACCACTGCATTCCAGGCTGGGTGACAGATTGTGACCCTGTCTCAAAAAAAAAAAAAAAAAAAATCCTTCAATGAAAAATTTACATGTGAAAAACAAAACAAAACAACAAAAATGTTTAATGTATTTATAAATCTGAGATAGAAATGAATTTCTTAATAAAGACAAATTGTAAAATGTTGTAAAATGAAAAGGAAATGTTAACTTTTATTACGTTACATTTTTTAAATCTATGGATCAAAAGACAGGATTTTTAAAATAGATTTTAAAATTTCCTTATGGTAGAATTTACGAGTTTTGACAAAATCAGAGTCACGTAATCACCATCATAATTGAGATACAGAACAGGTACTATAGCTCCAGTAATATTCACCTATGCTAGCTACTCCCTTGGCAGTCAGATCTTTCCTCCTCCCCTAACCCCTGGCAACTAATTATCTATTCTTATAATTTTGCCTTTTCCAGAATCATTCAGTGTATATCCTTTGAATCTGGCTCCTTTCATTTAGCTTAACATAGGTACAATTCAGAACTATTGTTCTATGTATCAAGCTTGTTTCTTTCTATTGCTTAATACGCAGTAGTACATTTTATGGACATAGCATAGTTTCTTTATCCAGACATCATTGAAAGAACATTTGGATTGTTTCTAGATTTGGGAAATGATGTACTAAACTGCTATATGTATTCACATACAAGGTTTTTACTAAACATGAGTTTTCATTTCTGTTGAGTAAATATCTAAGGTATAAGAAAATTGAGTCATCAAGTAAGTACATGCTTAAAATTTTTAGAAACCACAATATTCCACAGTGGCTGTGCCGTTTTGCTTTCTTACAAATAATTACTACAAATAATGTATGACAGTTTCAATTATTCTATAACCATATTAGCACTTGGTATTCTCAGGTTGTTTTTTTCACATAGCCATTTTAATACATTGGCTATATTAAAAATATAGGTGTACAATAATATCTCATTACAACTTTAATTTGCAATTCTCTAATAACCAATAATGTTTCATATCTCTTTGTGTGTGTAATTGGCATCCATATGCCCTTTTGGTGAAAGTCTTAGTCCTTTTGTCCCTTTTGTTTTAACTTGCCTTGTTTATGTTTTCTCATTAAGTCTTGAGAATTCACTATATATTCCGGATATAGGTCCTTTATCTGTTATTTTCAAATATTTTCTTTCAGCCTATGTCTTGTGGTTCTCTTAACACTATCTTTCAAAAAAAAACAACACAATTTTAAAATTGTGGTTAGGCCCAAATCATCATTAAAAAATGGGTCATACTTTTGATGTTATGTCTGAGAAATACTTTCCTAACCTAAGGTCACATATTTCCTATCATACACTTCTGGTGGGAATGTCAAATGTTGTAACTATTTTGGAAAACAAGATGACAGTTTCTTAAAAAGTTAAATGTATGTTAGTAACATGATCCAACCATTAACCTCTTGGGTACTTTAAAGAGAAACGAAGGCAGGTGCTTATACAAAGGTTTGTCCATGAATGTTCATAGCAGCATTATTTGTAATACCCCAAATGAGAAACAACTTGAATGTACACCAAATGGAAATCGATATACACAGTGTGATATATCCTTATGATGGAGTAACTCATCAATACAAAGAACAATTTGTCAATACACGTAACAAATGGTTCTCAAAATAATTATGCTGAGTAACATAAATAATATATTATTTATTACAATGGCCCCATTGTATGCATAAGTTCTACATCTGTGGATTCAACCAACTGAAGATGAAAAATATTTGGGAAAAGGAAAATAAAAAACAATACAATAATAGAAAATAATGCAAATTTTAAAATACAGGATAACAACTATTTACATAGCACTTAAACTGGATTGGGTATTATAAGTAAACTAGAGAGGATTTGAACTATACGGGAGGAGACGCATAGGTTATATTGAAATACTACACTGGTTTTTATAAGAGGTTTGAGTGTTTACAGATGTTAGTACCCTTGGGGGTTCTGGAACTGATTACCTGCAGATACTAAGTGACAACTATATTCTGTTTATATAATATTCTAGAAAATGCACACTAATTTATAGTTACAATAAACAAAGCAGTGTTTCTCTGGGGAAGGGGTAGAGGTGGAAAAGAATCTGGATTAAAAAGTGATACAAGTAAACTTTGCATGTTTTACATATGTTAATTTTATAATTTGTGGTGACAGGATTATGGGTCCATACATATGTCAAAACTCATTAACATGTATATTTAAATATGTTGTTTATCTTATGTCAATTATACCTCAGTGGAACTATTTAAAAATCAGACATTTGGCCGGGCACGATGGCTCATGCCTATAATCCTAGCACTTTGGGAGGCCGAGTCAGGTGGATCACCTGAGGTCAAGAGTTCAAGACCAGCT
Source organism: Nomascus leucogenys (assembly GCF_006542625.1). Classification (NCBI taxonomy): domain Eukaryota; kingdom Metazoa; phylum Chordata; class Mammalia; order Primates; family Hylobatidae; genus Nomascus; species Nomascus leucogenys. The sequence continues at coordinate 21,427,923 of NC_044390.1, forward strand.
TGGTCAAGTGGTAAAACCCCATGTCTACTATAAATACAAAAATCAGCTGGGTGTGGTGGTGGGTGCCTGCAATCCCAGCTACTTGGGAGGCTGAGGGAGGAGAATCACTTGAACCTGGGAGGCAGAGGTTGCAGTGAGCCGAGATCACGCCATTGCACTCCAGCCAGGGCAACGGGAGCAAAACTCCGTCTCAAAAAAAAAAAAAAAATCAGACATTTAACAGAAAAAATTCAGCAACAGCAACAATAGTAACTTTTGAGGAAATCCTTAATTAGTAGATTATAAATGCTACAATTTCTGGCCTTTTAACATATAGATGAGAAAGTCATTCAGGGAAGTACAATGATATCTGACCAATTAAGTACCATAACTACAAATCGCTGCATTTATCTCTAAGCATTGTCATCCTAATAATTGGAAAGATAATTCTATATCTAGATTAATAGTTGTTTCTACTACTTATGTGTTTTTCAGAAGAGTTAAAACATGGGCATTTATTTACAATTATTCACCATTAATTTTTACTTCATTTAGAAAGATTATAACACGTTCGAAATTTTTGTACATTCATCTGTGCAAATTGAATGTGTCCCTCCTTTTGTCAATTCTAGTCTAAAATACATAAATTTGTGGAAGAGCTAGGGAATGCCTGAAGTGTGAATTTTTATTTCAAAGAATACTTGAATCTTGAAGCAGATTCTAGTTTGCGATAAAAAAAAAAAGCAACAATCAAATGGAATTTTTTTAGTGTGATTTCTTGAGAAGATTTTGTCTGATGAATAAAAATCCGTGCGTTTTTTTCCTGGCAAAAACAAAGATTTAGACAAGTTACCTGGGGAAATTTGTGATGCATCATGTCAAAATTAATAAAACTATAGAAACTCACATTTCCCCACAAATCTCTTAGGGATGTTTTGTTTTATACTTGTTTGGCTTTCTATTCTATAGCATCTGAATAACTATCAGCATCAAGCTTTAAAAATGAATGTGCTTAGTTCATCAGTATGCCTTTAAATGCACTAAATGTTGGTGCTTATTACTGATTGTTGTTTCCTCCCTAGCAACCAATGAAATAGTTGACTTGCACATGGAAATCAAATGCCAATTCTTTCTCAGTAGTCAGAGTGTGGTTTGGAGCAAAATCATTCTTAGAAAAGTAGTATGACATAAATAAGGACCCCAAGACTTAGACACCTTTTTTTCTGGATATTCCTTATATGCTATCAGGGATACCCCAATATACCTTTTCTCTCTATCCTCATTATAAAAAACTTTCCAGTGGTGAGCAAGGATATTCACCTCTGATGATGGTGAACCCTTCTTAAGCTTACTTATAGGGGGCTCTCTTCTTCAGAGTCATTTGGCATAAAACTTTGAGTTGTAATTTTTTCTTGCTTTCCCAGCACTATTATTGCATGTGCCTTCATAATTTTATATTTCCTTAATTGTTTTTACCTTTGATTTCTATCTACATGTCACCATTTTTTTCTTTTATTTCTTGACTACTAAATAGACTTTCCATCTTTTTATTTTGTTTTCAGAGCCCCCATTTGTTTATTAAACAAATATACCATTATTTCCTTTATTAATTTTATTCTCACCGGTTAATGTTTTAAAATGACCATCATTCATTTCTTTCATTATACATCTTCCCCTTGGTCATTTGTTTTAGAACCAATTATAGCAAGGAAATGGGGAAGAAAGAGGCATTTTCCAAAAATGCATTGTTGCCTCGGTTTTTAATTCACTACTTTTTTCTTTTATAAAGAATTGGGACCAATTTAAGTGATAAAATTTTGAACTTCATTCCCTTTACATGCAAAATTTTATGCCCTTAACTTTCACATAGATCTTGTTGTATTTTTTTTTTCAAACTCTTATTCACTTCGGAGCATCCTGCATAGGTTTGTAGGTGGTTGTATGTGTTTCAGTAATTCTTCACAACAAACAGCCACAAAAGACCAGTGACAAATTACATTAATAATGTATTTCTTACTCCCTCATCTATGGGTTCCTGGGTGCCTTCGCTCCATATATTTCATTCTGGGGCCAAGGATAGAAAGGTAGGGTCTGCTCAAGGTGTGGGTGTGGTCTCCCAAGACAATGGCAAACGTCGAAGATGGCAAGCACCTTTAAAGGATCTGCACGGATCCCATGCACTTACCAAAGCAAGTCACAGGGGCAAGCCCTGAATCAAGGAGGGAGGAAGTGCACTCCTCCTAAGGAGAGACCAAAAACTAAGATCAATGGAATAAGGAAGTATACTCCTCCCATGGATGGGGACAAGTTAAATAGTGAGTATTTGCTGAAAAAGAATCTAATCTATCACACCAAGTAGAGTGTTTGCAACCTCTTTTCAAAAGTTAAAAGACTAAAAATGTAAAATAATAACTAGTTTGACATTAGTGCTTCCATGAGAAAGACATATTGATACATTTTCCCATAAAAAGTAGTTACATATGGAGATTAGAATCAATTTTTAAATTACATTTTTGGTTAAGTGGATTTGAAGACTAGCCTGAAAGCAAACCACCTTGAATAGCATTATTTATGTGTTCCAAGTTATGAGAGTTCAGTCTATAAACACTTTTTGTGGGGTGGCCAGCGGGAATTGCATTTTGGAGATAGATTGTATACACTGCTACATTTACTCATGCTTTCCACAGAACATCTAGAATTTTATTTTTGATTGAGATGATGAAAGCTTAGAATAAAATATAAGTTTATCTAGATGTACATTCCCAGAAGGTCTGCATGAAAACATAGGCCACAGCACATACCGTTTTCTGATACATTAATAGAAAGTGGGCTCAGAGAATTCTGTTTTACTCTTTTGCAAGATTTAAGTATTTATTATGACAATAACTATATCATAATAACTATATATCTTTTAAGTCTTCCATTTGCCTATTTATGTTATATATAGAATTTAACAAAAACGTTGTAAAATATAGCTGTAAAGAAAACTCGTATAGGATAAGCAACTGAATGTTACCATAGCCTGTAGACTTATACCCATCTCAGAATTCTCTTTCTGAGGCACCAGGTGACCAAAGAGCACATTTTTCTAAGAACAAGTACATTGCACTATAAGAAAAACACATAAGCAGTGCACACACACATACAAATGAGTGCACATGGAGTAAAAAGAATATACAGTGTGTATTAGCTTACCAAATTTCCTTGATATTTAATCAGGATCTAATACCTACCTGAACTAACTTATTTATTGTGCATTTTATCTGTGTTTATTGCTAAGATAATAAAAATTAAGATATTTTAAACACTCAAGATCTCAGAAAATCTAAAAGATCTGTTTAAATATATAACTAGTCTTTTCAGATTCTGCAATGGAAGAAATTTATAGGCTCTATAATAAAAAGTTAGTATTGTGTTTGTTATTAACATATTTATTTATCTTTCTTCAACTAGATTGAGCCAATTCTAATATTGCCATTCCTGACTCAGAAAAATATGTCTAAAATGTCATGCCCTCGTTAGTAACCAGATTTATTTTATTACTATTCAATAATTAAACATAAAGTGGAATTTTTTTTCTTCATTTCTTCTAAAAGACAAAAAAATGGGATACATGTGTGGAATGTGCAGGTTTGTTACATAGGTTTACGTGTGCCATGGTGGTTTCCTGCACCTACCAACCTATCCTCTAAGTTCCATCCCATTACTCCCCACCCCCCAACAGCCCCTAGTGTGTGTTGTTCCCCTCTCTGTGTCCATGTGTTCTCAATGTTCAACTCCCATTTATGAGTGAGAACACATGGTGTTTGGTTTTCTGTTCCTCTGTTAGTTTGCTGAGGATAATGCCTTCCAGCTTCATCCATGTCCCTGCAAATGACATTATCTCATTTCTTTTTATGGCTGCATAGTATTCCATGGTGTATATGTACCGCATTTTCTTTATCCAATTTATCATTGATGGGCATTTGGTTTGGTTATATGTCTTTGCTATGGTAAATAATGCTGCAATAAACACATATGTGCATGTGTCTTTATAGTAGAATCATTTATATTCCTTTAGGTACATACCCACTAATGGGATTACTGGGTCAAATGGTATTTCTGGTTCCAGATCCTTGAGGAATTGCCATACTGTCTTCCACAATGGTTAAACTAATTTACATTCCCACCAATAGTGTAAAAACTTTCCTATTTCTCCACAGCCTTGCCAGCATCTATTGTTTACTGATTTTTTAATAATCGCCATTCTGACTGGTGTAAGATGGTATCTCATGTTGGTTTTGACTTGCATTTCTCTGATGATCAGTGATGTTGAGCTTTTTATCATGTTTTTTGGCTAAGTAAATGTCTTATTTTGAGAAGTGTCTGTTCATCTCCTTTGCCCACTTTTTGATGGGGTTGTTTTGTTCCTGTAAATATCTTTAAGTTCCTTGTAAATTTTGAATATTAGACCTTTGTCAGATGGACAGACTGCAAAAATTTTCTCCCACTCAGTAGGTTGCTTGTTCACTATGACAACAGTTTCTTTTGCCGTGCAGAAGTTTTTCAGTTTAATTAGATCAAATTTGTTAATTTGGACTTTTGTTGCCATTGCTTTTGGCATTTTTGTCTTGAAGTCTTTGCCCATGCCTATGTCCTATGGTATTGCCTAGGTTTTCTTCTAGGGTTTTTATGGTTTTAGGTCTTATGTTTAAGTCTTTAATCCATCTTCAGTTAATTTTTGTATAATGTGTAAGGAAAGGATCCAGTTTCAGTTTTCTGCATATGACTAGCCAGTTTTCCCAACACGATTTATTAAATAGGGGATTCTTTCCCCATTGCTTGTTTTTGTCAGGTTTGTCAAAAATCAGATGGTTGTAGATGCGTGGTGTTATATCTGAGGCCTCTGTTCTGTTCCATGGGTCTATATATGTGTTGTGGTACCAGCACCATGCTGTTTTGGTTACTGTAGCCTTGTACTATAGTTTGAAGTCAGGAAGCCTGATGCCTCCCGCTTTGTTCTTTTTGCTTAGGATTGTCTTGGCTATATGGGCTCTTCTTTGGTTCCATATGAAATTTAAAGTAGTTTTTTCTAATTCTGTGAAAAATCTCAATGGTAATTTGGTGGGAATAGAATTGAATCTATAAATTTCTTTAGGCAGTATGGCCATTTTCATGATATTGATTCTTCTTATCCATGAGCATGAACTGTTTTTCCATTTGTCTGTGTCGTCTCTTATTTCCTTGAGCACTGGTTTGTAGTTCTCCTTGAAAAGGTCCTTCACATCCCTTTTTAGCTGTATCCCTAGGTATTTTATTATCTTTTTAGTGATTGTGAATGGGAGTTCATTCATGATTTGTCTTGCTCCTTGCTTATTGTTGGTGTAAAGAAATGCTTGTGATGTTTGCACATTGATTTTGTATCCTGAGACTTTGCTGAAGTTGCTTATCAGTTCCAAGAGTTTTTGGCCTAAGATGATGGGTTTTTGTAAATATAAAATCATGTCATCTATAAACTGAGACAATTTGACTTCCTCTCTTCTTATTTGAATACTCTTTATGTCCTTATCTTGCCTGATTGCCCTGGCCAGAACTTCCAATACTATGTTGAATAGAAGTGGTGAGAGAGGGCATCCTTGTCGTATGCTGATTTTCAGAGGGAATGCTTCCAGCTTTTGCCCATTCAATATGATATTGGCTGTGGGTCTGTCATAAAGAGCACTTATTATTTTGAGATATGTTCCATCAATACCTAGTTTATTGAGAGTTTTTAACATGAAGGGATTTTTTTTTAAATTTAAGTTTTTTTTATTATTATACTTTAAGTTTTAGGGTACATGTGCACAACGTGCAGGTTAGTTACATATGTATACATGTGCCATGTTGGTGTGCTGCACCCATTAACTCATCATTTAGCATTAGGTATATCTCCAAATGCTATCGCTCCCACCTCCCCCCGTCCCACAACAGGCCCCAGTGTGTGATGTTCCCCTTCCTGTGTCCAAATGTTCTCATGGTTCAGTTCCCACCTATGAGTGAGAACATGTGGTGTTTGGTTTTTTGTTCTTGTGATAGTTTGCTGAGAATGATGGTTTCCAGCTTCATCCATCTCCCTAGAAAGGACATAAACTCATCATTTTTTTATGGCTGCATAGTATTCCATGGTGTATATGTGCCACATTTTCTTAATCCAGTCTATCATTGTTGGAAATTTGGGTAGGTTCCAAGTCTCTGCTATTGTGAATAGTGCCACAATAAACATACGTGTGCATGTGTCTTTATAGCAGCATGATTTATAATCCTTTGGGTATATCCCCAGCAATGGGATGGCTGGGTCAAATGGTACTTCTAGTTCTAGATCCCTGAGGAATCGCCACACTGACTTCCACAATGGTTGAACTAGTTTACAGTCCCACCAACAGTGTAAAAGTGTTGCTATTTCTCCACATCCTCTCCAGCACCTGTTGTTTCCTGATTTTTGAATGATCACCATTCTAACTGGTGTGAGATGGTATCTCACTGTGGTTTTGATTTGCATTTCTCTGATGGCCAGTGATGATGAGCATTTCTTCATGTGTCTGTTGGCTGTATAAATGTCTTCTTTTGAGAAGTGTCTGTTCATATCCTTCACCCACTTCTTGATGGTGTTGTTTGTTTTTTTCTTGTAAATTTGTTTGAGTTCATTGCAGATTCTGGATATTAGCCCTTCGTCAGATGAGTAGATTGCAAAAATTTTCTCGCATTCTGTAGGTTGCCTGTTCACTCTGATGGTAATTTCTTTTGCTGTGCAGAAGCTCTTTGGTTTAATTAGATCCCATTTGTCAATTTTGGCTTTTGTTGCCATTGCTTTTGGTGTTTTAGACATGAAGTCCTTGCCCATGTCTATGTCCTGAATGGTATTGCCTGGGTTTTCTTCTAGGGTTTTTATGGTTTTAGGTCTAACATGTAAGTCTTTAATCCATCTTGAATTAATTTTTGTATAAGGTGTAAGGAAGGGATCCAGTTTCAGTTTTCTATATATGGCTAGCCAGTTTTCCCAGCACCATTTATTAAATAGGGAATCCTTTTCCCATTGCTTGTTTTTGTCAGGTTTGTCAAAGATCAGATGGTTGTAGATATGCGGCATTATTTCTGAGGGCTCTGTTCTGTTCCATTGGTGTATATCTCTGTTGTGGTACCAGTACCATGCTGTTTTGGTTACTGTAGCCTTGCAGTATAGTTTGAAGTCAGGTAACGTGATGCCTCCAGCTTTGTTCTTTTGGCTTAGGATTGACTTGGCGATGAGGGCTCTTTTTTGGTTCCATATGAACTTTAAAGTAGTTTTTTCCAATTCTGTGAAGAAAGTCACTGGTAGCTGGATGGGGATGGCATTGAATCTAGAAATTACCTTGGGCAGTATGGCCATTTTCACGATATTGATTCTTCCTACCCATCAGCATGGAATGTTCTTCCAATTGTTTGTATCCTCTTTTATTTCATTGAGCCGTGGTTTGTAATTCTCCTTGAAGAGGTCCTTCACGTCCCTTGTAAGTTGGATTCCTAGGTATTTTATTCTCTTTGAAGCAATTGTGAATGGGAGTTCACACATGATTTGGCTCTCTGTTTGTCTGTTATTGGTGTATAAGAATGCTTGTGATTTTTGCACATTGATTTTGTATCCTGAGACTTTGCTGAAGTTGCCTATCAGCTTAAGGAGATTTTTGGGCTGAGACGATGGGGTTTTCTAGATATACAATCATGTCATCTGCAAACAGGGACAATTTGACTTCCTCTTTTCCTAATTGAATACCCTTTATTTCCTTCTCCTGCCTGATTGCCCTGGCCAGAACTTCCAACACTATGTTGAATAGGAGTGGTGAGAGAGGGCATCCCTGTCTTGTGCCAGTTTTCAAAGGGAATGCTTCCAGTTTTTGCCCATTCAGTATGATATTGACTGTGGGTTTGTCATAGATAGCTCTTATTATTTTGAGATACATCCCATCAGTACCTAATTTATTAAGAGTTTTTAGCATGAAGGGTTGTTCAATTTTGTCAAAGGCCTTTTCTGCATCTATTGATATAATCATATGGTTTTTGTCGTTGGTGCTGTTTATATGCTGGATTATGTTTATTGATTTGCATATGTTGAACCAGCCTTGTATCCCAGGGATGAAGCCCCTTAATCATGGTGTATAAGCTTTTTGATGTGCTGCTGGATTCGGTTGGCCAGCATTTTAATGAGGATTTTTGCATCGATGTTCATCAGGGATATTGGTCTAAAATTCTCTTTTTTGATTGTGTCTCTGCCAGGCTTTGGTATCAGGATGATGCTGGCCTCATAAAATAAGTTAGGGAGGAATCTCTCTTTTTCTGTTGATTGGAATAGTTTCAGAAGGAATGGTACCAGCTCCTCTTTGTACCTCTGGCAGAATTCGGCTCTGAATCCGTCTGGTCCTGGATTGTTTTTGGTTGGTAAGCTATTAATTATTGCCTCAATTTCAGAGCCTGTCATTGGTCTATTCAGAGATTCAACTTCTTCCTTGTTTAGTCTTGGGAGGGTGTATGTGTCGAGGAATTTATCCATTTATTCCAGATTTTCTAGTTTATTTGCGTATAGGTGTTTATAGTATTCTCTGATGGTAGATTGTATTTCTGTGGGATCAATGGTGATATCCCCTTTATCATTTTTCATTGCGTCTATTTGATTCTTCTCTCTTTTCTTCTTTATTAGTCTTGCTAGCGGTCTATCAATTTTGTTGATCTTTTCAAATAACCAGATCCTGGATTCATTGATTTTTTTGAAGGGTTTTTTGTGTCTCTATTTCCTTCAGTTCTGCTCTGATTTTAGTTATTTCTTGCCTTCTGCTAGCTTTTGAATGTGTTTGCTCTTGCTTCTCTAGTTCTTTTAATTGTGATGTTAGGGTGTCAATTTTGGATCTTTCCTGCTTTCTCTTGTGGGCATTTAGTGCTATAAATTTCCCTCTGCACACTGCTTTGAATGTGTCCCCGAGATTCTGGTATGTTGTGTCTTTGTTCTCGTTGGTTTCAAAGAACATCTTTATTTCTGCCTTCATTTCATTATGTACCCAGTAGTCATTCAGGAGCAGGTTGTTCAGTTTCCATGTAGTTGAGCGGTTTTGAGTGAGTTTATTAATCCTGAGTTCTAGTTTGATTGCACTGTGGTCTGAGAGACAGTTTGTTATAAGTTCTGTTCTTTTACATTTGCTGAGGAGTGCTTTACTTCCAACTATGTGGTCAATTTTGGAATAAGTGCAGTGTGATGCTGAGAAGAATATATATTCTGTTGATTTGGGGTGGAGAGTTCTGTAGATATCTATTAGGTCCACTTAGTGCAGAGCTGAGTTCAATTCTTGGATATCCTTGTTAACTTTCTGTGTCATTGATCTGTCTAATGTTGACAGTGGGATGTTAAAGTCTCCCATTATTATTGTGTGGTAGTCTAAGTCTCTTTGTAGGTCTCTAAGGACTTGCTTTATGAATCTGTGTGTGCCTGTATTGAGTGCATATATATTTAGGATAGTTAGTTCTTCTTGTTGAATTGATCCCTTTACCATTATGTAATGGCCTTCTTTGTCTCTTTTGATCTTTGTTGGCTTAAAGTCTTTTTATCAGAGACTAGGATTGCAACCCATGCCTTTTTTTGTTTTCCATTTGCTTGGTAGATCTTCCTCCATCCCTTTATTTTGAGCCTATGTGTGTCTCGGCACGTGAGATGGGTTTCCTGAATACAGCACACTGATTGGTCTTGACTCTTTATCCAATTTGCCAGTCTGTGTCTTTTAACTGGAGCATTTAGCCCATTTACATTTAAGGTTAATATTGTTATGTGTGAATTTGATCCTGTCATTATGATGTTAGCTGGTTATTTTGCTCATTAGTTGATGCAGTTTCTTTCTAGCCTCGATGGTCTTTACAATTTGGTATGTTTTTGCAGTGGCTGGTACCGGTTGTTCCTTTCCATGTTTAGTGCTTCCTTCAGGAGCTCTTTTAGGGCAGGCCTGGTGGTGACAAAATCTCTCAGCATTTGCTTGTCTATAAATAATTTTATTTCTCCTTCGCTTTTGAAGCTTAGTTTGGCTGGATATGAAATTCTGGGTTGAAAATTCTTTTCTTTAAGAATGTTGAATATTGTCCCCCACTCTCTTCTGGCTTGTAGAGTTTCCATGAAGGGATGTTGAATTTTATCGAAGGCCTTGTCTGCATCTGTTGAGATAATCAGGTGATTTTTGTCTTTGGTTCTGTTTATGTGATGGATTACATTTATTGATGTGTGTATGTTGAACCAGCTTTACATCCCAGTTATGAAGCCAACTTGATCATGGTAGATACGTTTTTGATGTGCTGCTGAATTTGGTTTACCAGTATTATATTGAAGATTTTCACATTGATGTTCATCAGGAATATTGGCATGAAGTTTTGTTTTTTTGGTGTGTCTTTTCCTGTTTTTGGTATCAGGATGATGCTGACTTCATAAAATGAATTAGTATGGAGTCTCTCCATTTCAATTGTTTGGAATAGTTTCAGAAGGAATGGTTCCAGCTCTTCTTTGTATTTCTGGTAGAATTCAGTTGTGAATCTCTCTGGTCCTGGGCTTTTTTGGTTGGTAGGCAATTAATTACTGCCTCAATTTCAGAACTTGTTATTGGTCTATTCAGGATTAAACTTCTTCCTGGTTTAGTCTTGGTAGGTGTATGTGTCCAGGAATTTATCCATTTGTTCTAGATTTTCTAGTTTATTCATGTAGAGTGTTTATAGTATTCTCTGACGGTAGTTTGTATTTCTGTGGGGTCAGTGGTGATATCCCCTTTATCAATTTTTATTGTGTCTATTTGATTTTTCTCTCTTCTTCTTCTTTATTAGTCTATATAGCAGTCTATCTATTTTGTTAATTTTTTCAAAACCACAGCTCCTAGATTTATTGATTTTTGAAGGGTTTTTTGTGTCTCTGTCTCCTTCAATTCTCTTCTTATATTAGTTATTTCTTGTCTTCTACTAGCTTTTGGATTAGTTTGCTCTTGCCTCTCTAGCTCTTTTAATTGTGACGTTAGGGTCTCTATTTGAGATCTTTCTAGTTTCTGATGTGGCATTTAGTGTTATAAATGTCCCTCTTAACACTGCTTTAGCTGAGTCCGAGAGAATTTGGTACTTTGTTTCTTTGTTTTCTTTGGTTTAAAATAACTTCTTGATTTCTGCCTTAATTTCATTATTTACCCAAGAGTCATTCAGGAGCAAGTTGTTCAATTTCCATGAAATTGTGTGGTTTTGAGTGAGTCTTAATCCTGAGTTCTAATTTGATTGCACTGTGGTTTGAGAGATTGTTTGGTATGATTTCAGTTATTTTGCATTGGCTGAGTAGTGTTTTATTTCCAGTTATGTGTCGAATTTTAGAATAAGTGTTATGTGGCACTGAGAAGAAGGTATATTCTGTTTATTTGGGGTAGACATTTCTATAGACGTCTACTAGGTCCACTTGATCCAGAGCTAAGTTCAAGGACTGAATATTCTTGTTAATTGTCTGTCCCATTGGCCTGTCTAATACTGACACTGGGGTGTTAAAGTCTCCCACTATTATTGTGTGGGAGCCTAAGTCTCTTTGTAAGTCTCTAAGAACTTGTTTTCTGAAACTGGTTCCTCCTGTATTGGGTACATATATATTTAGAATAGTTAGCTCTTCTTGTTGAATTGTTCCTTTTACCATTATGTAATGCCCTTCTTTGATTTTTGATCTTTGTTGGTTTAAAGACTGTTTGATCAGAGACTGGGATTGCAACCCCTGCTTTTTTTTTTACTTTCCATTTGCTTGGTAAATATTCCTCCATCCCTTTATTTTGAGATTATGTGTGTCTTCGCACATAAGATGAGTCTTTTGGATATTGCACACTGATGGGTTTTAACTCCTTATCCAATTTTTCCGTCTGTGTTTTCTAATTTGGGCATTTAGCCCATTTAAATTTAAGGTTAGTATTGTTATGTGTGTGTTTGATCCTGTCGTCATGATGCTATTTGGTTATTTTGCACACTAATTGATGCAGTTTCTACATAGTGTCATTGGTCTTTATGTTTTTGTGTGTTTTTGCAGTGGCTGGTACTGGTTTTTCCATTCCATATTTAGTGCTACTTTTAGGAGCTCTTGCCAGGCAGGCCTGGTTGTAACAAAATCCCTCAGCATTTGCTTGTCTGGAAAGGATTTTATTTCTCTGTTGCTTATGGTGCTTAGTTTGGCTGGATATGAAATTATGGATTGAAAATTATTTTCTTTAAGAATGTTGAATATTGGCCCCCCTCTCTTCTGGCCTGTAGGGTTTCTGCTGAGAGATCTGCTATTAGTCTGATGGACTTTCTTTCTTTCTCTTGCCTGATTTCCCTGGCCAGAACTTCCAATACTCTGTTGAATAGGATTGGTGAGAGAGGGCATCCTTGTCTTGCGCCCTCTTTTATATACTATGTATATAAAACCAGCAAAAAAGAAAAATGTAATATTTCAAATTAGTATTGGACTGCTGATTATTTTTTAATATAAAATAATAGAAAACCATTTAGATGCATACCTACTTGCGGTCTGGGATATATAGGAATGAAATATGCCTAAAACATATTTTTCAGATTTTCAATTTGACAAAATATTTTCTACTCTTGGGTAGTCCCTTCTGTTTTCAATTTTAGGTTTCTCAATGTGTCAATATTTTTAGAAGAATACTAATTTATATAAAATTTAGATTTTTTAAAATAAATTACCCATTCGCCATAAATAGTATTATGCCATGCATTTTAAAACTTATTGCACAATTTCAGCTGCTTGTTCCTGCCAAGATCATATCACAATCAGGCTTATTTTTAAGTTAGTGATATAGCTTTCCATTATAATACACAACATGAAGCAACTGATTCCCAAAATACTTAGAAATATAGTACTCCTCACCAATTTTTGAGTTGCTACTTTAATTGGAGCAAAAAAAATTACTTTGTGCCAGTTATGCTAATAAGTGACTATGAGAAACTAAATTACTAGCTTCATATTTTAAATATATTCTAGTGATGGCTTATCTTGCTTTTAGACTGGTGCCAGACATCTGCCCAGCTGGTTCATACCTTAATAAAGTACTACTCCCCGTGGCAGCTGGTGGGGAGTAGACAAATCTGTGTTGTGTTCACATACACATATACATAAATCCCCTTCCAAGATGTTACCTTTATGTAATCCACCATCTGTGGGACATCACAGGTTTCAGCATTGCCTTTGATCCCCAGCTTCAAGCTTGTGCTCACATACATAAACTCATTTTCCAACAAATTCTACATTAAGGTATATATATCATTTGAAAAAGGAGAATATACATAAAAAGAGACTTAGGTATTTTGATGTAACTTCACTCCATCCCATTAATGGCTTTATTTACCCTAAATCTATACTCATGTTCAACAAGATTATAATTTGTGTGCATACATTTCTATGGGTGTTTGTGTTTTAGTTTTTTATTTTGAAATAGTCATAGATTCACAAAGACAGTGCAGAAAGCCTCAGGATACACTTCACTCAGTGTCTCCTATGACAGAAACTTCCATTTTGCAATTATAGTACAATATCAAGATAAGGAATTTGTCATTGGTACAAACTGTGCGTATAGGTTCATGTCATTTAATATGTGTAAATTGTATAGTCACCATTCAATCAAGGTGAAGAACCAGTTAATCACCAGCAAGATCTTCCTAAAATTGCTTTTTATAGTCACCCTCATTAACCTTCCTCCCAACATCCTCAATGCATAGCAATTACTAATTTGTCTTTCATCTCTATAATTTTGTAATTTCAAGAATGTAATTAAGAATGAAATAATACAGTGTGCGATGTTTTTATATTGGCATTTTTCTTCTCAACATAATGCCCTTGAGACTCATCTAAGTAGTTCTGTTTATCAATAGTTCATTTGTTTTTATTGCTGAGTAGTATTACATGATATGGAAGTACTATAATTTGTTTAATCACTCACCTATGGAGGGGTATTTTAGTTGTTTTCAGGTTTGAGATATATGCTACTATGCACATTCATGTATAGATTTTTTTCTGTGGAAATAAGTTTCTATTTCTTTGGAATAATGGGCAGAAATGCAGTTTCTGGATCACATGTTGAATATAGGTTTAGCTGTTTTTTGTTCGTTTGCTTGTTTGTTTGATTAAAGACAGGGTCTTTCTCTGTTGTCCAGGTTGGAGTGAAGTGACATGCTTATAGCTCACTGTACCCTCCAACTCATGTGCTCAAGCAATCCTTCCACCTCAGCCTCTCAAGTAACTAGTACTGCAGGCACGTGTCACCATGCCTGGTTAATTATTTTTTTAAAGTTTTGTAGTGGTGGTGTCTCACAATGTTGCCCAGGCTGATCTTGAACTCCTGGCCTCAAGTGATCCTCCTGACTCAGCCTCCCAAAGTGTTGGAATTATCAGTATGAGCCACTATACCTGGCCTAGTTTGTTTCTTTTTAAAGAAATTAACAGATTATTTTCAACAGTTGCTGTAACATTTTACATTCCAACCAGATTGTATGAGAGATCCAATTTTTCTCCGTCTTCACCAGCATTAGGTATTGAACGTTGTCACATGAAAAAAAAAAAATAGCTGTTCTCAAGTCTTTTTAAAAGGGCTACAAAAAAAAAGAAAACAAGGAATATACTTAATTAAGGAGATAAAAAATCTCCACAAAGAGAAGTACAAAACACTGATAAAAGAAATCACACAAAAAAAGAAAAAAACACCCAATGCTCATGGATTAGAATAATCAATATTGTGAAAATGACCCTGTGCTGTAAAGCAATCAACAGATTCACAAGTGCTATAAATATACCAATGCCATTTTTAATGAATTAGAAAACAAAATCTTAAAATTTATATGGAAATTTAAAAAGAACCTGAAGAGCCAAAGCAATCCAAAGCAAAAAAAAAACAAACCTGGAGGCACCACATTTCCTGACTTCAAATGATACTGCAGAGTTATAGAAACCAAAACAGCCTGGTATTGGTACAAAAGTAGACACATAGACCTATGAAACATAACAGAGAATCCAGAAATAAAGCCAAATACTTACAAGCAACCAATTCTCAACAAAGCAGATGGAAACCTACACTGGGGAAAGGAAACCCTATTCACTAAATGGTACTGGGAAAATTGGATAGTCACAAATAGAAGAATGAAAAGGGAGCGTTATCTTTCACCATATACAAAGATTAACAAGATAAATAAAAGACTTAAATCTAAGACTTGAAATTATAAAAATTTCAGAAGAAAACCTCTCCAGGACATTGGCCTAGGCAAATAATTTATGACTAAGACCCTAAAAGCAAATGCAACTAAAACAAAGATAAATAAATGGGACCTAATTAAACTAAAAATTTTCTGCAGAGAAAGGCTGAAGAGAAGCCTCTAGTGGTTATAATACTTACAAGAACACCAAATAGAACAACTATCCAAACAAAAAACATCTTCATAAGAACCAAAATGCAGGTGAGTGAACACGTTACCAGGTTTTGTTTTTACTTTTGTTTTGTTTTGTTTTTCTTTTTTCTTTTTTTTTTTTTTTTTTTTTTTTTAGACGGAGTCTCATTCTGTCACCAGGCTGTAGTACAGTGGCGTGATCTTGGCTCACTGCAACCTCCATCTCCCAGGTTCAAGCAATTCTCCTGCTTCAGCCTCCCAAGTAGCTGGTACTACAGGCGCATGCCACCATGCCCAGCTAATTTTTGTGTTTTTAATAGAGATGGGGTTTCACCATGTTGGCCGGGATGGTCTCGGTCTTTTGGCCTCGTGATCTGCCCACCTTGGCCTCCCAAAGTGCTGGGATTACAGGCATGAGTCACAACCCCTGGCCCACACTACCAGGTTTTAACATCCTGTTGAGGGAAGAGGCACTGAAGATGGTAGGAAAAGTACTCTTGAACCATGTACACTACTAGTTTTCTATATCCCCTAGCAATGGCCTAGTAGCATGGAGAGAGAATCTGTGCACGTGGGTGAGAAAGAGCACAGTGATTGGGGACTTTGCATTGTGCTGCCAAACACTTCAGAAAGTGATACAGGGAAGAATTCAGCCAGTGCTCACAGAGGGAGCATTTAGACAAGCTCTAGCTAGAAGGGAATTGTTCATTGTTCGTCCAGAGGTTGGAACCTGAGTTCTGGCAAGTCCTGCCACTCTAGGCTAACGTGCTCTGGGTTTATAAATAAACTTGAAAAGTAGTCTGGGCCACAAAGATTGCAGTTGCTGGGCGAGTCCTTTTGTTGTGCTGGACTCAGAGCCAGTGGGCTTGGGGTGCATATAAACTAGTGAGATACTAGGTGGAACACACAGGGTTGCCCGTATCAACCTTTCCTCAATGCTAAGCAGCACAGCTCATGGCTCCTGGAGGGACTTCTTCCCTCTGAGTGAGGAGACAAGAGAAGAGAGTAAAGATAACTTTGACTTGAAATGTGGATACCAGAATACCACAGTGGAATAGGGCACCAGGCAGAGTTCGGAGGCCCCTATTCCAGGACCTAGCTCCTGGACAATATTTCTAAATACACCCTGGGTCAGAAGAGAACCAGCTGCTTTGAAGGGAGGGAACTAGTCCTGATAGAATTTATCACCTACTGAATAAAGAGCCCTAGGGTCCCTGAATAATCAGTAGTGGTAACCAGGCAGTACTTGCCACGGGTCCTGGATGAGACTCAGAGCTATGCTGTCTTAAGGTGTGACTCAGCACATCACCAGCGTGGTAGCTACAGGAAGAGACCAATTATGCTTGAAGAAATGAGAGAAAAGTATAAAGAGGATATTGTCTTGCAGCTTGGACACTGTCTTAGCCAAAGTGGGGTAGGGGGTTTTAGGAGTTGCCAATTTCAGGCCTTGGCTACTGGACAGCATTTCTGAATACACTCTGGACCAGAAGGAAGCCCATTGCCCATAAGGGAGAGACTCAAGCCTGGCAGCATTCACCAAAAGCTAACTAAAGGAACTTGAGCATTGAGTGGACATAAGCAGTAGCCAGACAGTACTTGTCATAGGTCGGAGCTGGTGGTGGCCATGGGGAGAGACTCTACTGCTTAAGAAAAGGGGAAGGGAAAATGGAAAGAACTTTGTCATATAGCATGGATGCCAGCTCAGCTGTAGTAGAATAAAGGACCAAGTAGATTCCAAGGGTTTCTGGCTCCAGGCCCTTGCTCCTGGGTGGCATCTTTGAACCAGCCCAGGACCAGAGGAAACTCACTGCCCTGAAGGAAAGGATGAAAGACTGGCTGAATATGCCACCTGCTGATTGTAGAGGGCTTGGGGCTTGAGTGAACATTAGCAGTAGCCAGGCAGTGGTCATCGTGAGCCTTTAGGGAGACCCAGTGCTGTGCTGAATTTAGGACTGACCAAGTACAGTTCCAGTAGTATTGTCTACAAAGATGCAGTTCTCTAGCTCCATGAAGCTCAGTGCAGAGAGAGAGACACTCCATTAATTTGAGAGAAAATAAGGGAAGACAAGAAGAGTCTCTGCCTGGTAATCCAGGCAATTTTCCAATATCTTATTCCAGACCAGCAAGGTAGTTCCTCTACAAGCCAGGAGGATCCACGGCATAACTGGTTTTGCAGTGCCTCCTAAAACAGACGTGGCTGCAGTGACCAAAGACTTAGATCACGACACCCAAATCTCTGTGAATACATGGAAAAGCCTTCCCAAGAAGGACAGATACAAACAACTGCAAACTGTGAGTACTACAAAAAATACCTAAATCTTCGATGTTCAGACATTGATAAAAATTCACAGGCATCAATGCCATCCAGAAAACATGACCTCAGCAAACAAAATAAATAAGGCACCAGTGACCAGTCTAGGAGAGACGGAGACATGTGACTTTTCAGACAGAGAATTAACAGTAACTGTTTCTAGGAAACTTTATAAAATTGAAGATAACATAGAGAAGAAATTTAGTATTCTATCAGATAAATTTAACAGAGATTGAAATAATTAAAAAGAAGAAGAAATTCTGGACCTGAAAAATGCAACTGACATACTGACAATTGTATTAGAGTTGCTAAACAGTAGAATTTATAGAGCAGAAGAAATAATTAGCAAGCTTAAAGATAGGCTATTTGAAAATATACAATTGGGGGCCTGGCACAGTGGCTCACGCCTGTAATCCCAGCACTTTGGAAGGCCAAGGTGGGCAGATCACAAGGTCAGGAGTTTGAGACCATCCTGGCCAACATGGCGAAACCCCATCTCTACTAAAAATACAAAAAATTAGTTGTGTATGGTGGTGGGGGCCTGTAATCCCAGCTACTCAGGAGGCTGAGGCAGAAGAATGGCGTGAACCCGGGAGGTAGAGCCGAGATGTGCTACTCCACTCCACCCCAGCCTGGGCAGTAAGAGCGAAACTCCATCTAAAAAAAAAAAAAAAAAAAAAAAGAAAAAAAAAAAAAAACAAGAAAAAATATACAATCAGGGGTTTAAACAATCAGGGGTTTAAAAAAAAAGGAAAAAATAAGAAAATAAGATCCAATGATCTACTGCCTACTAGAAACACACTTCACCTATAAAAACACCATAGACCAAAAATAAAGGAATGGGAAAAATACTCCATGCAAAGAGAAACCAAAAACATGAAGAATAGTCATAATTATATCAGACAAAATAGATTCTAAGACAATAACTATAAGAATAAAATATAAGGTAACTCTATAATAATAAAGGGGTCACATAACAATTGTAAATATATATGCACCCACAACTGGAGCACCCAGTTATCTCAAGCAAATATTAATAAAGTTAAAGGGAGCTACATCCCAATACAATAATAACTGAAGACTACAACACCCCACTTTAAACATTGGATAGGTCATCCAGACGGAAAATTAACACAGAAACTTAATCTGCACTGTAGACCAAATGAACCCAATAGATATTTTTAGGACATATCACTCAATGGCTGCAGAATACACATTCTTCACCTTAGCACATAAATCATTCTCAAAGACAGACCATGTATTAGGCCACAAGATAAGTCTTAAAAATTTCAAATAATTAAAATTATATCAAATATGTTATCTGACCACAATGGAATAAAATTAGACATCAATAACAAGAGGAATTTTGGAAACTACAGAAACACATAGAAATTTAAAAATATGCTTCTGAATGATCAGTAAGTCCATAAAAAAAAATAAGAACATTAAATTGTTTATGAAAATGGAAACACTATGTGTTAGTCCATTCTCACACTGCTATAAAGAACTACCTGAGACTGGGTAATTAATGAAGAAAACAGGTTTAATTAACTCACAGTTCCACAGGCTTAACAGGAAGCATGACTAGGAGGCCTCAGGAAACATACAATCATGGTGAAAGGTGACGAGGAAGCCAGCATGTCTTACCATGGTGGAGCAGGAGAGAGAGAGAGCAAAGTGGGAAGTGCCACACACTTTCAAACACCCAGATCTCCTGAGAACTCACCATCACAAGAACAGCAAGGGAGATGTTCATCCCCATGATTCAATCACCTTCCACCAGGCCCCTCCCATGACATGTAGAGATTAGAATTCGAGATGGGATTAAGATGAGGACACGGAGCCAAACCATATCACACAACATACCAAAAAATATGGCATACAGCAAGAGCAGTAATAAAAAGAATGTTAATAGCAATAAGCAGTATGTCAAAAAAGTGGAAAAACTTACAGAACCTAATGATGCATCTTAAAGAACTAGTAAAGGAAGAGCAAATATAATCCCAAATTAGTAGGAGAAAATAAATAATAAATATCAGTGCCGAAATAAATGAAATTAAAATGAAAAATACAAAACATCAATGAAACAAAAAGTTGTTTTGAAAAGACAAACAAAATTAACAAACCTTTAGCCAAACTGAGAAAAAAAAGAGAAGATCCAAATAAATAAAATCACAGATGAAAAAGCAGACATTACAACAAATACTGTAGAAATTCAATGGATTGTTAGAGACTAATATGAGCAACTACATGCCAGTAAATTAGAAAACACAGAAGAAATGGATAAATTTCTTCATACAACCTAGCAAGATTTAGCTATGAAGAAATCTAAAACCTGAACAGAGCTGTTACAACTAATGAGATCAAAGAAATAACAAAATTCTCCCGGCAATGAAAACCCAAGGGCCAGATGGCTTCACTGCTGAATTTTACCAAATATTTAATGAACTAATACCAATCCTACTCAAACATTTCCAAAAATAGAGGAGAGACTACTTCTAAACTCATTCTATAAGGCCAGTATTACCCTGATACTGAACCAGAAAAATAAATCAAAAAATAAAAAAGAAGACAAAAGAAAACTACAGGCCAATATATCTGATTAATATTGATGCAAAAGCCTCAATAAAATACTAGAAAAAGCAAAATCATTTAAAAGGATTCTTCATGATGACCAAGAGGGATTTACCCCAGGGATTCAAGGATGGTTCAACATACACAAATTAATTAACATGATACATCATGGCAACAAAAGGAAGGGCAAATACATATGATCATTTTAATCAATGCTGAAAAGACATTTGATAAAATTCAACACCATTTATGATAAAAATTCTCAAAAACCTGGGAATAGAAGGAAACTCCTTAAAACAATAAAATCCACATCTAACAGACCCATAGATAGTATCATAATAAATGGGAAATATCTGAAAGTATTTCCTCTAAGATCTGGAACAACAAAAGGATGCCCACTTTCCCCACTGTTATTCAACAAAGTTCTCAAAGTCCTAGCTAGACAAGAAAGAGAAATAAAGGGTCTCCAAGTTAGAAAGGAAGGAGTCAAGTTATTCTTTTTTTTTTTTGAGACGGAGTCTCGCTCTGCCACCCAGGCTGGAGTGCAGTGGCGCGATCTCGGCTCACTGCAAGATAGCTCTGCCTCCCGGGTTCATGCCATTCTCCTGCCTCAGCCTCCCCAGTAGCTGGGACTACAGGTGCTCACCACCTCGCCGGGCTAATTTTTTTGTATTTTTAGTAGAGACGAGATTTCACCGGATTAGCCAGGATGGTCTCGATCCCCTGACCTCATGATCCGCCCGCCTCGGCCTCCCAAAGTACTGGGATTACAGGCTTGAGCCACCGCGCCCGGCCGAAGAAGTCAAGTTATTCTTGTTTGCAGATGAAATAATCTCATATTTGGAAAAATCTTGACACCACAAAAAAACTATTAGAACTGATAAACGAATTAAGTAAATTTGCAGGATACAAAATTAACACACAAAAGTCAGTAACATTTCAATATGCCAACACTGAACAATCTGAAAAAGAAATCAAGTAATCCTATTTATAATAGCTACAAATAAAATACCTAGGGACAAACTTAACCAAAGAAGTAAAAGATCTCAACAATGAAAACTATAAAACACTAATGCAAGAAATTAAAGAGGACGCAAAATTTGAAAGATAATCCATGTTCATGGATTGAAAGAATCCAATAATGTTAAAATGTCTACAGTATCAAAAGCAATCTACAGATTCAGTGAAATCTCTATCAAAATACCAATGACATTCTTCAAAGAAATAGAAAAAAGTAATATTAAAATTTACATTGAAACCCAAAAGACCCAGAATAGTCAAAACAAAACTGGAGGAATCACATTACCCAACTTCAAATTACACTATAGAGTTATAGTTACAAAAATAGCATGGTACTGGCATAAAAATAGTCACATAGATCAATGGAACAGAATAGAGAACCCAGAAACCAATCCATACAACTACAGTGAACTCATTTTCAACAAAGCTGCCAGAAATGTATATTGGAAAAAGTACTGTCTCTTCAATAAATAGTGCTGGGAAAATTGGACTTATCCATATGCAAAAGAATAAAATTAGACCCCTATCTCTCACCATATACAAAAACTAAATCAAATTGGGTTTAATATTTAAATCTAAGACCTCAAACTGTGAAACTGCTAATGGAAAACTTTGGGGAAACTCCAGGACGTTGGAATGGCAAAGATGTTTTGAATAATACCCCACAAGTGCAAGCAACCAAAGCAAAAATAAACAATGGGGTAACAACAAGTTAAATCCTTTCTTCACAGAGAAGGAAACAACCAAAAAAGTGAAGAGAAAACCCATATAATGGGAGAAAATATTTGCAAACAATTCGTCTTACAAGGGATGCTCAAGCAACTCAATAGGGAAAAAAAATCTAATAGTCTGATTGAAAATGGGCAAAAGATCTGAATAGACATTTCTCCTAAAAAAGACAAACAAATGGCAGACAAGTATATGAAAAGGTGCTTAACATCACTGATCATCACATAAATGCTAATCAAAACTACAATGAAATATAATTTTACCCCAGTTAAAATGGCTTTCATCTGAAAGACAACCAATAGCAAATGCTGGCAATGATGTAGAGAAAAGGGAATGTATATTAGTACAACCACTATGAAGAACAGTTTAGAGGTTCCTCAAAAAAACTAAAAATAGAACTACCATATTATTCCACAATCTGTATATCAAACAGATAGCTGCACTCTAATTTCACAATAGCCAACATTTGAAAGCAAGCTAAGTGTCCATGAACAGATGAATGGATAAAGAGAATTTAGCACATATACACAACTGATTACTATTCAACTATAAAAAATGAGTTTGTGTCATTTGCACTAACCTGGATGGAACTGGGAGTCAATTATATTAAGTGAAATAAGCCACACACAGAAAGACAAACCACACATTATCACTTATTTGTGGGAGCTAAAAAAATTAAAACAATTTAACTCATGAAATAAACAGTGGAATCATGGTTACCAAAGGCTGAGAAGGGTAGTGGGAAGTGGAAATGATGATGATTAGTGGGCACAAAAATATATTTAAATAGAATGAATAAGATCTAGTATTTGATAGGACAGCAGCGTAACTACAGTGAACAATAATTTATTTTACATTTTTAAATAATTACAAAAGTATAATTGGATTGTTTGTCACATAAAGAAAAGTGGTTGAGGTGATGGGTACTTCATTTACCCTGGTGTGATTATTACACACTATATGCCTGTATCAAAATATCTCATATAACTCATAAATATATACACATACTATGTACCCATATTTTTTTAAGGAAAAAGCTTCTCCACATCAAAAGAAATAAGTAACAGAGTAAATAAATGACCTACAGAATAAGAGAAAATAGTTGTGACTTATACATCAACAAAGGGATAACAGCTAGAATCTACAAGGAACTCAACAAATCATCAAGAAAAAAACAAATAATCCCATTAAAACGTGGGCAAACGACATGAACAGAAATTTCTAAAAAGAGGATATACAAGTGGCCAACAAGCACATGAAAAAATGCAAAATCTCAGTAATCATTAGGAAAATGCAAATTAAAACTACAATGAAATACCACCTTACTCCAGCCTGAATGGCCATTATTTAAAAGTCAAACGATATATGCTGGAGTGGATATGGCGAAAGAGAATGCTTACACATAGTTGGTGGGAATGTAAATTAGTACAATCTCTATGAAAAACAGAATGCAGATTCCTCAAAGAACTAAAAGTAGATCTATCATTCAGTCCAGGAATCCCACTCCTGGATATCTAGCCCAAAGCAAAATAAGTTGTTATAGCAAAATGAAACCTTCATATATATGTTTATTGAAACACAATTCACAATTGAAAAAATACAGTATCAACGTAAGTGCCCATCAACTGATGAGTGTATAAAGAAAATGTAGCACATATACCATGGAATACTATTAAGCCATAAAGAGGAATGGAAGAATGTCTTTTGTGGAACTGGAGGCCATTATCCTAAGTGAAGTAATTTAGGAAGGAAAAACCAATTACCACATGCTCTCACTTATAAGTGAGATCTAAGCTATGGGTATGCAAAGGCAGTATAATGAACACTACAAACTCAGAAGCTGGTAAGGTGGGAGGGTGAGGGATAAAAATTTACCTATTCGGTATAATGCACAATATTCAGGTGATGTGTACAGTAGAAGTCCAGATTTCACCACTATACAATTCATCCATATAACCAGAAATTATTTGTATCCCTCAAGCTATTGAAATATTTTTAAAGACACATAGACATTTTAAAACTGTAAGCCTACTGAATTTAGGCATTACCATGAAACTTATGATGATGATTCACTAACTAAATTTAAAAATGTAGCTGTACTCTTTTTTTTGACAGAGTCTCACTCTGTCACCTAGGCTGGAGTGCAGTGGCACGATCTCTGCTCACTGCAACCTCCGCCTCCCAGATTCACGCCATCCTCCTGCCTCAGCCTCTGGAGTAGCTGGGACTACAGGTGCCTGCCACCACACCTGGCTAATTTTTTGTATCTTTAGTAGAGACAGGGTTTCACCGTGTTAGCCAGGATGGTCTTGATCTCTTGACCTCGTGATCTGCCCGCCTCGGTCTCCCAAAGTGCTGGGATTACAGGTGTGAGCCACTGTGCCCAGCCAGCTGTACTCTTTTAATGACTAAATAAATCATATGCCATTTTGAAAAAAAAATTAGCAGTTTCATTAAGTATATAGTAATAGCTCATCACCATTGAGAAAGTATTAATTTGTAAATGAGGCATGCCAAAATATAGATTTGTCTTTCCTTTGTTCTTGTATTTAACTAATCACAACAAAATTTCTGAATAAGTTATAACCCTGGAGATGGTTTTTGGAAAAAAAAATGGCAGGAAACCATCATTATTTTTATTCTAAAATTTCAAATATTCCCTTTTACAAAAAAGAATTTTATTAAAAATGTATTAACATCTACCAACTAGGAAAGTGTATTAATTATGGACAATGTTGAACAAAGGTATCATTGAATGAATGGGTTTTTGACATTGTGAAATGGACATAAATACCTGTCCAGTACCAAAATGCAGGCTTTTCATCATGCTGATAGTTTAAAGTACAGTGTAAGCCTCTATTTCATCTATGTCATGTCTTCCTACTATTCATCATTTTCCAATGTTCAATTATTTTCTTCAGGATGGCAACTTACTACTGTAATATTGAATTTATCAGAAGAAGCAAATCTAAGGCACCTCATCCATCACTTTGTCTCCTGATTAGATTACATCCGAAAAAAAATCTTATTTATGTACACCTGCAGAAGAGATTTTACAACTTCACTTGATAACAATTTAAATATTTAAATCTATTTGCTGTAAAAAGATGTCGTCCTTTGAATCTCTTCAAATGCTAAATATTTAAAAGAGAGCCAACTTTATCTTGTTCTCTGTTCAGCTTAAAATATCTGGTTCAAAGTTTTTGTGTGAAGATCGTTAGTTTATTCTCAGATAAATTCTGCTGAGTCATGAGAAATTATCTGTAAATGAACCCTAATACAGTAACAAAATAAAAACACTTACTGTAATTTTATTATTGACTTTTAAACTTTTATTAACAGACTTGGTTTTAGAACAGTTTTAGATGTATAGAAAAATTGAACAGTTACTATTAATACAAAATTTCTCATATACCACTCACAGCCACGTTTTCCTACTATAAACATCTTACATTAGTATGCTACATTTGTTACGATTAATAAGCCAACTTTGATTCACTATTATTAAACTGAAGTCTATATTTCATTCAGATTTCCTTAGCTTTTACTTAATGCCATCTTTCTGTTCTAGGATTTCAACCAAGATAACACATTATATTTATTTGTCTTATTAGGCTCCTCTTGACAGTGAGTTTCTCAGTTTTCTTGTTTTTGATGAACTTAGTTTTTAGAAGTACGAATCTTGTATGTTGTAGGAGCCTCTGTGTTGAAATTTGCCTGATGTTTATCTCATTATTAGACAGGGGTGCTTTGGGAAGGAGAATCACAGGTTTGGATCCCAGTTCTGAAAGACACAAACCTGAAT
Source organism: Nomascus leucogenys (assembly GCF_006542625.1). NCBI lineage: Eukaryota > Metazoa > Chordata > Mammalia > Primates > Hylobatidae > Nomascus > Nomascus leucogenys. Next base: position 21,453,746 of record NC_044390.1, read on the forward strand.
GCCATAATCCCAAATGATCAAAATCTCTGAAGTCTAAATCCTTAATGTCTGAAACTCCTTAATGTCCAAAATCCCCAAAATCACAATCATAGGATAGTTGTATCATGTCAGGCAGAATTATCACTGTGCTTTTGTCTTCCTTTGGAAATTAAGTGTGGTTTAAGGAGATGCATATGGGTGCCAAGTTGACAATGGGTGGGCTTGTGGATTTAATTTTAGGCATCAACTTGGCTGGATTAAAGAATACCCAGAAATCTGGTAAATCATTATTCTGGGTGTGTCTGTGAGGTGTTTCCAGAAGAAAATTGTGTGTAAATCTGGTGTATCAGGTGGAGGAGTTTTGCCCTCCACGTTGGTGGGCATCATCCAATTTAATCAGCTGGGGACCCAGAGAGAACAAATATAGAAGGCTCTCCCTCTGGGACTTGGAAAAGACCTTTCTTCTGCTGCCTTGGACATCAGAACTGCAGGCTTGCTAGCCTTTGGACTTCAGGACTTAAACCAGTAGCCTCCTGGATTTTGAAGCTTCTTGCCTGAGCCACTCTACTGGTATCCCAGGGAAGCCAGTTTACAGATAGTCTATCATGTAACTTCTCAGCCACCAGAATTATGTGAACCAATCCCCTTACTAAATCCATATATATTTAGACATATATAGATATATAAAGACATATATAGACATATATAGATATATATAGTCATATATATAGACATATATATCTATATATAGACATATAGATATATATGTCTATATATATGTCTATTATCTATATCCATATATATGTCTATTATATATATGCCTATATATGTATATGTGTGTGTGTGTGTATGTGTGTATATATGTCTATTGGTTCTGTCTCTCTGGAGAACCTTCACTAAAACCTTTTTTAGTATTGGAAATTTGGTATTGGAAAACCTAAATATCATTCCTTCTTATTGTATTTCTTGCAACACAATGGAAGAAATCTGTGAAATTTTTCCCTCACAGGAAGTCTAAGTACAGGGTTACTTAATGGAGAAATATAAAGTTTAAAAGATAATTCTTATTGGAGCTGTAAAAATAAAAAAATGCTTTAATGTGATTACTAAGCAATAACTAAACTTTCAAATGGACAGCATATACTTACACAATTTGTAGACCACAGCCACTCTTCAAATAAAAGCAGTGTGTTTTGAAGATCATAGAAATGAAAATACAGGCAAAAGAATACAAATCTCCTCTGTCAACTTATTCAACCATGTACAGCTTCTGACCCTTCACACATAGTGTGTCATGGTTCAAAAAATTCCCCTTCTCAGGAAATAAAAATAATTTGACAAGCTCAGATACCTTCTGAGTCAGACAGTTGCTAATATTGAGGTGCCTCCAGTGTTACATGCCAGCTGTTGACATTTCAGGATTAATGAATTTAAGCCACATTTGCCTACAGAAGTTAATGACATTACTGACTAGTTTGAAAATAATTATGTGCATGGTAGGGAAAGAAGACACTTATACAACAATCTTGCCTTTTGATCACCAGTATTGTTTCTGCCAAATTTGTGGTTTTGTGTATGAGTACATGCAGAATGGATTTCCATGCACTGGAATCAACATAGAAGCATGGCACAGAAAATGGGAAAATTTAATACAGAACATTCATGTCAGGTGTATATCAGATCATAGAATAATTTCAGAAAAAGCAGCACAATGTAGAAAATCATTGTGAACCTATTCTCTAAAGATCATGTCCTGAAAGAAAAAAAACAGCTCTTCATCATGAAATGAGACTTCAAAATATAATGATCATAAATTCATAAATGTCAGGCAGCTTTTATGAACTATCTCTGTGCAATTGCCCATAAATATATCCCTATGATACATTTATTCGTATGTCAAATTTTCTTCTTAGTTTTTCTTTTTCTTTTATTTCACCTTTAAAAAGTTTTTTCATTATTTAAAGTTGTCAGCATTACAAAATTAAGTGCACACCACTGCCAACTATGGTGATATGTGCTTATACATTTCTCTTCTTGACCTATTATTTATGATACCGTTCATCGAGCCTGTTATACCCATGACTGCCCTTAGTACACCTGAATGTTTATGATTGCAAAAATTATGTGTGGTATTGACTATTTTATTGTGTAAAGTGGCCTGTGGAGTGTTCTTTTGTATTTTTATGTTTCTCAAATAAATTCCTTCTTAAAAATGTAAATTAATATATTTAAATAACTTTAATTTTTTCCCAGAATTATATTTTTGGGATTTTGATCTTCACATTTAAAGTAGTTATTGATGTAGTTAGCTTGCTTTCTATATTTTTACATGGTTTCCAATTTTGTTGAGCTTTTTTGTATCCTTCTTACCCTCTTTCTGGTTGCATGAATTTTCCTTATTTTCTCAGGTTATCAATTATACTTTAATGTACATATATGTGTGTGTGTGTATATGTGTATATATATACACATGTATATATATATGTATACATGTATACGTACATATATATGTATATGTATATATACACATATATATACACACGCACACACACACATATGTATATATTTCAGTTACTGCCTTAGAATTTTTGATGTATACTGACAATTTTGGTCCACTTCTAGATAACACTATACTCTCTCATGAGTAGTAGAAGTACTTTATGCAGAGTATTCTCATCGTTTCCTGTCATCCCTTATAACATTGTTGTTATTCATTTCACTTTTCCATATACTATAATTACCCAATAGATTGTTATTATTACTTTAAACAGTTATCTGTTAGATAAATTGAGAACAAGAAAAAAGAAAATATTTTAAGATTTTTATTTATTCTTTCTCCAACATTCTTCATGTCTTTATGTGGATATCAGTTTCTGAAATATATACTTTTTTGTTTTCTGAATATTTTATTTTAATATTTATTACAGAGCAGGTCTACTAGTGATAAACTCCTTCCATTTTTACTTGTCTGAGAAAGTCTATATATCCCTTTCACTTTGGGAGGATACTTTTACTGAATTTAAAATTTAGCTTGGTGGATTTCCTCTTTAAATTCTTTAAATAGTTAACTTTACTGTCTTTTTGTTTACATGGTTTCTGAAAAGAAGTCTAATATAATTTTTCTCCTTATTTTTCTATCAGAGAGGTATCTTTTTTTTTTCTTCTGGTCTCTTGAAAAATTTTCTTTTTGTCTTTTTTTGTACAATTTGAATACGATATGCCTACATGTAGGTTTTTTGGTATTTATCCTTAGTGTTCTATAAGTTTTTTTAGGTCTATGGTTTAGTATCTGTCATTAATTTTGGAAAATTATTGGCTGTTTTTACTTCAAATACTCCTTCTGCTTCTTCCTTTTTTCCACCCCAGTAATCCTATTATGTATATGTAACACCTTTTGTAATTATCTCATAGTTCTTAGATACTGTGGTCCATTATGAAAATTTATTTTTTACTTTCCATGTTTTATATGCACATTTCTCTTTGCATATTATTACACTGAAAAAATATGTCTATTGACATATCTTCAAGCTCACTGTTACATTCTCTAGTGGGGTTCAGGCTACTGAAAAGCCCACATTTGTTCTTTATTTCTGTTACGGTGTTGTGTTTTTCTTTTTTTTTCCATTTCTATCACTTTTTAATTCTTTCTTTGAGTTTCTAGCTCGAGTTGCCAACTTTTTCCCTCTTGAGCCCTCAACTTATTAACCAAAGTTATTTAAATTCTCTATCCCTCAACTTATTAACCATAGTTATTTAAATTATCTACCTGATAATTTCAAAATCTATGTCATATCTGAGTCTACTTCTAATGCTTTTCTTTCTTTTCAGATTGTGTTTTTTCTAGCCTCGTATCATGTTTTGTAATTAATTTCTTGTTTAAGTCAGGTAACAGACATTGAAGTTAATAAGCCATTACTCTGAAAATTTACACTAATCTTCATAGGATCTGAGCTGTGTTTAATGCAACTATAGCTGTAGGTACCAGTGGCTTCCATTTCCTGTAGTATCTTCATTGTTGTTTTTTCCTTTCTCTTGTCTTTAGTTTCTCTATAAACTGTTTCTGAAACAAGGTAGGTGCCTTGCAGCTTTTTCAGTTGCAATCCACTGTTACTATACTGTAGCCTTATTGACGTGGTAGGAAAGTGTCAGGGAGGGAAGAACTCTATAATCTTATGATTAAATTTCAGTCTTTTAGTCAGCCTGAGTTTCTGGGTTGTGATTTCACATGTGTTCCATAGTCTTCTATTTTTTTCTCCTTAGTCAATCCAGGGAGGCTAGAAGAGGCTGAAATTAGCTAATTGCCTTTTCCCCAAGTATATTAGGCCCTGGTAAACTAGTATCCTTTGGAGAGCAGGTCTTTGTTATACAGAATGCTCTAGGTATAACTCAACTTTGTTGCTTTATGTCCTCTGCTCATAACATGAGTGATGCTGTCTCATATCTCTGATTTGAGAACAGGATAGCGTTCCTAGAGGTAAAAATCATGAAAATACGGAGACCTTTCTAAGACTAGCCCTCCAGGAGTTTCTCACTTTTTCAAGATAATCTGCACTCAGTCTTCAGCAAATTACCATTTTAGTATTCTTACAAGTTTATGGCTCCAGTGGCATATGCTCTAGGTAAGCTGGTCTCAGTTGTGATTTTTCTCTATGTGTCTATCTGTCCAGGTTTTAGAGTTCCAGTTTGTCCTAAGACCTCAGTTCTTTTATGACTCTAAAGGAGATACTGATTTTCAGTTTAGTTAGTTTTGTTTTCATGTCATAAGGACTAGAATGACAACTTACAAGCTTTAACATGGTGGAGCTACAAAGAGAAGTTGACTCTTAATTTTAATTAACAAAATTTGACCCACCTCAATCCCTCAAATTAGTCATCTTTCGAAATCATTTTTAACTTAATTCCATTTATTCCTTAATTTTTTAATTTTTTTTCGATTAACTTTTTTAGAGATGGGGTCTTGCTATGTTGCCCAGGCTGGTCTCACACTCCTGGTGTCAAACAATTCTCCTATCTCAGCCTCCTGATTAACTGACTACAGGTGCACACCACCACATATGGATTCGTCATTAACTTTTTATCATGGTGCTTCCTAATTATAGAAAGAAGCTCAAAAATATGATTATTAAGTGTACTTTCTTCTATGTATATTTACATTGATGCTTTTACTTTTACAGTGGGAAGATAAAGGAGCATAGGTTAAAAGGCACTATTTATATGTCCTCTTTTATTACATTAGTCTACATTTCTCTATATTGAGCTTATCAAGAAACACAGTATGTTCTTTTAGAAGCTTTTTTGTGTTTTTACATCTGAAACTAAAAATATTTTATTCAAAATAATGAATATTTTTTGTGGAAAATTCCTATTCTCAGAAAAATAATGGTTTTCTCATTTAATGACCCCTTACATAGAGGAGTTACTTCTGAGAGTTGATTAGTCATTCGGTTAATATCCAGAATATACTTATCATTTAATGTTGATCTTTTATTTCTATCGGTAGAAACTTGTTATTCTACTCTCCTCCTAAAGATAAACGTGACACAAATTATGGAATTATAATTTCTATTAAAACAAATAAAATTAGAATAAAAGAATGAATAATATTTAAAAACAGTGTTATTTGTACATTTCTATATAGCAATGATTCTTTATTAAGATAAAAAACACAGCATAACAGCTCATATTGTTTAAAACAATGTACAGTTTTCTAATATACTTTCATCTAAAGATTCAGTGGTCCTACCAGTGATAGAAAAACTATAAATAGAGATATGTAAGAGGTCGTGAGTTTTTAAATTTATTTTTTACCAATTATATATGAGAATTCAATGCAATTTCAAAGTACCATTCTTGTTCAACAGGAAAATGGTAGATCTTCAATTAGAATATTAATTATTTCACAGAATAAGGTAGATTAAGGTAAATATATAGTTTTTGGTATCAATATAAATATAGATATTCATCCCATGAGCAAGAATTATTTATTAAATGTTAGCACACTGCTGTGGTTTGAATGTGTACCCTCCGAAATGTATGTATTAGAAACTTAATCCTCAATGCAAGAGTTGAGCGGGGTATGGGGCCTTTTGATATGAGTTTAAGTCATGAGAGCTCCACCCTCATGAATGGATAAATACGGCTATTAAAAGGGCTTGTGGGATTGGGTTCACTCTTTTCTAATCTGCTATGTGAGTATATAGAATTCATCTGTCTCTTGCTCTTCTGCCTTCTGCTATGTGTGGATGCTGTAATAAGGCCCATACCAGAGGCTGGCACCTTGATCTTGGACTTCCCAGCTTCCAAAACTGTGAGAGAATAAATTTTTTTTGTTTGTAAATTACCCAGTACCACTTATTCTGTTATAGCAGCACAAAACCTACTTCTGAATGGGGTGACATATTATATTGATATCAATGATAGCTTATTATTTAAATAGATGAAATAAATTTATTTAATCCTGTAAATATGTAGGGGTATATATATATGTATATGTGTATGTATATATATATATGTATATGTGTATGTATGTGTATGTATGTGTGTATATATATATCTGAGAGTGAAGAAATGTATCATAAGTCTGATAGGGGGAGCCAATGGTACACACTGTTGATCTTTCAGTACCGACTCTCTGGATGACTATTCCCATGTGTTCCTCACTAGGTTCCATGCAGGAGCTTCTATTGCATAGTTCTTTAGGTTATCCACATAGTCATTGGCTTGTAAGTCTCCTCAATTTCACCCCACCTCAACAGCACTGTACCACAACAACCTCACAGGTTTTTATGGCCCATTTGAGTCCTAGGGATCACCCCCATGCATTCAGCCATTTTGCTTTTTAACCTCTCAAACCCAAGAACAGGGCTCAAATGTTAAAACCATTATCTTTCTGCAGAAAAACCTCCTTACTATCATGAGAGTAAAAGTCACCCATGCCTTGAAAATTCAAAGGACTTTTACTTCCCTCTTCAATTGCTTTGATGTGGACACAAAGGAACCTGAGGCATGAACATATTTTTTGCAAGTCAGGCAGGAGAGTTTTCTAATGCCCTAAAATAAATTTGTGAGATTATATCTTCAAAAAATGTCTTCACGAATTTAGAGTTTCCACCTTCATTGCATTGCATGTGATTAAACAGTCACTACTGGTGCCCAGCAAGCACAATTTTATTTTTCCCAACTATCATGATGCAACTAAATACCTCACATAATAGTTTATTTCTTAAGCTACTTAGCAGAAAGACGACATTTAGTTTCTCTTACCTGGGCACAAGTGCAGACATCCTCTACAACTGTGCATAAATAACTCAACATTCTTTAGTTGGCTCAGTTCATATATATATATGTGTGTGTATATATACACACACATATATATATAATTAGATGTATATCATCTCTATATCTATATCCATATATCTGAGTTAAACGTGCCTACAATGCTTGAGCTCAACCAATCTCACTGCAAAGTAGATACACAATGTAATTGGCCAATAAGTGTAAATATTTACTGGCTTTATTTATAGTTTATATATTGTTTAACAAGTTAAGCAGCACATATAGAGAGAGCTATATTAGTTTTACCCTTCTATACCCTTTTTAAAATTTATGTACTAGCTTCCAGAACATGGGAAAGCATGCTATCTTTGGCCAATGTGGTGTATTGCTAAAAAAAGGGAGAAAAAAAAATAAAAAGCAGTATATTTTGAAAAGCAAGAGGTGCTTACTCTGGAAGAGAAGGGAAACTTAATGAAAATCAAATATGCAAATACCGAAAAATGCTCTTTACTTTATCAAGAAGGAAATAGTTGATAACTCCAGAAGAGACAGAGTTAATGCAGTAATGGAGGGAAGGACAGATTATAGTAGGTAGAGGGATAATGCACTGAGTCAGTAGAGAGAGTGAATTTAGAATGCTACTTCACCTAGATGTTTGAGTCTATAAGTCTCTTCTAAATCAGAGTGGAAATATTTAGGCACAGCTTATTTCTCTTTCTTCATATTTTCATTAACTATTTCCCTTTAAGCCATTAATTCCATATTTGAATACAGCCTGCCTCATTGTAGTTTTCACAATAAGCTCAGCACATAAAAAAAAAAATAAGTAAGTGAAAAATGGCCTTTAGTGTGAGTTTTAGTCACTTTTAGCCTTCGAGTAATTTATCTGTAAACTATTTTGTCCATTCTCTATTTATTGGAAACTCAGTTATTTTATCTATTTTTTTCAAGAGCATCATCACTTAATAATGATTTTATGGTTATATCTACTTACAGGATTTCATCCAAGATGTGTAAATGGATTCTTTGTGGACTAATTGAGAATATTAGAAATATGAACTAGAACTCACTACATTAAGGCTAGGAAATAAATCCACTTTCATCAGCTAGTTGAATGTAAAAACATAAATAAGGTATTTTAATTCAAATATGTGAAATCATATTCATTACTAAACTGCCTTTGGGTGGTGATAGCTTATTCATTTATTCATGATGTAATCAGTCTAAAAATTTGCGCCATTACCACTAGGGTTATCTGGATTTAATTCCTCTAAACAGAGTTTGTTGATGTGGGTTAAATTTCATATTTTAAGCCTATTTTTATTCAAATTTATTAGCATTATTTTTCAAATTGCTCTAACTAGCATTAGAAAGAAAAAAAGGAGACTTAACACAGTAAGCTTCTAATTCCTACTAAATTATAGTTTTAATAAATTACATATAAAAGAGACTTATGTTATTTATTACAGCAAAATTACCCTACTTAGTTCCAGTTATAAAATGAATATCGGGACTAGAAATAAGAATTGGATGAATAGGCGAACTAATCAGGATAAAATTCATTAACTAAATAAATAAGAGTTTTTTAGTTCCTTCTGCAGCCTGAGGAATATAAGCAATCAATCTCTTTGGATGAAATTTGCATAATTTTGAATTAAAGTCAATCCTTAGAGCAAGTAAATTCTAATTTTGTGTGGAGGCTGATTCTAAAGTCTATACAATAAGAGTTATCAAGTATAATTCTGCATTTTTAAATGCATGGTATTTTTGAGGTATATTTTGTGGGTTTTATACATTATCAAAGATTAATTTATTATAATCACCCCATTTGCATGCACATTAAGATAATTAATTTATTTAAATGCGTGAGTCAATGAAATTATACTGTTATCTCATTATGTCTTTATTCTTTGCACAGGGTTTTATCTTTAGGCATATATTATTTGCTAAATGATATACTTGCTTTGCAAACATATAGCAAACTGCCCTTGGTTTATTCACTGCATTATACAGTCTGCAAATGATGCAGGAGGAATGCTATGGATAACTAAAATACAGAACTAAGACATGTACTTCAAACATAGAATTTAATAGCATACACAATATTACATATTTATTCCTGTGTAACTCTTTTCTCAACATCTTATCAAGTCAAGTTAAGGCCATAAGAATCAACATTTGCATTTTCGGAGATTGGAATGAATATATGCAGCTTCAACTTAACACCAAAAGAAATATAGCAAACCAAATGTTGATTAGTACGTTTATTATCTTATAATTTATGAAGGTTATATTTGTTCGTTTATTTGGTTTTTCTGTTATTTCATTTCAATAGTCTTTAATAATGAAAGTGTAGTTCTTTTTAGAGTGCTAAGAATTCAAGTTCATGATTGTTCAGGGAGTTTCTTGGTTGCGCAGTAATTTTTTTCCATTAAAAGCCTGTAATTCTCTCAGCAGTTGGACTAAAGGAAATTCTGATTATCGCTCTTTTGTGGTTGTTGTTTTCATCATCCACAAATCACCAAAAGATCTACAGTACTTAGCTTTCAACTTTCTGAGGATTCCATGAAGAGAATACAGAGTTGTGAGAATATTAGTGAGGTCTGAGCTGTAAAACATGCATGCAACAAACATATCTTTCTGGACACAAACACTTTCACAGGTGACTAGAGAATTCTGAGACAAATAGTAAGTACATATTGTCACTGAACTAAAAGACATAAAATAATTTTAAAAAGCAACAGCCTGCCAGGCTAAAGTGATTTTTTAAAATTGCACTCTATATTGAGAAGCCACAGCAGTATCCCTACAGCATGTTGAGCATTCTCCCAGCAGAATACTGTTTAGGTGGTGTGGTCATTTTGGGAATTCTATCCAGTCCTGTTATACATAGCTTTTGCCAAACAGGTCCTTGAGTTTGTTCAGATATTCATGCCTCTCTAAAGCAGGCCATGACTGGTTTTACTAGTATAATATGAAAAATATATTTTAACAAGCGATACTGGACCTCTAAAAGAAGAAGTTATTTCTAATAGGAAGAACTGAAAAACTATAGAGGACATGGCATTTGAACTGAATGCTGATAAGTACGTTGTATTTTGACGGGAGAGGTTGAATAAAAAGTGCTCTTCTTAAAGGAAAGAATATTGGCCATGAAATGATGCAAGGAAAGCCAGGGCCATCACCAGGAAGTAATAAATAGTCCAATGTGGCAAGATTGCATTGTATTCCAAGGAAAATGACTAGAGATGAGACAGTTGTTAATTGGCCTTCAATAATTTGTAAAGAAATTTGAATTTTATTAAAAAAAGTTTTAGAAATATAGACCTACTGTAAGAAGTGAAAGAGATATTAACCTTGAATCACATCCTAAGGTTAGTCTCTATTTTGTAGGCACAGGTAAGGTATATATTTGAAATATTTATCTGAAAGTCTTTTTAAATACTGTTCTATTTGGCATTTCTTTGTATTATTGCTATGATATTCCATTCTGTGTATTGTATTCATATAAGTTTTCTTCCATGAAGTCAAATTTTAAGACTTAATCATTTCTGTAATTGTGTGTGTGTATATATATATATGTGTGTATATATATATGTGTATATATATGTGTATATATATGTGTATATATGTGTATATATATGTGTATATATATGTGTATATATATATGTGTATATATGTGTGTATATATATGTGTGTGTATATATATGTGTGTATATATATGTGTATATATATGTGTGTATATATATATATATATATACACACACACACATACCTACATATTTTTTCTTGAGCTCAATTTGCCTGTAAGACATTCTCTTATATAGGAAACAAATGACTGACTGTGTATACTGGGAAGAATTGTTCTCAATTTATGTTAAGATCCAAACATGCAGTACTCTAATTAAGAGTAAAGCCAGTAAAAATCTGCTGTAAACATGGTGTACCATCAATAAACACCTACTTACAAGCTAAAGAAAGAAAGGCTCAAAGGTTTTTCTTTGCTGTCCTTATTTCTCCTCTAGAGAGACTAGAATTGACTCAAGGAAATGAGAAAGCTAGACAAACTGATTATATAAGAAAATCAAATATATAACTTTTTTGTTTTTGTTTTTTGAGACAGAGTCTTGCTCTGTAGCCCAGACTGGAAGTGTAGTTGTGTGATCTCAGCTCACTGCAAACTCTGCCTCCTGCCTCCCAGGTTCAAGCAATTCTCTGACTCAGCCTCCCAAGTAGCTGGGACTACAGGTGCCCACCACCGTGCTGGGCTAATTTTTGTATGTTTAGTAGAGACGAGGTTTCACCATCTTGGCCAGCTGGTCTTGAACTCCTGACCTCGTGATCCACCCGCCTCAGCCTCCCAAAGTGCTGGGATTACAGGTGTGAGCCACCGCACCAGGCCTATAACATTTTTAAACCTTGTTTCGATGGAGAATCTTACAAATGAAAGTGCTAGGTCCTTTGCATACAATAGCATGCAAGTTAGAAAAAAGAAAAAAAAAATTACCTGTCTAGAAATCTTACTTTAGCTTATGTTAGCACACATTAAATTAGATAATCACTCATATTCTCTTAAAATTTTTTTTCCAAATTAAATCAAAATTACAGATATCTTAGCTTCAATATAGCTAAACTATTATTTGTGATTGCGGGATATCCTTGATTTCCTTTACTCTAAGCTCAGCTCAATGCTTTGCACTTTATACACATTCACATGATTGAAACCTTAATGCAACCAATCATATATCAATTGTAAATAATTTAGCCTTTCTAAATTCTATCCATCATATTTATGCCAGACCCAAGTAAAAGAACATGCCATTAAAGAAACTAAACAGGATGCTCTGCCAAAAGAATTATGTCTTGTGTTGCTACAATCCATTTTGACACTGGAGGATATCAAATCTTATTTTTAAAGAATAGTTGCACTCATCTCTCATTGCATAGGTCAGAATAATACTAAAAACACAGCATAAGGCTTATTGTGAGGATTGTGATATGATAATGATTGCTAGATCACTTAAAAAAACTGCTTTTGATAATTCATTTTCACTTTTGGAAGAAGTTTATTTTTATTCAAACTGCATTTGTTGGTCCAGTGCCAAAAGTGATGCTATAAAACAGGAGGGACTCTGCTTCAAAAGAATACTAGTGTTTTTATTATAAATAATGAATGGTTCATGACAGTTATAAACAAATATCTTTAGGAATGATCTTTTAGCTCCAAATCTATGTTAGAAATGCCTGTGAACAGTTACGCTTCGATCCTTCAATTATTTCCATAGGCTAGACTAGAGTTACGAAACTAAGCACATTTGTCTCAAATGAAAAAATTGTAGCTCTAATAGACTAACAAGTGCCAGGCTTTGCATCCATTGCCTCTGCCAAAATCAAATATTTTGGCTGGAGCTGTAATAGATTGTGCTGATAAGAAGCTAGTAAATTATCTAGTGAGGTGATCAGTCTCACAGCACTTGACAGCCAGGTCACCCAGATAGATTCTCTTTTTACAAAAAGGAACTGTAAGAGCAGAACTATGAAATTCCATGCACATTTCTAATTTTCCTGAGCCTAAAGCACAATTTAGCTTATGTCTATTTCTTCTGCAGAATATTTACATGTAAGAAAATATTTATGTAGTGTTTGCAGGTTAAGTATTTCAGTAGTTCAGTGATAAACTCCAGAGTACATTAATTTAGGCATAAAAACTGTGCTATTTAACCTGAATGTAAAATAATTAGTAATGATTAGATGCTTATATGCAGCATTGTAGCATATAAATAGTGATTTCACAATCATTAATAAACAAGTAAATGGATAACTTTACAGTGAGGAATGCTGTCACATGAAAAGAGCAATGTTTATAATTGCTATTGAGAAACATTAATAGTTTTAGTTCATCAAGCCAGTAAAACTTCTTAATATAGAATAATTTTTTTCTTGGACTGATTTCCTTCAGACTACCTGTCTATATCTTTTTTTGTTCTAATATATAATAATAAATTCATGTTGGAAATACAAAACCATAATAAAAGTGCTCAGCACAATTTCATTAAAAACTATTATTGAATAACCTAGGTAGTGTTGCTGACAGATATTCGGCAATATTTATGTGTATGTGTGTGTGTGTGTGTGTGTGTGTGTACATACTTTATGAATTATACTATTTGCCATCAAAGAGAAAATAGCTAATAACACAAATATTCTAAATTGAAGTATATTTGCTTTTAATCATATTGCATCTAGGTGCTTTGGTATGAAGTAGTATTGTGTGGCATGTTTTGTACTGCATAGTAGAGTTGAAAGTGATATAGGAAAAAAACAAAATATTTTAGGATAGGATGTTCCAGTATAGTATAAGAGTATCTTACAGTATAGTACGATAGCATAACAGAGTAAAGTAGAACACAGTACAACATATTGAAAATAGCATCAAATTTTATTTCTGAATATATGTACTAGCACAAAATTCAGATTATCATCGTTATGCAGTCCTGGGCAGATCACATACTGAGTCCCAGTTTTCCCAGGTTTCTTTTTCTTTTTCTTTTCTTTTTTTTCTTTTTCTTTCCTTTTTTTTTTTTTTGAGACAGAGTTTCGCTCTTGTGGGCCAGGCTGGAGCGTGCAATGGCACCATCTTGACTCACCACAACGTCCACCTTTTGGGTTCAAATGATTCTCCTGCCTTAGCCTCCTAAGTAGCTGGGATTACAGGGGCCCACCACCATGCCTGGTTAATTTTTATATTTGTATTTGAGATGGGGTTTCACCATGTTGGACAGGCTGGTCTTGAACTCCTGACCTCAACTGATCCACCTCCCTCGGCCTCTCAAAGTGCTGGGATTACAGGTGTGAGCCATCATGCCCAGCCGATTGGTGTCTTTTTAAATGACCATGACTTTTTGGTTAATTTTAAAGATACAGATTTTCTTCCCTCATAGCTGAATATTCTTGATTTATTAAAACATTTTTTTTTGCCTATTATCTAATTATCTAATATTGTCTATTATCTCACTGAGGGCACTACTTAGACTATTTTCTAAAGTACTAGTCTGTTTCCTAAGTTATTTCTGCTTCAATAAAAAGCATTTCCTATGATTACTTGTTCCTTTCTTTTTTGTCAATTTTTCCCAATTATTATTTTCTCATATTCAGAAATTCAGGTTTAGAGAAAGGAGTACTATTAGCAGGAATGGGCTGTCAGTATTGATATAGGTAACTTTTTAAATGTCCCCCACACAAGTTGAAGGACATTGCAATTGACCAGGAAGGTCAGCAGAAGAAATATACCCTCAATGAAGTGAGTGGATAGCAGTGGGCATCATATAAGCTTTTTTCAAGTATTCAGCTTAATCCTCCCCTAAACTAGACTTTACAGCTTAGTTTCAATTATGTTGTTTTTCAGACAAGCTAAGCCTGTGGAGCTATCCCTGGGAAAGCTGCTCTGCTTTTAAAAATTTAACGGATTTCCCAATGTCTTTCAATATGTTATCCAACATGTTTGTAGAATAGTAAGGATGTTTGCATTTATCTAGAGCCCTAGTTACAACTGGAGAACAGACTTTTTCTGTAGAGGTTAAACATTTTTCATTTTTCTTCTATCTCTTAATTTGATAGAGCTAGTCATAAATAATTATGAAAAAATAATGAAAGATTTTGATAGAGAAAATAGAAAGGAACATGTTAGCTAGTTTAGTCTGATGAAACCATAAATATAGCCAATTTTTTTCAAATTCTGTGAATGTAGATATAATGAGTATTTGTAGACTGTATCACAATTAGTAAACTGTAAATCAAGACTGAATTTGTGTGAAAAATGAAGTGCTACTGGAGAAGGAAGTCTGTGGATGGATGGAAAAAAAAATTCCAAATAGACTGTAAACAAGAAAAGAAACACAGACATAAAAAAAAAAAAACCTGGCAACAAAGCATTTAAGAGTGAGGCCATGTCTCCATTTATTATCAGAGTTAAGATGTATGGATATGAAATAAGTACAAGAACTCAAATGCATAATGAGAAATATACCTTAAGTTTTATAGAGAACATGAGTGGCAGACTGGATATTCTATAATGAATTGAGCTAACAGGAAAAATGAGAGTGAGGTGTCACTGTGATAGAACCAGTGAGACCCCAAATGTAGAAATCCCCTATCAGTTCAGTGACTGTGAATGAAGGGAAACATCATCCTTAGCCTGGTTTTGATAGCAAAGGAAACAGCAACACTGATATATACAATAGGATATATATGTATACAGTCATGTGATACAACATTTTGGTCAACAATGCACTGCGTATATAATGATGGTCCCATAGGATTGTAATGTAATATAACCCCATAGGATTGTAATTTTTTATTGAAATAAAAAATTTCTATCACCTGGTAGGGTCGTAGTCAACCTAACATTATATTGTAACACATCACTCGTGTTTGTGATAATGCTGGTGTAAGCACACCTACTATGTTGCCAGTCATATAAAAGTATAATGCATACAAATATGTGCAGTAACATAATACTTGATAACAAATGACTTATGATATTAGTGAATGTATTTATACTGGTACTTACTACACTATACTTTTATTGCAATTTTAGAGTGTACTCCTTCTACTAATAAAAAAAAAGTTAACTATAAAACAGCCTCAGGCAGGATGTTCATGAGACATTTCAGAAGAAGGCATTGTTGACAGCTGCGCATGTGTTTTTGCCCCTGATGACTTTCCAGTGGGACAAGATGTGGAGGTGGAAGAGAATGATATTGATAATCCTGACCCATTGTAGGCTTAGGCTAACGTGTGTGTTTGTGTCTTACTTTTTAACAAAAAGAAGTTTAAAAAGTAAAAAATAAAATAAAACATTTCAAAAATAGCAAAAGGCTTATAGAATAAGGAGATAAAAATATTTTTGTACAGTTGTGCAATGTGTTTGTGTTTTAAGCTATGTATTATTACAGAAGAATCAAAAAAATTAAAATCTAAAAGTTTATAAAGTAAAATAGTGAGCTAAGATTAATTTATAGAAAAAAAGAAAATTTTATAAATTAATTTCTACGTATCTTAAGTGTACAATGTTTATAAAGTCTACAATACTGTACAGTAATGTCCTAGGCCTTCACATTCACTCACCTCTTAATCACCAAGAGCAAATTTGGGTCCTGCAAGCTCAATTCGTGGCTAATGACCTCTACATGTGGATAATTTCTTTAAATCTTTTATACAATACTTCAACAGTACCTTTTCCATGTTTAGATAAGTTTACATATACAAATACTGATTATTGTGTTATAATTGCCTATGGTATTCAGTAGAGTAACATGCTGTACAGGTTTGTAGCTTAGAAGCAAGTAGCTATACTATATAGCCTAAGTGTGTAAAAGGATATACAAATTAGGTTTGTGAAAGTACACTGTATGAAGTACACACAACAATGAAATTGGCTAAGGTTGCATTTTGTAAAATGTATTCCTTTTGTTAAGTGATTCCTGCCTCTCTCTCTCTTTCTCTCTCTTTCTCTCTCTCTGTGTGGGTGTTTGTGTGTAGGTATATATGTCTATATTTCTTTGTGGGTGTGTGTATACACAAAGAAATTTATTATAAAGAATTGGCTCAGAAGTCCCCAGGAAAGCTGGTGGTACAATTCCATTCTGAGTCCAAAGGCATAAAAACCAGGAGTCCTGATGGTATAAATCTCAGTCCAGGGATAAGAGAAGAATTAAGGTTCCAGCTCAAACACTCAGAAGAGTGAATTTGAATTTCCAGCTCAAACACTCAGACAGAAGAGTGAATTTGAATTTCCACCTCAAACACTCAGACAGAAGGGTGAATTTGAATTTCCAGTTCAAACACTGAGACAGAAGAGTGAATTTGAATTTCCAGCTCAAACACTCAGACAGAAGAGTGAATTTGAATTTCCAGCTCAAACACTCAGACAGAAGAGTGAATTTGCTTGTCCTTTCCCTTTTTTCTATTCAAGCCCTCAACAAATTGGCTACTGCCCACTCACACTGGGGAGAGCCATCTGATTTACTAAGTCTACTGAATGAAATGCTAATCTCATCCTCTCATCTGGAAACACCCTCACAGACACATTCACAAATAATATTTAACCAAACATCTGGACACCCAGTTACCTAATCAAGTTGACACACAACATTAATTATTATGCCTGTTAGAAAGCCAAAGACAGATTCTCAAAATTCTGGATCTGAAGGCTTCTGAGGTTTGGACCACCCTCAGTCTGAGCTAGCATGCACACCTCCTGAAAACAGGCTGGCCTTAGGTTAAAATATTCCTTGGCATGCCCTCCAATCATGCCACCCTATCTTTCATCCCCATTCCCCACACCTTGTTCTTTCCAGCATTGTTTACTCATCTCTGTAGAAGAAAACCCCTTTCTGCCTAACTCTTGAGATGCTTGGAAGACCTTTTAGTTAGAGCATTCGCCCTATTGTAAATAGTCCCTTTCTCTCCTTGCACTAATCCTTTCAAATAAAAGTTTCTCTCTATTAATGTAGATTTGTTGCTCATTTCATGAGGAATTCCTCAAATATTTATTGTAAATATGACTACTAGCAGTATTCCTAATAGTCATAGCTCTTAATGTGCATTCTGAAATCCTTTATCATTCTGACATTATTGTCATATACATTGGTACTTCACTCAAAATATTCCTTTGGTCCTGCAAATAGTGCAAAATAAATACCTATAAATTTTTCCTTAATGATCCTTACCCACACACAATGACCCTTTACGTGGGAGGTTTTGAATGCTTCAAAATTTATAAGTTACTAAAAGCATTTGGCATATATTGGCCATCAATTTGCTTTTATGAATTTTTATTCCATATAACCTAGGTAGTTTAAGACTCAGGGTTAGAATCCCTAGCTATAGGTTTATTAGTCAAACAATTAGTTATTTAAGGGAAAAAAAAGAGAACTATATCTCATCAAAATAACATTTCAATTATCTATGGCCTTTGCCTTTTCCCATTATTTATATCCACATGATAATATCTTGCTTTATTAGCAAAAAAAATCAAGCCACAGCATTGTATTTAAATGCAATGGCTTAGAAGAATATTTTTAAGCTAAGGAAAAGTTCACAATACATTAAATATATTAAAAGTGTATAAAATAAATTAAATGGAAAGAATGGTTATAGTGAGTATATAAATAAATATGTTCAGTGTGATTCCAGTTCTGTGCATATCTGTGTATATAAACGTGAATATACACGTAAGAGGAAATTAACAGTGGTTATTTCTATGAAGTAGAATTTTACATCAAGCTTATCCAACCTGTGGCCTGTGGACTGCAGGAGTCCCAGGATGGCTTTGAATGTGACCCAACACAAATTTGTAAATTTTCTTAAAACATCATGAGATTTCTTTTTCTTTTTTAGCTCATCAGTGTTAGTGTATTTTATGTGTGGCCCAAAACAATTCTTCTTCTTCCAATGTGGTCTAGGGAAGCCAAAAGTTTGGACATCCATGTTTTACATAATATTTATGTGGTCTTTGAACTGTTCCACGTGTCTCTAAATTTCTTCAATTAATATGTCCTTAGTCTTTAAAACTCTAAAAGAAACTTTATTATTCATTTTAAAACTAATCTCTAAAATGTTCTTTTTATAAGAATAATTTATTTCAATCATTTTTGTCTGTCTCATATAATTTTAATGCAACTTGTCTCACAGTGACTTAGAAAAATCATCTATAGAATGTTTCCAAACATCATTAATCTCTTGTATAGGAGGCAGGTGGTAAAACTTTAATAAGGGTTAGTTGGAGGGTTAAATGAGGGGAGAAATAATATTGATGTAGTCATTAAAAGATTTCTATGGGATTTTGGAAACTGCCTTCTTGACCAAATGGAAAAAATGTATTGGCAGTCTTTGGGATATTCTACTCAGTAATGTATGTGTATATGTATGTGCATGTATATAATTGGTTAATATTTAATATCGTCCAGGCACGGTGGCTCATGCCTGTAATTCCAGAACTTTGGGAGGCTGAGGCGGGCAGATCACTTTAAATCAGGAGTGTGAGACCAGCCTGGCCAACATGGTGAAACCCCACCCCTACCAAAAATACAAAAAAAAATTAGCTGGGTATGGTGGCACATGCCTGTAATCCCAGCTACTTGGAAGGCTGAGGTAGGAGAATCAATTGAACCTGAGAGGCAGAGGTTGCAGGGAGATGAAATCGTGTCATTGCACTCCAGCTTGGGTGACAGACAGAGCAAGACCCCAATTCCAAAATTTAATATTATATATTATGCATATATATTTTATATATACATTTATTATATATAAGACAAAATTAAACTTTCTGTGGAAGAAAAAAAGTCATGAAAGAACAGTTGCTAGGCCAGGCGTGGCAACTCACGCCTGTAATCCCAGCACTTTGGGAGGCCAAGGCGGGCAGATCACGAGGTGAGGAGATTGAGACAATCCTGACAAACAGGGTGAAACCCTGTCTCTACTAAAAATACAAAAAATTATCTGGGTGTGGTGGCACGTGCCTGTAGTCCTAGCTGCTTGGAAGGCTGAGGCAGGAGAATTGCTTGAACCTGGGAGGCGGAGGTTGCAGTGAGCTGAGATTGCACCACTGCGCTCCAGCCTGGGCGACAAAGCAAGACTCCATCAAAACAAACAAACAAACAAACAAACAAACAAACAAACAAACACACCAAGAAGAAGAAGAAAGAATAGTTGCTATCCCCCTGTACAACCTTTCCTTTCTGGACCCAATACAGACTCTAACTTATATTTCCACTAGCACACATGGGTGGGCCATCAAGACTTCTATGTACATAAGAGCAGATGTACTTCCTATAAGAAAAAAAAACATAAATACGTGGAAAAATATAATGTTACTATTTGAGGCAAAATATAAATATATGTTAGGATTGGGGCAAGACCATCACTGCCCTTTTAGATAATGCATATAGATGAAGGGTAGGGAAACTCACCCGAGATGAGAACAGAAATATAAGGTCTAGTAATGGTCTAGTGATTAAAAAGAACACAGAAAAGAACATTTTCTAGTGCATGTTGTGTTAACATTCAAATATTCCCTGAGCAGAAGATGAGAGGAATTGCTTGACATTGGAAGCTGTAAGATAAGAGGAGAGCAGCAGTCTCCCAAGTGAAAGGGTGCCCCAGCCACCTCTGTGAGAATACTCTCAGTAGTGACATGAAGGCTACAGTGGAAGACTGAAAGTGACAGGAGGGGCAGAGTCTTGGTGACAAAGAAAAGAGAGATACATGCCAGTGGCAATGTCAAGCATAAACCATGAGGGAGAATTTGTAACAGCTGGCAAAGGCCTATAGGTAAATGCATGTTGAGGAACTCCAAGAATGGCAGTTCATTTTAATTGCTGTCAAGGCAAAAGATGCCCTTTTTTTTTAGTTTCTTATGTGGGGAAAAAAACGTAAATTTGAGATGTGAAATCTCACCAACTCCAAAATTACTACTGAAATTAAATTTCCTGCATCTGGGGACTCAAATCAAAGGTTATTAAGGTGATAGGAAGTGGGATGAGGTGATGGGAAGGTGGTCAGGGGAAAAGTTCTAAGATTCCATCTAGGCCAATATTAAATTTGTATAATACCTTGTTTTAAATCATTTCTCAGTAAAAATTTTGGCATGTCTTAATTTTCTTTGGCAGTATAAGATACAATAGAAGAAGTCAATTTGTCTTTTACTTTGAAAGAAGAAGAGCTTTGAATAAGTAAGGATAGGTTCTTTTGCATCCAGTGGAAAGGTAAGAGGGTTTTGTTTCTCTTTTCCTTTTTTTTTTAAATTTTACTTTAAGTTCTGGGATACATTTGTAGAATGTGCAGGTTTGTTACACAGGTATATATGTGCCATGGTTGTTTGCTGCACCCATCAACCCTTCATCTAGGTTTTAAGCCGCACATGCATTAGGTATTTGTCCTAATGCTCTCCCTTACCTTGCCCCTAACCCCGCAACAGGCACCATTGTGTGATGTTCCCCTCCCTGTGTCCATGTATTCTCATTGTTCAACTTCCACTTATGAGTGGTGTTTGGTTTTCTGTTCCTGTGTTAGTTTGCTAAGAATGACGGCTTCCAGCTGCATCCATGTCTCTGGAAAAGACATGAATTCATTCTTTTTGTGGCTGCATAGTATTCCATGGTGTATATGTGACACATTTTCTTTAACCAGTCTATCATTGATGGGCATTTGGGTTGGTTCCAAGTCTTTGCTATTGTAAATAGTGCTGCAATAAACGTATGTGTGCATGTGTTTTTATAGTAGAATTATTTATAATCCTTAGGGTATACACCCAATAATGGGATTGCTGGGTCAAATGATATTTCTGGTTCTAGATCCTTGAGGAATAGCCACGATGTCTTCCACAATGGTTGAACTAGTTTACACTCCCACAATAGAGAAGTAAATAGTTGGACTGTCCCAAACAGGACTGTCCCAGACTAGCCAATAATCCTGAACCATGAGAAATAGAGAAGCTCTGACCTTAGGAAGGGAGAAGGAAGCTTCAGGGTCTTCCTCAAGTGGCAGAGACCGGGACACAATAAATGATAAGCTGACTATTTTTGGATGCTAGTATGGACTAGACAAAGACCGCCACAGATTTAAGAATGTCATTAAGACCAACAGCAGATCAAGATTTTTGTAGGTCGTAAAGCTTATACAAATTACAGGGAAAAAGCTCTTCAAGAAAAAAATGTTAAAATTATGAATACCAACTTAGATACTAAAGTGCATGTTTGTTTAGAATATGAAAAACAAATTTCAAAAAATTATATTTTTTAAACAGCTGACAATCATCACCATAAATATTCAAAAATAAAATGCATTTTATTTATTAGCTTTCCTGTTAGATCTCTAAAATAAATTTTTGGTTTTTGTTTTTGGTTATATATTCTGTGATATATACATATTCTCCCTGTATGAAAATTATTTTGTAATATGATTTGCTATAGTGAGAAGAGAAAGAAAATTGAGTCTTTCTTTAGAGTTATGAATCAAAATCTGTTTTTTGTCATTGCTAGTTTAGAGAAGTTTGCAGCATCTTCAAAATTTCTATTGGTAATATGTGTATTTTTAAGGTTAGAGTTGCCCCTTGATATATATGGAGAACTTGTTCCAGGATGCCCATAGACACTCAAATCTGTGGATGCTCAAGTCTCTTATATAAAATAACATTATATTTACATATTACCTATGTATATTCTCCTATATACTTTAACTCTAGATTGCTTATAATACCTAATACCATGCAAGTTTTCTGTAATTAGTTGTTATACTGTGTGGTTTTATTTGTACTTTTTAAATTATTGCATTTTAATTTTTTAAGTATTTTCAATCTGTGGCTTATTGAATTTGTGGATATAACTATATTGTCACATGTGGGAAACTGCCATCAAGTTGTAACATATTCAGGCATTTCAAGATAATTTGGGCAGTGGCTAATTCAACATAGTTTTTACCTTGATTATATTAATTAACCTATTTACTGTCGATATATGTGCCATAGTAACTTATAAATTTTAAGAATCTGTGAGGTGGGCGCGGTTGCTCATGCCTGTAATCCCAGAACTTTGGGAGGCCAAGGCGGGTGGATTACCTGAGGTCAGGAGTTCAAGACCAGCCTGGCCAATATGGTGAAACCCCGTCTCTAATAAAAATACAAAAGTTAGCAGAGCGTGGTAGCGGATGCCTGTAATCCCAGCTACTCTGGAGGTTGAGACAGGAGAATCGCTTGAACCCAGGAGGCAGAGGTTGCAATGAGCTGAGATCACACCATTGCACCATTGCACTCCAGCCTAGGCAACAGACTGAGACTCTGTCTCAAAAAAAAATAAAAATAAAAATAAAAAGAATCTGTGTATCAATTTTCATGTGAAATCAGAAAGAATTTAAATTTTTACTGTGTTTTGTGATTCACTTTTTAATATTAAATGGATTACTAAACAACCTATTAGTTCATATTTGACTTCAATTTGAAGTCAGTTACTCAGTTAATTATCACCATATGGTTTAAAATATTTTTGTTAGAAATTACTGCTTGGTATATGTAGTAATTTCCTAAGGCTGCTGTAACAAACTTACTGTAAACTTGCTGGCTTTAAACAGCAGAAATTTACTCTCTCACAGTTCTAAAGGTCAGTATTCTAAAATTAACGTTTTGGTAAACCTTAATTTCTTCCCTACACTCCCTACAATGACTTTAGGGAAGAAATTATTTCATGCGTCTTCTGGTTTTTGGCAGTTGCAAGCTTCCTGAGCTCATTTCTACATCACCTCAATTTCTTCCTTTGTCCCCATATTGCCTTCTTCTTTGTGTCAGTCTTCTCATTTGTGTGTCTTATAACAGCACTTGTTATTGGATGTAGAGCCAGCTGGATCATCCACGATAATTTCTTTATCTCAACATCCTTAATTATATCTGCAAAGACCCCTCTTTTTTTTTCCTTCAGATAAGGTAACAGTATAGGTTTGAGGAACTAGGATGTGAACATAACTTCTTGGGTGGCCCCTCTGCAGCCCTCTACGTTATCTACATTATCAGAATAATTTCTACTACTTTTACTGCTCATTTCTTATATTTCCCATATTTTATTAATTCTTATCTGTATTTTCTCTTATTTTATTAATAAAAATAAGAACAAATAATGTGTCCCTCTTTCTCAAGCACTCATTGTCACAATACCATGCATAATAATCTCACTTCAAACTTAATTTATCTAGAACAACCATCATTTAATGTTTCTCAATAATCTGACTTAGCTGGTTGGTTGTGCTGATCTGGAGTGGGTTCCGCTGATTTCTACTGGGCTCAATCTACTGAGAAACTCAGATACAGGACAGATCTGCTTTCAGTTAGGCTGATCAGATGAATGCTAGCTGGTCTGGAATGCCTTCTAATGGGAATGACATATATCCTCTCTATGTGGTTTCTCACCTTCCAGTAGCCTTCTCATACCCAGATTTATTCTCTTGGCAATGGCAGAGATGATATAGTTCTAGAAGGACATAAAGCCTCTTGAGGCCTAGAGTCAGAACCTGCACACTGGCATTCTATTTGCAAAAGCACTCACAAGTCTAGTCTAATTTCAAAAGGCTGACTGGCAGACAGTCCACGTCACATTGCAAAGGACAGGGAAAGAGAAGAATATGAAATATTGGAGCCTCCATGCTAACCATCTATTACAACTCTTTTTTAATTTAATTTTATTATTTCTATAGGTAATTGGGGAACAGGTGGTGTTTGGTTACATGAGAACGTTATTTTGGTGATTTGTGAGATTTTGGAGCACCCATTAACCAAGCAGTGCACACTGCACTCAATTTGTAGTCTTTTATCCCTCACCCCCCTCTCACCCTTTCTCCCTTGTCCTCAAAGTCCATGTGTCATTCTTATGCCTTTGCACCTTCATAGCTTAACTCCCACTTATGAGTGAGAACATACAAAGTTTGGTTTTCCATTTCTGAGTTGCTTCTTAGAATAATAGTTTCCAATCTCATCCAGTTGCTGCAAATGCCATTAATTTATTACTCTTTATGGCTGAGTAGTTTTCCATCACACACACACACACACACATATATATATATATATATATATATATATATATATTCCATATATATGGAATATATATGTATCAAATATATATGGAATATATATGTATCGAATATATATATGGAATATATATATTTATCTTATATATATTTGCAATGGTGAATTGTGCTGCTATAAACATGCATCTGCAAGTATCTTTTGCATGTAATGATTTCTTTTCCTCTGGGTAGTTACCCAG
Organism: Nomascus leucogenys; assembly: GCF_006542625.1. Taxonomy (NCBI): domain Eukaryota; kingdom Metazoa; phylum Chordata; class Mammalia; order Primates; family Hylobatidae; genus Nomascus; species Nomascus leucogenys. The sequence continues at coordinate 21,478,807 of NC_044390.1, forward strand.
TAGTGGGATTGCTGGATCAAATGATAGATCTACTGTTAGTTTTTTAAGGAATCTCCACACTGTTCTGCATAGTGGTTGCACTGGTTTATATGCCCACCAGCAATGTAGAAGTGTTCCCTGTTCACTGCATCCATGCCAACTTCTATTATTTTTTGATTGTTTGATTATGGCCATTCTTGTAGGAGTAAGGTGGTATTGCATTACGGTTTTGATTTGCATTTCCCTAATCATTATTGATGTTGAGAACTTTTTCGTGTTTGTTGACCATTTGTGTATTTTCTTTTGAGAGTTGTCTATTCATGTCCTTAGCCCACTTTTTGTTGGAATTGTTTGCTTTTTTGCTTGCTAATTTGTTTGAGTTTGTTGTAGATTCTGGATAATAGTCCTTTGTCAGATGTATAGGTTGTGAAGATTTCCTCCCACTCTGTGGGTGGTGTTTACTCTCCTGACTGTTCCTTTTGCCATGCAAAATCTCTTTAGTTTATACATTCAAACCAGGTATCTGCAAATTCTAACATTATGTATTGGAATTGTCTTAAATGCCATTCTAATTATCGCTAAAATAGGGTATTCAAGCTTTATCAACTTTATAAATACAAATTTTGCATCTCATTTGTGAATGACTTTCTTTTCTAATTCTGCGACATGTATTTTAGAGTTTTCATAAGATATTTCACTTACCTTAGGAGGCTTGAATAACTTTATAGTGAACATTTTATTACACTTACACAATAACGGAAAACCCAAACTGCATGGGTAACAGAGTTACTAGTCACTCTGTGTTCAAAATATTCAACAAAGAAGCCACATTTCAAAAAAAATATACAATACTGCAAAATACTGAATTAGTCAACAATATGAGGTACTTTGGAGGTAGTCTTTTCTCCAATCAGGAAAAGAATATGAGCTGCACTTGACATAAATTTTGTGACACTTCTATGTCACAATAATACAGGATGAGTCAGCACGGTGGGTATTAGTAGTATTCCTACATCAGTTCTAAATAACTTTATACTGATGTGACAGTGAACCACAAATATTGCTACTCAATCCAACTTAATCATACGCCCCAAATTAGCTCTGTTATTCAAAGACATTGAACACAAGAGAATATATGATTGAAGAAACATTGAGAAAATAGAGGTAGGAGTCTATCAACTGCATTTTAAAAAACATTGCAAAAATTTTAAAAACATATGACCAGGTGAAAAATTTTCTAGAGACTATCCCAAGGCCTTTACGGGATGTATGCAATTATGGGGTCCTGAATCTTAAATGGAAAATACCTCTGATGATATTTTACATTGGTTAGTCTAGTGTCAGAGTGGTTAGCCACTAAAGGGAGTATTTCTAAATCTGCTTAAAGCATAGGACCATCTCAGGACCCTGCCTTCACATAGCTGAAGTTAGTAGAAAGATCAATAATAAAAATAATGATCCCCATGTGTAAAGGCCATACCCTCCTGTAGTCTGTCATATAAACCAAGATACTGTGAAGAGGAAAGAAAAGATCCTCAGTAATAACTGAGTTTGAATTTTTTATTATAGTGGTGCAAGAGGGTACAAAACATGTTTTCTGATTTAGAAAAATAACAAAATTCAGTATGTCTTAAACCAAAAGTTATAGGAGATCATTCATATCTTCAGTTATTATCAATAGCCAGTATTTTATTATCAATTAAATTACATAAATTTTATATACTGTATCTCCTCTTTGGAGATTTGCAATCCAAATAACATAGTGACTGTATCTGCTTAACTTTCTCTAATCTATTATTCCTAAACTTATTTGACGTGAACCACTAACATCTCTCCCAACCAGTATTCTAAATAACCCAGAAATCAGAGTTCTAGGGAGGTCATTCAAAGTCAGAATGTTCTGTAGTCTCCGACTCTTTGGTCAAAAAGCATTTCCCTTAAACCACATTCAATATCATTAACACCAGAGAAATAAATTTTGATATATTTGGCAGACTTAAATTTTGCATCACAATCTTTGAGATAACTATACTTGTTTTTTAAGCAATATTTATTAAAATGAGTGAAGAGAAAAAATATTCAAATTATATAATTATAATTTTATGACTAACAAGAATTCCAAATATTTAAATTTTTTCTAATAATATGTTAAATCATTTAAAATTATTGCAGTTAAGTGAATCTAGCTAATTAAACCCTTTTTTTTTTCAGTTTAAAACATAAAATAAAGGTCAACTAAGTAACCTACGTTTCATTATGAATGTGAAAGGAAAATAAATCTTGGGGCCCCAAAATCACTAAGCTAAAGGGAAAAATCAAGCTGGGAACTGCTTAGGGAAAACCTGTCTTCCATTCTATTCAGTCTTCTCTCTGCTTACTGAGATAAATGCATATCTGATTGCCTCCTTTAAAAAGGCTAATCAGAGACTCAAAAAAATGCAATCTTCTTCTATCTACCTGTGACCTAGAAGCCGCCTCTCTGCTTTGAGTTGTCCCGCCTTCCCTGACATAACCAATGTACACATTACACATATCGATTGATGTCTCATGTCTCCCTAAAATGTAGAAAACCCAGCCGTGCCCCAGCCACCTTGGGCACACATTCTCAGGACCTCCTGAGGCTGTGTCAAGGGCATGTGTCCTTAACTTTGGCAAAATAAACTTGCTAAATTAACTGAAACCTGTCTCAGATATTCGGGGTTCACATGAGGAATAATGTGACATCAATTTGTTTTGCAAGATTGAATGATTTATTGTTTTTTCTTCTTTATTAAATATATCTCTAATAATTCCATGTATTTAAATACTAAAGAATAAAGATTCTTTAGTAATTATTCTACTTTTTAAGTTGGCACAGTGATTATTTTCTGATTTTAATTTATTTTGTACAGCTTTTTAGATATAATGTACATATTCTAAAAGGTATCCATGGCAAGTATGTAAGTCAACAATTTTTATAGTTTTTTATATTTTTATATTTTTATATTTTATATTTTTATATTTTATATTTTTATAGTTTATAGGGTTATAAACTATAACCTATAGGGTTAACCACTAGCATAATCTCATTTTAGAACTTTTTTCCATCACCCTCAAAATTTTCCCCCACCCCATTTGCAAATAATTCCTACCTAGGCCCCAACTGAATCGTACTATAGTCTGTTGTGTCTGGCTTATTTCACTTGGCATGTGGTTTTCGATATATGTACATGTTGTAGCATATGTATTTATTTGTTTTAATTAGTTTTTACTGGTGAATAGTATTCAATTATATGCGTATGCTACATTTTGTTTATTTATTCATCAGTCAAAGGATACAGCAGCTTCTTTCATAACGTCATTCATTTTATTTGATGTTGTATTGTTATTACACTGATGGAAAAAAAAAAAAAAAAACATCAATTCCTGCATAAAACCAGTGTCAGTGTGGAATTTGCACATTCTCCCCATGGCTGCATAAGTATTTTCCAGGGACTCCAGTTGTCTCCCACATGCCAAAGATATGCATGTTAGGCTTATTAGTGGATCAAAATGGTCCCAGCGTAAGTATGGGGTCGTGTGTCAGTATGCCCTATGATGGGATGGCATCCTGTCCAAGGCTGGTTCCCACCTTGTGCCTTAAGCTGAATTAGGTTTTAGCCACCCATGACCCTGAAGTGGAATAACTGGGTTAATAATTATCTTACTGGTTTTTATCGATCTTTCTTAAATGTAAATATAGCTCACATTTATTTCAATATTTAATATGAGAAGGGTTTTGATCTATATTTAGAAGTACCATGATGCTTTTGTGACCAGAGCTATGCCACAGGAAATTAACACTCTTCTTTATATTGATTAGCCTGTGGTAAAATTGGTTTTGTTATACATAATTTCACTTAAAGTCACCGTTTCCAATAACCTGTTGATGATGTTAAGGAAAGACTTACTGTATTTGAAATTGTTCAATTTTTTAGCTCTTACAAATAATGCTTCTTTGAGCATTCACATACAAACCTTTAAGAGGACATATGTTTTCATTTATCTTAGGTAGATTTGTAAAAGTAGAATTAATAGTAAGTCAAGTAAGACCATTCTAGCAGTGGCAGAAATACTTCTGGTTTTCATAGTCTGTGTGTCTAGTTAAACCTGGCATGCTACCAGAGCGGGGGAGGGGGTGGACAAAGCTCCAGGTAAGAACACCATGCACTTCAATCTATTCTTTCTTACCTGTAGCTCAATAGTCTTGATGAATTAAAACTTCTTAGCTTGTTCAGTGTTACTGGTCAATTTCCAGAGTATTGAAATTATTGATTTTACAGTTCTGTCCAACTTTATGGTTGCCTTTGGGGTAGTGCATTTATTGACTTTCTCATTCTATCATGTTAGAAATGAATCTCCAAAATTTATTTTTGAACTTTATATATGTGGCAATATATAAGAGAACTTTATGTATGTTGCAATATATAAATATTGCATTGTCTCTAAAATCATTTTGATACTTAAGATAATGAAGGGAGCTTATTTTGCTTTGTTTTTGTACACACATATATAATAATAAATTAAAATTGTAACCAACTATATATTTGTTTGTTAAAATAGATAAGCTTAAAATATATGCAAATGCCAATGTCATGCTGTTTTGGTCTCTATAGCATTATAGTACATTTTGAAATCTGGTAATGTGATACCTCCAGTTTTGTTCTTTGGTCAAGATTATTTTGGCTGTTCTGGGTCTTTAGTGGCTTCATACAAACTTTTGGATTTTTTTTCTACTTCTGGAAGAATTTTGACAGAGATTGCCTTGAATCTTTACATCACTTTGGGTAGTATGGACATTTTAACAATATCAATTCTTGCGATCCATGAACACAGGATATTTTTCCACTTCTTGTGTCATCTTTATTTTCTTTCCTCAGTGTTATATAGTTTTTAGTACACAGATCTTTCACAGGTCTAAATTTCACCTTGATTAAATTTACTCAAGTATTTTTATGCTATTATAAATGAGATTGTTAGCCTAATTTATTTTACAAGTAGTTCACAGAGTACTGTAGTTCACATAGCAGTTCATAGAAACACTACTGATTTTTTATTTTTGTACATTGATTTATTATGCTGCAACTTTACTAAATTTGCTTATCAGTTCTAACAGATTTTTGGTGGAATCTCTAGGATTGTCTACATTTAAGATTTTGTCATCAGCAAACAGAGACAATTTCACTTATTTTTTCACATCTGGATAACTGTTATTTATTTATTTGCTTGTTTATTTGCCTGATTGCCTGGGCTAGTATTCCCAGGACTATGTTGAACAGAACTCTTGTGAGTGGGCATCCTTGACTTGTGGGCATGTAGACCTTGGAGGAAATGCCTTTAATTTTTCACCATTGAGTATGATGTTAGCTGTGGGCTTTTCATACATGGCCCTTACTGTGTTGAGAAACATTCCTTCTATACCTAATTTGTTCGGTATTTATTTACTTATTTATTTATTTTGAGATGGAGTTGCCCTGTTGCCCAGGCTGGAGTGCAGTGGCACCATCTTGGCTCACTGCAACCTCTGCCTCCCAGGTTCAAGCAATTCTCCCCACTCCACTTCCCAAGTAGCTGGGATTACAGGTGTGCCACCACACTTAGCTAATTTTTTTATTTTTAGTAGAGACGGGGTTTCACCATGTTGGCCAAGCTGGCCTTGAACTCTCAACCTCAGGTGATCTGCCTGCCTCAGCCTCCCAAAGTGCTGGGATTACAGGTGTGAGCCACTGCACTCAGCCTTAATTTGTTGGGGTTTTATCATGAAAGGATATTGAATTTTGTCATATGCTTTTCTGCATCTACTGAGATGATCATATGGGTTTTGCCTTTATTTTCTTAACATGGTGAATTACATTTATTGATTTGCATGTGTTGAACCAACCCTTGTATCCCATTTGGTTGAGGTGAATTATTCTTTTGGTGTACCTCTGAATTTAGTCTGCTAGTATTATGTTGATAATTTTTGCATCCACATTCACCAGTGACATTGGCCTGTACTTTTATTTGTGGTGTCTTTGTCTAGCATTAGTATCAGAATAGTGCTGATCTCATAAAATAAGCTTAGAAAGATTCTCTATTTTTTAATTTTTTGAAAGATTTTCAGGATTGGTATTAGTTCTTTAATTGTTTGGTAGAATTCAGCCATGAAGCCATCTGGTTTGGGGCTTTTCCTTGATAAGATAATTTTAATTACTGATTCTATCTCTTTATTTGTTATGGGTTTGTTCTAATTTCTAATTTCTTTATGATTCAGTCTCAGTAGTTTATGTTTTTAGAAATTTATTCATTAATTCTATTTTGTCCAATTTGTTGATGTATAATTTTTCATAGTAGTCTGTTATGGTCCCTTGTATTTTATGTTTTCAATTGTGATGTCTCCTTTTTCATTTCTAGTTTTGAGTCTTATCTCTCTTTTTTTAGTCTAGGTAAGGGTTTGTCAATTTTGTTTAGCTTTTTTAGAGAATAAATTCTTAATTTCATTGATCTTTCATTTTTCTAGTCTCTATTTTATTTATTTCTGCTCTGATCTTTGTATTTCTTTCCTTATGCTAACTTTCAAAACAGTATGGTATTGGCATAAAGACAGACACATAGACCAATGGAACTGGATAAAGAGCCCAGAAATAAGTCGGCAGATTTACAGTCAGTTGATTTTTTGACACATGGGCCAAGAGCACACAATGAGTAAAGGACTGTCTATTCAATAAATTGTGTTGGAAAAACTGGATATTTACATTCAGAAGATACAAATGAATGCTATTTCATCTATTATGCAAGAATCAACTCAAAATACGTTAAAGGCTTACATTTAAGACCTGAAATCATAAAACTATTGAAAGCAAACGGGAAAAGACCCCATGACACTGACCTGGGCAGTAATTTCTTGAATAAGGTCCTAAAGTACAGGCAACAAAGGCAAAAATAGCCAAATGGGATTTCATCGTACTAAAAATCTTCAGTATAGCGAAGAAAAGAAATAAAGAGATTGGGGAAATATTTGCAAACAATACTTCTGATAAGAAACTAAGATCCAAAATATACAAGGAACTCCTACTACTCAATAACAAGAAAAAAAAGCGATTTTAATATTGGCAAAGGACTTGAATAGCCATTTCTCAAATGAAGACATAATAATGACCAATAAATATATATAAAAATGCTCATTACTAATATTGGGGAAATGTAAATTAAAACCACCTGAGATATCATCTCACACCTGTTACACTGGCTATTATAAAAAAAAGAAAGTTAATAACTCTTGGTGAGAGATGTGGAGGAAGGGGAACCCTTATACCATTTTGATGGTATTGTAAATTAGTACAGTCATTTTGGAAAACAGTATGAAATTTCCTCAAAAAACTAAAAATAGAGTTACTATATGATCCCATAATCCTCTTTCTGGATATATATCTAGAGGAACTGTAATCAGTGTGTTGGAGAGCTGTCTGCACTCTCATGTTCATTTCAACATTATTCTCAATGGTCAAGATATGAGAAGATATGATGTGTGGGTGTCAGGGGAAAATCGTGGTTCTCTAGGGCACTGCAGAAATTGGGTCTTGGACTGGGTGGCATCTAACAGTCATGGATAATGCTTGATTTTCCAGTTGAGGTGGCCATGTGATTCCAAGTGTCATGTTGCTTTGTGGCAGGATTGTTGTGTGACTTGTTTTTAAAAGAAATGGAAACTATTTGTGGGCTGTAGGAAACTTTCTGATGCCTCAGGATTGTGTCAGTAGTACCCCAGGAGGGTCTACAACTAGAAACACTTGTTCCTGCTTGCTCTTTCCCCTTTCTTTGTTCAGCATGCTTGTCAAGTTGCCCAGCTTGGAGTTGTCTGTCACGTACAAGTGTCCTGTGGTCATAGCTAGAAGGGCGAGAGTCTCCTGCTGCTGAGTGATAGCTTAAGCTTAGGGAGAAGGTCTTTTCCACTGCCTAGCTAAGCAGTCTGGGGAGAGCATTGGGATCATTTCTGTGTGTGTGGGTAGTCAGCAAGATTGAGACTTAGTTAAGATTGCCCTAGGAACCTCCTTAATGTTTATTAGCTTCTAACTAGTGTGAAAGTCCAATGCCAGAATTTGGAGATGTGAGTTCTTTTCATGGCTTTTATTCTCTATGATAATAAGCTTCCTAATGAATCCTTGCCAGACTTAAACCTAAATCTTTATCAACAGATGAATGGATTTTTAAAATGTTCTGTAAGTAGACACTGGAATAATATTTAGCCTTTAAAAGACAGAAAACTCTGTCATTTGCAATAACATGAATAAACCTGGAGGACATTATGTTATGTAAAATAAGCCAGTCACAAAGAGACAAATACTATATGATCTCATTTATATGTGGGATGGAAAAAAACTAAGCTCATAGGGAGTAGAATGGTTGTTACCAGAGGATGGAGGCAGGGGTTAGATGAGGAAAAAGAGATGTTAGTCAAGGTATAAAGTTTCAGTTAGGTAGGAAAATAAATTCCGGTGTTCTATTGCATAGCATGATGACTATAGTTGATATACAATTATTGTCAATTAACTATAAAACTTTTAAAAATCTATGCAAATGATAGATGATATTTTATAAGATAAATACCTTGTTGTTACTAAGTTGTTTGCCCTGTGTATTTCAGACAGTCACTAAGCATTTATAAAACCCAAAGCCCATTAATTTTAACCAGCTTTTTAAAAATTTTTTTGAGACAGAGTCTCGCTCTGTCGCCCAGGCTGGAGTGCAGTGGCACGATCTCGGTCCATGCAAGCTCCGCCTCCCGGCTTCACACCATTCTTCTGCCTCAGACTCTCCGAGTAGCTGGGACTACAGGCGCCCGCCACCACACCCGGCTAAATTTTTGTATTTTTTAGTAGAGGTGGGGTTTCATCGTGTTAGCCAGGATAGTCTCGATCTCCTGACCTCGTGATCCACCTGCCTCGGCCTCCCAAAGTGCTGGGATTACAGGCGTGAGACACTGCGCCCAGCCGATTTTAACCAACTTTTAACTTGTCTACTAGGGCTTTGTTTTGTTTTGTTTTTGAAGTACAACCTTGTCTCAGTGTTATATGTCACTAAAATGAACGTGTTCTGCTGGTTGTATTTTAAAAATACATCATTCCTAATGTGGTCAAGGTGAAAAATAAGTTTAAGATGCCAACGTCAGTCTAGTACATACTGGCCATAAACTGTGAAATAGAAGTTTGGAGACCAATAAATAATAGATATTTGAGTCAAGGTCACTAAGGTATACTAGCAAAGATTAGATCTCAATAAGGGTCAGATTGCCCCAGTGGGAATCGTAGAATTTCCCAGTGGTAGAAAAAAAAATCCTAAGGGAGATGAAATCTCTTGAGCAGAGATTTAATCATAGATTTAATGTAATAAGCATGTGGAAAGAAGATTTTAGACTATGAATTGCAGAATAAACTTTAAAAACAACAAAAAATTAAACATATAAAAATGCATTACCAGAAACTTTATTCCTGAATAAAATTGTGAGGAACATTCTTCTATAACCATGGATAAAGTACCATGGTGAGATCACAGCTGAGCATGGTGGGGAGCACAGGGTGAGGATGAGGAAAAGATTTTGTTTGTCTAACCACAGAATGTAAGCGTTAATCCTAGGCATCGTCAGAGACTGTATTACAAAGGAAAAGCCTTTTTCTATAGAAACATTATGTTTCTAAACAGAAAATCGTATTTAAAATTAAACAAAATAAACTGTACTATTAAATAAGAGTCCCATAAGAAAATACAAATATAAATACCAAGGGTCATGAGGAGAGAAATGACTGCAATCATAGGACTTAGATTTCTAAGTTTCCATGGTGGGCTTGGAGAAGAATGAGGACACCTATTATATTATACTGGGTTTGAAAGTTGTGTGCCTTTGATGTTTGAGCTCAAACTGAATTAAGAGCAGTGCATAGGTTTTCCTACTTCTGTGCCATGCTCACAAGCTTCTTGTACATGAAATGCCCCTTTCCTAAATTCTATCGTTTTATATCCCTCAATTCAAATGTGATCTTTGTAAAATTTAAAGTGCTAGCCTAAAAGAATCCCTTTAATTCTTCTCATCTTCTCTCTCCTTTTCAGTTTTATCTCCTGTTGTTTTGATACACAAACCTTGTGATCCAGTCTAATTCAACCACTTGATATTTCTCAAATACTTTGTCCTCCCTGTCCACAAGCCAGGCCCGCTGAATAGAGTTTTCTTCCTCCACTTTTTGCTGGTTCTCTAGCCCTTGAAATTCTTTCAATATCTTTAAGATCTAAATGCATGGGTGTATTAGTCCGTTCAGATGCTGCTAATAAAGACATACCTGAGAATGGATATAATTTATGAAGGAAAGAGGTTTAATTGACTCACAGTTCCACATAGCTGGGGAGGCCTCACAATCTCGACAGAAGGCAAATAAGGAGCACAGTCATGTCTCACATGACGGCAGGCAAGAGAGCTTGTGCACGGGAATTCCCATGTATAAAATCATCTGATCTTGTGAGACTTATTCACTCACTACCACAATAATAGTATGGGAGAAACCACCCCCATACTGTTCTTTTTTTTTTTTTTTTTTTTTTTGAGACGGAGTCTCGCTCTTTCACCCAGGCTGGAGTGCAGTGGCACGATCTCGGCTCACTGCAGGCTCCGCCCCCCAGGGTTCACGCCATTCTCCTGCCTCAGCCTCCCGAGTAGCTGGGACTACAGGCGCCCGCCACCTCGCCCGGCTAATTTTTTTTTTGTATTTTTAGTGGAGACGGGGTTTCACCGTGTTAGCCAGGATGGTCTTGATCTCCTGACCTCGTGATCCGCCCACCTCGGCTTCCCAAAGTGCTGGGATTACAGGCGTGAGCCACGGAGCCCATACTGTTCTTTTATCAGTTATCACCACCTGGCCCCGCCCTTGACATGTGGGGATTATTACAATTCAAGGTGAGATTTGAATGGAACGCAGCCAAACCATATCAACTGGTAAATTCTGTTTGTGAAAATCTCACTCAGGGTTTAAATCATGAGGGAAATGAGGCTGATATTTTGCATTGAAAAAGAATGAAATTCATCAAGAATATTTAAATAAGAGCAAAACTAGATCTGTGTTTAATTTAAAATATAAAGTGAGTCAAATAAAACTTTCTTCTGTTCAGTGACCTCCCCAACCATATCTAAGTAAAATTTATTAACATTGTTGAATGTCTACGACGTGCCGATGCTATGTTTTAAGCATTGAGGTTAGAGCAGTTAAGAAGACATGCACGGTTGTACTATCATGAGGTTTAAATTCTAATCAAGGAAGATACAGCCAACAGACAAATAAATACCTATGATCAAGTATGTTATAATTTTAGTTATTGGAATGTAATGTGAGAAAATAACAGGGTAATGGTTCATAACATAAGAGAGTAATATGATTGAGAGAAACTCAGACACAGGACAGATAAAGAGAATAATTTAAATGGTATGATCAGCTCAGTCACACTAAAGAGATAATATTTGAATCAAGGCATTGATGATGAAGAGAAGCCAGACATGTTAAAACTGGTTGTGGAAGTGGAGATGGAACACTTTCCAGCAGAGGTTACAGCATTTGCAAAGGCCCTGACATCGGAGCTAAATTGGCCTATGTGAGTCTCAAAGAAAAGACTTACTATTGTAACATAACATATGGGAAAAGTAGTCGAAAATAAATCCAGAGAAACAGGAGAAACCACATCTCATAAAATGTGCTCTATATGGTCAAAAACATATGGGTAGATGTGGATATCATTGTTTAACACTATGAAAACAAATTTTCATTATTTTTGGTTGATAGAGTGTCTTTCCATATCTGGAGTCCTTCTATCACCTTGCAAATTAGTTATGGCTTTTATTGGTCTCTATATAATTAATGCAGAGTTTTAGGTTATTTAGCAGATAATCTACTTGAGGCTGAGGATCATATTACTTATTTTTGTATTCTTGAAACACCTACTTTGGCATCTTGGTGGGGTAATAGTAATTATTATTGTCGTGGTTAAGTATCCTGAAGCTGCACAAAATACAACAAATAAAAGTAATCTGAAGTGAATTTTTGTTGAATCAATTGACATTATTTAATATTTATTAGCAAGTAGTCATTCAGTGAATAGTTCTCTTGATGTTTTTTGTGATCATTAGTTTATATTACAGTATAGTGGTGGTTCTTGTAAATGACCCAAGTGAAACAGTATCTAAGGACATGTTAGATTTACTGGAGGAGAGGACTCTATCTCATCAAACTCCACTAGTATACTTTAGACAGTAAAGACATTCTAATGAAGCTAGTAAACCCAAATGGAAACCTTCCACATGTTGCAACTACTGTAAGTTAATTAAAGGAAATTCAGGGTAGTCAATAACAAAGATGTAATATGTCAGATCTGGAGAAGTACAAGGACACTCAATTATTGAATTTCAAGGACCTGCTTGCATTTCAGGGATGATGTTAATCAATTATGTGGGAAAGAATCTTTATAGCCCTGGTTGTTACTACTCTTCAGTTTTCTTGTCTCAGTCCCACAATATGTTGATGTAAGAGTATCTTTCAAAGACCATGAAACTATTATTTGAAAAGTTCTACTAAAAGGTGAATAAAGCTAACAGAGTTGCATATGATAGAGACTAACTTAAATATAATCAATAAATGTAGAAAAAAAATAAGAAGAAAGCAATGGCACCTTTTTCCTCCAGTCTTATAAACGTGATTGACATTTGCAAAAGTCTGTAATATGGATTTCAGCTACAAAAGTCTTTTTAAGTATGGATTTTAGCTACTTGTAAGTAGTGTTTTATTTCTTGTGGGTTCATAAAACTTTGCTCTTTGGGTCAATATGAATAATGCAAAATAAATCACATTAGGAGTTCATGATAATTAACTCCTAAGCCAAGTAAGGAAACTACATCCTAAAGTTTAAATGAATCTGTGAATCAAAAATTGATTTTATTCTTTTCGGAAAATTTGTTTCAAATAGTTTTAATTTAATGATCTTTGGCACATAACTACAAAATATGGATTAATTTTTACCAAACAAACTTTAAGATATTTGATGAGTACTAGCTAATTAAATGTTTGAAAAACCAAAGTCAATAAATATATTTAAAAATAAAATAAAGTAAATAAGTTCTTTAAATGACCCTGCTTTCTTATGTTAAATAAAATGGTTTCTTCACAACAACATATAGTTTCTCAAAATAATACAAAATGATAGCAAACCCTCTCTTTAGTTTTATTGGTGCCCCTTTCTCTGTCAAAAATATCCTAATATTAGGCCACCATCAGTTACTAGTGAAAATTAACTTTTTGAAACACTTTGAAAAATGTTAAAAGAAATTAATAACAAATATGCTTTTCTATATGTTTATTTTGCACTAAATGAAGTAAATAACATTCCTTTCTAAATCACAAAAGCCTGCCACAATGTTAAGTGCTTTAAGGAAACATGTCTTTATTTCTAAATATTTATTTTTTCTTAAAGTCTTATGTAGTCAAGCTTTTCCTTCCTGTTTACTAGTTTATTTATTTTTGGTAAACTTGAATATATAAGCATAGTTATACAATCATAGGATTGGACAGACTGTTTTCATCAAATGTCCGTTGTCCTTTTGTAAAGTTTTCATACCCCTTTAAGAATCCGATGAAAGCTGTGTACACTCTCTACATAATAATGCACTAGGGCCCCCTCCCACAAACTTCTGTATACAGCTTCAAAGGGTTTAGGACCTTTGATTTTGTTAATTCCCCTGTCTGATATACAAAGAAAAGCTGTTTTGAACCATGGTCCTAAAGCTCTTAAGAAAAGGTATTCCGTAACAGCATTTAGTAATGCATTCCAAATGGTTCAAAACCTTTCTTAATCAGTACCATATCTCAGAAGAGATCAGACCTTATAAGTCAATGCAGACAAAAAACAATAGTCCACTTTTCTCTGTTCTTGAGTAGAACTGAACAGGTACAATGACAGGAGAGTAACTAAAAGTAAAAATCCCCAACCCAGTTTTTCTTTGTTCCACTTTCAGCTGAATGAAACTTTCCTTCTGAACTATTGACAAACTGATCAACATGAAAATTGCATGGTGAAGGTTTCATTTCTCAACTGAATTTCATATTGTGGTGATTCATAAAACAAACATTTGTGTTCAAAATTCCCTTTCATACATTCAGAAGGATCTGGAGGTAATTTCTGAGACTCTAGATTATATGGAACTGAAGGTTGAAAGCAATGATTTTTTCAACAGATTTAAATATTTGCTCACTGTCAATATTTCCAACATCTCATCTAACCACCTTTCTACATGATTTTCATTGGTTCTATCTGAAATGTGAATGCGAAGCAGCCTTGACTCACTATGCATTGAACGTTTTTCTTTACACTTAGAGGCCTTTCAGCAACAGAAATTTAACAAATAGTTATTTGTTTACACACAGCTCACTTCTCAACATCATTTATTAGATTTTTACTCTATGCAAATTACAAGTTTCTCTAACCTTTTCCAATCTCTTCATTTTTTATCATTGGTTTTAAAACTCACAAATTCCTCTCTAGATCTCCAACATGTAGAGTTAGTTTTCTTATTGTCCTAGAGAGGACAATAAGAAAAGAGTCAGCTATCCTTTCTATTATAGGCAAATATATAAGTGAGGATAAACTTGATGTATAAAAAGTGAATGAATATATGCCATTGCAATATGCTATTAGGATCATATGTAACATCAGTATCTTTATTTGATATAAAATATTCTAGTTCTTTATTTATGCAACTCATTTATGCCATTCTGTTAACAGTCTAAGCAATTCTACTTAAATCATATATTTTAAAAAAGTTTTAAACATTTTTGTAACTTTAATAAAAGTTTAATTCTCATGCTATACACCTTTTTGAGAATGAACCAGGATGATTATTCATAGGCAATATGTCACATAGAGGCTGGCATTTCATTTTTTACATACAGTACTACTTACAGTAACTTGAGAATATACATATCTCAAAATTTGGTCATATTTTAACACATGACATACATTTGAATTTTGTACTTATGTACTTCTAGTTCTAAAGCTTTGTTGAAGTGCTCATTTAATGACTACTTGAAGTTTCATTGGAGATTCTAATTATCTTTGTCTGTAAGGAAATAAATGGATGGGGAATAATGAACATGAGTGATGAAGAAAACATTATTCTCTTTTTAAACCATAAAGCACTGAAATTCCAATTAAAGATGACTGTTTAGTCACTCATGTCCAATCTCTTTGCCTCACATAGCACACTAAAATAATAGCTAAAAAACCAGAATGAGATTTAAGTCCACACGGAAAGGATAGGATGCAGACTACAGCCTAGGAAATCTATGAGTACTTTTTCCTTTTGTGAGGACTGAAAATTGATTGAAGTATGACTAGTTTCTGGAAGATCAATATTTACCAATAAATTATATAAAATTTTGAAAAGAGTAGAAGTAATTAAATATAAAGCCTTATTTGGAAGAGAGCATAGAATCCCCTGAACAGTAAGTGCAGAACCCACAACTAAAAACACTGGCTGGAGATGTCAAGAAGAATTAGACATTTGGAAATCTTGTAGCTACCACCATGAGCTTGATATGCACTCAATATTTAATTTATTCTGATGATATCAATAGTGATATTAATATGAGTTTTCAACTATATCATGAATTATGGCAACATTTAGAATATGTACATAATTCAATGAATCAACATTTTCCAAAATAATACATGGGTATAGAATCAATTCAAAGGACAAGATAGACCAATGGATTTAAAGTAATAGAGTAAGAATGTTCCTTGATATGGTTTCAGTTTCTGCATTGCAACTAACCATGAAGAAAATATAAAGACTGAGTCAAGATTTAGTAACAAAGGAGATTTTCCATGATTATGTGAAAACTGTATATCTTTGTGAAGTTGAATTTATTTAACATAGTTCAAGCTAGACATTTTTCAACAGAATATATACCAAAGTAGATATGGCAATATATTAAACTGGACATTAAAGTGATTTGCAAAAATATAAAATACTACTTTTCTCATTAAATATTTGTGGATTTGTAACACATGATTATGTTTCATAAAAAGATACCTATATTAAATTGTAATAGGTTATAATTGCTATTTAAAAGGACATGGTGTATGAATATGTTAAATATTCATCGGTTTTAATTTTAATATAACTATCAAAATATGCATCCCCATATGAGCAAAAGCTCTTTGGGACCTCAATAATTTCTAATAGTATGAGAGAGTCTTGAGGCCAGAAAGTTTGAGAACTGTATTGGAACAACTAAGTAAGTTTACCATGACACATAGGTGCCGAATTTACTCCATCACTTAAAAATCCATATTTTTTCCACACCAGCAAGATATTCTCCCTTAATGTCTATTTTTAGCCAGAGTTTTAGGGCTAATGGTGAGGTTAACTTTTCATATGTTAGGACAGGAGCTTATTCTGATAAATTGAGAGAGTAGTATATCAGTCTGTTCTCTCTCATACTGTTAATAAAGACATACCCAAGACTGGGTAATTTATAAAGGAAAGAGGTTTCATTGACTCACAGTTCAGAATGGATGGGGAGGCCTCAGGAAACTTATAGTCATGATAGTGAGTGAGAATTCACAAGATCTGATAGTTTTATAAGGAACTTTTCCCTCTTTGCTCATCCCTTCTCCTTGCTGCCATGTGAAAAAGGACGTTTGCTTTCCCTTCTGCCATGACTTTCATACTATTACAAATTAGTATGAAACAGTCCTGAGACTTTACTATACATATCTAGAAATATCCTTGGCATCATTAAACACATTATATGTTATCTGCTAAAAATTTATAGCAGAGAAATTATAAAAAGAATCACAGGTAAGGTAGCACTGATCATCTCCATAGCGGGATATGTCTCCCTGTTTTTTACTTTCTCAGCATTATACTTCTTCAATCAGGCCCCTATTTCTAATAAGTTAACTCTATACTTTCTTGATTCTTTTATTTTTTCAGGTTCCAGAGTCCCCAAACCTTGTTAACCCAAATGCTAAGGATATAATAAAAATTAATATAACCAATTTACTATAATATCAGTGATATGGTTTGAATATTTGTTACCCCCAATCTCATACTGAAATGTAATCACCAACATTGGAGGAGGGGCCCAGTGGAAGGTGGTAGAATCGTGGGGATGGATCCCTAATGAATAGTTTAGCACCATTCCCTTGGTGATAAGTGAGTACTTGCTCAACTAGTTCACATGAGATCTGGTTGTTTAAATGTCTGGGACCTCCCCACCCTCGTGTCTTTTTTCCTGCTCTCACCATGTGATGTGCCTGCCCCCACTTTGCCTTCCACCATGATTGTAAGTTTCCTGTGGCCCTCACCAGAAGCCAAGGAGATGTTGATGCCATGCTTGTACAGCCTGCAAAACCCTGAGCCAATTAAATCTCTTTTCTTTATAAATTACCGGGTTGCAGGTATTCACTTATATTGTAAACCAAAAAGTATCCGAGACAGGTCTCTATCAATTTAGAATTTTATTTTACCAAGGTTAAAGACATGCCCATCACACAGCCTCAGAAGGTCCTCAGAACATGTGCCCAAGGTGGTTGGGTCACAGTTTGATTTTTTACATTTTAAGGGGACAGAAGTTACAGGCAGACATCAGTCAATACATGTAAGGTATACATTGGTTTGGTCAGGAAAGGTGTGACAGCTAGAAAAGGGGGTTGGATTCCCTGTCATAGGTGGATTCAAAGATTTCCTGACTGGCAATTGATTGAAAAAGGTAAGTTTTGCCTAAAGAGTTGAAGTCAGTAGAAAGAAATAATGCTTGAGGTTAAGATAAGGGAGACTGTGGAAGCCAAGGTTCTTGTTAGGCAGATGAAGCCTCCAGGTGGCAGTCTTCAGAGACACTGGATGGTAACTATCTTCTTACCAGATCTTAAAAGGTGCTAGACACTCCTGAAAATACCTAGTAAGGGAAGAAGTTTCTCTACAGAAAGTAAATTTACCTCACAAGAGACAGCTTTGCAGGGCCATTTCAAAATATGTCAAAGTAATATATTTTGGGTTAAAATACTTGCATTTCTTTCAAGGCCTGTCTTCTGTCATGTAATGCTGTACTAGAGTCAAATTGGAATTTGGTATCTTATTGCTACAAAGAGTCTGTTTTGTCAGTCTTAAGATCTCTGTTTTAATGCTGATGTCGGTCAGTTGTACCTGAATTCCAAAGGGAGGAGAATATAATGAGGCATGTCCCAGTTCTCTTCTCATCATGGACTGAATTAGTTTTTCAGGTTTATTTTGGAACGTCCTTGGTTGAGAGGAGGGGTCCATTCAGTCAGTCAGGGGTCTGAGAAATTTGTCTTTGGTTTACAATAGTAATGCAAAAAATGGTCTGATACAACTAGACCTAAGCCTCTCCCATTTGGGTTTGCTTTTCCTGACAAAAGGACTGTATTAAATTGCTTTTTTCCGAGTGAGAAGAGTAATTATCTTTTCTCATATCATAAAATATATGATTGTAGAATAAATGGGGTCTCTTGACATTTTTAAGATAATATGTGACATCACATGTGTCTTTTATAAAGAAAATTGGCAGCATTTAGAAGAGAGAAAGACTGGAGACAAACTTGTTAGGAAGCTATTGCAATAAATACGTAGAGTAAGATTACGAATTTAAGTGTTACTAGTCAGCTTGAAGCAAAGCAGACGGAATAAAGAAATATTCAAGAGAAAGAAATACCACAATTTATTATAAGTAATTACAGATGAAATCAGGGAGAACTCAGAGATGACCTAAGTATTATGTTCACTTACTGGAAGGAGAAAAAATTGCTCTACTCAAGGTAATGCCTACAAGCAAAAAACTTGTATAGATAGTAAAAATTACTTTGAAAATGTTGATTTGTGATGCCAGTGAAACAATGAAATGAAGATATCAAAGTAGCATTTAGAAACCTCTAGTCTGGCATTTAAGAGAAAGGCCAGAGCTTGGAAAGAGAATTGAAAATCACATATTACAGGTGGAAGCAGAAGCCAATAAAAAGGATGAAACCAACTAGCAGACGCAGAGAATAAGCTGCAAAAGCAATCCAGGGTAAAAAATGATGGCTTATTCTTTCAAATGTTTGGGGTAAGTTAAATAGGATAAAGAACTATTTTTAAATACAAAAGAACTTTGTTTATCTCATCTATCCAATTATCTAAATCAAAAAATAATTAGGAAGATTATAGCATATCAACTCCATGGACCATAATTAAATCATAAAATGACTACATACTCTATCTCGATCTATAAGAAAATATTTATAATACTAAACTAAATATACAAATAAAAAATATAAGATCCATTATTATTACACTAGTATAAAATGTCAGCATGTAGATAACTATTGGGAAGGCGGTGAAGAGAGTTTTTTAAATATGGACATGATCAGATTTTCTGGATTTGAAACAAGCTCCAACAGTATTTTTTTACTTTTGCAGGTTTACCCCCAGTAATTATCTAAGACTCAGTTTTCACATTTGTAAATTAAGTATAATAATTTTTTTTTCTGCTTGTGGAGAGGACTGGATTGGATGTGATAATACATAGCTTGACACATAACTGGCACTCAGTATCTAGTAGATCTAATTATTAATTTTGATTACTGGGAAAAACAGAGAAAAGGAAGAGTAGTTGCTATTTGGAAATGGTGAGTTTTTAAGGACACTAGACACAGTAGTCAGTCTCTATTATGTCATTTCTGCACACTGCACAAGTTACTTATTCTCTCTAGGCAAATAACAATAACACATTCAACAGATTTGTTATAAAAATTGAGTAAGTTAAAACCTAAAATTGTGCTTGGTATTCATTTAGGACTCAAAATTTTTGTTAATGCTCATAATTTTCTACTAAATATTAAAAAGTCATTGTATTCATTTATTTGTTTTTTTTTTTACTTAATGGATAAAAAATACTGTACTTAAAATGTAAATTCAAAATAGAAAAATATCTAAGGAAGATAAGCTATGCTGATAATCAAAAAATACCTATTTTCCTTTTTCCCAATTTTATTAATTCACATAGAAAACATATGTAATTATTGTATTGTATAATCTTGTGCTGTGACATTTAAACTTATGTTGTGTACATGTAAAAATATATAGGAATATCCACTCATCAACTTGGGAGATCACAGCTCATTTATTTTCGTATCCTTGACATTTTGAATATTTTCATTTCAATGTTTATGAGTTCAATGATAGGAATGTACACCATCTTAGAAATGAGAATGAATACTCAAGAAAAATGCAATCTAGGAGATGTATAATCTTAAGGTCAGGCAATATAAGCTCCTCACAATTTCCACACATTTTTTGGAATTAAAAAAAAAGAATGAAACAAGATAAATGTCAGGGGTAACTTCAGGTTTATTCACGACTACATATAATAAACCACTTCCTTCAGAAACTGTAGAGCCTAATTAAGGTACTAAAAGAGGGAAACAATACAAAATAAAAATATATCAGTGAATGCACTAAAATAACTCTTAAAAATTACTGTATTGTTAGTTTTTTAAAAATTAGGTACCCCATTGGTGTATTATGTATCTCACATACTTAGCCTTATTTTCACATTAACATGGATCTGATCATCTCCTGAAGAATACAAACAAATGTTACTATGTCAAAACATGAGTTTCCATGTATACCTTTAAAAATTCCAGGTCAGAATTAAAGATACACATTAATTTTCTATTATAATTGCTAAAACATTATTGTAGTTGTTATGACAAAATGACATATTTCATGACAATAGAAACTACTTTTTAGCTTGATAAGGCCAGCAAAAAAAAAACAAGAGGTAAGTACACTGTATTTTACAGTGCATAAGAGCAAGGACCCTAAAGCCGCAGCAGAATTTTCAGATTTAACTCCGACACTTGTTAGTTGCAACTTTAGACAAATGCTGTAATCTCTGTAGTCCTTGGTTTTCTGATTTTTAAAATTAAAATAATTATAATTACCTACATTAGTAATGCAACTCTTAGGACTATTATGAGTACTAAATGAATTAATACACCTATAGCACCTAGAAACAGTGGCTAACAAACATTGTATATAAACAGTAAGCACACAATAAGTATTAGCTATTATAAATATATACAAATTTATGCATCTCCAAGTCTTAAAGCATATAAATTTTTGTGAGTATTTTTTTCAATAATATACCAATGATATTCCCTTGATAAAAGTTTTCTATAATATTTTAAATTGGGAAATTCCTGAGCTGGCAAAGTTAATGTGTGTTTACTAGAAGTTTCTCCCTAGCTGATTATGTGAAAGTTTTGGTATAGGTTAATAAATTAATATTTATTTTCAAGTATATTAGTAAATCTATAACATCACTCATCAATAAAGGATTATAAGCCATTTGATGTTTTTTAAGCAATTTGGCAGAAAATGAGGTAGCAGAGATATTTTATTTGGTCAATAAAATATAGCCAAATGTTACATTCTGATTATGATTGCAAAACAACTTTGGGAGAACTTACTTTCTTCTCTACTAACTTAGTAATTATGTGACCTCATACTACTTATTTTATGTACCTAAATCTCAGTTTCTAATTATAAAAAAGTTAAGTAGAATATTTTTCAGTGTTTTGAAAATTTAACAAGTTGACATATGTAGGTCCTTACTAGACTTGTAGTATAGCAACATTCAATTATTTAACTTGTTACTCAGATGCAAAATCTAGTCACCATTATGAAGCAAGATACTTCCCTGGCCCTTTTGCAAGTGGGAACTGGAGTACAGGGGTGCTGGACCTAACCAGTCACTTCGGCACTGGCAGCAGTGAGCTCTACTCAGTTGAACCCTCTGTGTTCCACCCCTCATGGGAGGGGGCATGCAGGTGAGTGGGTGCAGGAGCTGGGGCAAGTACTTTTGGGCACCAGCAGGAGCAAAATTCCATGTGGGCCCTGTGACAGCATCTGGGGCAGTGGTAGTCCATGACCCCTGAAGCCCCAGGAGGAGTGTTATCAGTGCCCTTTTAGCTTTGTCATTCATGGATGGCTTAAGTGTTAACAGCTCACTGCAGGGTCAGTGTGACAGCCTTTTGCACCAGTACTCATGGCACTCAACTTCCTGTCTGGCATCCAGGAGGAATGAGTTTGCACAAATGAATTGAAGATGGTAAATGCAGGGGATTTTATTGCTGTTGAAAGTGACGCTCAGCGTGAAAGGGAGCTGAAAAGGGGACAGAGTGGGAAGGTAATCTTCCCCTTAAATCTGGCTGTCCTTGGCTGGACTCCTTTTCAAAGCTACACCATCAAGCTGTCCCTCTGAAGTCAAGTTGCTTCTCTCTGATGTCTAACCATAGTCTCCGATGTCCAGCTGCTTCCCTCTCTCTGCCAGCTGGGGCACAAAATGGGGGGCAGGGTAGGCAGTGGGTGGTTTTGGAAAAGGCAACATTTGAGCAGGAAAACAAGGATGTAAGTTCTCACCTTGGGCTGTGCTTCCAGGCTTGAGGGTGGGGCTCTCACCAGGGACCCACCCTCTTCTGTCCAGAATTTCCCTGCCTCCTGTCCCTATCAATTATTTACTCTTCTCTTTTCCTCAGGACTAATAATTTTGGTTCTATCTTCAAAATATACTGAACTCTACTTTTTTCTATCATTTCGACTACAATGCCTTTGTTTCAAGCCTTCAACATCTTTAAGCTGAACTCCCGGTAGGGTTGTCCTGATAGGGCAATTGGTTTCACTCCTGCATCCTAACCCTGCACACACTATTCTCCAAAGAATGCTTTTAGCATGTGAGTTAAATTATGTTGCTCTACATCTATGCGCACAACTATGCAAGCACTCCAGTGGTTTATCACTGCATTTAGAATAGCACCTTTAGTTTTAGATCTGGCTCCTCTCCCACTTGCTCACACCAAACCATTTGCCTTCATCTTCTTGAGGTTTCGTGAATAAGCCAAAGCAATTTCCACCTAATGACCTTTGCACTTGCCATTCTTGGCTCAACACAATCAGTATTTCAGCTAATTTAGGCTCTTCCTAAAATGTGTCCATTCTCAATTCCCTTACAGTTTCCTATCATTCTATTCCTTGACATACAATTGTGAGCTAAATGAACACAAGTTCTCTGCTTTGAACAAAGTTGTATACCCACTACCTAGAACAGTGCATGGCATGCAATAGGTAAGGTACTAATTAATTAATCAATATTAATTATAATTATATAGAATTCAGAGTATACATATTTTTTCTGATTATAAAATTTTAACTGCTTCTAAATATATAAATTTGTGAAAATAAAAATATTTGCCAAGATTATTTTGTCAAGAATCACTTCTCCCCACTCTATTTCAGCAGGTGATATTATTGAAACTTTTTGACATATTTCCTTTCAAACTAATGCATTTATTTTAAATAACTGAGATAAAGGATTAGTCAAGGTTGTGTCTATAAAACAGAACTCATTATAGCTATTTGAAACAGGAAGAGATTTGATACAGGGAATTCGATGCTTACAAAATCAGTGAGTAATAGACACATTAAGCTATAGAAGTCACTGTTAGCTCACGTTTGCTGCATCCTTCCAAAGTATCAGGTAGTTTCAGTAATCACAGGAAACTTCTGAGGATGATCACATTTGCTTATAGCAAAGTGGTGAGTGATTAAAATGAAAACACCTAGAATTACTGCAAAGATATCATGTTTATCAAAGTCCATGCTTGTCCACTATGTTGGAAGAAAGACAATATGCCCTAAAATTTTCTCTCAGTCTTCCTCACCATAATACATCTTATTTTTTCCAGTTTTCTACGCCAATAATTTAGATAACATTATTAGCCTTTAATTTCTCTCCCCCAATTGTAATCGTACTCAAAGAACTGTTTATTATTTTAATTCCAAAATTATTTTAAAAGTCCCTCTCCTGTCTATCTTTACTTGTAGCAACTCATCTCACTTCAATTGATGCAACAGTTTACATTCTTGCTCTTCTCCAATGTATTCTGCATAGAAGCATCATCACTTTTTGAAATAATTGAAATGGGAGGTATTTCTATGACACCTTGGATAATATTAAAATTGTATTTGTGTACCATAAGATGTAGCAATTGACTATATAAGGTGAATAAAAGTTTTAAAGCAAAGGAAGTGTGGTTTTACTCACTTTAGAGATAGATTGGATAAAGGTATCAAACAAGCAAGTTGAGTTGTGTGTCTGGATCATTGGCCAGGAACTGAAAAAAAAAAAAAAAAAAAGGAATAGGGAGTAAGCAGAATTGTGTCTTCTAGAAAGTCTGACATAATGATGATATCCTTTCTAATATACCAAGTTCTTAAATAATGTGTATTATATTGAAAGTAAGATTCAGTGATTATTTAAAGGCAGTCAAAGGTGAGGAAAAAAGCAACAGCAGAAAGTCATTTATAAAAACGAAAAAAAAAAAACAAAACAAAACCCAAGATACAAATGGTAAGCCTCTTTTTAAAACTGAGTTAGATACCAGAGAAAAGTCTAAAACTTCTTCATGCAGTTATTCTAAACTTGAGCACTTATTCATGGCAATAAATTCTCACCAATCTTTACCAGTTGAATTTTGGAAATCTGCTGTCATAACTCTCTCTCTCTCTCTCTCTCTCTCACACACACACACACACACACACACATCCAGCAAGCTCCAAAATCCTAAGACAAATTAATTAATAAAAATTACCGAGAACGATTTATTTTTCCCCAATGCCAGTATACTATTATTTGCCTGGTTAGATGTCTGTATACTTCCTTAGATATTTGATCAGGAATATTAGCACTCTAGGTAACATGTGTAGTTTTTAAAAATGCTTTCCATACAATATTACACACAAAGCCAAAGTGATATGAAAGTTACATTTGTTACCAAAAACATGTTGACCCAAATGTAATTGTAGTACAATTTTATTTTCTTGTGTCAAACCAGTCTTTTTGCATTTTCTTTTTGTATTTTACAAAATAAAATTCATCTGCAAATGCCTCCACTTAAGGTCAAAACCTGTCATTTTTTTCTCAATCCTTTGGCTTTAATATATTATTTAAAGAAACCAGACATTCAATGTTAGCATATCAAACGCAACCAGCTATGACCCAGGTATAGGCTCACCCTTTCATAGTCCCAAATTCTCCTATTTTATTTAACTAGAAACATTTGCACACAGATAATGATAGGAAACTGACAAATGTTAACTGACAAGCACCTGGTACTTATTAAACAAGATCTACAACTAATCATAAAGCATAAGCCTTCATAGCTATAAAGTTCAATACAAAGACACATTAAAATACTTTTCAAATATAGGAGATAAAATATTAATTGTGATGGAACTATAATTTAAAAATTTCTAAAAACTAAAATTTAATGATATTCTTGGTTTATTTTCCCTTCTTCCCCTAAGAACAACATCCTCATGTCACCAGGACCAATGGCTGTCTTTATTTCACCGGCTTGGCTAACACTCTCTTCAGAAATTATGACTAACTATTGCAACCAACCAATCTTCACCCAACCCAATCTAGCAACAAATCACTTACCTCTCTATATTGAAATTATTATCATTGAATGTTAAAAATTTCTTCTCTCTAATAAGAAACAACTCAATTGAAATAACACCATGATTTTTAAAAGCCTTTATACTCAATCAGAGATTCACCCATTTGAGTAATTTGCAAGGAGTTAAATAGAAGTAACCTTATCTATTGGTTTAAGAGTCATCAATACTGGCGAAGGAACTGAGCTGAGAGCAGTAAAACATTGATTTCTTAATAATGTCTAATTTACATACTTGTGGAACATCTGCTCTCTTGAAGTTCTGCTTTTTAAAATGAATTCACACCTTATGCTTTAAATTTTTTTAGACTGATTATGATTGTGGGTCAATGCAGCAGAATTTCAGTCAGAGGACATTTAAAATTATATCCAGCAATCTGAATTGAATAAAAAATGGGACAATTTTATCCACAAAACAGGGAAGGGGAAGATAAATTTTCTCTGCCCTAATTACATACAAAAACACTCCTATATATGGAACTCTTAAAATATTTTGTATTTGGCTTCTTCTAAGAGATGACATTTTAGTCAGTTACAGATAATATTTAGAAATTGGTCCACTAAAAGTTAAGACTTCCTGATAGTCACTAGGTAATTCTAATTACCTAGTGGCAAATTACCCAATATCTGTGAACAGTATACCCAATATCTGTGAACAGTATACCCAATATCTGTGAACAGTATACCCTCCAACTCCATGCTTTAACTCAATGAAATACTGTGTGGGGAGGACAGTCTTGCACACATCACCTTCTGAAAAACCCAAGTAAACTGCTGTTATTAGTCAGCTTGAGTTGCCATAAAAAACCAAAAAAAACAAACAAACAAAAAAGAACAGACTGGGTGACTTAAAAAATCAAAATTTATTTTCTCACAGTTCTGGAATTTAAAGGTTCAAGATTAGGATGCCAGCATTTTCAGTTTCTGGTGAGGCCTCTTCTCTTGGCCATCTTGCTATGTGCTAACATGAACTCTTCTTGCCTGCTTGTTGCAGGTGGGGAAACTGAGAGCTCTATGGTGTTTCTTCTTATAAGGACACTAACCCTGTGGAATCATTTTACTCAATTACTTCCTTAGAGGCCCCATTTGTAAATACAGCAAGACTAGGTTTTAACATACACATTTCAGTTGGTGGAGAACAAAAACATTCAGTCCCACAAAAAGTATGTCGTGAGATATGAGGGAAATAATGAAAGGGAAGAAGAAAATTCAGGAGTTCTGTTTAAAATATTATTTAAAGTAATGCATGCTTTCACATGTAAATATAACACAATTATTAACATAATAAGGAAGTTCTAGAAAATAACATGTAAACTTTAAAATTATATGGAAAAGTTTTTACTTTAGCAAACCTTGTCTGCCAAATATTTTTATAACATACTTACGATGGAATTAATTTCAGCAAAAACACTTTTCAATTTAAACAGAAGAATGAAGCATTAAGAATTATTGAATTCTGTACTAGTTGTTTAAGTAACACAAGTTATCAAAATAAAATCACAACAGAATGAAATAATGGATTTTTAAAATTTATTTATACAGCAATGTCAGCAGCAGTCTTCAATTCATGTGAAGGTTAGATACGGGTTATTATGAATCATGCTTGTGCAGTTTCATGAGTAAAATGACCTTTGACCTTCACATTTCCAGATGTTACTATTTGCTGTAATAGTCAAAACAGCTCTAACTCACACTGCGACCTGGCAGGAATTCATAGTATAGTAGACCAGGCTATTTATTTTACATATCAACAGAATTTGGGTGTGTCCTCAGTTAGTATACTCTCATAAATCATTATTATATATATATATGCCTTCTAAGGATTATTTAAATTAATGGCTGTATGTGTTTTTCTTTAACCTCATGTTACTATAAATAAATTGTTACAACTACATTAGCTAAAAATACAATTTCCTTCATTTCATTCAAGAAAGACTGAGAAACAGTTAACACTAATTCCTCTACCTTTCCAGGTATCAGGAGAAAAGTTCTGGGGACTCTTTCAAGGCAGACATAAAACAGAATTTAGAATTGGTGCTAAGTAAATGTGAGGACGCACACATAATCTTAACTAGAAAAATGTATTTGAAATAAAAGAATTATCACTAGCATTTTTAGTGTAAGAAATTACATTCCTAAAAATAGCATGGAGGTTATCATGAAGAGTTTTTTGTTTGTTAAGATAGTTATCTAGGAATTTCATTTGGTTAAATTTTTTCATAAATGGGGAAAATTCTTTACTTCTCTAATATCTAGCAGAATCTTTCATTCTCAACAACCTTAGACTGAAGTCACAAAATCACGGAGGAAAAGAAGAAATTAATCACTACCACCTATTAGTAGATTGTATGTATTTAATACATATGCCATGGGAAAAAAATCTCAAAATCATTCCCAAAAGTACATTTATATTCACTGCATAAGAATATACTTACACAGTTTTTAAATTCTATAGGCAATGTATTTGTAAGTTTAATAAAAATGTTTAATTACTTCATTTACTTTTATAGAAGAAAACTTTTTCATTTTCTTAATACTATGATTTACCTGTAGAGTGAAGAATTGGATAAGACATATAAAAATGTTGTGTAGAGATTTTTGGAAAGTTGATACATTGTGTTTTGCTTGCAATTATGTGTTCCGTGTTGAATATTTTTCCTCTTAATGCTCTCCTTTTCTTCCTTTTTTTTCATTCTTTTAACAGTATTGAGTACATACTTCTGTGACATTGTTGGTTTCCCCAACAATGGATTTCCCAGGCCTCCTCTCTATCCATGTATTGTAAAATAGTTGCCTCCAGGTATTTTAGCAGATTCAGGAAACAATTTTGATACCATTAGCTTCATGATGTTGGGTCAGAGGCGCTTCATACCCTTGCATGGTCATTTTAATTTTATGGTTTTTATTGAGAGAAAGTCATAAAGTAGTCTAAACCATTAAAA
Source organism: Nomascus leucogenys (assembly GCF_006542625.1). Lineage (NCBI taxonomy): Eukaryota > Metazoa > Chordata > Mammalia > Primates > Hylobatidae > Nomascus > Nomascus leucogenys. The sequence continues at coordinate 21,507,330 of NC_044390.1, forward strand.
GAATCAAAGACTAACATGCCTGTATTTTGCCAAGGCATATTTTCCATTATTTGAATATTTCAAGGCCTGAACAATTTATTTAATGTGTCATAACTCCTTTTAAATTTCTGGATCATAAAGATAAGGCAAGAACAATAAAAATTGCCCACTGAAAGTGTGTAGGAAATTGCCCAAGCAAACTAATTGAAGAAATAATAGTATTTTTAAAATAAGGTTATTTTCTATTTTATTAAAATGCTGTTTATGGAATATTTGTTATATAAGCATTCCAACAAAATATGACTTATTTCTTAACCAGAAACCATTTTTGTTTTAATTAAATATTCTTTTTCATAGAGAAGATAAGTTTAATGATAAAATAGTCATAGGTAAAATATTCAAGATACAAGTTATTTTTGCCAATGCTACATATCTAATCATAATTATATTATCAGTTACATTTTCATCTACCTTTAAGCTGGATGTCTAATTACAAAGATAAGTATAATGTATTCTGAATTCATGAGAAACTGTTACATTCATAAAGTTAGATATATTCACTTAGCTATCCCAATTACTATCACCTTCTAAGAAAAATATCTTTTAAAAATCTAATTATGAAATATTTTATATATAAGGCAGAATGAATACATATAATATATAAATATACTATGAATATTTATAAATTCGTCAAATATTTCAATAGAACATAGAAATAATGTTCTATTTCTTCATATGGGAACTGATTTTAATGTTCTTCTCTTCATCTTTTTCCTTCACTGCCTAAAATTTACAGTTTATCATTTCTTTTTTTATCTTCATCATTTTAATTAAAAAAATACATTATATAACTTTGCTAGTTATTAACCTTTGTTTAAATTGAATCTTAAAATATACACTTTTGTAGCACTTGTTTGTATTACACATTATCTTCCCAACTGTGTCTGTAGTTATCTTCTCTTGTCATTCTGCGTAACTTTATGTGTGCCTTTTTCCAGAGATTTTTCCTGATGATGCTTGTGAGAGTTTGCTAGATTTTTACAAGTATTCAAAGATGTTACTTTCAATTTGTTGATCCTCACTACTTACTTGTTGACTAATTCTTTAATTCCTGCTCTTCTCTTTATCATTTTATTTCTTATAATTTTGCATATTTTATTCTATTTTATTTGCAATATCTAAACTATAATCCAAGGTTGTTATTTTTAGTCATTTTCTTCTTTTAAATATATGAATTAAGTACTGTAAAAGTTGCTCTGAATCTTTTTTGTTTTAACCTGTAAAGTTGGATATTATATACTAAATATCATATCTAGTCTCAACTTACTGTGTATATATTATAGGTGTGATATGTTTATTTAGTACTTTAAGTACATTATTCTCCTTTATTCTGCTCTCTCTATTGCTGCATACAAGTCAATTGCCAGTCTAATTTCTTGTAGGCAATACTTATTTTATTCTCTATCTGCCATGAAGTTATTCTCCTTGACTCTGAATATATAGTTTCTCTAGTTAGTCCTGCATAGAATGTGTTGGGCTTTACGAATCTGAGGATTCATGGGAATGCCATGACACCTTCTCTGAGCTCATGTTTCTTTAAAAAGGTATTACTTTTACCATCTGCCTGAGCAGCTCAATAGTCGGACATATCTGAAAGTTTAGCTCCCTCACTGTCATGCATGGTGTCTACAAGAGAAGACTCAAATATCTAGAGAATGAAACAACTGGGCCTTCTCATGTCACTCTCTCTGTATGTTTGCATCCTTTCAACCAAGAAAGGTTCAGAGTACTCACATTTTTTACGTTGCAGTTCAGAGTTCCAAAGACACTTGCCTTAAGAGAGAAAGATAGGTAGAGTATACTGCCTTTTATGATCTCTCCTCAAAGATCACATAGGATAATTTGTCATGCTTTATTACACAAAGTTACAGAGGTCTACCCAGGTTCAAGGGAGGGGGCTTTGTTTGAAAGGGATATGAGATGGATACATACTGTTGAGGACATATTTGGAAATTACAGTCTCCCCTAGGATGGAAACCACCTGAAAACTTTTGAGAAAAATTTCTTGGTTATAGCTTGCTATGGAGGCTCAGGTAACATGGAAATAAGTTTTGAACCTTGATGATAGCTATTTATGACATCAAATTTAGGGAAGTCTTCTTCCCAATTAAAGACCAAGACAGACAATTTTCCTTTTTGGATTGAATTTTGTTGCTGTTAAGCTTATTATTTCATCTAACAGCAGTACTTCTTTAGGTGGGGTCACATATTTCAACTTCCCAATCTGAACTAATCAAATTGGAGACTTAAGGCCTTGTTTTTCGTCTTTCCATGCCTTCTAAAACAGAAATCTGACAGGTGTTATCTTAGGAGAAAAGTGGAGTAGTAATAAAAAGGGAGCCTGAAGAAGCTAGATAGAACTAAATGTTCTATTTCTTCATATGGAAACTGATTAAACAGATGTGCTCACTTTATGAAAATTAATTGGTGTGTGCATTCATAATTTATACTCTTTGATGCCTGTGCTATACTTCAACAGAATGTAAAACACACAAAAAATGAACAAAAACCATGGATAACAAGAGATTTACAAATGACCTCTTAGAATGGCCTTCTGCTTCAGCATATGATTAATTACCTTTGATTTGTTCTTCTCTTTAGTTTTGAGTTTTGAGATATGCATAATATATAAATATATGTAATATAGACTCAGTTATACATTTAAATTGATTTTTAATGTCTGAGCTACAGATTTTAGTCCTTTGTGTTTAAAGTAATTTCATATACCATTATTTTTAATTTAACCAAGTCTACCACCATCAAATTAGTTTGAATTTGTTCAATTAATTTTAAAAAATTATGAATTCCTCTCATATGTGCGTCATCCCAGTGGGCAGGAATACAAAAGTCATATAAGTTTTGCAGACTTCCAAAGTATAAGCCAAACCACACTACAGTTTAAGCTATCAATATTCACAATGAGTGTTGTGTCTCTGCTATAACTAAGGATGCCACCACATTAAAAATCAGAGTAGATCCTTTACGTTTTTTAAAAGAGGAGGAAATTAGGTCTCCCCAAAATGTGAAATATAAAAAGTGTACTATTTTTATTTGATGTAATTTACAAAGTTATTTCAAACAAATTATTTGCTTTTAGGTTCACATACAAAAATGTGCCATACAGGTCTTACTACTGCAGTTATGCTATTGATGAAATGGCTTCTACTAGTTCTAGGTAAACATTCTCATTGTCTTTCAGCTTGGTGACTGGAACCTCAATATTTACATCGATATTTAATTACTGTTATAGCTAATTTCATACCAAACACATAAATAGGGACTTATATGTGAAGCTCTCAACCCATCAGCCACTCCAACAGCAAACTTGCAATTGCTATGTTAAGCCACATGACACTGAAGGAGAAAGCTCAGGACCTATTTGGCTTTACTCAGGTCAGGCCACCAGCCCTGCTCTGAATAGACCTTCAAACCACCACATGCAAACATTAGGACTTTGATGGCCTTTACAAAGAAGTGCGGAATGGTGCTTAAGTTCTAGAATGTTCAATGCTACTTTGGAAACTTAGATTGCAGGTAGATTCAAGGGGAAAAATAGTTTGAATTTGTTCAATTAATTTAAAAAAATTATGAATTCCTCTCATGTTCTGGCTCTGCTCCGAGTTATAAATGTGGAAAGATTGCTAAGACATAACCCACTGCCTTCAACAAAATCACAGGACTGTTTTCTAATGCTGAATCATTCAAAAAATCTGAAAAATATTTAGTTAAAAATATATCCCTCTTTTCTGTCCATGATTCTGCTTGAGTCTTTTCGTGATTCAAAAATAGTAAAAATATAAAATTTAAATATGTGTGTGTGGGAGATCTCACACTTCATTTCCTTTTATCTGTCTGGATTTTCAAATCACTACCCCCTTTCCATTATGTAAGATAATATCCTATTTGTAGTCTTCTTTCAGTGAAGACCTATGCTTCAAGACAAGAGATGATGTGGAAAGAACAGCTCATATTCAGATCAGCCTATAATTCTAGCTAAAAACAAAATATAGTTGACATTGAGATCCCCCAAGAGAACTTGGCATTTGGCCTGGGTAAAGGCCAACATCATTTGTAATCAATGTCTTACTCATATCACCAAGCTCTGACTCCCCTCTGCTTTGTACATAAAACAAGCTACCCAGATTTCACTGGAAACAGTATTTTTCTGAAATGTTTTTACCAAGGAGATCTACTGTCAAGCAATGTTATTGCAGTTGCTAATGATTGATTTTAATTGGCAATTTTTTAAACAGCTTTATTGAGGTATAATTGATAAATAAGGAATATTTAATATAAACAATTTGATAAGTTTAGATATATGCAAACATCCGGGATAGCATCACTACAATCAAGGCAATACATATCCAACACATCTCAGAGTTTTTTGTGTCCCATTGTTTTTTTTTTTTTTTGTGCATGTGTGTGTTTTGTTTTGTTGCTTTTGTGGCAAGAACACATAACATGAAATCTATCATTTTAACAAATTTTGAAGTGGATAGTATTGTATTATTTACTATAGGCAGTATGTTATACAGCAGATCTCTAGAACTTATTCTTCTAGCATAACTGAACTTTATACCCATTGAACAAATCCTTTTTATTTCTTTCATCCCCACAGCCTTTGGCAGTTACTATTTTTATTAGCTGCTTCTGTAAGTTGGACTATTATAGATAACTCATATAGGTGGAACCATAGAATATTTGTCCTTCTGTGACAGGCTTGTTTTACTTAGCATAATGTCCTCGAAGTTTATCCATGTTGTCATAAATGGCAAGATTTCCTTCCCTTTGAAGGCTGAATAATATTCCACCGAATGTATATACCACATTTCCTTTATTCATTCAATTGTCAGTGGATACTTGGGCTGTTTCCATATCTTGGGTATTGTGAATAATGTTTCAATGAACATAATAGTGGAGTTATTCCTTCAAGATACAGCTGTCCATTATTTTGGATATATATTCAGAAATGGAATTGCTGGATCAAATGGGAATTCTATTTTTAATTTTTTGAGGAAACTCCATTCTGTTTTTCATAGCTGCCGCACTATTTAACATTTCCACCAACAGTGTATACGATTCCAGTTTCTTCACATCCCCACCAACACTTATCTTTGTTGCTGTTGTTTTCTACTATAGCAGCCATCTTAATAGGAGTGACATCTCAGCATGGTTTTGGTTTGCAATTCCCTGATGATAAGTGATGCTGAGCACCTTTTCTTATACCTGTTAGTCATTTTTGTGTTTTCTTGAAACATGTTTTCTCAAAGTTTTGCCCAATTTTAATCAGGTTTTTTTTTTTTGGCTATTGATTTATAGGAGTTTCCTGTAAGTTTTGGATATTAACCACTTATCAGATGTATTGTTTGCAAATATTTTCTCCTATTTCATGGGTTGCCTTTTGATTCTGCTGATTTTCTTTCCTCTTTTTGGTATGTAAAAGCATTTTGTTTTATGTAATGCCGCTTGTCTGTTTTTGCTTTGCTTCAAAAAAATCATTGCTAAGATCAATGTCAAGAAAGTTTTCCCCTATGTTTTCTTCTAGGAGTCTTGGCCTTTAATTCATTGTGGTTTAATTTTTGTGTACGGTATAAGGTAGAGGCCCAATTTCATTTTTTTTGGCATGTGGAAATCCAGTTTTCTTACCGTCATTTGTTGAAGAAACTATTATACTCCCTTTATGTATTCCTAGTCCCCTTCTTGAAGATCAGTTGACTGTACATGCGTGAGTTTTTTTCTGGACTCTGATCTGTTCCTTTATTCTATAGGTACGTATTTATGCCAGTACCATACTGTTTTACTGTTGTTTTGTAATATAATTTGGAATCAGGCAGTGTGATGCCTCAGGCTTTGTTCTTTTTCAAGATTACTTTGCCTATTCTGAATCTTTTGGAATTCCTTATGAATTTTAGTTTTTTTTTTCTATTTCTGTAAAAAGTGCCATTTGGATTTTGATAGGAATAGTATTGAATATGTAGGTTGCTTGAGTAATATGGACATATAAGCAATATTAAGCCTTCCAATTAACAAATACAGAATGTATACAATGTCAAATATATTTCATTCTATTGAATGCTTTCATGCAATTGACAAGTTGAACCTTTGCTTTATCACTGATAAAGCAGCTGAGGAAGTACTTGAACGTTAGTGAGAAAATAAACATTAACTGATCAAGATGAACACCTCATTAGGCACATAATTTGTAAATGCATTTATCATAGATCCAGGCTGCTTTTTGGATCGGCTAGACTGGTCTGTATTGCGGTAAATTATATGTGTAAGAAATATATTTTTATATTTAACTTTGCCTGAAAGACAGAGAGCATAAGGTGCTATTCAGTATTCGTTGAAACAAGTTGCACCCTACACTCCAGCCACACCAAACTACATATGTTTCCTAGACACGGTTCCAGCTTATGCTGGGCGGTCTGCCTAAAATCGCATTCCCTCCACTGCCATCCACCACACACACACACACACACACACACACACACATAATGTGATGTTTTCTGCCTTCTATATACTGATTCTTCTTTCGATTTTATAAGCTTTGTGTATGTTTGTTAATATTTAAACTCCTTGCTTAGCAGAGAACTGGCTGCATAGTATATACTCAATGAATGAACAATGAACAAAGAAAGGAGGAGAGAAGAAGTAACTGATATATGGAATATGTTTAGTAAAACACTATAATATGGATTCATGATATTCCATTAATTAAAAGACCAACTTGGGGATTTCAGGCCATATAAAATGAAACTGATAAAGAGCAAGAATATTTTCAATTATCACCAATTTGTGAGGAATTAAAATGTCAAAAATAATTCTAAGGCAAGAAATAATAAAAGTAGCATGTGAAATCATCATAGGAAGCAAAAATAGAATCTGCTTTGATCTGTTGGAAAAACCCTGTGTAGTGTGGTATATATGTGTGTAAGAGAAAGAAAGAAGAGAAACCAAAGGGATTAAGGCATAAGACATGGAAACTCTCCACAAAGAATGAGTTTCCAGCAGTGAAAAGATAACATAAAATGTTTCTTGGCATGATAAAAGGATGACTGGATTTGAGAAGTCACAGCAGGAAAAAACCATTAGCAGTCTATTGTTGTTGGTAATAGTTTTTTCCTGCTGTGACTTCTCAAATCCAATCGTCCTTTTATCATGCCAAGAAACATTTTATGTTATCTTTTCATTGCTGGAAACTCATTCTTTGTGGAGAGTTTCCATCGACGATAGACTGGATTAAGAAAATGTGGCACACATACACCATGGAATACTATGCAGCCATAAAAAATGATGAGTTCATGTCCTTTGTAGGGACATGGATGAAACTGGAAAACATCATTCTCAGTAAACTGTCGCAAGGACAAGAAACCAAACATCGCATGTTCTCACTCACAGGTGGGAATTGAACAATGAGAACTCATGGACACAGGAAGGGGAACATCACACTCCGGGGACTGTTGTGGGGTGGGGGGAGAGGGGAGGGACAGCATTAGGAGATACACCTAATGCTAAATGACGAGTTAATGGGTGCAGCAAACCAACATGGCACATGGATACATATGTAACAAACCTGCACATTGTGCACATGTACCCTAAAACCTAAAGTATAATAATAAAATAAAATTAAATAAATAAAAAAATTAAAAAAAGAAAAAACCATTAGCAGTATAAATGAACACATAAAATCAAGTTAAGCATTTCAAGACTATCACTCAGTAGCTTTTTAATGTTAAAAAATGATATTAAGAATCAGAACTAAACGAAAAATTGCATTTAAGCTTACAGCCAAAGAACAGTTACAGGGTGCTGTAGAATTTAAGAAATTTTTTCCCTTCTTTCATATGTAAAATTAATGATTGTGGGAAGAAATATATGTACGTATTCTTTATAATTAAACTTATATTATTTGGGAAAAACTGTAGTGCTTTTTGCCACATATGAGTTGCTCATATTACATGTCCATATTCATAATTTTTGAGTTAGTGGATTTTACTATTGTTTAAAAAACATAATTTTTCTTCTCTTATTTGTAATTTATTTATTCGTTGTCAGTATAGGTAAATCCTTTGGAGCATGTGAATAAATTCTGGAGAGTACCATATGCTTATTTCCCCAGTTTTTTTTTTTTCTCCTTTACTTTTCCATCTTCGTCAGTTGGGATTTTTGAAATTTACATCTAATAGGAACTCATTACTCTCTGATTTTCATTATTTGTTGCCATATGCAGAATTCTCCTGGTCATGTAAATAATTTTAAAACTACATGTAGGCATGTTTCTATCATTAATGGGTGCCTGGTGCTTCCTGATCACACCTAAATGTATGTAACTTACATCTATTATTTATGTAATAAAATCATTTTTGTCTCCGTAAAAGAAAATTACAATTGTCCTTGTATGTGGCCTCTGTTAAATGGCTCCAGAGATGCAAATGTCTCATGAAAAAAACCTAGGATTTTTGATCCAGAAAAAACAATCTGTAAAGTTATTATTCTCTACTGGACATCATATGCACATTTTAAGTTAAAATCTTTCTTGGAATGAAACATTTGAGAAAATGTTTAAATATTTCAGTGATGAAAAAATGTTCAAATTAATTATATAACTGGTAATTTATTTTTATAGAGCTTTCATTTCTATACCTGCCTGTTATTTAAAATGAGCTGCAATTTTCTAGAATTTTAGGAAATATGAAATGTTTTCATTCTGATTCATTTATTTTTGTTTGCATTTAAAACAGTAAAAACATCACAACAAAACAATAAATGTAAAAGAAGAACACTCACATACATTTTTACATTACCCTTGTCAGAAGGTCAGTTTATATATCGATGTCCCTAGTTTGTTTTCCCTGAGGTTTAACTTAATACAAAAATTTTTACTTAGGAAATGTGCTAACTTCAGAATGCATGTTTGCCTGCTATTCACCTATTAGACTATCCTTTTTCCTTTTTTCTTTGATAGTTCAGCAGATGCTTGGAAATTTTTTTTTTCTTTGAGATGGAGTGTCGCTCTGTCGCCCAGGCTGGAGTGCGGTGGCATGATCTCAGCTCACTGCAAACTCCGCCTCCCGGGTTCAAGCCATTCTCCTGCCTCAGCCTCCCAACTAGCTGGGACTACCAGGGCCCGCCACCACGCCTGGCTAATGTTTTGTATTTTTTGTTAGAGACGGGGTTTCACCGTGTTAGCCAGGATGGTCTGGATCTCCTGACCTCGTGATCCGCCCTCCTCTGCCTTCCAAAGTGCTGGGATTACAGGCGTGAGCCACCGTGCCCGGCCAGAAATATTTGTAATGTTAACATAGGTACATCTGTAAATATTTACATTGTAGATTAATTAATGCATCTGTACTTCAAAACTTATTGTATAGCAAATATTTTCTTGACTATTAGTCTTTTGCTGGTGGAATTTTTTTGCATTTTTAATTTCATCTTTATTTTCCTCTTTTTAGAGAATTGAAAAGGAAAAATTAAGCACAAGATAAAATAAGTATTTGTGATAACCACACATAGGCTATTATTATTGGTATTTTAATGTGTTTTCCCAGGTAGTCTCTTTGGTAGAAATATTACATGATGGGATTAAGATGATAGAGGAGAAAAACAACTTTGTAGTCTGCTTTTATTGGCAGTGGAGTGGTAGGGAAAGAAGTTGAGTAGAACAAATGGGGCTTAGGGGGTCCCACTGCCTGGGGTTGAAACATGGTTGCAATTTAAGAGCTGGAAAGCCTTAAGTTACTAACTATACTATCCATTTCTGGCTTGTAAAATTGT